>NC_044361.1:15950896-16685896 GCF_007364275.1 Archocentrus centrarchus | reverse complement strand
GGGAGCGCGGTCGAGTAAAGTTTTCTCTGTCTCAGTTAAACATTCTTTCTTACTCTGAGTAAAGAACAGAAAGCTTTTTCACTCCTCTGCGATGAGGACAATATGCTTATTTGGATCTCAGTCAAAGCACTGTGCCAAATATTGGGGCACTAATTAGCTGTCCTAATCTAGAAATATTATCCTCAAATCTGATATATCCTAGTTGAAATGGTCTATTTTAAGAGACCTCGGCTGAACATAGAGGTTCATTATTATCTTCTTGTTTGCAACATGTTTGTTGATCAAAGTTATCTCCATGTGTCTGTTGTTGTTTTAAGGGCATTGACAGGGTCCAACATACACAATTAAACACAGACTTTCTCACACACATGCACGCACGCGCACAGACACACACACACACACACACACACCTATACTTGAGTTGTTCTATTCCATTAATGACTCCACAAACCAATTAAAGCTGGTCTGTCTTGCGTTTTCCTGAAGTATTTGTACATTGCAGTTCTACCACAGCAGAACTATATTTAGGGAAGAATGGCGTATAATTCCCTCCCCTCTCATACGCACCCACACTCTCTCTATCAAGAGCACGCACAACCACGTACCCATGAGCGACACGCACACACACACAAATACACGTGCGCATGCACACATTCCTTCTGCAGACTGTTGGAGGATCAGAAATATTTTGCCTTAATTATCCTTCAGTATGGATCATGTTCTTCAGGAAGGACTAGTAATGATGGGGTTATTTATAGTCATTCATTCTCTCTCTGTAATTATACACTACTCAGAATTGGGGTTTTTACATTTGGCATGTGCTTGAAAACGTAAATTAGACAGACAGCACTGTTGTTAAGATCTCTTTGAAGTGAATCCCCTCTCCAAACACATTTTGATGGAAAGTTTTATACTCTTCAACACTCTCTTCGTTAGCAGAGTTTGTTTTCCAGCACTAGTTGAACGATATTTTTTCAGTACTAGTTCAACAAAAAATTGTATTGATATACTTTTTTTTTGCCGTGAATAAATTTGCCAATGAAACGTGCCATACATGGCAGATTGCTGTCATTTGACTGCATTCAGTACTATTTTTTATTGTCTCTAAATTTAAAATAATAAATAAAGGTCAGTGATGGGTATACTGGTGTTTACAATTCAGTTCAGCACCAAGTCATCCTTGAGGCCTACCTTACACTTATTTGAAGACCGTTGTGTGAATGTGTGTGTGTTTGTGTGTGTTTTTAATAATCAAATGCAGGTTGATATGGCAGGGAAGCCAAGGGCCTTGTGCCCTTTTTTCCTCCGTGCACAAATATTTCCACAACGACAGATAATAAAGTCTGATTTTTCCTGCCTTCTTTTCTGATGTGATGCCATTGTGGTTTGGGTTAATTCCAGGGGGCTGTACAAAGGGAAGTACAGCCATCTGAAGTGTCATACTGCAGCTGTGGCTGAAGCACAGGAATTTCCATTTAGCAGAGGATGCTTCTCTTTTTCGTACTCTCTGGACACTCCCAGCACATGTGCGGCACAGAGGGTGATATCAAATGCAACTCACCATTTTCCTTCCTGCTAATGTGAAATCTTTACTCTCTCTGTCCAACAGTCTCTCTCTACCCCTGTCTGTCTTGGTGTCCTTTGTGGGTAACACTGTTCACTTATCGACTTATGGAGTGTGAATGTGTGCACATTACATTATTATCTATGCCCTATTACATACTTTTAAAAAAAATATTATTTAACTCATATGTGATTTTCCAAATTTAACTAAATAAATAGCATGTGTAATTTGAGTTTGATTAAATTATTAAACCATTTCCATTTAGAGCATTTTCATTTGTGAATGGTACATAGAAAAGAAAAGATTCTATACATTTTTTGGTCAAAATAAATGAACTCGCAATGAAATGAGGATTGGTTGAATAAAGTCAGAACACTAAAATTTATAACAGATATTTAATCGTCAGATAAATTTGACTTTTTTTGAAGAACTTATTTGTGTTTGCAAAGTTAAATGGCTGCATCTGACTGGTTAACGAGGTTAGCAATACCAACAGCACCTCTCATCATCAGTTATCAATAATTTCTACTGAAAGGAAACAAAAGGTGTATTACACTATCCATCCCATCACCCAAAGGAGACAATTACAATGTCAGGAGCTGTCACCTAAAGTACAGTAGCCAGTACATCCAATACCAGGTCATCTGCCAAAGCTGAAACAGAAGAAGAGCAGAACAAGCACACAATGTGTTGGAACTATCACTTCACACAAATGAAAACCTGAACTAAACAGGGCAGGCCGGTCAAAAGCCAGAGTATCTTGCAGTGATACTTTTCCCCTCTGCGTGAACTGGGGGCTCTTTCTTCATACATACTGTTCCCCTGCATGGAAGTCAATGTAACGTGCCACAGAATGCCAACAGTTTTGAAAGAAGCTAGCTATGTCAGATATTAACAGCAGTGCATTAATCTAAAGTGTTTGTCTATGAACACTTGCGATAAAAAAAAGACTTAAAAACATTCAGTTAGTGATTATATTAAAAAATTATATGAATAAGTGACATGCATTACACAAATGGTACCATGGAATCTAATCATAGATCAACAAGCTTTAGAAAAATGTAAGTAAAATTAAATGTGTGTGTGTGTATGATTTACGAATGCTTAAGTGTGTCCAAAGTGACTGGTACGACATATATATATATATATATATATATATATATATATATATATATATATATAAACACACACACATACACACACACACACACACACACACACACACACACTGCATGAAAAATTTTAAAATGCTTCTGTGTGAAAGCCTTTAATTATTTTTTTAATCAGCTTTGGAACAAGTGCGAAGGACCTGTGGCCATATGTGACCTCAAAATGAAGATATGACATAAAATTATTATCTGTGATACCAACTGTCTCTGCTACTACCATCAGTGAAACATTTAATTATTGTTCTTTCTGAGAAAACATACTATAAGTGATACTAAATGCCCTGAGATCAACCTACACCATTACTGCAACAGAAAAAAAAAAAAAAAAAAAAAAGTTCTGGATAGGCATACAATATGTATGAGCCCTGTTATTGAGACCATGCGGACCACAAGAACAAAGCGTTTTTTTCATGGCAAATCATGTTCACATCAAAGTTTAAAAATACACATGCACATCTTGAGGAAATGCCATCACGTTTTTTCTGTGATCTGTCTGGGCACATCTGTAGCCAATACTGTCTAGCATGTGGTCAGCTCAGTTTTAACTGCTTTGTCTCTGCTTTAGTCCACAAGAAAAATCACTATGGACTTTGGGCTGCAACTGCACACTTGCATGCATCCATTTAGTACACAGTACAGATGCATATCACACCATTAGCTTGGGGTCCACATCTCTCCACCGTCAAAACACTACTGAGCATGCAGGCACTGTTATCAATCTGCCTTTCAATCTCCTGATCCATTCTACCCCCACTCATCAAGAAAACTTAAAGGTAATGAAACTCTTCTAGTAGCGGTAGCATCTCACCCCAGACCCAGAGCTGGCAATACACTATTATTGCTGGATGAGAACTATGCCTTTGGAGGTGCTAATTCACAGGGCAACCATACAGCTAAAAACCATTCTCACTGCCAGGTGGAATTCGTTGCTTAATAAAACTTCTGCACTTCATCATCTGCAGAAAGCAAAAATGTGATTCCAATACCATCTAACTGGTCACTGTCACCCCTTGGCTGTACCTAGATATTCTGTCAATAAACGTTATAAACAGAAATTGCACCAAAAGGAGGCACTGGGGCGATCCAAAGCATGCCAGGAATGAGTCTAATGTATGCTGGCAATGACAAGCAAGCTCTATTGGGCTCCTTCTCCAGGTTGGTAATTCTCTTGACCACTGAAGTCCTTCTGAACCCAGACAGCTGTCTTAATAATGGAGTGGTGGAACATGGCCCATTTTGGACTGTCCTCAGCCTGTCTCCAAGTGCTGTCACTTCTCCCATTGGTGGTAGCTGAAGATCACTTGGATCACATCTGCCAAAGGCTCACAGTACACTCCAAGTATGCATTTATCAAACTCACCACTAAGTGGTGATCGGTTGACGGCTGAACTCACAAGTGTCCAAGTTATAAAGTTGCAGATCTGATGACAACACTATAAAATTGATGATCATTCTGTGGGCTAAGGTGTCCTGTTTCCAATGTTTTTTTTATAGAAACCCATGAGCATCATTATGGGCAAACTGTGATTAGCATAGAAGTCCACTAATAGAACAGCCTGATTTCTATGCTGCAGGCAGCAGGCTGTTCCTCCTATACAGAGCCCTTCTAGTTTCACTGTCTTTGCTGACATAAACTTTGAAGTCCCCAAGTGGAGCAATAGTGAATCCATGTTCTAGCACCCCAACCAATCACTGCAAGAACTCTGATGCTCTGAACTGGTGTTCACAAGCAAAGTAAAAAAAAACAGTCCCAAGGGGCCATACATAGAAAAGAAAAGAAAAGAAAAGAAAAGAAAAGAAAAGAAAAGAAAAGAAAAGAAAAGAAAACCATAATGACTGTCCTGTTTCACAAAGTCTAGTTACAACTCTGACTTGATGCAAGTTATAAAGCAATGGATTATCATCGACTTTTGATTAGATATTGAATTTTAAATGATGAACTGGGCATACTGGGCAGCATGGCTGTGCACCTCTCAGTAAATCAGTATTTATCCTTCATTCTGACCTGCATCTGCCTATTGTTAGATCAGCAGAGGAAGCAGGGCACCACTGGAACCACAAAGGTGTCCAATTTTTCTGTGTGGCACTTTCATATGTTTAAATGGCTCACAGGCCCTAGTACAATTTTGCTTAGGGGAATTCTCAATTAGCTCTACATTGCATTCTTTATATTAACATTTTAAAATTTGTAAAAAAAAAATATTAATAAATCAATAAAATAGTGATGCTTTTGCATACAGTGTCTTCACTAAAACAGCAATACTTCTGAGTTTATCTAGTATACAATAGGTAGCTGGTATAAATTTGCTCATTTTTTGCATGTTAATTACCTGTACAGTTGTGTATTTTTGCATCTCAACAATTTGTAGCATGACCTGCTGGTCACCTATGCAGGAAAAATGTTCTTCTCTTTTTAACTAAAATTAGTACAGTTCTGATGTACTGAGGCTTTAAAATATGAATCAAAGCTGTTCAAATGCCAACAGTTGCCATGCAGGGGGGTGGGGTGGGGGTGGGGTGGGGGGTGGCAGTGGCTTGGATGACTGGAATTACCCTGACTTCCAAGTCCTCAGCAGACCTCCTCCTGCCTGGTGTTGGCTTACCTGTCACTGCAATCGTTGGTTCTTCATACACAAAAAAGAGGGAAAGACTGCAGTCAAGAACTGCAACAGAGGTGGACAGGCAGAGGGACAAAGAGAAGGATGACGGCAGGATGGTGTTGTGACTCTCTTGTCTCTAAGCAAGGTCTGCCCATTGATTGCCCAGCTACCTTGCTCAAAATTCCTCTTTTCCTGTCTCCCCCATCTCATCTTTCTTGCTTTCCTTGGGAAAGCGCTTGCTGAGAAAATCTTTATGAACTCCTGGGCCTGTCGGCGTTGCTGGGGCTACTTAAAAACCTGCCAGTTTAACAGCTGTGTGTATGGGCTCGGCCCCGGATAAAGCACTTGGAAGTGGCAGGGCTTACACCATAGGGTGAGTCTTTATGAGGGGCCCTCCTGTGTGGCGGCCGCTGCTGGGGCTGTTAATTGGCACACTCTGAAGTGCTTTACAGTATATCTGCCCTTCATAAGCCAGACACAGGTGGAGGCAGCAGGGAAAACCAAACGTTTATCCAACGCTAAAGCCTCAAGCTCACTCTCTGCTCCTTCATCTTCATCAGTTATTATGAAGCACATGACATGAACATGTTTAAATTGACTGTAAAAATGTAAATGAATTATAAAAAGTAAATTATGTTTCCTCTCTGTATTCATGTAATGATATTTCTTTCATATGCATGGCAATTAGTAAGCCTTTTACTTAAAAAAAAAAAAAAAAGTGTTAAAAAAACTAAATACAATGGCCAAGTTAAAGTCCAAAAGATGCCATTTCCATTTCGGCTGCATTTCATCTTTTGTATTTTATCCATTTAGAGACTGGTTTGTTCTGGTCAAATAGTGAAATTATTTCTTTTTAAACTGATTCAGCAGCTCAAGGTAACAACAGAGCAACAACTAAGTTTAAAATGTTTTAGGCACTGTCTTCACCCAGCGATGAGAACTTCCAAGAAATAGGTTTTACAAAACTTTGTGCAATTCAGCTCAATTCAGTTTTATTTATATAGCAGCAGTTCGCAAGAACAGTCATCTTTAACCTTATATTGTAAAGTAAAGACCCGACAAGATCAATGAACAGTTATGATATATTCACCAATTCAATGAAGCTACTGTAAAGTTAGATCAAGGACACTGATGAAAAAAGGTCAGCAGAAGTTGTCTTTGGGAACCTTAAATACGATGTGCAGTTTTTCTGCTTTTTAGGGTTACATTTGAACAGACATAATTTTGGTTAACTCAAACCCAGCATCTTTAGTTATGACTAAACTGAAACATTTTTGAAAAAACATTTATGACTCAGGGGGGAATAAACATATTTTTATGAGTTTAGTTTGAATCCCAGTTCTTTGAAGCTGAGACCAGATGAAGATGCCTTCCCCTTACATTCTTACTTTCCAGCGAAACCCTTTCAGTGTTTCTTCTTGCATTTCTTTTCAATTCCATGCAATGTGTTCTTTTTTAAAACTCCATTCACGTGTTTAAATTCACATATGCTTTCACGTACAACTTTTTATGGATCAGGCTTCATTTGAAATGTTTTCACAAAGACTTGCTCTCTGCAGTACTCATTTCAGATAACTATCTTACAGCATTTTCTGCATATTGCACATAGTGCACTGATGCAAACAGTCATTTTTGCATGATTGGCGTCTCTTTTTTTTTTTTTTTTTATTTTTTTAATTGGGAAATCTTTCAGTTTGAAATGAAATACTTATTATTACCCCACTTGTGTGTCACTTCTGGAAGTGATCAGTTTTATTTCACAAATTTACATCACTCAGCACCAAATCTGTTACATCAGTGTGGCATTGACATAGCATGTGATGATCCTGAATAAAAACAGGACACGATTGGTTTTTGACATTTAAATGATCAGCATTGGTAATATGAATATATATATATATATATATATATATACATTTTTTAAAATTTAAATACAAACATTGCAAAAATTTATCTCTGGACCCTCTCTGCACAAATTGAGACTGTCATCGGAAAGAAGACAGAAAAAACCAAAACAAACAAAACCTCCTCATGAACCTATCCACTCAGCAGATTTTGCTCACATGACAAACTGATTTACTTGAGCTACATCCCATTCCAGCCATTGCTACACATGATACACACATGAAAGACCTACTAAAACTCAGCCATCAGCACATACCAGCAGATGACATGTATGACTAGAGACAGCTGATACAATGAGTGCATTTACAAAATCAGAAAAGACATGTTGAGAGTATAGAGTGTGGAGGAGAATGTCGGATTAAGAAATAAACCAATGTATGAAAAAAAAAAAAAGAAGAAGAAGAAGCAGAAATCAGTGAATAAGACAAAATAAAAGTGAGAAAAATAAGTGAGATAGGAGAAGGAAGGAGGAAAAGGAACAACAGCAGCTTTAGGGTGGATGAGCAGCCCATAAGGTTGCCAGATGAGCTTCAGCTTAACCGCAATCCTCAAAACGGAGACAAACATACGCCAGTGTCTCCTGTATGCCTTCCACAGACGCCCCTAAATGATTGTAAACATTAGTTCTTGAGAAAAGGGAGGGTACCCTGGGGCCACTTCTCTGCATTGGATCACACTACCTCAGCAGTGGTGCTACATAATCACCAACAGATAATGTTTGGTTAGCACAGATATTTCTGAGGACTGATTTCACTGCTGATTGTGATGGTATTAGGTTCTTAAAAAAAAACTCTGGCAAATTGCTGTAAATGTTTCTGCAAACCTGGAACTCGTGTTATTCCATTCAGATTTCGATGCTTGTGGTTTATCTGAAGCTGAGTCAGTCATTCTTTTGTTATCGCTGAGGAAAATAACAGTCATGCACATTCACATCACCTGAAAATGGGCCACGGTACGAGGTCAGACTGCACGGGTTCATTTTATCAGCAAAAAGTTGGCGATCGCTATCGCTTTACTTTTCTACGAGAATGTTTTAAGTTTGTTTAATTATTAGAAGTAAAAAAAAAATAATAATAACAACAATAACAAAAAAAACAAAACAAATAACAATTACTACAACTGATAAAATAAAAAATATAATTATACTTAAAAAGAAAAAAAAAAAAAACTGGGTCAGTAACCTCACCACATCTTGCATTTTCCACCATTCTTTACTCCCAGTCAGTGCCTTAAGTGTTTATACATTTTATGCTATTCTGGTCTAGCGGTTAGGTTTCTGAAAAACACCACATTGCTCTGAACTGGCTAATTATTTTCTAGATTTGACACCAAACAAATCTACCCCCTCTGAGTTTACATTAAACAGGCCACAGCTCTCTGGCATTTTTCACAAATGAAACATTGCGGACGTCACACAAAGTGCGTCTCCCTTTGTGCCTTGTTTTTACCCTTCGAGGACTACTTTACTTTGTTTGAAGTCTCATTTATTTTACCTACATATCAGCTTCACAATTGATTAAGCTCCTTCGACATATACCCACCACGCGGTGTTAGTTTTACGTGCACATTTGGAGGCGAGCTCCTCCTCACGTGAGCCATTAACGACATAGCACGTCCTGACATTATTACCATTTCCGAGCTTCCCCAAAGGGATACGAAAGGAAGCAAAATGTAAACAGACGAGACATCTGAAAGGAGATATTTGATTCAAACTTTCACATCCTCTTTTCTAAGGTTGCTTGAAAATGGAAACCTGGAGTTTGTTTAGTTTTGAGTCCCCTGAGACCGGTAACATTTGGCCTCTGAGTATTAATTGAAGAACTGGCAGAATGTCCGCAGCTGTTTAAAGTCTCTGAAGAAATGTAACAATCCCTAAAAGAAAATGTAGCAAACACTGTAGATAGTTGCATTTTAAGGCTCATCCTGACTCTTGACTTGAGCTGCACATGGGTCTTTCAAGACCTTTATGATGCTTTGAAAAGCAGGAAGGCCCTGAAATGACCTTTTGACTCACAGTGTGATTAAAATCCCTCCTCTGTAGACAAGTAGAGATACTTGAATTAAACAACCATCTAATTAGATTACACCCTTTATGTGTGACGCTGAACAGAATCTCTCATGTATTATTCTTGTTCCTATTTATATTATTTAGGGGTCTGATTTATTGTGCTTGGCAAAATGTTCATGAATAGTGGGATCAAGTTTAACGCTAGAATTTGTCACATATATTTACAAAAATAATGGCACTTGTTATTAGGTCACGTTTAGTAACCTTGGGGAAGGGAATTAATATCATAAAGTATTCAGGAACGTCAACAACTCAAGATTCAGACCGTCTGGAACGGCGGCCTATCTAAACAATGAGAACATTGTTATTTTCGTAAACCTGTTGACACAAGTCATTGAGTACCGTATTATGTGCCAGACAGCTGTTTCGACATAAACGCAAGGGTAAAGGCAGGGGGAAAAAAAGAGGAAGAAATGAACGTGTAAAACCCTGACTGTATGATTACATTATCCAGTATCCAGGCAGCATACTGTAATCAAACAATTACAGGGAAGCTATTTACTGGTTGACTACTGCTGCACCCAGTCAGCTGCAGTGTCAAAGTTGACTCTCTCATATATGATCTAAACAGAACAATTACCATTATTAGAAGATATGATCAAGTTTCATGGTTTGACCCATAAACAGAGGAGAACATTTTCACAAGATCTGAGTAATACTTCCAAAGAGGAAGATTCCCATGGGCTGATAGCTTATTAACCACAGTGGTGGAGGTGTGTGGGGGTGGGGGCAATCAGCTTATAATCAGTTTGTGTGTGTGTGTGTGTGTGTGGCCATGAGGCAAATTTGTATTTTTTCACGTGTGTAATTATAATGCATTGAGACTGCTTTTGTATCGCATTGTTTTTAGGCCGACACTAGCTTTGTTTGCCTTTATGCAGAAAGAAGGGGAGAAAAAAAACACAAGACAAGGGAGGAAGACACTGACAGAAGTTGAACAAGAACTGTAAAATGTGTCCTTCTCTTGGCAGCCCAGTGCTATCCAACGGACATGCTTTAGGGGTTGCATTGGTGGCATTCTGGTAGAGAATCAGGGTAGCATTCATCGGAGCATGCCACACAGAATCTCTGTGGCCAATCCACGCTGGAGGCCCTAGGACAGGGAGTTTGTGCTGCTGAAAGCTTGGGACAACATAGTTCGACAACATCTCACACACACACACACACACACACACACACACACACACACACACACGCGCACACACGCACGCACGCACACACACACAGACACACACACACACACACACACGCACACACACAGTGAGAGAAAAGACAGGCTGGTTTCCCACAGGGCAGGGCTGAAAGCTACACCATGTTCAGCTGGTACAACATGATGAAAGTGAACTGGAACACATTGTGCTGAACTGCCACCGAAGGGACATTGCTTCTCTGGTGATCTTTTTTAAGCATGAAGTGGTGTGTTTTTTTTTTTTTTGTGCGTAAACCCTATAACGACAAGTGGAGTTGTTGAAAATTCTGTTTCCATGTAGCTATCAATCGATTAAGTGAATTAAACTCTTGAAGCAAGTGCTGGGCAGTGATGGATTTCTGCACGTTTATTGTAAGCAAGCCGCGATGCATCCCTGAATATTTAGGAGGAAGCCATTTTGGTGCAACACAGCTTTCAGCAATGCAGTTGCTACATAACTAGAATAAAGAAATGCTTTTCCCGTTGCAGTTTACTTATTTTATAGTAGTATTAGATATGTTTTTGAAGTATTTGTGATACTTTAAGTCATGATTTTTCTTTTTTTTTTTTTGTATTATGAAAAGCAAAACCTGAACATACAATTGATTATTAGTCTTCATTTTGAGGGAATGAAAAGTTTCAATATGCTTTTACAATGCCCAGCACTTAAACAGATACTGGACAGCAGTGCACATCCCTCACCCACATGATACGCTTTGTGTCAGCCATGTTTTGATTTTGTGTGTTGGGGTCAATAGCGACCTCTTGACACAGAGACTTTATACATGCTAATGAGGGTTGCACTCTAACCTAATCGCTAAGTGCATATGGTGAGCATGGGCTTGCCTCCTTGTGTTTACGTGGGATCAGTGTGTGGATCGTTGAACTAAGTGGTGGGGAGCTTTCAGTGCGAGACCCCCAAACAAAAAAGAAAGAAAGAAAAAGAGAGAAAAAAAAAGGGTGGATTAGAATGGAAAATCTCACTGAATGGATCCTACATTAGGTACAAGTTTGGAAAGGGATAAAATGCACCCTCCAATTGTAAAAAAAAACCAAAAAAAAATCCCCAAAAATGTTTTTGATTATGATTACTGCTACTGCAACTACTGTACTAGCATGAATTAATCCCCCTCCCTTTAATATTTTTTGTAATTTAATATAAACATTGTATAATATTACTTTTACACCTATTCAAGAGGGTGAACTTATTTATGGTTTGGAAGACATATACTGTGTGCGCGCACGCACGCACGCACGCACGCACGCACGCACGCACGCACGCACACACGCGCACACACACACACACACACACACACACACACAAACACACACACACACAGAAAGAAAGAAAGAAAGAATAAGCATATGCTTTGGAAAAGTTGCAGCTTTGAAAACTCACTTTTCTCAGCCAAACTTCTTATACATATTTGCAAGAAAATCAAAGCGTCTTTGTGGGGCTCGCCGTAATCCTTTCTCCAGCACATAAAGGATGTACCTTTAAACTGGCTTTCACTCCTCTGACAACCATGCAAATTGGTGAGAGGTAGGATGCCATCTCATTGACATTGTTTGTTAGAATAACATAGCACAGGGGAAAGGTCCTGTCTCAGGCATTCCAGTGAAGCCCTCCCCTCTGTGAAGTTTCCTGATGAATTGTCACAAGCTTGTTATTTGCCATTAGTTTCTAGCATTTCTTCCTTCTGTTGGCCAAACTAATTCAATCTTTTTGGGAGGTAATCTCATTGAATCCCCCAGGAGGTTCAGGAGAACTTTTTTTTTTCCCCCTCTTTTTCTCCCTCCTTCTTTTTCTCCACATAGTGTTATGACCCAGTTTATTTTAGAGTTTCCTACTTAAGAAACAGGAAGAAACTATTATATTTATATCTCTAGCTTTTTTTTTTCCTGGAGATTTTCATTTTTTTTTATAGTGAGAGTAATTATATTTATTAACTATCTTTTTTTTTTGCAGCATTAACTTCTTTCTTGCTGTCAAGGTTCACACTGTAAATTCAAACAAGCTTAATTTCAGCCATCACATGCTAGCATGATAAACTATTAAAACAAATATGATCCCTTTTCCCTTTTGTAGTTCATGCATACATTTAAAAATATAGCATCTGGATGAAAACATGGCAAAACATTGGAAAGATTCTCAAAGTAAGTTCTGCTTGCTCAAATAAAGCACTTGTATCTGTACTAGGATATACTAGACTATCAAACCACAATTTTGCTCAGTCATATACAGAGTGAATGGGTATGTTCACGATGATCCACCCGAAAAGGCATCAATCAGAAGTCACGTTAAAAAAAAAAAAACAGGGGAAAAAAGAAGGCAGAAGTATGCCCAGATCTAAGCAGTGCACCTCTAACAACACAAATCTTTTTGATAGCAGTGTAATGAAGAGTTTAATTTGCAACCAGCCATCACTTCAAAGGAAGATGCAAGTATTTTCCTGCTTATTTGCACCCCCAATGGGGCCTATACATTATAGTATAACCATGTCCCGCTCTTCCACTCATGCACTAATGCCATCTTGATTGCCTAATTTCTCATGTCAGCAACTTCTTCTGGGGAGAGAGAAGAGGACAATTAGGGGACAACTGAGCATAATTGTGATGGGAATGTTCTGTGCAGCAGCAGGCAGCCCACAAGCCGCCTCACTGTAGGCTGGTTTTGGTTAAGAAGAAGATGCATTTTTTTTTTTCATTCCATGTTTTTCTCAAAGTTCATCCTCAGGACACATCAGGAAGTGTGTGTGATGGGCAGGCAGTAAGCAGTCACAGAGGGAACACGACGGCTTCTAGCTAATTAAAAACATTTAGACACTCAAGAGCAAACGGGTGGAATCATGGGTGGTTTGGTTTCTTTGACGATGCATGTGGCTTTTTGTACGTGTGTCACACCTTAAATTTAACTTGCTTATTTTATTGTAGTTATCTTGGAACTGTGTATGAAAACGACTCAGAGTGAAATCACATATTGCTCCATTATGAGGCGCTGCTTTAAAACTCTACAATAGATTTTTGTCAGAAATCTGCATTAAAACCTTATGGCCATATGAAGTCACTACGCAGTCACATTGAGAGGTTGAAATTTTAAATACAGCCATGAACAACACATATTTTCAATATGAAAAAAAAGAGAAATTTTTGGAGTTGCAGCAACCACTGGCAAAACACGTGTAAAGATTTAGCTTGTTAGGAGACAAATTTGACCCACTGAGGTTACAAGTATCTAATGTGACTACGCTCTAATGTTTTACATGCTATGGTTACTTAAAAGCATACATGTGGCAGGGGAAAGAGCTCTTTAATAGAGAGGCAGTTGTGTGCTGTTTCAATCAAAGCCAAATGTTGGCACATGGGTGTATACAGTAGACTAAGCCACTACCAACAACTTTAAATTTATGAAGTCAAGAATAGACTGTATGTATATATGACCAACTGGAATTCTTTTAAGCCACTGCTTGTATAGCGGAAAGCATTTTACAGTGTCAGAGCCTTCAAATATTTTCCAGACCCCCAAAAAACATTCTCCTCTGTTCTTGTGTTTTCTGATACCGTATATCCTTGGTTGGTTCAGTGTTAAATACCACATTACAAATGCAAGAGAACACAACATCAGAGTGCACTTGCAGAAAAAAAAAGGAAAGGTCCACTAAATTTCCATCACAGCTCGATAGTGGCATTATCTGGTTGTGAGGCCATGCATTATCTTGTGTTTGTGGACTATTTGTCATAAGAGACCACTTCCCTTTGTTCAAACAAACCAGTCAGTGTTGCAGGTTCAGAGCAGGGAGCTGAGCGAATTCTGGTTTATCTTACCTCTGGACAAATAAACTATAATGCTGACTAATAACTGGCCTGGAATGTGAAGAGAGCTTGACTCTCGACTCAGTGTGCTGTTAAGCATAATGAATATTACAGGCCCCTCTGTATACAGTGCCAAGGCTTAGTTTACTTTACTACACATGGCTGGGGCCTTTAACTGAACATTGACCTCTGAGACAAGAGAATTTACTTACGCATAAACAACTGACTCAAATTAACATAATGAAAAAGGTGGCAGCTCAACTTTTCAACGTAAAGGTGGTGGGAAATGTCATGTTAAGCATCTCTGTAGTGTAAAAAGGTACATATGGTACAGACATATTTCAGAAATGTAACTATAATTTGTACACTTTAAGATTTTATGAAAATTATGGAGACGATTATGGAATACACACTGCACTGTGTAGTGGAGAATAGTAAAGAGCTGTGAAAAGCCGTAAAGACTGGTGGTGGGACAAATGCTTTATTCATACTGAAAATGTTGCTCTTGTATTGCAGATTCTCTTTTGCCATGCTCATAAACATCCATCCATCCATTCTCCTCCGTTTATCCAATCAAAGATATTTAATTTCAGTTTAACACACAAAAAAAGAATTATATCTTTAAATAAGTAGGTAAGAGGTTCATGCCACTCTGTGTTATTTGGGAAAGAATAGCAGAGTAGCACGGCTGTCCCGCCTGTCTACCGTTAACAGCAGAAGCACAGCAAGGCCACTCAGTGCCTCAGCAGGCTGTAGCTGTCAGGCTTTCCAGTGAGTCGACAACCCCAGTGATAAGACTACTTTAAAGGAGAAATACCCGCCTCTCCTCCCCTTTAAGAGGAAATCTGCTTAAAATACCATGACTGTGTTGCATGTGGCTTATGGATGGTGCTATCTCTTGTGGCTGCTTTAAGAGTAATAAACTCAATACAGTGACTGTCGGGCTTTGTTCGTGGAACAGTGACTGGCACAGGCCATCAAAAACAGAGAGGTTGTCACTGTTTCTGTCTGACTATAACCCATATATCTGTCTTGATGTCATCGAGACTCAGTAAAGAAGAATAAGCTTCACAGTGGGACATCAACTGCTAGGGTGCCAAGTAAGCAATCGGTACACTGAATGAATATTTCGAGCTGCATATCAATGTTTCTTTACAAAGCGATAATGTCCTTCATGAACTGTTTTTCATACACATTTATACAAAGACGGGATTTTATAAATAATGACAACAAGGTCTTAAACTGACACTGAGATCAAGGTTGAGAGGATCAAAAGAATGTCGGGGTAAAGTATGAGGGACACTAGATAGGTTACAGTCTGACAGAGCATTTCAGTCATGTGAATGTGTGTGTGTTTTTTTTTGTTTTTTTTTTGTGGCAGTATACAGTTGGAGCTATAGAAACACTGCCCAACTCCCCAGAGCCTTCTGTCTCTCTCCCATCCCTCCATGACCCAATTCCCCTGAGGTTTCCAACTGCCTGTCAAAGTTTTGCACCAACTATCAAAATGGGAAGGGATTTCTGTGGCGCGAATACCCTTTACGATCAACCTAGTTGTAGGTATCTGTTTTGCTTGGAGTTGCAGAACTGAGGCTATATTCTGATGAGGACGTGTGGAGGTCAACACCTCTGTGAAAACAATGACAGATGCAGTAGCACAATATAAATTCACCATGGCATCCAGCCTCAACTGTCAGCAACATCAGAGGGCATCAGGGGAGCCCTCTGCAAAAATGAGGGGGAAAAACGAGCAGTGGAGAAAGGCAGCAGAGTTTGTAACAGTGTCTATTACGCTGCCGAAGAATTTGCCTGGGAGCTCAGCTTGACAGATTAGCCCAGCGCTCAGATGGGGCAGTGCACTGGTGAAACAAGAGCTACTTTTATGAGGTACGTAACACAAGCCTGTGGTAGCCACGGCAAGGCCAGGTAAGCGATCTCTTGATGAAAGTGAGGGCAGTGCTCCACCTTTCATGTTTCCATAGGTTTTATTTGGAGCACGCACAGACGGGACTGCAGACAGAAATGACAGACAATTAAGATTGCACAAAGGCAAGGGAAATTCAGTATCGGGCTACATGACCCCTGCTTGCCGGCAGTATTTCAATGCATATGGCTGCCTTTTGTAATGAAATTCTTAGGGAAAACCTGTGTGTGTGTGTGTGTGTATGGATGTCGGTGAGAGAGACAGTAAAAAAAAGAAAGAGGAGGGAGAAAAGAGGGCCTGAAGCTCCAGCAATGGGTAAAACATGCAGTTATATATACCTGGCAGATTTCAGTTTCTAAACCCACCTTCATGCATCAAAGAGCCAAAGCAATAGACGGGTGTGGGGATTAATGTGGAAATAAACCTTGGGCTTTCTACATATCAAAGACCAGATAAGCTTATGAAGTTTAATTCATATGTTTTATTCCGGTGAAAAACGGCCATTTGTGATGATGGCTGGGCTGTCCCAACGGAATGATAGCACGCCGATAACGATCCGGCGCCAACACTTCAACTGAATCCATTTCTAAGGAGAAAGGAACAGGTCTGAGAAATATAAATTAACCTCACCTTGCTGAGAGTGAGAAAAAAAAAGGGGGGGGGGGGGGGGGGGGGGGGGGGTGGGGGGGGGGGGGGTTCTCCCATGAATGTCCACTGACAGGGATTTCTTCATCCCATAACTAAGACATCTAGTTTGAGCCAATAAGGAACGATGCAGCAGACAGGCAGGCTGTGGCTCCAGACAGAAAAGAACATTTTTTGGTGGCGAGAGATGTCTAAATCTGGGAATGGATTTTATATTTCCAGCATAATATCAAGGGCAAGCAGGTGAGCTTCATGGGTTTTCATTCTGCAGACACCTAATCTTGATCTCCCTGCACATGTGAATGAGGGAATGAAGTCAGCACTGAAAATATGCCCACACTGGGTAAGAATTAGAAAGGACTTGGTACGTCTTTTGCTTAGTTTGTTTTTCTTTCTTTTTTGTTTTTATCAAGTTCTCTGATGAACATCCCCAAAGTAATGAAAATACTATCTAAGATAAATGTGTGGAATTGGATTATTTTAAATATATATTTTTATACACACTTTACATCTGACATTTAGATGTGGGATAACCAAACTTTGTCAGTCGCTACAGGTGCTCTTTAGGGTCTTCTTTTTCACTCATGTGCATAAATGGGTGGATTTTTTTTAACTTTATTTTTTAAATAGTTTGATATTCATTGTACATGTTGTTAAAAATCTACACAATGTTTTCCTTCACTTGTCATTGTCATTGATGTTAATTTTTATGGTGTTAAAAATTTTTTGAATGCATGTTTACTGCACTACACAAAATATTGCTGGTGCTTGCTACTGAATAAGTCAAACTTTGGGATTATCACTGTGTATTTGTTCAATTTTTGGAAAACCAAGGATAAAAGATCAGATTTATCATGTTTGAACAATTGGACCAAGCAGCTTTTGAGACAAAGAGTAATGCTGCAGGATCAGGTACGGGATGTTTCCCTTCAGAGCAGGCACCACAACATTTTTCACATTGAGCATGTAAATTATTACAAAATGTTCCTCTGCAACCACTTTTCAACAGTATAACAAAACTCTGCCATTTAAAAAAAAATTTTTTTTAAATTCAGAAAGCTTCTTCACAGTAGAAATTCACCCAGGAGGTTTTACAGGATTGTTCCCTTTAATGAGGCACTGGAAAAGCTTATTTTCCCATCTATGGCCTCTCTCGTTCCCATTCAGTTAATCAAATTACACGGCATCTTTAATCTTTCCTTATGAGCCACTTTATTAACTTAAATTCTTCAAACCCTGCAGCAATGAGTGGGTGAGATTCAAAGGAGATCTATATGCAGCGCAAGGAAATGATGCGTTTCCGTCTCTTTGACAGTCAGGCATAGTGATGATGACACCCCTGATGAATTTTTCAACACAAACAGTACTCAATTGATATTTACTCTCAAATGGAAGAGTAAACACATTTCAAAATGACAATCTACAAATCATAAAACCAGCTTTATTAATTTTTCCAAAAGCAGAGATGTGACTGTAATTACAGCATGCAGTCAGGGAATGCTCCAGCCCTATAGGGTGGAGTTATTAATGAATGCAACTGTTCTGCCAATCCGTTAATCGCAACCACACTGAACCACATCATATATCACACAACCTCAGGGAGACAGCCAGCCAGTGAACCAATCAGTCAACCAGCCAGGCACTGGGGCACAAAGCCAACCATCAAATAAAACACTGATCAGGCTGTATGGCAGTTACTTAGTCAGCCAGTCAGGTGGCCATTCAGCTAGCTATGGCTAGGTTGTCAAAGGCAACAAAGTCAACCCAACAAAGCCAGCCTGTATGTGAGTTAGTCACCCAGTCTGTCTGCCAGCCAGAGCAGCCTGTCTTGGCCCAAGCCTTGGAGAAAACAAGCAGTGTGCAATCTGTACACCATAAACACAAAGTGACAGTTAGCACCGGGTTGAGCAAGATTTATCACACACATTCTTGGCTCTGCAGTTAATATACTGCAGTCTGCTTTGACCCAACTTTCACTTCAGACTGTGAGACAGTGATTCTGTGACATCCCTGCCCTTTAACATTAACATCTCCTCATTTAACTTACCAAAATATTTTCCAGTATAATATATAAATATCCATCCATTCATTTTCTTAACTGCTTATACAATACAGGGTCATTGTGGGGCTGGAGCCTATCCCAGCTGTCACTGGGTGAGGGGTGGAGTACACCTCGAACAGGTTGGCAGTCCAACACAGGGCTAACATATAATTATTATAAACTGAAACAGTATTTTGAGATTAATAGTGAGATCCACGTCATTTGAACTCTTGCTATCAAAGCCAGACTAAATCACTGCAAAGCACAACAAACCCATGGTTCTAAGTTCCTTTAATATAAAATAGTGCTTTGGTGTTAACAGGGCTCAGTGAACATGTGCTGGATGGTTACTTTGCATTACCTTGAACTACTCTTACATTTATTAAAACAATTATATTTCACTGAAGTTCCACAGCAGCAAATACAATTGCACGACTTAATGCGGTGGGTGGCTGCAATGCAAATTACACATGCTAGAGATTCTATTTTTAAAGTATCACACTGCTAGATTCTTACCATATGATCCTGAACATTGTCCTGAAATGCCAAATACGAGATGGCATAAAGTCATGGCATGTTATTCTTGTTGTATTAGGGACAATTTGTTTGTTCACAGCTTGCCTAGGGTAAGGTAATCTTTGAACATGTTTGTTTTATCCAAAAAGAAAACATCTGCTAGGATTATACTAAGTAAGTAAGTATTTCCTCTATGCTGTGCATCTTAGCTCTGTTCCCTATTTTGAAACTGAAAAATCCATGGGGGCAGCAGTTGTGCGACAGGTTGGTGTCACATAAGTGAGAAACAGATTGGGAACACATGCTTGGAGCTTTTCAGTTCAAGAATTTGGAGCACATTGTAATTCAAATGCTATATAAATTTATTAACTTTTTTGGGAATCTTTCCAGAATAAGAATAGATTTCAGTCCAAATACCCCATCCCTTTCATTTTGTCAGTTGCATATTCCCACTTCACTTGATCTATGATGGCTGCATGCTTTAGCTGCTTTAGCAGAAATAACGTCAGCGTCCTGTAGAGATTTGGCATTTTCAAACATCAACTGGCCAGTGCAAACTACTGAAAATAAATTTTAAAAAATTGACTACTAAGTATTTACACAGGAGAACCAATAAAAGATCAAGTGCTTGATGAACAGTTCTCCTAAACAGTTATTATTGCTATCAAGTAATCCAAAGTAGGCATGGAAGATTGGAAAATTGATGTGCCACTGTTAACATTTAATGAAGAATTAATTTGCAGTTCTTTTTAGAAGATGCCTAAAATGCTTAAATTGCATTATACTACACGGGAGAAGACAGAAATTTGGAGACAATATAAATTTAAATATTTTCTGAAGACACAGACAGACAGACAGACAGACAGACAGATAGATAGATAGATAGATAGATAGATAGATAGATAGATAGATAGATAGATAGATAGATAGATATGATGAATTAACTCTGATTAACCCCAGAAATCACTTAAATAGAAACTGTCTGACAAAGTAAAGTAGCCTAAAGGATCACAAAAAGCAACACATCATGCCACAATCTGAAGAAACTCAACAATGGATGAGAAGAAAAATCAGTGACATCTAGAAGTCTGGAACTTTTTTACAAAGCCATTTCTAAGGTTTGGGGACTTCAGCAAACCATGGTGCAAACCATTATCCACAAATGGAGAAAATGAAGTGGTGAACTTTTCCAGGAGTGGCCAGCCTACCAAAATTACTTCAAGGGTGCATTGAGGAGGCCACAAAAGAACCCAAAGCAGCATCTAAAGAACTGCAGGCCTCACTTGCCTCAGTTAAGGTCACTGTTCATGATCCAACAATAAGAAAGAGACTAGGCAAAAATAGTGTCCATGGGCGAGTTCCAAGGCGAAAACCACTGCTGACCAAAAAGAACACAAAGGCTGACAAAAAAGGCGAGACAAAAGTTGAACTTTTTGGAAGGTTTACGTCTTATTACATCTGGCATAAAACTAACACAGCATTTCATAAAACGAGCATCATACCAACAGTCAAGCATGGTGGTGATAGTGTGATGGTCTGGGGCTGCTTTGCTGTTTCAGGACCTGGCCATAATTAATGGAACCATGAATTCTGCTCTCTACCAGAAAATCCTGAAGGAGAATATTTGATTATCAGTTCATGCCCTGAAGCTCAAGCACACCTGGGTTGTGTAGCAGAACAATGATGTGAAACACACCAGCAAGTCCACCTCTGAATGGCTCAAAAGAAACCAAAATGAAGGTTATCATGTCTAATATTTTTGTTGTTGTATTTGTTCACAGCTTTTGGTTTTGTTGTTTTTTGTTTTGTGTGTGTGTGTGTGTGTGTGTGTGTGTGTGTGTGTGTGTGTGTGTGTGTGTGTGTGTGTGTGTGTGTGTGTGTGTTTATAATACCTTGTGGGGACAATTTTCCTGACATATACTACGTTGTGGGGACCAATTGCTCCTTGTGGGGACAAGGTTCCAGTCCCCACAAGGGAAAACCCTGTTTTTGGGTCAGGGGTCAGAGTTAGGGCTAAGGTATGAATTGAGTTTAGGTTAGGGTTAGGGTTAGGTATGTGATGGTTAGGGTTAGGAAAAGGGTAAAGGTAAGGTTTAGGCTGTAGAAATGAATGGAAGTCAATGGAAATTCCCCACAAAGATAGCAAAACACACTTGTGTGTGTGTGTGTGTGTGTGTGTGTGTGTGTGTGTGTGTGTGTGTGTGTGTGTGTGTGTGTGTGTGTGTGTTTACTATTTAGTGATGATTGTTGCAGATTAATAGCGAGTCTTATTCTACAAGCCAGCTATATGAAGAAGACAAGGACTGTTTATGAACCAGTATAAATGCAATGTAAGAAAAGAGAGAGAAGCTGGGACAAGCAAAAAGACTTTTGATTGGAAAGTGAAGTACAATTACTTTAAAAAATAAATCAAAGTGAATATTGTGGATAAAAAGTTTCTTCTATTAATCTGCCTGATTACAATCAGCTCACTCCAGTTACAATAAGAAGCATCAGTTTCACCAGAAAGGGCATTGACCTCTTGCTCCAAAGTTTAGTATAGCCATCAGTTTGTCAGTATGGGATCAAAAGGATTAGCCAGATTGCTGACATCAGTTCCACAAGATCTGTTCTGGTGAAATACACCAGTCAGGTTTGGTCACTGGAACTGTAGTTACATCATGACAATCTTTTGTAAAGGAGGTGCAGTAATGAAGGAAAACACACAAGATTAGAAAGGATAGCTCGTTTTGTTTGGCATCTGTTACTAAAATCCTCCGAAAATTCTCTCAGCTGTTTTGTAAATCTAACACCAAAACGCCCAACCGTGCATCATCCTGCCCTCCTGTATCCAAAATATACCTTAACACCAGCGTTGACCCTCAATTTGTTTTCCACAATGTCATATGAGACCAGCATGGAAAGAGTATCACTCTGCTGTTGATATGACAAATATAGAGTTGATCCTTGAGAATGCAGCATAAAGTTCAGCCAGAATACAGCCGATAAGACTGTCTACATCCAAGACCATCAAAGAGCTTTAAAGATACCAGATGGTGGTAACATGTTACCAAAGCTGTTGCTTATACAGTTAATTCTAAGCTATTCTTTCTTGGTAATGATGACAGCTGGAATGTGATACTTTATTAGAGCGTTACTTGTTTACTCACCAGTTTTTAAAGCTTAGAGGGTCAGTTCTTGTTTGAATGACCTTTGGAGATCTCGTCTTCTTGGCAACATATCATTGAACCATCCCTTCAAGTACCTGCAATTTAAACCGCTGTTCGAAAAACTCACCACAGCCTGATATGTCCCATATTCACCACTGCTATCAACTACGCTCATTTTTAGGTCCATGCATGACTAAATCTCTAAATAAAAAATAAATAAAATGCCTTTTAAAATGTCTGTACTCACTGTTAAGATGGTCCAACAACATGAGTCAAAAATAAAGACAGAAAATGCTGGTTTGAGAAAGTATATACATAATTGTTTAATGCAATTACTCTAAAAAAAAAAAAAAAAAGCAAAAAAAAAGAGCTCTTTCTACTGAGGGTCTAGGAAAGCTAACAAAATCTTCTCCAGGCAAACATGGCAAAAGAATACCAGAAAGGATATTTAATGCTATTTGCGGCCAGAAACCTACCGAGGACATCTGATGCAAATCTGGTAAATAAATGCATTTTCCAGGTAGGAAACCACAAAGGTATTATTCTATTCAGATGAGGCAATGTACAGTTGCAGACTCTAGTTTCATTTGTTCTTCATACAGTATGTTTGTACAAGGCTGAGTTGGTCACCTGCCCCAGAGGATTAGAATGTTAACCAGTTTACATTCTGCCCACAGCTTTTGAAATGATTCAATTTTCCTAATCTTGTTTAGCTTTAGAGTATGTGGCTTTGAGGCAATATGGCATCCTTTTTCAATCGTGCATCCTTTTACCACATTTGCATATCTAAATTTTGTACTGAAACTCAGGACAGGCTCTGCTTTGCGGCCCTCTAAGAAACTGAAAAGCAGTGCTGGGTTAACCTGCAGGCTCAGAATATGTTTGATAGGTAGAGATAGCTACTTGTTTTTTTTCTTTACTTGTTTACTCTCCCTCACTCTAACTCCAGTTTTCTGAGAAATGCTAAACACTTAGTTGTTGTTATTGGGATAGTATACTATTCTCCATAGCTTATGTCCTTCTACATCCTCCTAAATGAATAACATTAATAGAGCTTTTTTTTTTTTTTTTTTTTAATGCATTCTCAAAGTGTTTGCACAAGAAATATTTAGTTTGTGGCTTGTTTTCATTCTCCCTCTTTATTGGAGGAGTGTACAACATAAGAAATAAGAGCAATACCCTATGAAAAACTGAAATATTTAAACATTTTCCTTTCAAACTCGAAAATGTTATGTTCAGGAAATAAAAGGCATTGCAATTTCATGTAATCCTCTAAACCATCAAACTCCACAGACAAAAGTATTTAAAATAATTAAAGATCCCACATCTATGTTGCAAAACACACCCCTGTCTTTCACTGGTTTGTACTCACAGATGAAGGCTGCAATTACCTGCAAGAGTTAATGTCCACTGATCTGTAAAATATTTGTGAAGTGCTGAGAGGTTTTCCATGCTAAGTGGTCCCCAATGATTTGAGTGTTAAGTCCTCGTGGCGAGATGATGCAGGAGACATTTGTTACTCAGATTTAGCCAGCAGGGAAGCTGCAGACTAAATGGAACCAGATTTCCTCCTCATATTTGTGCAAATGCTTGGTTTACAAAATAAGCTTCAAGTATGAGCCTTATTTAAGTGATACAGCTTCTACAGTGATGTAGTAGATGCTGCACATACTGACATGAAAATGATTTAATTTTAGGATACAGTTTCTTTTGAAGATTTTATTTTTTTATATTTTATCAATACAGTGTAAAAACAGGATGACCTTTATTTATTTATTTATTAAACACAAATTTAAGCGTTAGTAGCATAATTTGACTGATAAGCGGTAACCCTGCAAATATTCCTAAATGCAACTTGTATAAAGAGCATAAACAAGTTTTTATCAGCAGGACTATAGAGCCCCTTCTTGTGTAAAGGATGCACAACACAGAATATGAATATTGTTTCAGATGCTTTAATATATGACATGAAAAAAAAAAAGATTAATCTTTCTAATCCCAAAAGACCATCTTGATCTCAGAGCTTGGATGCTCACTGTGAGGGGAAAAAAAGTATTAAAAAGGGACAAATATCGCTTCTCCATTCGCCGCCAGATGTATGTGATAAAGCGAAATGTCAGCCAAAATAGTAAAGCGGTATGTCAGCAAAGGCAGCTGACAGACGGAAGGGAAGAGGTAAAAATGTTCTATCATGTCCGACAAGGTGTTCTTTTTGAGATTTAAAGATCACTGCACAACTTTAAACATGTTTGTCACTTTTTACTCTGACGCAGAGAACTATCATGGGCTTCACAAGAACTTTATCGGCTCAGGCTCAAGGTAAGGGAGAGGAGAAAAAAATGTCCATTCCCATTTATCTTAGCCAGGTTCCCTTCAAAGGCAACAAATAAATTACAGTGTACATTTGATACAAATTGATTTCTTAACTCAAATAACAATGTTGTCCCCCCGGTCAGGGCCATGTGTCACTCAGTCGCCAGCCTGAGTGAAAGCCTCAATCTGTCTCTGTGATAGAAATAGAGCTGACACATCTCCACCAAGGAATGCTAATCACGCGGGCCTGGCCTGGCCCTTTGTGGGCAGGCCATGATAAGGAAAATCAGTTTCCCCTCCTGTCAGACAGTGGGGCCTGCGCCCTGATCGCTGTCTGGGAGGAAACAAGCCATGGGTCTGGAAGTTACTGTCCTAGTTGTTTTGTTGTCTCGGTGTAGCTACATGACGGTGGATAGAGCAGGAGAGAGAGAGGTGGAGAGTCGGATAGACGAAGAGGTGTAGTGGGTGAAAAAAGTGAGGGGAAATGGAACGTAGACAGGAAAAGGCAGAGGTGACAGGTAGATAGTGGAGGAGCTGGGTAAAAGACAGAGAATGAGAAGGTAAGAGAATGAAAGAAAGATTGTGAGCAAGGAAGGGGAGATAGAGACACACACACAACAAGGCAGAGAGACAGAAAGCTCAGGACAGATGCTATGGTTTTAAAGTCTTGGTGGCAGCTGCAGCATCAGAGATGGAGCTGAAGTTAACCCCACTGAATATCTTGAGCCGATCTTATCAGCACCTGGGAGAAATGAGATATTGGCAGGAGCTGTTGAGTGCTCTCACAGCTGAGCAGGTTAATAGGGTTGGAAGGCAGGCCACAGGCTAATTGGATTTGCCGTGGCTTGATAAACAGTGGCAAGCCTTTTTTTGCCAGCCAAACATACAGGTCGACTTCGCCACCCTGCTTCAGCCCCCCCCCCCTCAACTCCCCACAGCCCGCTTCACTTCCAAACCCCGTTGTAACCACAACAAGAGAAGGAGAGCAGGGGCGAACAGAATGAAGGCTATTTTCTTCTTCTTATTCCCGAGAGACCAGACTAGGAGGGTCTGTTTGTGTATGTGTGCTTATGCGCTTGTGTGTGTCTGGATGTGTACACGTGTGAAAGGCAGAGAGAGTGTGTTGGCCATCTACTGATTTTAATCAAATACCATTTAACCTGTCTGACCTCTAAGAGTCATCACACATGGCCAGATCAAGCTGGGTTGTTCTTCTCTCTTGCTCGGCATTAGAGTCGCGGGTGTAAAGAGGTCGTCTGTGTGGACTGTTATTTCAACAGCTTTCTGTTTAGAAGAAATCCTAGTTTCCACGTCATCACCCTTTTCAATCTCCGATCAAAACAAGTGGTATTTGTTTGATAAGACTCAATAGGAGCACAGCGCGGGGCCGTTTGTGGATTCACACAGATCACAGGCCATTCTCAAAGCTAAAAACATGAGAATTTATCAAACTCCAATTTAAATTTAGACTGAGGGAACTGAGAATTCAAAAGGTATATATATATATATATATATATATATATATATATATATATATATATATATATGTGTGTGTGTGTGTGTGTGTGTGTGTGTGTGTTATATCTAAGGGCATCCAATCACCAACGCAAAATGCATGTATCTTTAAGTGTATTAGGCAAAGATCCTTTTACTAATTTACATTCTCATACTTTCATACTTTTGATTGTTTTGATCATATCCAAATAGATGGCCAGGGTTTGATTCTGAATCTTTATATATGTTTTTTGCCAGAACACTGTGTACACTCACGCTAAAGTAAGTAGAATTATTTGTACTTCGAGTGTGAGGGCAAGGAGGAAAGCGTGTCCATCAAAATCTATTTACAAGGCGAGGGACTCCGAGGAGCAAGCGACACAGACAGATTAAATTTTTTTTTCTTCTTTTTTTGAAGGAATAGTACCCAGTGTGAAACACCCTGGGGTGTCACACTGTCCTCATTTATATAAACAGCCCCGACCGGTGGATAACTCCTCTGCATGTTTGGGTGTAGCCAGATTGGCTTAGTTAGTGAGCACCCCACACAAGACAACCCAAGGAAAAAGTGTTTGGAAATAGAGGGGGGAGAAAAAAGAGGACAGTACACCAGGCTGCCTCTGGATATCCATTTGCAAAAGCAAAACATCAAGGACTCAGACAGCTTTGAAAGGAGAAACTAAAACGGTGATTGATGTGGAAAAGGATGTTGGACGTCAACTGTTGGACAGACTGCATTTGGTAAAAGTTCACAAATTTGCAGATAAGCTCCAATGTAAACGCAGAAAGAACCAGCCAAAAGAATGATAATGGCATTTAGGGACAGACAGGCTACTATCTGTTTGTAAAGTCCATCTGGGGAAAAGTTGGTAACATTATACGAATAAGGTGAATCTAACAGACCATGTATACTCTGTAGGGGAAATTCTATTGGCACTTTCAGGAGGTTACAACCACCAAAAACAAGTCCTTATTTGCTTTTAGGGGTCCTTCTAAATCGACACAATCTTTACATTATCAGAAAAAAAGCGATTACAGGAGAAAGTATGCAGACGGAAAAATTAGATTAAAAAAGAAAGAGCGCAAGGAGATGGAAACTAAGGAAAAAAGAGAGACTCATCCTTCATCTTTTTATTTCAGTCATTGCAGGAGATGGCAAGGTTGAGGGAGGAGGAAGTTTGGCGTGAGCCATCTCACAGACTGAATTCATCAACCACCATAACTTCAACTTGCCCATAAAGAATTTATGAACCTTCTGATAGTAATCGGCTGCATCCATTTCCTGAAGAAGAAAGGACAACTGATGTCTGTTAAACAGCCCAGAGGGACTGGCCTCCACAGAAAGAGGCCAGACATACACACACAGGCATGTAAGCAGATATTGTATGATCAGAATGTGCACACACTCACATTCTGTATACACATACAGGGACACCGATACACACTCCACAGGCAAGCAAAAATAGTCCCGCTCATTAAACTTTTGAAACACTAATGACAGCAAACATTGCCTTCCTTCTATGTGCAAAAATATACTGGGCTGGTTTTACAGTATCATAATTGGAAATAGCCACCTGCTAGTGACAGCAAACAGAGATGCCATAATGCAGTGCAACAGCCCTGGAGTCTGGTTATTTTTGAAAATATTACACCTTATACATTCTTTATATTATTAACTCATTTTTATTCCCCTCATTAGTCAAACAGAGTAGATTTCACACATCCAAATGTTCTGTTAGAGTATGCTGGATACTGTCTGCCTGTGCTACCAGAAATCTTGTATAAATCTCACCAAAACAAACCTTTGCATTAAAAATACTAAACAAGATACCGCCATAAAACAACAAAGGAATTCAGGATTATTCAGTTGGAGCTCATCAAGCAAATCATTTCTCAACTTTGTCTACTATTGCCAGTGTGGTCTTTATTTGCCTACCTCAAAAGCCAAAGTACCACAGAGAGCCCACAGAGACCCTTTGCATTTTCTGTATATTTGATTTGATTTAAAGTTTTGTATGTTTATCATCATCTTTAATGTGAATGTCATTTTTGATGATTTTAAAAATTCCATCTTGTCATTGTTCCTTACAAACTTTTGTTTGTGACTAACTGCAGTGACCTTGTTTGATTGTGTGCACAATCCTAGCTGAAGGTAGTTTTCACTCTTTCCTCTCTTTTTCCCTGTGGTGTCTGAACAAGGTGGTGTGACAACCTCTGTTTTACAAGACATGATGGCTCCCATCCCAGATCACTTAACAGTAAACTGACATATCAAAAAGTAATCAAGTGTTTATTTATTAATTTTTAAAGTAAGTAAATGAATATTAAAAGTAAATAAATTAT
The DNA here is from genome assembly GCF_007364275.1 of Archocentrus centrarchus. Lineage (NCBI taxonomy): Eukaryota > Metazoa > Chordata > Actinopteri > Cichliformes > Cichlidae > Archocentrus > Archocentrus centrarchus. The sequence goes on along the minus strand of NC_044361.1, from coordinate 16,657,163 downwards.
TTCCAATAGTCATTAGACCATTGTGGTTTATACTGTATGGATATTACACGAAGAAAAAAAAACTTTGGCTTAATTTCCAGTATATTAATGTGTTAAGATAATACCAATTTGACTTCCATTTATAAAGTTGTCCACATGTTAGTCATATAAGCAATTATCTACACAAATCTATATCTTTATATGAACCATTCAACAGTTTATATTGAGAATCCTCAGAGACAACACATTATTGTTGTTATTCTCACCCTATCCTGTAAATCTCGATTCTAAAACTCTGCTAACACTTATTCTCCCTTTAGAACCATGACACGTGTGCTATTGTAAAAAAGTAGAGAGCACTTTAATGAATATTACATATAAAAGGCCAGTCCAGTGGGCTACTTTTTTTTTTTTAAGCAGTTACTGATATATGACACAGGGAGTTTCAGCAACGCTTATACAGTATGTGTAAAAACCTAGACTTACTCACAGCTACATATATAAACATCCTCTTGAGCTTTTTGTTTTTGTCTCTTCCCCCTTTTGTCTGCAGAAGTAAGTAGCACATAATTAGCACCTTAAGTTGTTCTGGGGCCCATTTACGCTTCCAGGTTTGGGATCTGGCTCTATATAAAGTGAACAGAACACAAGCGCCTTATCTGGTATTGCCTGTGTTTTCACAGCTGACCATTCCCGTCTTTTTTCCTGACTATCCACTTTCAGGCCGTGCTCAGATTCCATTCCTCACACATCAGAATGGGGACATCCATCTTAACGATGACATCTGTGGTGAATTTCTCAATAACTTAATAGTCATTTCGGCAAAGGAGCGGCTAAAGCAAAAGGTTTTAAAATGTAAGAAACAGGGGATTATAACATGTAAAATGCTAAAAGCTTTCTTAGGTGGGTGAGGGGTGGTTGTGCATGAAGCTTAGATTTGGTAATTCAAGTTAATGTTTGGTTTGGGATCCTCCAGAGACTGGACCATAATCCATGGCATGATACATTGAAGCCCAGTTTTACCAAGGCCATAGGTTCCATATAAAATTATTAGTTTGGAGTTACAAGAATATGCAGTAGAACTAAGTGTTTACTTTCCTCTCAAGAAAAGGCAGTTAAAGCCAAGAGTAACATCACATTTTACAGTGTTGGAACACATGTCATGCAATGAAATGCTTATGTTGGTCTTACTACCATGGTAACAGAATGGATTGGATTTCTCCTCTATTCTCACGCCAGACCCCAAGATCAGTTTTTATTCTTATTGTTTTAAATCAGGCATCCACAAATAGAAAACACATTCACAAATCTTTATTATATGAGGCTCTTAAGACTGTAAAAAGTCCCATTCTGTCACATCTTCAGACAACAGTGTTTTATGAGAATTATCATCTGCCCAAACAACTAAATGTGATTTGTTTCTGCTGTGGTACATATGATGCGGATGATGTGCTTTAAAAGGCCCATCAATCAGTTAATCTTAAAGAAAATAGCAGCAGCAGATATCTCAGTCTCTTTGAGACAAACCAAAGAGAAAGCAAAGGACAGAAAGGGGATTCAAAGAGAGCAAAATCAGCTCCTCTCAGAGATGGAGAGGTTGGTTTAGAGGGGGATTAAGGCACTCCCTCACTGTGGAGACTTCTTTTATAAGGTACATCATATTACTTCAGCTTCACACTTTCATAGATATATCATCATCTGCCTCACACCAAAGTCAGGCCGTTATGCCTGCGTAGTCTGTCTCAAACAAGATTAATACTTACACACTTGGTGTGTAAGGAAACACAGTGACAGTAAGCTGACAGTACTTACGGTATGTAAAGCTTACTCTCAATTCGATATCTTGTTTAATGTGTAACCCTGTGGAGATCATACCCTAATGCACTTCAGTGTCTGGTCAGCTCTTGAATACAGTCCTGCTTAAAAAAAAATGTGATACAATAAAATCTTGTTTATTTTAAATGTTCTCTTTACTTGTAGCATTCTAAAGAGCATAATGCAATCATTTCCTGCTTACACTGATGCACTGGTATGTCTTTTGACATGGATGCTACTGTTAACTGGAGAATCGGTTTTTTGAGCCCATCTTCACTCCCCAGACATAAAATGTTGTAACCACTAATGTACATAAGGTGCTGTTTGACTTTGGGGCCTTAATGCATGGGTCATGTCTGTCATTTGAATGTCCTAGGCACCTTTAAGCATCATTTTTAAACATCCATTCATCCATCCATCCAGTTTCTTCTGCCTATCCAATTCAGGGTTGAGATGACAAACCATAGACTTCATGACTCAGAAAAGATCGGTCTGATCGTGGCATCTAATATTAAATATCAAGTGACCAATACTAAGGGACATATCTTCTGCGTATCTATAGAGGCAAGCAGCTTTGATGCTCTGGGAATAAGAACAGGTTGATGGGTCTTCAGATCAATCCAACAATTTATGTAAAGGATGCCGAACAACGAAGAATAAGACGCAGGACTTCCGAGACTTTTCTGGTTTTGACTTAGTTTATCTCCCAATAAAGTGAGGGAAGACTGGTCTTTATTTTGTAGCAATTTTAAAACAAGAAACCAGACAAAGGTAAAATGTGAAAAAAAAATGTAGATATATAGTCTTTCATCTGAAGTCAGTGTCCTAGAGTAAGATTAGGGCTGCTGTGAACATGTTTGACTAGTCAGTTCATTGCCTGGGGAGAGTCCCCAGGCAAAATCCATACTCCGAGTGCAGGGCTGCCTTTAGAAGTAAGCCATGGAAATGATTAGTGCTGCTCAACTGAAAGGCACAAAGGGGCCTGTTGGATGGCCATAAAGTTTCAAAGTGAAACCAGTACACCTTGTGTCTGTGTTAATTGATCACAGGACCATTATCTTGCCTGTTCAAGGCTTAATTTGCCCTCTGAATCAACACCTTTTGTCGACTACTGGAGTCGTTTGTTGGAAGGGGAAAAAAAGAATCACTACAGCTTAATCATTCCAAGCAGGTGTGAGTCCTGGCCAATTTTGTGCTCCCTTTTGTCATTTACTTTTTTCTTTTTTCTCCATAGATTTTATGTTTCTTTGCACAGAGTGGTGTTTAGAGGCCTTTTCAATGTAAAAGTGAATATTTCAGAAAACAAAACTCATGTAGGACTAGAATACATGTTTGTCCATGTGAAAGGGGGCGTGTTTTATAATAAATTACAATGTTTGCACGTGCACAAATATTCTTTAATTTACATAGATAATAGGCACACATACATATATATGTATGACTAGTGTTAAAAAAGATTACAAGAATACAACATTATTTTCTGCACCAAAAAAAGCAGCACAATACAATCAGTACTTTCAGTTATTGTAATTTATTCCAGGCCTTTGACAATTCATGCATCGATGTTTAAGAAGATCAGGAATCCATGAATACATAAAAGTCAGGAAAATAATATGAAAAAGAGTATTGTATCTTAAGAATAAATCTCATGTAGCCCACTGCCAACTATAATACCTTTATACATTATTTGCAGCAATACATCCTAAACCTATTTTACTTTCACGCCATAACAGCGTCGAATGGTGGTACATGATGCATGTTTTTCAAAGCTTTGTCAAATGGATATGGCTTGTTTTCATTCAGGCTGAAATAATATTGTCACCCTAGCGCAGTGGTTCTCAAACTACGGGGCAGACCCCACTGGTGGGGAACAAACCAACTGCAGGTCGGGAGCAGGTGACCAGAGGGGAAATATGGGGTCAGACTAAATTACACGAGCATGATGTTTAGTTGGGAAATTAACCAAGAAAAAGAAATAGGGAGTTGGTTTATTCTGCTTGTTTCACATAAATTCAACTTCCAAAATTTTTTATTGCTATTAATTGATAAATAAAGTGTGTTTTTGTGTGTGAAGTCAGGCGTGCCAGATCAAGTTTGTTAATTGCTATGTTAGTGGAATGTATCAAAAATAAAGTTAATATCAGAACATCTGTCCTTTATCTTCTATTGCTTAATTCCATCTTAATTGCATTCAGTATTTCTCTAATAAACCACAGCTCCCTGAGAAATATGTCTTATTTTATTAACCACATAGATTTTCCCCTTAAGACTCCCAAGGTGTTAAATGACGTTTGAAAAAGTGACTCATACCCTGATTCTATATGACATGGTTGACTTACAACAGTCGACAACTCGCCATGCATTTGCTTTGAGATAAAGCTGTTATCAGCACCCCAGTGTCTGTGCAATGAGGGTGATTAGAAGACATAGTACAAACATTTCCATTTTGACTTCAGAAACCGTACCTCCACCCATTTGTAGCTCCTGAAATCTATCATAGGAAAGGATCAGCTGAGGGAAATGTGTATTTCATTTCAGTTGCTGTCCCCATTCTTAATGGGTAGCCATCCAGAGAGAATGAAATGATTGATTTTTGTCATCCTGAATGAGGATAAATGAATGGAAGCTAAATCTTCCATGAGGAGGAGGTGGAAAAGGAGTTGAAGGAGAAGGAGATGGGGGGGCTTAGCTTTCCTTGCATGTCGGCTAGACAGAAACTCAGCAAACCTGCATGGCTGTAACGGGGGAAAAAGACTAATGTGTGTGTATGTGACTGAGAATAATGGCTCGTGTGTGTGTGTGTGTGTGTGTGTGTGTGCGTGCGTGCTCGTGTGTGTGTGTGTGCGTGTGTGTGTGTTTTTGTGTGTGTGTGTGCATGGACACTCGTGCCTGTGCGTGTTCACTTACACTTTGCTTCTAAGGTTACCTAATGAAATATTGATGGGAGATGTGGGAAGTGCGGGGGCTGGGTTGGCTGGGGGTTGGTGGTGTTGGAACTGTAACTGCTGCTTCCTGTAGCTTGGGACATCTCTGTCACTCTGGATCTCAGCTAGACAGCCCTGCCCTAATTTAATCTGACTTTGAATGAGTCTGTATCACAAGAGGTAAAAAAGGTGAACTTACTGCAACTCAAAAGGGTAATAGGGAGAGAAAGAATAGGGAAAGAGTGAAAAAGTGTAAGACAAAGAAACATGATGTTAAAATGTGCAACCAAACACGTAAAACACTTTATAATCACTTGAGAACAATTGTGTGTCGAAAATGTCACATAATACACTGTTTAAATGGGACCAAACACAAAGCTTGCCTGGTATACGACACAGCAGTGCTGAGGTTATTGTAATAGTTGATTGGTGTTGTACTGCAAGCTAAAGAACTGAAGTACATCTTGGGATTTATTTCACAATTAGATACAGCTTAGGAGTTTCACGGGGAAAGACAGCAAACTGTGAACTGTTTGACAGTGGCAAGCTGCTTTACAAAGCAGCTGCTATATAATTAGCTGCATCTGACACCATTAAGTATGACCATTTCACCACAAAAGCTGAGGCAGAGGGAATTTCAGTACAACAGGTCTCATTGTTTGATTCAAGACCTTTTTTTTTCTTCCAGATTAAGCTTTGCTCTATAATGTAAGAGAACGAAGGCAGTAAGTTTTCTTGAAAGTTAAATTTCAATTCGTCTGTGCCTATAAAGGAACATTGTGAAGAAACTGGAGATCACCCAAGACCTAATTATTTAAAGCTACATCTGTCTTCTTTTTTTTTAGTTTTTGAAATAATGTAAAATGTCCATGTAAAGATAAATCACTGAGCTCGAGATTAGACCAAAATTGCTGTTCTATTTGTCCTCCAAACTCATTTAACTTTCAAAAACCTGGTTTTCCAGTTCTCTCCGTGATTTTAGGTGAAGTAGTTTATCCAAGTCCTTCATTTCACTGTATCTAAGTAGCTCGATAAATGAGAGTGCATGTGCCAATAGTTTACGAGCGCCCACGTAGAGTTGGAAGTAACGATTGCAGTTGCTGTGAGTTCAGCTAAAGGATATTAAGATGTTTTAATAGACTGAAAATGTAGCAAATGCAGCGCACCGCTGAAATGAGATATTACTGACCTGCCAAAAGCTATTCTGAACAACATCTACAATAATTACACAGCAAGTCATATGCAACTGCCAAACTAAATGAGACACATGCTTGAAAAATGTGAACATGGTGTTTTGATTTGTTTGGCACACATGCCAAAAAGTCATCTCAGTACTCATCTTTGCAGAAGAGATATCTAAATGTGCCAACCTGAGCAAAATTAGCTCTGTTGGGAGCGAGAATGATTTTTACATTATCCATCATGTTGTGTGTAACAAGTATTTGGAATCATCTGTAAAAAAAATCTACCAGTACAAAGATTTGTTGCATTGTATTCTCAAGTACTTCTCTATCTCAGCAAGCCAATTTTAAAGGCTTTTAAGCTTCAATTCAGAATAAACATATCTAACTTATCCATTTTCATTCACACAATCTTAGTCTTTTTTTTTCTTCCATGCCAATATCCAAGAAAAACACAAATAATAAGTCATATTTTCATTGACCATCTTATCAGAGTGCCCAAATGTATTCAACAAGAGTAAACACTGTTTTCTCCATGCTATCTCTGCTAATATGATGACGGCTAGCGTGCACTAATCTTGTAAAGCCAATCTTTTAAAAGGGAAGAGGCGGTGGATGGGGCTGGGAGAAAAAGGGCTGGACGGACAGCTATGTACAGGATTGTATCCGCACTAGGAGCTGCCCCTGTCCATATCCAATGTAAGGTTATAGGAATATCATAATCCCTCCTCTGAGCTCCTTTGCGCGGAAGATGATGACTAAATTTCCAGTGTCTTATCACACACTCCCAGACTGGAACTAGTACAAGGGGTTCTGAGGGAGGAACCCAGCATGAAAAGTGCTGGGGATGAGATGATCAGATTAGCGGTGACTATTGGATTTGTTTGTGGTGGTTGCAATCGGAGCAAAGCAGGCGTTGTTCAAAATGCCCATGGAGATGCAAAGCCTCTACCGATCCTTTCACCCATATAAAAATAAATAAATACTCTTCTTGGGGGTTTTTAGGAGTGTAATGTGGGGTGCTCCTGCAGGGCTAGGTGGGGGTTGAGTTGGGGGAAACAAATTTAACACTTCAGGGGCTTGGAGAGGAAGGGAGGAGTTGTGTATTTTATCAGGTGGGTGGATGCTGGACTACTTCACGCAGTGAGACAAGTGGGATTGACTGACGGTATTCAGCAGAATGCAGGCTGGATGAGTGTTGATGGCTGCCTGCAAGGCGGAGGCTGTTGTGGTAGACTCTTCTGAAACCTCACCTGAGGCACAGGGAGGCATTTTTGATTCAGAAACCTCTCCTATGCCATGCATGCCATGTGCATTGCTGAATTGGGGAGGAGACAACAGGCGGCTCTGGAGATGCCTTGGAGGGAGGCAGAAAGGAAGGGAGAAGCAGTGTGGACTGAAAGGAAGACAGAGTTGGCTGATGTAAGGATGAGCTTCCCAAAACCAAGATAACAGAACCCAAGAAAGTGTGTCATTGTTCAAATAGACAGGAAAGAGATCTAAGTAAAGGGATATTACATAAAGAATATATGTCTTTAAGGTTTCGATGGCAGTATCAATCACTGTAATGACTGTGTGATAGATCCTTAATAATGATGAAGTAAATACTCTACACTGTACTGAAAAACTGGGGCTGTTTGGAAAGTCATTGTGGGACTTCTCGGGGAGGAATTTGTGCTGAAGAGCAAAAAAAATAAATAAATTGTGGCAGACATTTTTCATTTGGTAAATATATAACTTTATGTTCATCTGTATGTCTTTCTTTTTGGTAATTCTGAGGAATACAATTCTTGCTTGTATCACATAAAAAGAAAGTTGCATCACCATGGTATAAAACAAGGCTGTTAAGCACTCAGTGTCAAATCACATATCTGCTAGAATTAAATGCATGACTCCTATAAGAACTCCAGTCCTGTGAGCTATTTTCCCACATATTTAATTTTGTTAAGTGATGCAAAAGGATGTCAATACCGGTCTGTACCACTTACCTTGAATACCTTGTGTGGACAGCAGACAAAGACATGGCTTTGCTTATATGACATAATACAGTGGTGCACTTTGTACCCTTAAACCAGGTCATTTCAATAGAGAAAAAGCCACTGAGTCAGCTTGGCGAGACAATGTCGATAAGGTAATGGCACAGATCAATACCAAAGATTTGAGCCAGATCTTAATTAAAGAAACAGCTGCTGATACAAATGATGTTTTCAATGTATTGATATTGTGGGGGGCAAAGGGTGGGTTAGCTGTAGTGGGGCACTTGATCAATGTACTTAACATTAGCATTCCTTTTCATCATGTACCAAGATCACTTAATTCTCCCTCCCTTCTTGTTCTTTCACTCTATCATTTTCTCTCTTCTCTTCCCAAATGCCTTTTCACTATCATCTCAGGCAACTCGCATCCCCTCCCCCACTTTACAAGGTGAACTTCAAGGTCTACAAGGTTGTGCTTTTATGCGCACAAACTTCCTGTGGTCAATGTGTGTTAAACCAGAGAAAAATCAAAGACACTGTTAAGAACAACAACACACTGCTTGCATCAAGTCTATGAAAATCAATTGCCTTTCACGAGGAAAAACATAGTTTTGCTTATTTAATGCTAATTTGAGAGAGAAACTAGTCATCTTTCTTCGGTGTACAGGTTAATTATGTCAAATAATGATGATGATATAAAGGGGGATTTCTGGATGACTTCTCTGAATTTTGTGTTCATATTTATTTATTTTATTCTATTTAATTATTTTGCCGTGCTCTCTTGAGTATTTTTCATTGGAAGAACAGGTTGAAATGGAAGCTCTTGTCATGGCATTAAATTATTGACAAACAAGCAAAGAAATTTCCACACTGCAAATTTTTTATGGAGAAACAAAGACAATATTTTCTGCTGTCAACAGGCAGCAGTAAAAAAAAGAAAAAAAAAAGAAAAAAGAAAGAAAAAAAGAAAGAAAGAAAAACTTACGATGCTGAAGCCTCCTGTGAATGGTAAAGCAATAATTATTAAAAGGGAAGCAGAATTGATGGATCCCATTAAAGCTAACACAAAGTCTCCAGAGGCCTTGCAGCACAAACAGTCCAAAGTCAATACCGTGATTCCCCAGGTATCCCTGACCAGTACCCAGTTTAAAGAAACATCAATCTAGCATGTCAGTTCCCAGCTAATAAAGCTACAGACAATCAATATTCAGGATCTTACTACTACTTTAAATGAAGTACTAATGCTTGTAGAGATTACACTGTATGGGTTCACACACTGAGAAGTTTTCTCTGAAGTGGCCAGAGTCATGTCATAAAATGTCATGACTCTGAATTATAGCAGAAACAAAGCAAACAACTGACTGTCTCTTGCCCTCCTTATTTGACTGATGTGCAGTAATGTGATAGCACAATCTTCTAATTATTTATCCATTTATTACTAATATCTTTGTGAATTACATGTTTTTAAATAACCAAAAAACTATTAGATTACATCAAGTATTTCATATTATGTCCACCACTCACCATCAGATCTTAATTAAAAAAGCTAAATATGAATGTTCAGAGTAAAGGCAATTTTTGAAGTATGCAAAGATTTTCAAATTATAAACATTTCCACCTACCTATGCTACCACCAAAAAAAACAAAAAACAAAAACAAGTATAAAAGTGGTAAGCGAATGAATAATATATACTGGGCAGCCTAGTTATCCCATTGTGACATGTGCTTTCTGTCCAAAGGAAAAAAAAGTATATTTTTTTTATTCAACACACTTATTTGAACCTTTTTCTCTTTCTTTTATTTTATGCATCAGATGTTAATGCTACTAAAAGTTTTATTATTCCCTTCCATTATCTTAATGCATGTGATATGTGACAGCTCTTTAAATCATGTATTAGGGCATTGTGCTATGTAAAACAGACTGTGAATTAAACTATATTGGGGGATAACAAGGGCACTTGCCTTTGAACTGGAATGTTTTCCAAGAAGACACAGTATTTTTATATAAATATACACACGCATTTCACTTCAAACTCAATATTGTGCACCAAAAGAGAAAGATTAAAACATCCGCAGCCTTTGTGAAATCAAATGTATTGCACGCTCAAACAATGAAGGCAGTGTAGTAGATGTAGCAGCTTCAGGTTTTTTTTTACCAGTTAATAAGGGGACTAGGTGTGGTAGAGGATTGACTGACATCATAATACAGAAATAATTTCCACATTCTCACTGCCTCCATCTCACTAGCAGGGAATTATTATTATCACATCAAAGGCTTCTTTAAAATTGGTATAAAAATCATTTAAACAGAGAATGGCAGTGATTATTCAAACTAGGTTATTTGCCAGAGTGTGTATGCAATATGGCATTGTCGTCAAGACAACTTCATTTCCTGCTAAATTGCTGTCTGTCACTAGAATAAGTAAATTTGCCACTGTTTTATCAGCATCATTGTGTCAAGTTAGGGGAATACATCAAACAGTCAATCTGATCAACAGGAAATGAACACACAGTGAATAATGCAATGACTGAAAGGAGTGCGGATTGGTCTATCTGTGTGCCAAATGTAAATATACCCTGTTGTTTTTTTTACTATTACTCTATTTTTTTAGAGGATAAAAGGCATGAAAAAAATTTCCCAGATGTCAGCATACCACAGTGACTTTAAGACTATATTTATTACCTGTTGCCTCAACAGGCTGACATACATATTTAAAATGTAAAATGATTCAGAACCTATACAAAAATATAAGCTTTCACACAATAGAGATATGGAAAGATTGAAGGACAGTTATTTGTAAGATAGAGTGACTTCACCGTACCTCACACCAAACTCAGTTTTACTGTCAGTTTTCAAAGATAGTTTTAGTTACTTTTGCTATTCTCATTTCAATCTAATCATTCAATATACACACAAACAAAGAGAAAGTTGAGAAAACTCAACACATCGAGGCAACATGATTGAATACTTTTTAAAATTTTCTCAACGTTTGACAAGAGTTCTGGCAACCTGAATTTTCTTCTTACATTATTCCTTTGAGGTTAACAAGAAGATTCCAGCTTCAGTGGCATGTTTTTCTACCTAGCCTGTGACTAGGTTTGTGTTTTCTCCTGGATGCAAATCAGGTACCTTTCATGTATTAGGCAAATGTGCTAACCACTACACCATGGCAATAGGTGAAACACTGCCTTTCCAAATCAAGCTTTGCCTTTCCAAATTAATGATATTAATGGAATGCTAAATTAAAAAAAAAAAAAAGAAAAAAAAAGGGGGAAACACTGTTTCACTAAAATCTGAAACATTGTTTATTCTGTGAAACGTGAACAGTGTCAGCTGCTTCGGTAAATTAATTCAAATAAAATCATTGAATTTTAAGCAACAATAAGCCTTTGAAGCAAAGATTGAAAACTGAATTGTCCTCACTGTGTCATGGTTTGATTTTCCCATACCGTGATACCCACACTGAGCTGTCAGTGAGTGGTTAAAGAATGCTACTGTATTGAAAGCTGTATTTTTCTGCAGGTAATGAGTGAACTGGAAAAATGTCAAAATAATGAAGTTTATTTTTGTTTGTGTTGATGATCCAATCATGATCAACTGATCAGGCCTGTGGTTTTTTTCCTCTTTATACTCTAATATCCAGTGTTTGTACTATTGTATATGTTAATAAGTTAGTTGCGTCAATGGTAAAGAAGGCACACATACTGAAAATTAAAGTGGCCAGTGCTAAGAAAAGTGCTAAGCACATACATACACTCACAAGGACGCGCACATGCATGAGGTTGTTTTCTGCGGGGTAGACTCCAGAGAAAATTAGGCTGCGGTAGCTGACACTCAAAAATCCTTCGTATGCAGCTTTGAAAAAACTTGTCAGGTCAACAACAGGGTGACGTCTGTTGGACTGACAAGCTTCTGTTTGTTGCCACTGGCAAATCTTTAATTCCGACTCAGATAAATTTAAAAAAACCTATTGAGGTAAACAACTGCTAATTGTCGTTTTTACAGTGCATACATATGACCTCAATGTGATCATTTAAACACAAGATTCCAACATGCTGAAATTACCTTCTTTTTTTTCCTCTTAACTCAAAAGGGAATGGTGAAATTCTCCAAAAGATTGGACAAGAGAAAAGGAAGAAAAAGGCAGGAAAAAAGAAAACTGTAATGGAGTTTGGAGGTCTTTTGTGGAGCTGATATTGTCTCTTAGTTTGATGTTTGCCTTCAGGATAAAAAGAGCTCCTTTGGAGTAACAATATACACCAAAATAAAGAATTGAGTTTGAAAGAAAAAGGGACAACAGCAATAACGGAACAATGGTGCACAATGGCAGGTATTTAACTGCCCCAGGAGAAGAAGGATGGGTTTACGGTCATGTCTCCAAGAATAACGCCTCACAACTAAGGTCACAAGTAATGTTTCCTGGCTTTTCGAAACCTGCCCGGATTCATTATATTTTGAGGGGATCAGGTCAGAGATTCATGAACAGTGGTTTAACCCCCCCCAATTAGTCAAAGTCCCTCTGAGGCATTCTCTATCTTGTGTTGATACATGAGGCAAACGGTGACAAACCTACCCTGGGGTCAGGTGATTCAACTCCAAAGTGAGTTCAAAGCACTCTTGTTAAACTTGGAACACAATACTGTGTTGCCGTGGGTATAGGTGCACCCTGAACAGGCAGCTATAGCCAAACGTGGTATTATAACACCTGAAAACTATTGAAGGGCATCACATCATCATTGTACTCAATTTTTAATTGACAGCAATCCCTTCATGACACCTATTAGACATGACAGGTAAATCCCCAGACGAAAGAAGATTGCCTTAGAAGAGCAACAAGAAACACGCTTTAAAACGTTACCTTGTTAGTAATTTAAGTGTTAAAAATGACTAGTATTGAGGGGTTTTTTTTTCTTTTTTCTTGCCATGGTTTGAGGCATTTTTTTTACAAGTAGCACAACAGAATTAGAGTGAGAATTTTCATTTTGCTGACTTGTGTTCATTAGGTTAGCAAAGTACTATAATATAAACTGAGCCAAACTTGGCTCGAGTATAAAAAGTTCCCAGCGTTAATTCCTCGTATAACATTACATGAAATTCATGAGCTTCGTGTCTGTAAGTGTGTTTTATAGCTTCACTGTAATATACTCAAAGTTTAAAGAGTCACACATCTTTTTTTTTTTTCATCTTTGCTTAGTGGTCTGCAAAGAAACACCAAAACACATTCAGTTTGCTGAATCTGACAGACAACTTTATAACAACTTGTGACAAATAAGATACAATTTTATACATCTAGACAATGTCAGCTGTCTGTTTTTACACACCTTCCAAATGGAAAAAAAAGAACATCATAATTCTTATATTTTTTTTACAAGCATCCTTACTAAGCATTTCTTATTTTTGCCTAACTCTTACAGTACGTGAGATGCATACACGTGTTTTTGGATGGCAGCTCCCTTTGTTATTTAGGAAAGAAGACCTTGATATACAGTCATGTAAGCTAATATATGGCCATTTTGCTTACCAGAAAGATTAAACAATTTCTTAGTTTCAGAGAAAATGGCCCAAAATCCATTCCCATTTTTTCTTCCTTATGATTCTGTAATAGAGTTGTCAGGAGGCTGGTGATTTTTGCCTCTCAAAAGTGCTTTTGTGGTTATCTGAATCTCAAAAGCTTTCTGGTCATCAGAGTAATTTCAAACTGTTCCAAGATGATAGGTGAGTGAATAAGAAACATTGCCCACAGCACATAAGGAAAGTGGTGGAAAGAGAAAATAGAATATATCTATATATATTTATATATAAGGGGGCGCAGTGAAGAATGCAAGGAAGATAAATAAGACAGATACTTTGTTTCATTGTCAGTGGCACTCCGGGGTTATTTGAAGCACTTATTTATGCACTGTAAGCAGAACAATACCGGCAAGCAGAAATGATTAAATACAGACTCTTCAAGAAATAGACATCTCATTGTGGTGGGCCCTGGCTTGCCACTGGGCCAGCTTGATAAAAGCACTATGAGCTGATAGCTGATACAATTTGCTGGCGATTTGAATGGGAGAGGCTGGAAGGAAGGGTCTGCGGCTCAGTTGGTCTCTCGCTGACAGCCTGTATAAGCTATAATAAAATCATTAGAATGTAAATGCTTTATTGCAAAATAAGAGCCTCAAGCTAGGGTGACATTATCTGCCGCCACCCGAATGAAAGGGCCGATTAGCATTCCCTGATTCAATGATAGAGGCAACTTATCTTTATTAAAATTTTTCAAATCGAGTCTTCATTTTTCATGATTGAGTTTTAAGCAAATGTAATATCCAGTTCAGTTTGTGTATGAAATCGGCGAAGGGAGGGAGCAAGATGCCCCAGAAATAATTAGTGTACACATTTCTTCCCTACATGTGTTTCATAACCAACAAATTGGATTTCATATTTGACGTGTCACTATCTAATACATTTGCATGAAAATATGGGGCTGAGTTTACAGAATAATTACTGAAAGTGTACACCTCTTTAACATGTGTCTCATAAGAATGAAATTTGATTTGTTTGAATGTGACTATCATGGTGTTGCCAAATAATTGTTGCGAAATATGAGGGTTAGACTCTGACTTGATTTAGATGTTCATATTCATGGCACACACACATTTTTAGCTGAGTCTTTAAGCGGGCCATTGCTTAGTAGGCAGACAGTCAATTCTTATGCAAATAGCCTGGTACTGAGTGTGGGATATAATATGCTGTAGATCAAATGTCACACTGGGAGTAAAAGTCTGTGTGATAAAAATGGCTGACTTATATAATGTTCTTATATATGCTTCCTTATTTGATATTCCTGTTTTATCTTTTTTTAATGTAATTCTTCCAAATGTACAGCCATATAGAAAAAAAAATGGTGGCACAAAAGATATTCTCTGAGTTATTTGCGACACTTTTGAACAGCTAATGGCTGTTGAGACTGATCATAATGAAACGTGTCAGGACTCAGCTGACGTATGTATTTGGTGTCATTCTGATCTGTTATTCGTGCCGCTGGCTTATCTTGTTGCTCATTTCCAGGTATTTTTTAGTAGCGCGTATACTAGCACGAAACAACCTCACATGACAGTTTAATTTTGCATATATATATAAAAAAAAACAATTACACATATACATAATAATGAAAAGAAAAGAACTTGAAGAGACTGATAGGTCTTTTTAGACAATACAGAAATAATAAGCATTAGTCCACAATACTGTCAAACAGGGGTAAAAAAAAAAAAAACTTGTTGAACTAAGTTGCTCCACTGTATACTGGGGGTGGGGCAGTGGGGGTGTAAGGCACATTTGAATTTGTGCTTTACACCCCCACAGCAAAATAAATGTTTTGTTCTCACATTCAGATTCAGATAAAAGAAGAAATTGCCACAGCAGCTCTGTTTTAATCTCTTATTAAACTTCTAATTGCAGCATATTAAAATGTTTATGTAAATGTTCCATTGTGGTAAATATGTGCAATTAAATATAATATTGGATTATGGTATTCATAATCCATAAATATTTAATACTTTTTTTACTTTTCCATGGCAGCTCCCTGCTCTTTTAAACATCTTTAAACACCTGCATTTTCCTGAAGGGTACCAATGCGATGTTTACAGATTCAACAAGGGGTCTTCCACACTTGACAAGACAACACATTGCTTTCAGTTACACTCAATGTCAAGGTTTTCACACAGAACATCCAAGATGCCTGCTTTAGAGTGGTATTGTTAGGAGCTTAGGGTAGTCTGACACAATGCACTTGTTATGGTGCACCCAGAGGATTTGCTGTGGAGTTCATGTGCGTCCTCTTATAGCAATCACTAGGTCATATATCTTGAGGAGTAAATTCAAAATCCCAGACCTCTGCCCCATTCATTGAAGACAAAAGGGGGGACACAAATTGGTCCGAAAACACAGTGTAAAAAGAAAAGCTTACATTAAGCTCAAGGGGGCTCAAGGGACCCAGGCCAATCGTTGTATGCGAAGAAGAATGGTGGTGGAGTTAGGGACCGGGCACTAGTAGATAAATCACTGCCATCATGCAGATTTACTGTGTTGGAGTGAAAAGATAAATGTGTGAAAGGGGTGTGTGTCAGAACCCGCGGTGCAGGGCCACACGGTAATGCTGTGTCAGTAATTGAACTTCGCTATAATTATCCTGAGGAGATAATATTAACTTATAGTCTTTGCGTGAGAAAGAAGCTGGTCCATAATTCATTTGCTGGATAGGGTGATGGTGCTGGATGGCACTCTCTCACTGTCTCTCTCTCTTTCCTTTTGCCTGCATTGTCCTACTGAAATATGACGGCTCCATTTTTATCCTGTCACAATGGCAACTGATGGGCTTATTTTCCTGTGGCCCCGGGGAATGATGAAATAGTAAGCAAACATTCTTTCTCAGGAGGAGAAGGGTGCTCCATCATAGTGGCTGGGGCCGCCACCACCGCTTGTGTTGTGTGGCAATAACAGGAGGTTATGGGATACAATACACTTGGCCTCCTCCTCTCAATACAGAGGGCCTATACACTGTCGCTCCTTCGCGGTTCCTTTAGCTTCTTTCACCAACTTTGTATCCATAAAGTGCTCTCTTTTTCGGTGAGTTAAAAGTCTTTTCTTTAAATGTAGCAGCGCATTTGTCTGCAGGTTGGATTTCTGTTATTGTTACTGGAATGTCGTTAGTTAACATTTGGGCAGATCAATTTTATTAGTGGTAGCCTTGTTGCTTTAAAAGAAGTAGGATATTAACCATATTTAAAAAGATCTACATTGTTCTCATTTATTTACTCTCTGAAATTTAACAAACTCATTGTAAATTAGCCAGGGGTCAATTTTCCATGCTCAAATTGATGTCATGGCTGAGCTAGGCTGATTTATAGAGAGGCACCTTGTAAAAACCTGACACCCAAGGGCCCATTATTTACACCAGGCATCACACATAAGCTGCTCTAAACAAAGGTAGGGTAAGGTTGTGACATCTGCAATGGGTCAAAAAAACAGTGCCACTTGGCTCTGGCTGTCTTATAATATCCCATTCATCTCATTTGAATAATGAGGGATATTGATAGACATTAGCTAAGGGAATGAGGCTGCATGCACCTGAGGGGGCTGAACGCTGTCAGCTCTTATTTTCCCATCCAGTTTATTAACCAAGTGTGTAAAGCAGTGGCAATAAAAATGATAAGAGCATTCCTGCAGCCACACTGCTGCTACTCCAGAGTAAACACAATCAGAGCCCAGTTTATCACCATGCTAACTGGATTTAGAAAAAAGAGTGACAAAGGAAGCTTGAGCAGATATCCAATGACAATAATCAAACATTATAACAGCTCTCATTGTCTGCGCAGTCATTTCCATTATTGATATTCAAAGGAGTTATTCTGAAGTATAAATACGCAGCTCTAATCCACGTTACTCCATCTTTCTGTTGGTGGAATATAACTGCCTGCTGGAACACCCACCTTGGTGTCTTGTCAAGTCACAGCCAGCGGGGGCTTTTGTCTCCTTGGTGTAAAGAGAAATGACAGTGTAATGTGATTTACAGGCGATCGCTTCAGCTCAATTAAATTAAGTCCCCAATAATCCATGATGAATGCACACCTACGCCAGTCATTAGGATTCAAAACAAAATATGGGCTTATCGTATCACAGCACCATGGAGGGAACACACCCTTTAATAGATGTGCTGATTCATTTAGTCATTTAAGTCACAGTGTGTAATGCATTCACTGTCTGTTGGCTGCTAATGACTAGTAAGCCTCTCAACATGTCTGTTTCACAAATCCTTGAGAAAAAAAAAAAGAAGAAAAAAAAAAAGCCTGACTAGAAGGCAAGCCACCAACACACAGAACAAAACATGTCAAAAGCAATATTAATTACAGGAATTTGCAATTACATTTTAACTACATTTTTTGGAAATATTTCAGTAGTTTAAACAGACACTGTGTAAATGAACGCATGAATGAATGAATACATAAAATTAGAAAATAAATGTGACTAATGTAGGAAGCAAACCGTGTCTTTTCTTCTGGGTGAATTGCGCATGAGCTGACATTAAAGGCAGAAAAACAGGGCAGTGAGAGAATGCTTGGCCACTACACTTTGATTGACAGTGTCATATTTTTAAGAGGGTTATGAACCACAAAACAAGGGTTAAAGGGAAATTGACCCAGCAGTTGACAGGTGACTGATACACTGAACTGGAGGTCTTTAATCTTGCTGCTGAGCTTACATGAAGCTTATATAACAAATTACAATGCCTACAGGGTAATACATCACCTGATGGACTCCTGCTTTTCTGTCTTCTATCCTTCTCTGCCCATGAGAGACATGGGAGATTCACTGGAATATGGGTATGTGGGAATATACAGTGTTCAATGAAAATCATCAAGATGGATGGATCTGTCAATAGGTAGTAAAGTGTAAAACAGTATATTGAGCTCATTTTTTAATTTAATTGTATGAGACTATAAGCATGGATTAAAATGTGCTGTTTGGATATAGTGAAGAACTGCTGACAGATTTTGAGTGACTTCAAATCTGAGGTTTACCCCACATTAAAATAGTAAATTAAAAATGAAAGCAAAATAGACTGATTGACACTTTACGTCCTCTACAATTCTTGTTTTATACTTCAAGCCTTCTGTAGTAATCTTTAAATTTAGTGTTATCTGTGTTGCCTTGGTTGTACAATTTATTATTTTATGTTCGGTTTTAGCTTGTTGCTGAATCTGCTCCCAACCCACCCCCAAAAAATGATTACCATTAATCCGAGCTTTATATATTTTGACTAAACTGCCATTCTAATGTTCATTTTGACTTGATTTTCAACCAAAACAACACAACTGTACATTATCCATCACACCAGGTTCCAGCGCTGTCATTTCCCTTCTGAATCCCTGGCATCAGACACTGAGATATATTCTTTCGATAAGAGAGACTCTGTCTGCCTTAAACCATGTCCTGGCTGCACCTGGTGAATGATAAAATGTATGACTTCTCAGATAAGCCCACAAGTAGAACAACACTGTCCGGGTGCAGATTATTGGTGAAGTATAAGCTCTGTCTTGGTATGCAGAAGGAGGCAGATTCTTCCGATAGCTCAGCAAAAGGGATTCAACTTCAGCACCCCAGCTTTAGATGTATTCAGCTGTTCTGATCTTCTCAGACTAGTGTTAGGTCAGAGGTCATCATAAGTGCTCACTGCCGTTCAGAGAGAGCGATATACTGTCAGGATGTTGAGTTTTTGATCATTGTTAATGCAGGTTTTCTCAAATATCACAAATGTCTGTGCACTCTGAAACGCCATAATTACAAACATCTCTAGACGCAGCTCACAGAGTACAAGCTTCACAGTTATTACATCTTTTAAAAAAGATTTTACAAGTCACGAGTTTAACTGTATTCACAGCTCAACAAAGGTTGTAAAGTTACCTGTGGATGTGGAGACCTTAACTGTTACAATCCGTACGCCAAAAGCATATTTAAGCAGAACTACTGATCTCGGATCATAACCTCTCATACATTAATTGGTGGTCCTGGTTCAGGGCCATGCAGTAAGCACTTCTACCAGTGAATAAAGCTGTCTAAAGCTGTTCTGGCAGGCTAGCTAATCAGGCGTTACCCACAGCCAATTTAAGTGCATCTCAAAGTGGATGACAGAGGCATCTTAAGTTTCTCTAACCTGGGGATGAAAGTAATCAATTTGAGACAGTGGTTTTAACCTAGTGAATCAGTAGTTGTAAATTAGTTTTAAAATGTGGCAAATATAACATTTTGGACTTCACTTTTTTTTGAGTGAGCAAAATAGCTTCTACTGTTAATCATTTAATTAGTAACATAATCAAAGATTCACCTCACTGCACTTAAAGCTATGAAAAAAAAAATTACCTTGAGTAGAAATGGGGGAAAAATAACTAAGAAAAAAAATTGCAGGGGTCAAAATCTACGCTCTCGGTGTACATAGTCATTCACTGTGGCTTGTGTCTGATTTTTTTTCCTTTTTTTTTTTGTGGAAAGGCATGTGGTGAAGATGAATAAGAAAATGATAAGAAGCTTTAAGAAAATATATAATGACCTGTGAGAAAATAGATAGAAATAAAAAGAAACAATTAAACATGATGATATGTGTTGCTTTAATGTGGCTGAATGTTGTCCTTCAATATTATTTTGGTCTGCAGACAAAGCCCCACATCTCTTGAAACCAAATCCCCCTCCCACCCAAGCACACAGATGCTCGGGACTGTCTCCTTTACCCCCGTCTCTCAACAGCTTTTGAGAGGTCTAAGTATAAAATAGCGAGGTGCACTAACAGTATCTGTCCATTGCAGGATACATATAGAGGGTACGTGAGGAGGCTCAGGTAAGAACTTGCATCAATCTGTCACTCGCTTCCCTCTGGGTGATAAGAGAAATTCCAACAGAGAGATAACGCTGGACATTCAACTTAATTCTGAAGGAAGAACTTTTCATCAGTGGGTCACATATTAGCTTTCAGAAAAACTGAGTGCTGTGAGAGTTTTTTTTTTTCTTCTTCTCCCTCTTCTTCACCCGTTTGCTCACATTGCACAGACCAAGCATGAGGATGACATTGTGAACCTGGTTGCTTACAATTCTAGACATGCGGTTTGGAAAACAGGTCTTTTTTTTTCATTATTTTTCTATAACCATGTTTCCTAACTTGAAATAAACTTGTTTGATAAGACAGTGACCAGACCCTTTGTGGTATCTCATATGTTCTGGGTCAAAACAGTGTAAGAATTTTTGAGGTCAACCAAAGTCTCCTGTATTTTCTGCTTGGTTTTCTGTCAGGATTTTTCTGCATCTGTCTGACAACCTGAAGTTATTGTGTCTCAGGGCCAGGAGTTGCTTTGATAGTCATTTATATATATATATATATATATATATATATATATATATATATATATATATATATATATATATATATATATATGTTTTTTTTTTTTTTTTTTAATTTGCTAAAGTAAAACCATGTCATTTTGAAGCTGCGGGAGCTTAGGCGTGGTATTTTTTTCTGTAAAAACCAAACCCAGATTTCTAAATAAGCCACTGAAATACAGCATGCAAAAGGGAGAGTATAGTGACTCCCTAATTTGAGCATACATAGCTTTGGTTAAAGTTCAAAATGTCAACTAATTTGATTTCATGAGGCACAGCTGGCAACAAATGCAGTGCTAATCATTCACAGACCTCTCTCAGTCATGCATATTATCCCAAAAACATGGCAGCGCACGCAGCTGAACGGTTGCCTTAATTTGTTTGTTGTGTTTTAATAACTTTCCTATTTGAACTAAAACTCTACTTTAGAACCATAGTTTAGATCCAGTTTTGTAAACAGCAACAAAACTTCAAACACAATAGATAGAAAAATACTTTGTAAGATTCAAGCACTCCGATATATCTGCGCTTTATTCACTGAATGAATGACATCAGTGCAAATACAAAAAAAAGCCAGCCAACCCACCACTGGGTATCATCAAGATGCATTTTGCTAAAATAACGTTCCACAATGGGAAAAGGAGGAGTAAGAAAACACTGACATTGTGATGTGGAAGACAAGTCGTTTCATACAAAGACAATTGATTAGCTTTGTGGTGCAGCAATAGCCCTTACTCAGCTGGGGTGGTGTGTAAGTGCTAGTCTGGCTGTTTTTTTAGAAGGATTATATGGATCAATACGACATGGCACATTTAGGAGACCCCAACACCATACCCTGGGACATGAGAGGCAAGAATGGAGCCCCTCACTGCACAGTCCCACCACCTCCACCCTTTTCTTTGGCTAGTAGGAAGGGGGTTGGGGTGGTGACAGTATTAGCTGGCCCAATACCCCCATATCCTTGTTCAAGTGCATGACCAACTTAAAGGATCTTTGATTGTGAATCTTTTATTTGTTTTTTTTTACGTGACACTTGTCTCTCAGGTTTACAAAGAGGACATTTATTGAGGTAATAAGTCGGATACAAAATATGAATGTTGACCTGTGGTTTACTAGCTGTTTTTGTTAGTTTTCTTACAATCAAGATGCCCTCCTACAAACAAAGACTTGGGCAGGTGGGGAAGTGAGATAAGCAATTAAAAGTAAGCACAGAAACATGCTGTTGTAGTTCAATATTATTGGGAATCTGTATTATTCTAGAAAAGGGACCCACTGTGGTTTCAAAAGAGAAGAATTATATGTGACGCTCCAATACATAAACTGCAAGCTTGACTTTTGGAAACATAATGATTCAAATGTATTTCCCTATGGCAGCGGTGCATTTGTTAAAGTAATATTTTGCTTAATGTTTGTTGACAAACAACACACCAAAAAAATTTTTTTTTCTTAATTTTGCATTATAAAAACACTTAAGTTTAATATAACAAGCACAGTGCTCCACATGCTTGGCATGTAGTGGGGTCACCATATAGCTACAAAGGCCACACAAATATATTGCTTTATCTTTTCAGCTGTGTTAAAACCAGCTGTTTGGGCCCGTAGCAGATAATTCAAGTCTTTTTTTTTTTTTTTTTTTTTTTGGTCCATGTGGGCTTGCAAGGAGACAATGGGGACCCATCGATTGGAAGGGAGCTCAACATCCTGGCTTCTTGTCAGCTGAATAAAAAGACCATTACCCCTTCAGCTCTGGTTTGAAATACATCGCAAAGAAGAAAGAATAAGGACTTTTACTCCAGTCTCATGAACCCATATCTTTTTACCTCCCTTTCTTTTTTGTCTCGTTTTCTTCAGTTTGTCCCGCAATCATTGCAATCTTCTCTACATTACTGGGTTGAGTTTGTGAAACAATAGAGGGAGGCTAATAACTTTTCCTGGAGCTGTTTTTTTTTTTTTTTTTTCTCACCAAGGGGAAGAAAAGGGGAAGGACTGAGATGATAAAAGGACAGTGGCCTTGGTCAAAGGTCAGCCACTGTGATCTCATTGTTGTTTCTTGTGGCTCTTTCAAGAAGAGATTTTTGTATTTCATTACCTTGGGATGGAATTTAACCTATTCCTTTGACAGCTTTCAAAGAAATAATGGATGTTAAGGGCAGTGAATGCACAGAGAGCTGTATAAACACTGAATCTTTATTCATTTCATATACAGTGTGTTTTATTCTAATACATCAGAGATTAAATGAACAGATTTACAGTATTCTCCAGGCATGACCACAGCTTACCAAATCAAACATTTCAAAATAAGACACTTAGCATCAGCCATTTAGCGTTAGCATATTGTTCACTAGAAATGCTCCTTTACAGCCTGTGTTTATATAACTAAACTACTTGAAAATATTTTCTTTTAAACTGAACTGAAAATTGAATTGAATTGAATAATCTCTAAGTTTTTTACAAGTTTAAATTTTTTAAAAATAAGATTATTTTATATAACATTAATTTAAAAATATGTTACTAATTCTATTTGTTTGTTGTGTTTTGCATTCCTGCAATTTATACATGTAGAGGAGTCTAAGAGTGTTATGGGGGTTTTGATTGATGTTTACATACAATATAATATTTATATGATTTAAGTATGTCACACAGATTGTAATATCATGTATATTCTTTTTTTTGCTATGGCTAACTCAGGCATGCTCTAGGTTCAATAGTATAATATTACAGAAAAAGAGGCTAACATGTACTAAAACTGTACAAAATGTGTAAATCAATGGTGTATTCTGTTTTGGTTCAATACAAATTCATTGTGAGGCTATCTGAGGATTAAGTTGTGCATCAAAACACAGGATGAGACCCATACTTGGATACAGATTAAGTCTCAGATTTAAGTTCATCACCATTTTGATTAATACCCTCCAATTTTCTGAGAGATAGTTTTCTTACAAAGAAGAGATCCATTTCGCCCGCAAGATCGAAAGTTAGAAGCCGCAGCATAATTGATGACCTCCCGGGACAAACGCTCTCATATTTATCACCACCTGACCTTTCCTCCAATCTCATCCATCATAAATTAAAGTTGTACAGCGGTGGCGTGGCCCTCTCTCCTCGCTTAGCACAACCTTTTGTCCAGAGGTCCCCTCCTTCGCTTCATTTGGAGCTGTTGGAAGGAGCAGCTTTAAAACCTGCAGTTCAGCACCTCTGCTGTTCAGGGCAGATGGTCATCACCGAAAGCATCTGTCAAACTCAGGCCTCCTTGCTAGCGGCCAACCAACATCTTCTTCCTTCTTTAGCTTTTCTTCATCTGTCTTCTTTTGTCATTTCTCTTCTATTCCTTTATCATCTTACTCTTTATCCAGGTATTACATCTTAGACCTTTTTTCCCTCCTTTTTACATGTGCCAATATGCTTTTCTCTATTGTTTTTCTCAGGTTCATGTTCATGTTAGATTTACATTAAATTACCCACCTCTAATTTACATCTGTCACAGTCACTAGTTAATTGCCCCCATTTTTGAGCAAACATGGAGAGATTTAAAAAAAAAAAAAAGGGAGAAAAAAAACTGATCAAAAATGGCAACAGATTAAACTCTGAATCCTCCACAACAGTTTAAAAAAGCACGGGCTGACCAGCGGAAACAGTAAGTTGCATGATTAATAGAGGGTATTGTAAAGGAAGTATCTTAACCCATAATAGTTCAGCTGTTTTCAGGTTGCTGCCATGTACCTAAATCACCAGTCAGAATCATACATCTCTCTCTCTCTCTCTCTCTTCACCCTTTTTCCCTCTAAAGACCCCACCCACACGCATATACACGCACACTCCATCCCCTTACTAAAGGCTCCTTTTAATATTAATGAGAGGTAAGGCATTAATGTTAAAATTGAGCTTTGGGGCCAAGCCCTTATGACTCCACAGTAGTGATTAACACAAAGCAATGGAATAATTTATCATTTGTGCCATATTACCTGGCCAGATTTTCAAAATCTCCAATGAAAGGAGGTCACTAATTATGGGCTAATATCTCTGCCAATTATGGATTTTATATGTCCGGTTTAATGAGGGGTAAAATCAGTATTGTATTGATATAGAAAACATGCATTTTAACCATCTTGTCAGATCACCGGGTTCCATCAATAAATTAGTCTTGCTGTATTATTACTCTCTTGCGTTTATATCGCAGCTTTAAGATCTAGAGTAGAATATTTTTTGAGCAGTTTAAAGCTTGCCTGTATTATATGTCAACAAAGGAAAAGAAGGTAAAAGTCGCAACAATATTTTACAATTTAGGCATCCATTCTCTCAAGATTTTAGTTTCAGTATTCTTAGTGTCTTTCACTGAGCAAACTTTATTATTTCTTGCATCAAAGGATGTATTCTTTGCAAATTAAGATAAACCCTATAAACTTGCAAAGCTGCTCTTCAACAGCTACTGAAGGGGAGCAACTGAGACCGAGCAATTCATATGTTTATGCATTGTCATTCAGTGCATGACTACCCCGCACTCCCACCAGAGGCAGCCTACAAGTGACCCCTGAAAAGAGGGGGTCAGGGAGTAGGTCGTGCGGAATGGCCCGGCTGTTGGCTCTGACATTCTCTGACAGCTTTAAGTAGATCTCTTTTTAGCCATTTATTTGCAGCGTCTAGAGGGAGGGAGAGAGAGCAGCATGAACAAGAGCAGAGCATGACTTCCTCTTTAAAGGAGAAACTGAGACTGATGCTGGAGTGAACTTTTCTTGAATGCCAGAACAGAGTCCCTGAGGGAAACCTTGAGCAGTTTTTCTCCTCAGTATCATTTTATCAGAGAGAGCTACTGTTAAACATCAGCTTGCTTGGATTTACTGCACTTAATACCTTAATTAGTTAGTAGCTATTGTGAAGCAATTCATCTAGTAGTATGACTCAAGCACACAGCTAAAGCTATGCTTTGTGATGCCTTGAAAAAGACGATATGGAATCCATCACCTACAATATCTAAGTATTGAGGAGTGTTTAGAAATTAGAAACTAAGAGTAACAGTAACTTTGGTACTCATGGTAAATGTAGTGACTACAAGTGTTGATGATTCCAGAGATATTGCTTCTAGGATCACTGTTAACTTTCAGGCATTCATGAATAAATAAATAAATTAATTAATTAGTTTAAATAACAGTAAAACGTTATGACTACAATGCGAAACTTTGTTGTTGGCCAGACAACGGCAGGCTCCAGCCTGCTTCGTGTCGTCACTGATGCACCATATCCGCAGATGCTTCTACACTATCTGCAACAATATGTGTGTGTTCATATGTACACAAGTCACACTCTCCTGTGTACAGGAGACACCATTAATCTCAGACAGTATGGACCAACCTACAGCAAGCGCGTGAAAAGGCTATAGAGCTACCTCGTCTCAGCTCAGCAAAAGCTTAGGTACAGTCGCACCTAAATCTGTATTCTCTTATACAAAACCACACTCTTGGAATCCTTAGCCATGCCCGCATGCCCATGTAAACCATGATTTTCAAACATCTTAATTTTAAGGTCCTTCCTGTTGCCCTCAAACTAGAAGGTTGCTTTTGGATTAAAAAGGCACAATAAATACAACATTTTACAGCTGTCAAAGGCTGCGTAGTGTAGACTGCAAAAAAGTATACCAGGATGTCTGTTACTTTGAACACATCGGTTTCAAAACAACCCCTGTCTACCTCTAGGATCCCACACAAAGGAATAGAGAAGTTAATTTAATCATGTGTTTTTCTATTAAAAACAATGTAGAGTTCAGGGATTTGACAGTAAACTCTGGACAGAGGTTAACAACTGAGACGTTTGTGGTTGTAGTCCACTTTTGCTAAAATGCAGCTCTGTCACCCAGTATGTAGCTTGAGTATGCTTTTAAAAGGCTTCAGATTTTTCCAAAAAGGCTTCTGAGTACATTTGCCCCCTATAGCACTACAGTACTTGTACTGACTCAGAAGACTTCAGTCGAATACTCACTGTCTTGTAATGTATAATGCATTTTTTATCTCCACTGAACCAACAGGCCATAGATTAGCATTATAGATTCTAATTTAAAGTCTTGTCACTGCTTTCCTTGTCTAGAATTGTAAGTGCAAGGACTGCCATCTGCTTGCAATAATGAGCCTGACAACCCTGGTAAATGTGCTTTTTACAATCATAATGGCTGGCGTATTGATCTTAATGGACGCAGCGTTGGCTTGTTCTATCAGTCAGAAGGAAACAGTGGGGCATGGTGAGCAACACTATCCGCATCTAACAGATTAGTTGCTCCTAGGCAGCCCTCACGGCCACTTCATTGATATCATTAAGTCGCCATATGTTTTGCTAATGTACCGCAGTTTTCAGAGGCCATGCATATTAAGACACGCTCACCGTAAACTTGCTTCTGACACTGTGACGGGCCGTAAAGAATTTTTACTTTCTCCTCTTTTTGCTCTTGTGATTCTGAGTGTTTAGGTGTGCACAGATGTGTATATGAGGGTGTTTGGTAAATACCCTATTCCTTTCCAGTTTCCGTTTTCCTTCATGTGCTCGCATTTCCACTTTTGTAAACATTCCCCCTTGTTATCCAAATGTATTGCTATTCAGAGTTTTAAAGAGAAGCAGTGTCATTTTTTTTTCCTGATGGCTCACACTGATTTCTATATTAGTAATTCAGCAGCTGTTAGTACAGACAATGCATCACACATTCTACAGTGACAACAGTTTCACAGACTTCTAGATTAAAAATTAATAAATAAATAAACCAGTAATTTCACAGCATCCAATCAGAAGAACAACAAGGATTGTACATCATTTGTAAGCTTGTGGTGGGAAAAGGTTCATCACAAAGTCCCATTTGTAGCATAATTGACATGACAATAATGATCCTTTGACAGTACAGAGTAATGGGTGGCTCTGCCCTTTAACCTCTCCAAATGAACACGTTCAGTTTAAGCTAAGGCTCAGTGATTTATTTCTGACAATATTACAGCTTCTGAAGTTGCAGAGCTGGACACCTAGCTCTCTGGGATATTTATTAACCAGGCAGAGCATGGTTCACTTTCACTCTCATTCCATTCTGTGAAGGCATTTAGAATTTATTTGCCCTTCAGATTGCTACTGTTTTATGGCGTGAAACTAATGGTGCCAGATCATGTGTTCACAGCCAAAAGAGGACAGTTATTTATTAAAACTGTATTAAAATAGGTTCTTGTCACTTAAGAAATAAGCTTGTCAGGTTTTATAATACTAATTAGTTGTTAGATATGGAAGTAACACACCTTATTTGAGCCTCTATATCCGTGTTAATGGACGTATTAACTCCAATATTGCTGATAAGGAGAAGATGGTTTTGTGTTCAAGGTGAATTTTTTCCCTTCTCTGATTTCACAGATTGTATAAATTGTGCAATAACTACAATGTGTTTTGGCACAATTCTTCCAGCTGTTTTTCCAGCAGTTGTGACCCCTAAGGCGGAGTTATGTCTTCTCCTGGTCTCAAACTCTGTGTAAGGTAAATGGGTAACCCCTAATTATTTTGAAGATAATGATTGTACTCATGGTCTAAAGAGCCACTGCTAAATAGCACCTTATATGCGTTGGTTGCATATTCCAGATAACATGAAAACCATTTTATGCACAGAGAGCAGCTGAATAGTCGGAGAGAGCAGGAGAGGTTAGAAAAAGGGGGAAAAATGTCATTTTACAGACACAAAAAAAACATGGACGGACTCTAAGAAAGAGAACAGAGAGAAAGAACAGAGAATGGAATTAGGCTTCTATAAACAAATCAACACATCTATCACCCTGGGCCTCCTGTAAGGGCCATCGGGTCACTGGTGTGTTTGCACCAATCCCATCACTCACTCAGAGTCGACAGGCTGGCCAACCACAGTCTGCTTTTCCAGTCCAGTCAACAAAGCCCAGGCCCTGGCACTGTCTGTTTAGCTAGAGGGGAAAACTGTCAGGAAAAGTAAGACGAATGAGCTGCTCTGATTGACTATTTCCTTAGATACTGAATCAATGGGCTTATTATCACCAGCAATTACAGTACTAATACAAACAGATGCTTGGGGAAAGACATCTGCTTAGAGAGATGAGACAACTAGATTTTCAGTCAATAGAGTGAAGAAAGCTCTTCTCTCACTGACCCTCAACAGAGGTATTTGTATTCATGTGAGACCTAGAAGCAAATACACAACAGTGGACACAGACGCATGAAACGCACACAAACAGTAATGGTTTGGGATATTTATTGTTACTAGAGGAGCAGTTAATTTGAAATAATATGGTTATATCACAGAGGACAAGAAAGCCATTCTGTATCCCTGTTTTTAAATAATTTATTCCATAAAGGAAACTGATATGTTTCTTAACTTGAAAGGGCCTGTTCATTGAATTTATAAAGTTAAACACTTTACAATGAAGTACATAGTTATTTAAATTCAGTAAATTTAGTGCTATGTAATTAATTAACTTTAAACTTGTAATAACAGGTCAAGGCTGTGGTAGTGAATCAGATATAAATTACTGTAAATACTGTTATTTTGATTAGTTTATTTACTTTGCTTTAATGTTTCATGAATTTTCCTTCTTCACCTTTTATTTATTGTGTATTGGTTTCACTTTCTCAGATGACCTCTTTGTTTCAGCATATTTGACCACGAGACCAAAACATGGCTGCCATGTTATGCCTTGTTGAAGGAGAATAAAAAAGTGACCTGCTCCGCTTCACTTCCTTATTATGATGTGATTCAGTCCACAGATCTCTCCGCTGAGCCCCAACAGAGGCTCAATCATTTTTAACACTTTCCTCTCTCTCCCATTATCTGTCTCTAACAATAGCTGTGACTCAACACCTCTTCTTCCATTGCTCTGACACTAAAACCAGCCATTGGAGTTTCAGAGGGGAGTGAGGCATATCATTGGAGCTCAGGCCACGCAAACAGCAAGAGGGCCCTTTCAGAATGGGCTCTGATGGACGTGGTGCCACTTGAAGAGGACATGCCTGACTTGCCCGTCCCTGACAACCGTCTGTGTTTGCTAGGTGGAGCATTGAGAGGCTGTGCAGTCGTTTTTGTCACGGTCTGCTCTGTTACCGTTTCCACGCTGCAGGGCCCATGCCATATACCACCATGGCTAGCTTGGTCACTAGCTCTACGCCTGAGCAGGTAGCCTCAGGAAGGTAGCCGTGCATAAAGGTCCATCCCCTTTCTCTCTTTCTATGCTGTTTCTCACATTTAATTATCTGATTTCTTCTCCTCCCTTGGCTGAGAGGAGACAGGAATTGCTCCTCATGCTTTCTTGCTGTGGAGAGCTGTTGATTGTTCTCAAGAAAGCCCACAGCGGTCTGAATGAAAGGACACCTTCTTGTTTCACATCAAATATTAGACCTTTTCAACCAGGCCCAAGTGTTCATGAGCACTGGACCTGCCTTTAGAGTCAATAAGGACAGCATTTCATCTGGGTCACCGCAGAGTTTCCAAATAGATGAGGAAATCTTTATTTAAGATTTCTGGAAACCAGGCGCTACCTCCTCCTTTCTCTCTATTGAGGTATATGTTGAACCACAATACTGTTCTCTGTGAAACTGGATATCCTCTCTATTCAGTTTTCTCTCCGGTGTAATTATGGATGCATTTTTAGTTTTATAGACAGTATACACCAGGGGTGCTTGCTTTGACTGAAGGCACGTAATGCTGACAGATCACAAAAATTATATTCAGGCTATACCCACACAAGTTTTTATGTCAAAATGTAATTTTACCCAGTGTGAGCATCAGATAGTCTTAGTCTCTGAACATTTTACAGTTTTTTGTTTTTTTTCTTGTCACAAATCCCACCAATCAAGGTCAGATCACTATGTTGGTGATGGGATGTATAAACTATTCTTAAAAATCGTTATATGGTGGTTTGAGAAATGTCATACTATTATGAAAACACCAGGACTCACATAAATAGTCTTTTTCTCTAATGACAGGCATACTCAGTATTAAAATGTTTGCTCGGGCTTTGGTGTAACAAGAAAAACCTGCATATTAAACTAGTGGCCACTTGTCCTTCTGTCTTTTCATATTTTGTTTAAAGGTTCAGTATTTCAGAAAGTCACAAGAAGGCTAAGAAGGTCGCGACTCAACACAATTTGCAGACAGTTGTTTGCAAGTTTAAAGCCGTTTCTTTTTTTTTTTCTTTTTTTTTTACTGAAATGTAACATTTTTGATTAAGAGCTGGAATGGATTAACAAAAGTCACATATGGAGTGTTTCACAATATTTTTATTTTTCATGGTTTATAGTAAAATACTGGCTTCTGAGCTTTTACTTCCACATCCCTGTGAGCTAAAGGACATGTGACTGTGACAGTTCAGTACAGTAATTTTAAAGCAGCATTCTGCTATGTCACGCTGATTTGGTGTCCTGTAACCTCCTTTAGTCTGCTTCTGAACTGACACTGGTGAAAGTAGTGAACGAAAACGCCAGCAAATCAGATGAATAGGCTGGGAGGAAAATTAACCCCCCGCTCATGTGGCGATTCCATTTGAAAATCACCTAATTACGTGATTATATCATTAGGAGAGGGGCGGGGGGCATTTCAAAAGCCCCCAGTAAGACTGTCTGTGAAATAAAAGACACAAAAGGACCTTAAAGGTAATTAATCCATTTAACTCTCGAGCTCAAACTCCACATGCCACAGCAGACAACACAGCAGTCCCACAGAACAGACCAAGGAGGGGAGGAATGTTAGTGGATTGCTTTACAGGAGTAGCCCTTTGAAATATATATACATAAATGACAAACGCACCATTCTCCTGAAGCATGAGACACAATGTGAAAGTCCATTTCCCCATCTCCGTCTCTCTGTTGTGGGAGTAGTTATGCGGTGGCAATTATAGGTTTATGTACTGTACAGGGAATATGCTTTAACAAGTGAGTGTACAATGGTTAATGAAGGCATGCTGATTGGGGGCAGTGCACAGATACTGTATTATATCTTGGGAACTCAAATTGGTGGTTTTTCAAGCTGATTGTAAGCTAGAATATTTAACCTCGATCTAATGTTTGTGGTGCCTCTTGAGGGATAAAATTATTGCTCTGGATACAGATGTCACATTAGAAGACTGCCTAATTCCCCTAAATTAAGTAGTTAAGCATTATATTGTAAGTAACAGTCAACTGAGTAAAGTGGTGCACTGTGAGACTATCTCGCTCTTTGCTGACTACTGTATACAGCATTTGTATATTAAAAGGGACACACACACATTATTAACATTTTGTTAAAGCTGTTTTGTAACCTTACATAATACTATAATGTACGCAGCATGAATTCAACATTATCATAACCATATTTCAATTATTATCTGTATAAATCTCAATGAGCACTCCACTGCTTTGCACTAACACACACAAGAGCGACATATTTCTTGACTATTGAATGTAACTGAAATTTTGATAACATGCATAGATATCCAATATCCAATTCTCCAAATGCAACTAGTAGTTATTATGCAACTTAGTTAATTAAGGAGAGCTGATTTATAGAAGGTCAGACAACAGAATTGCGCCCTGTAAGGAAAATAACAATATAAGACTCATAATAAACTACAAACAGTTATATATTGCCACCATCGATAGGATTTATGATACAGGTTGCAATAAAATGGTGGTGGCTGATAAATTTTAATGGTGCTTGTTCCTAATAAGGTCTTGAGGGAGGAGGGGGCAGTGTGTACGGTTGGATAATATGTCAGAGAGTATTACAAGTAAGTACTGTGGCTGCAAAACTAAAGTGCAGCGGTTTATGATTGATTATTTGAGGAAAATATTTCTGGACTGCTTTAATATATAAATCAAATGGATGTAACAACAATGTTATGGAGCATTGTTGCAAAAACGTGCATATATTTTTCCCCTGTTAACATACTGGCTACTTGGATGTGATGCAGCAGTATTCTGATACAATTTACAGTGAAGCCAAGTTTCCACTGAAGTTCACTTCCTGTGTACTGTAATAATTCATTGTGGCTGTCCTTGTCAAGCCACCTAGCCTGCATAAATATGTCTTTCTTTATGGCTCCCCCATCAAAGTCCTGAACAGATTCATTTGAGAATAAAAACAGGATTCCTGCTCCTAGTAAATCCATCACGATGATGAATAGTCATTTAAAGTGAGTGCACAGTTCTTGACATTTGACTTTATGTGTTCAGCAATTCTGTTTGACACGGCCCTCACTGTAAGTCTGATACTTTTTGTTGCATCGGGAAAGTGGACTGAGCACACCGGCGGATTCATGACTGCAGACAGCTCAAGAGAAATTTCACCAAGTAGGTTTACAGGGTGGTTTATCTATTTAGATGTGGATCATAGAAATAAGGATGGTGAAAACATGACTTGCCTAGTAAAGATTCAAAATCTATTGGTGTGCAGTGATAAAGCACCCCACCAACAGGATCGGGATGCCCGCAGGTGCATTTTAGTGCCAAACTCCAACAGATTGGCAGAACAGTGTGGTGTAGGCCATTTGGCACGGAATACAGTTCACTCGCTGCTCCATAGGGAGACACTCCCTGACCTTAGTCTCACTCACATCTCCAAATGTGTAATGTGTCTTATTCATTTATTTAGCAGCACTGGTATTTTACTGGCATCGCTTATTCATTGCTTATCCACTTGCATTAATTATAAAATTAATCCAAAAAGAAAGATTTTGTTCAACATGTGGATGAACAGTTTCTGATACAGGAATATTTTGGGATGGAAGAGCGTTTCAGTGAAACTATGTGTGTCAACAGACATCAAACTGGCAGAGGTGGGGATGTACTTATAAAAAAAAAAAAAAATGTATCATTCACCACGTAAGAAGATCAAGTGATGCATCAAATGACTTTAAGAAAAAAAGATGGGATCAGTAAAAGCTACAGGTAGCCATAATAAAAGTCATTAATAATTGAAAGTATTTGGCGATCTTTAATTACTGTAACTTGTAAACATAAACATAAATACATCCTGTACAATGTCTCCATGAAAACCTGAGCAGTAGCTGGGCATGCTTGCTAACTTGTTAAGTGTAACACCAGGATAAAACACCCTGATGTCATGCCATGTATGTTTAACATAATTTCTCAATTTGTTAATTTGTTCAGCAGTGTGAGGAAAAAAGACTAAACATGGTTATTTTACGTATTAAAAAAAAAGCCAAAGAGAGGAGAAAGAAGAAGACTGAGACCGGTGGATGAGTAGGTGATTGGTTGGTGTGTGTGCAGCATGTAAGAAAGGTAGGTATACTATTCTTACCTATCCCTCTCACCTTGCAGTCTCTTTTTTATCACTAAATCGTTCTCTATCTCTTTCTAACTCTCTCTTTAACTCCTTTTCACTCACGTTCACCCTCCTGTCAATTCTGGTCCTACTTCAATCTCCTCAACCTCTCTCTCTCTCGAATACTCTGAAAACTACTCACTCTACACCTCATTCTCTCCCTGAACACTTTCTCTAGCATTTACCAGGCAACTTTACTGACTGCTGGGCTGTAAAATGGCCATATGAGGGAGAAAGAGCAGAAGCGAAAGAGACTGAGAGAGAGGTGTTAGATTCTTGACAGCGGGGTCTCCCATTATCTCTGTAATCTGGTGATAATTAGAATTAGTGCTTCGGCACCCCCAGGGTGAGATTTTCAATGCCTCACAATTCTCTAAAGGACCTGAAGGTAAACTCCCCCCAAAATACACATACACACACCCCCACACGCACATACACATGCATACACCCACACACAAAATCCTTGACCTAACCTAACACTAGCCCTCAAACCTTTTCTTTCTTAGTTCCAGCTATTAAAACAATATCAAATACCCTCACATACCATGTTCACCTTCAACCCCTAAATGAACATGGCCACAGCCTCAATTCATGCACATACACACTCCTTTCCCAAACTACAACCCCCATTTCACCCCTCTTCCTTGCCCCTGGGCAGTGCACAGCTGAGGGTAACAGTGGGTCGCTGGTGTTGGGGTGGTGTGGAGCTGAGTCTTCACTGCCCATTAATCTGCTGCTAATTAGAAAGCTCAATAGACCCCTAAAATAGATGTTAGCTGTCTAATTATACTATCAGCCAGCTACCTCACTACTAAAGGGGATTGATATGAGTGGATAGGAAGCAATGAAAACTTGAGGCTAAGAGAACCTAAGCAGAGCAAGACCATCATTGTGTGTTGCCCTACCCTGTGGCTGCCGCTTAGGAAGAAAAAAAACATTTAGTTAAAGGTCATTTTGAAAACACCATGTCACCATTGTGTTTTATTGAGAAGATGTTTTCTGGCAAAACTAGAGCACATTATCTGATTCCAAAAACAAATTTGACAATAAAAAAAAAAATACCCCAGCAACTTTATGATAGCTCCCTCATTTCCCAATCAACACAGGAGTGCATTTTACAATAATTTTTTACAGTTTTGTCCTTGAGGGATGCTAGGTTCAAGTTTGCTGCATAAATCATGCAGCGCAGATGGACAATAATTGCTAGTTGCAGTTTAAACCTTTGCTTATTTCTGTAACAAATTAACATGGGTAAAAGGCTGTCACAACCCCTCCCACACACTAAAATTTCAGTTTTTAGTAGTAGTGGCCAATCATACGTGATTTACCTTAAGAAGAAATATTTGTTGATACTCAGAGTGTGGTCAGTGGATAGAGGCCAGGCCACAGCCTTTAACCAGTGTTGTCTGCCATGAAATGTTGTTTTGGTGTCAGTCACAGCCACTGTGACCCCTGCTGTATCAACACAATACCTCCAGTACCCCCCAACCCAGTGTGCAGCTCATTCAACCAGCATCAACGTGCATTCCAACCATTCACTTTCCCTGGAGACTCTCTTTTCCCCTCTCTCTCTCTCACCCCTTCATTCGCTTTTGCTTTCTTTCACTCGGTGTCCCTTATTCTCTCTTTCCATGTCAAACAGTGATTCAGAAAAGAACAACGCACAAATTGGCAGCAAAGATCACTCCAGACTAGTAGAATAAAGGATGGGAGACAACAGACTATCAGGAATACTAATGCTTTACACAAACCTTGAATTTTTTTTCCCCTTAATTTATGAAAGGAATATAGATTTATGAAACATTCAGATTCAGAAAAAAAGGTAAATTTGAAAAAGATATCCAAAGACAGGAGGTACAAGTAGAATCTAAACATTAAATTAAAAAGAATTAAAAGCAAAAAAAATGTGACAAAATCCAGCATAGTAGACTAAACTAGATAAATAATGTCATTATTTTATAACCATATTAATACACCTGAAATTGTGCAATACTAACAGGAAAGTTCATATTCTGTACAGTGAGAGCATCTCTAGCTTTGACAAAAGAAAAAAAAAGCTATTGTGCTTGTGTGTTATTCAAAATCCAACGTAATCAATACAAACCACATTTGTAAAGAGGACCATTAAAGCAATTTTCAGTGTCCGACAGACAATCAATTTACATGTTTGAGGAATCAAGTGCTGACCTAAACTAAAGTATGTCCAGGGAAGAGCAGGTTACTATTGATTTACTCCAAGATGAGCATGATGCCTTGTATATTTCTCTATGTGGGTTGTGTATAATGTGGACTCAAATTGACAAAATAGCCATTTAGTTTGGGGAGACAGTGCTTTCTTTATGTTAATTGTGCATTAAACTCAGAATTGGAAAAGATTAAGTGCACACTGAGCTGAAACAGCAGGATTCATTGTCTCAGAATGTCTGTACAGTATATATATATATATATATATATATATATATATATATATACATAAACATGTGTGTATGTGAGTGATAAATAATCAAAGTAAAAGGCATGTAATGTAAGCATAAAACATAAAAATGAAATTATGGATTTAAGATTTTCTCTTTAATGTGTAAATAGTGATGCAGGTACATGCAGTGTAATGTAATGTTAACTATTCTTCAAGTGTGTTTTGATACTTGCAAGCTAAGAATTTATTTTTTTTTATTACAAGGTTATATTTAACAATAGCGATGAACTGAAAACAAAATCCTTAACCCGCTGTCCATTTAGAGACATGCTTTCACAGTCTCTCACTCTCTTCCTGTGTGCGTGTCTCTCGGTCTTGCTGTTGTTTGGAGATCGATAGAGTCACCTTGGTTAGCTATTTGTAGCCTCATGGTTGGTGGGGTTATACGTGTGTGGGAGAGTGCACTCCTGTGCGAGACATGGGGTGGGGTGCAGTTGTGTGTCTGTGTGCATGAATGTACAGGAGCGAGAGCACACGGGGTGTGAAGAAAGCCATGGGGATCAGCATTAGCTACAGAGCCCTTTTTGCTCCTCTTTAAACTTGATCAAAGGCAATAGTAGTTGAAGCCTATTAAGCACGTCCCTCTCAAGTGCAGGATAAGAACACCACATATTCAGAGGGGGCCCATATTTTAATACCACAGCCGCTGAAAGAGAAATGTATAGTTTTTTGAAAACAGTAATGCCTGATAGTAAAAAAAAAAAGTGAATTGGAAAATAAAGAAGAAAGTTTTGTGAAGGGGTAAAGGCCTGAATTCAAAGCTACACCTTTGAAATCTTGAATGGCTTGATCCACACTTGCTAACTGGTTTATCAAAATCACCACAGCTATTTGCCGTGGTTGTCTGAGCTTATAAAAATACAATTTCAACTTGAGGGAAATGTTTTTGATGGCTTTTCAGTCACATTTTTAGACAGTGTGCCAGACACAGGAAGCTGTCTTTAGAGAGCTTTTTTCCCCCCTTTTATTCACTTTATATTAGTGAAATTCAATCACATGTCCCTGTTTTTTGTTTGTTAGAATGCTGAAACATTTTTGAACACATGTAAAAAAAATTATGTGCAGATAGAAAGACTAAATAGCTGTCTTAGTTTAATAGCTGTGATAAAAAGCATCTTCAATTTCCTTATTAAACTTTGCAAAGGGTCAAATCATGTGCGCAGACTGTAGAGGTTTGCGGATGAAACAGATACATGTATTATGACTTAAATGACAGATTATGAATGGGCAAGCAGATGTTATGTGGAAAACTAAACAGTGTGTGAAGAGGTGAAGGGAGGTCCTCATGCCACTTATAACTGGTGTGCCCGGTGCCTGGTTTCTTTGTATTTTCTGCAGTCCTCTAGAGGAATGAATTAGAATAAACATATATAATCAGATAATTAGGCATTCACCACAGATCTCCCCACACACAAGCACACATTCAGTTGCACGCCTCAGGCTTGGAAAGCCAATGAAAGCAGATTAGCAGATGTTTAAAAGCATTAGTTATTGTTGGGGCTTGTGTGATTATTTTTTGTGTAATGACCAATTTAAGGTTTAATTCATCTTACTTTTTAAGGGTGTAATCTAAGTGATTGCACATGTTTTGGGGAATATCTATCTATCTATCTATCTATCTATCTATCTATCTATCTATCTATCTATCTATCTATCTGTGTCTATTCTAAAAAAAAAAATAGATGGCTGGTGGGATTTAAGGCAAGATTGACTTGTTTTAGCACACCGCAAATTATGAATGTCAGCTACTTGTTCATTTTGAGAGGAACTCTAATCGAGACAGAGGCCATGCTTTCATCAGTAGTGGGTAGTGTTGCCCTTGCCCATCCCACCCTGTCAAATTAATTAGTACCCATCATTAATTTGGCACTGAAACTGGCTGTGACCTGCAAATCCAGCTCCACATTGGTATCAAATCAGCCGTGTATACCTGTCAGATAAATTCTCATATCCTGTCCCATTTCTTATTCAGGAAATCTGTCAAAGTTACCTCAGCCTTACCCCTTCTTCCCACAATGAAAACAATCAACCAGGGAGGATTTGCATTTGACAGTTATGGTAAAGCACAGGGGGGCTTTTCTCTTTCAAGGTGGAATGACTGCACCCCCTAAAGGTCTTTAGAGGAATTTCACATCAGCTTCCCTACACTTCTAGTGCCTGTCCACCCCACCTCCACCACCCAGTGACCAGACAGTCACACAGAAAGGAAGAGGAAGAGAGAGGGTGAGGATGAGGAAGAAGACAGAAGGATGTTCATGCCACCAACATCATCCTCTTTCCACCAGCCTGCTCTCATCTGCCGGGGTGCTTATGATCTATTTTCCACCAGATATGAGAAAGTTGCTCGCTCAGAGGAAGAAAGCAGTCAATCAATGCTACTGAAATAGCCCTACTCCATTAGCAGGCGGTAACAGGAGCTGTGCCCTTGCTTAGGGGACTTTGGTTGAAGTGGCTCCAGTCCCCCAGTCTCTCTTTCCTCTGTCTTTGACTTACTGACTCTTTCCCTCTGCCTTGCCTCCCCCATCTCTCTCCAGCCTCCCAAACTAAAACCAGATCCAGATAGTTTTACAGATATTATGGAATATCATCCAAAGGCTCTCTCATTTCTGCCTCGTTATTTCCTCTTACCTCAACACCTGCCACGACACTGCACTTTGTGTCATTTTAAAAGCCTGTTTGTGCCCGTCTAAATATCCTTGTCTTTGTCTTGCCAAGTCAGCCCAGCAGTCGGTCAGTCAGTTAGTGCCCTGTTTGCCTGCTTAGCCCTGTTGCCTCTTTCTAAAGACCTCTAATTGTATTAAAAGTACGCCCCTCCGCAGGCCCTTACACCCCAATCTCTGTCTCTCCGAAAGCTGATAGCTCAAAGCTCCTTTTGTTTTATACAGGGAAATCATTTGGGAGTGGACCCCCAGGATCTCCACCTGGCGTGCATGCCTCTCTCAACTGCAGATTATTACAAGGAACATCTGCTCAGGGGTCACAAACAGTGTCAGTTGGCATAGAAAGATAGGCAGCATGGGTCATCCTCATTTAAGCCCTGTTTGAACTGTACGAGACAAATGGTTTCAGCCCGAGGAGTTAAAAAAGAGAAAGTTTGAATATGTTTTGAAAAGTTATACAGGATGAGATTAATTAGGGGTGGATTAGGGTTAATCCTCTAACATAGATTTGATGCTAGTGTGAAGGACACATAACATGCACAGAAACTTAAGAACTGGGTATAACTGAAGATGTACATTATTACTGTGGAGTATTAAAAGGAGAACTAAATGTGGCAAGAGTTTGTGATAAAATGCTGCTTATTGCAGATGTTTTTTTGTTTTTTTTTAATTGCCAAAAACATTATTTATGACTATTAATAGTATTTAAAATCACAAATCACAGATTTGCACACTCTTTGACACTGACTAGTTTCACCTGGATGCTGTCTTTCCTAAGCCACATAAACCCCACCAAAAACCCCTGTCTTCTTCATCCCCCACCTCGCCAGTCCTATCCTAGCCCAAACTCAGCTGGGCGGCACATAGATTGTAACTGTGTGTAACGCCATGTCAGGTGCTATTAGAGGCTGTTAGGTGGCAGCCTCCATCACTCTCTGCCTGTCTGTGTCCACTCCAGGGGTGAGGCAGTGCAATTGCCTTACATACACGTGCACCACAGTACAGTGACAGGAAGGCCTGATTGGCAGTGACATGACCATGTTGCTGTGGGATGGTGCAGGAAAAGAGAGAAAGAGTGAGAGAGAGGGGGACCCAGGTGGTATTGGAGCAGCTCCACGGGGTGTTATTCTATCCAACAGGACCTGATGGGAGAATCTGTGTGAGTGTGTGTTTGTGTGTCCCAGGTGTTAGCATGGTCAGTTCCCCAGGTGCTCTGTTGGGACATATTACATATACTGTACAATGACAGAGATGGCCCTGGATGAGATCGGGTGGAGTGGTCAGGGAAAAGGTGGTGTAAAACATGTGACAGAGTAAAGAATGCACTTGTCTGCTTTAGCAGAAATCTCCAGACAACATGTAGATCATGAATTATTGTTTCAGAAATACTATGGCTTTAAATAATGGCTGAATGTGTTTTTCCTGAACTACAGGCAGCACTGTAAATAATGATATTACTGCTCGGAAAAATTAAGGTAACACTTGAACATCTTTTTACACTGACTTTTGGTGTGATTCTGAATCCACCCCTGAAAGCACTGATGGTTTTTGGTTTCTAATGACTGTAGTTACATTATTTGCTCTCGACAAATTACACACGCACACAATGTCTTACAGTAAATATTTTCAGTTTGAATGTTTCATTCATCAAGATCTGATGTGTTATTTATGTATTTCCTTAATGTTTTTTGAGCGGTAAATATTAGCATGCTAAACAGTTCCAGTGGATTCTTTACTAAGTGCTGTGGCTTATATTACTGTGGAATAAACAAGCGTCTGCATGACAGAGACCAACACTCCCTGCTTTGTTATGAAAAGAAATGAAAGGTTCAAGATCGGAGTGAGCATTAGGCCCCCTGTGGGGTTGCCCTTGTCTTGCCTGATCCGGTGTGTTGAAAAGTGACGGCAGCTCTCTGGCAAGATGTCTCTCGTTTGTTTCAGCTGTTGTTCAGTTTTCATATTGCCTCCATCTGCTCCCCGTCTCCACCTTGAACTTCCTGTAACATTATTAAACAAATGTGACTATTGATTTCCTGGGCCTTTTGATATCTCCATATCAGGGATCAGAAATGTATTACTGTTCTCCATTTTCCTTATTTAATTGGCCAAAATATTATGTTTAATTAAAGATCTGATAAAACTGAATAAACTCAATTCACTTTAATTCTGGTTTATTGATACAGCACCAATAACAACAGTCACCTCTAGGCACATTGTGTCCTAGGGTAAAGACCCTACAGTATTAGAAAGGAAAGCTCAATAAACAGATGACCTCCTTGGGTGACGGTGGGAAGGAAAAACTCCCTTTTAAAAAGA
Source organism: Archocentrus centrarchus (assembly GCF_007364275.1). Lineage (NCBI taxonomy): Eukaryota > Metazoa > Chordata > Actinopteri > Cichliformes > Cichlidae > Archocentrus > Archocentrus centrarchus. Next base: position 16,615,638 of record NC_044361.1, on the reverse strand, counting down.
AAAAAGCTCACGAGGTGCAGCCATCTGCTGCGACCGACTGGTAGGTGAGGGAAAAGAGAAGAAAGCAGAGGGAAGACAAAGGGTGGAGAAACCCGGAGGGTGCCAGACTTGAACAATTACTAATGATTAAATGGTGTATACAGTGATCCCTCACCTATCGCGGGGTTACTTTCCACAGACCCCCGCCATAGGTGAAAATCCACGAAGTAGCAGCGTTATATTTATTTTTTATTTATATATATTTTAAGGCTTTATAAACCCTTCCCACACTCCTATAAACCTTTCCCACTCTCTTATAAACACTTCATATAACATTACCTGCTATAACATCGGGCGATCGCCGCTGAGGCGGCTGACCAAAGGAACTTTGAATTACGGGACCGTTTGTCCTATCGGAAAAATTCAAACAGTTTCTGAAAGCTGAGAAATTGCACTTTACATCCAACATATGGTTATTACAGTAATTGTTGCTGGAAGTTCGCGCACTTTTGAAGACGACACATTTGGCTTTATATTAAACACTTTCTACACTCTTAAACCTACGTAATTTTAAATTTTATATGGGTACTCATCAGTGAAGTATACTACAACTTGAATGATGAAGATGATGAATCGTGGCTGTGCAGTACTGATGGCGATGAAGGTGATGACGATGAGATGAATGTACAGTACTGCGTGTAACCAATTTCCCGAGATACGAGAGCAGATTACATTTAATAGTGATATAACTGATAGAACAACTGTGGGCCTAAGATCAGAAGAACCTGGTTCGTGGAGCCAAGGAATAAAGCAGTAATAATGAGCCGAACACAGAGATGAAATTGAGTAGCAACTCTTATATTGTTACATAATAAAAATAAAATTTGCCATGGCTTACAATCAATTAACTGAAAACCCCAAAACAAAAAAAAGAAAATTGTGCACAAGTCCCACTAGGGATGAAAAAGGAAATTGTCCGTCTGAGTCTCTTATGGGAAAGACAGCCCGTGTTGCAGGTGTACTGGGTATGCTGAGTCTATCTGAATGGTCTGTATGTGTATATGTGTGTACTTGACTCTTTCCTTCTCTGGATCTGGGTCTTTCTCCAAAGTCCTTTTAGCTCGCCATCGAATTGGATCGGAGTCTCGCTGGGTCCTCAAGACTGTTTTTCTTGTCCACTCAAAAAACCTGACCTACAGATAAGGTCATACATGTACATGTCCATTACTTCATATTCTTAGATGCATCATTAAAGATTCAAAATCAACATATCTATTGAATTTAACCACTTAACTGGCGGCTAAAAAAAACAAAAAACGCCTGAAAAAGCATACCCAAATTAAATCAGCTGCTGTTCCTGAACTCTTTGGAGTACACACAAAAGTTTAGTGTCTTTGCGAAGCAGACAACCTATATTTTTCATTTATGTAGTCAAAAGCACTGTAACTGTAATGAGTTTGTAGCTATTAAGTTTGGAACACAGAAAAAGTAGACAATTTTTGCCTCGCCTAGATTTTTCCTGATTGTTATCAAGTAACTACACACTGAATATAGAAGGTAACGACTGGAAAATACATTGGAGCTGTAGAATGAAGTCTTTTTGTCGTGCATTTCGAATTTCATCAAGATAGCACAAAAGCCTATTGTTTTGTAAAGGTTTTTGTGCATTGATGCCCTGGCGTGCTCTCTCATGTGCCATTTGGATAGTCCAAGTGCCGCATCTAAGCCCCCTTTGACATGCAAATTTTAAAGGGCTGTAACTCCTCAATGCTTCAACATACAGTCATCAATGAGGGCTCTAATCAAAGATACTGTCCTGAGGAATCCTGTACTACACACAAAATTACTGAATAAATCATAAATAAAGCCATATTAATCCAATAAAATATGAATGACACTATTGTACATTGTAAAAAAAAGAAATAGTCACAAAACAAATCACCATTTCTGTAAATGCTATTTTATTTTTCAGAGTAATGTAAAAAAAAAAACACAGCACAGCAAACTGCAACTATTTACAATTATTCTGCTCTACCCCCACCCCCCCTCACATGGAATTTTCAATGTGCCACTGGTTATAGCAGTCTCTGTTTGGGACAAAGCACAATGGCTTGTCACATGTGGTGCACTGGCCCTTCTGGCCTGTGCTGTAACAGGCATTAGATCCTCTTCATCAGATGAAGAAGCCTCTTCCACCATCTTCTCTTTGGCTGGCTGCCACTCATGATCAGAGGTTCCCCTAATTTGTAAAAGAAGGAAAATGTCAGGCCTTCATGCACCAAAAACCCAGTCATTTTTCAGTGATTCCCTTACACACACAAATAAATACATTGTATATCAAAAAAAGTTACAGTAAATGCAGACAGTGCATACACACATAAAATAAAACCACACAATCCTCCCAGTAGTCCTTGTCTGATACAAAATGTACAACCTCCTCCCATACAATAACCCCCACCCCCAACTTGTAAAACTTTAGACACTTACTGGTCATCTCCATCGGAAAACAAATCTTCTTCTGATGTTGGATCATCAGTTGAACCCAAAAAGTCTGATGCTGAAATGTCGCTCTCTCTCCGTGTGAGCAATTCCACAACCTCCTGAGCGCTGAACTTGGTCTTGCCGGCGGCCCGCTGTGCCATTTCGCAAAACTCCAAAACAACGATGCGATCACGACGAATCTCAAATGAAGCTCTGAGACGTTGTCCACCTAACCTTGCCCTTTTATCGGGTGATGCTGACGTAATAGAGAAGCCCGCGAAACCCCCAAACGATACTTACAGTACACCTTTCCCTACCCCCAAACACCTGGCACATTTCAATACGTAAATCACACCACTATACAGCGCCCACGCAAACACACAATATAAGTGGCGTCACAGCGGCGCACGGTTATATTTTCTGTGTAATGGTGCATGCCAAGCTCAGCATTACATACATATTTACATCAGAACGGCATATAATACGAGGACGAGCTGAGAATAAAAACTTACCTTCTGCCTTCTGAGTAACAGGTGTTCATTTGCAGCGATAAAACTGGTCAAATCAGCGACGACATTCTCTAATACAAAATAATCCACTCTCGTGAGTCATTTAGTCACTTCGTTGAATAAATGTAGTCTGTTTTTGATGCATTCTGACAATCCATTGCCGAGAGAAAACATTGTAAATACTGTTTATGCACGTCAGCGCATAGACTCCTACTTCCTGTTTGGTTTACGCATGGAGGACGCAGCAAATACGCACTGAATACGCAGGGAGTTTATGCCTTCATGTGAAAACACACCCCATAGTGCCATATACCCACGTGTCGGGAATTTTATTGGCTATCCATCTGTGGTTTTAGATTTCAGGTTAGAGTTGACCAATAAGAACGATTGGAGAACATTTGGGGGCATGTCCTTAAATGTCACATGACGCTCTCTGGATATTATTGGCTCTGGAAAATCCATTTCATAACATGATTGGCTAAATGAGGTGTCAATCGAATTCTGAGGGTCTAGTCTGTCATATAAAAGCATCGTGAGGGCGAACGGCAGCGTTACTGTGACGCTATGAGGCTTCAAAGTCGGAAATCGCTACAGAGGGCCCGGGGGCGGGCCCTTGCCAGTTAACAGGTTAACCTTGGTCATATGTCCTCAGTCAGTTAAATCTCTGTTTTAGTTGTACAACATTCAGCAATTCAAAACTAATCAAACATGAGAACTAAATATTCAAGCACTCATATTACTTACTGTTCGTGTGAACAATGTTCTACTAAGTTACAATTTCAAATCAATCTTGTGAAAAGTTATCAACCTGAATAAACAAACAATTTTAAACAAAACGAGTACACATACAAGTTGGTTTAGAGGTATCAAAGAAGTGTGCTTAATTTCTTCCCTTGCATTACAGGCCTATTAATACAATAGAGAAACTGCACCAAAAATTGCCCTCTAACCTGCTTTAATTTACAAAGGAGGAATAGAGTTCCCCTATAATTTGAACTTACAAAACACATTTAGCAACAACACACAACTACAACTCTTCTTAGCATACATTACAATACATAAATCACAGTGACTGCAGCCTACTTGCAGTTACACATTCAGTTTGCACTTATTTCACCATAGCTCACTCATTAGCTTTAATTCCAGCAGCCGAAACAAGCTAGCTGTAGCTAAACGAAACGTGGTTCTCACCGTTGCTCTGGATTTCAAATGGAGTTTGTTAGCTCTGGCTCATCCACAGCTCCCAACGCGAACGGCAAAACCAGCTGCTGTAACTCGTCTCCCTTTGCCGAATCACTCTCTCCTGAACTCGCAGCAAGTAAGCTAATTGCTTCTGGCTTTCTCTTCACTTTATCAACCGAGATGTTCTCCCTTCAGCATGTAGCTACCTTCTCCATTTGCGCCTCGACTTCACCCTATGCTTCTGAGCGTGATTCCTGATTGGCTGCTGAACAGCGTCGGATCGCATACACTGAACGATGCATTCAAGTGCAGTAGGGCATTTGAAATTTAAGCATACACTCCTATTAATTCCATTTTCCTTTCATTAGTCAGTTTTGTCACCTGGGCTACACCCTCCCCTCCTGAACCTATGCACGTCCCTGTGCATGGTAGATGGTTAAATGATGATCACTCGGGGGGACAGAGAAGGGGTAGGACCAGGTTCTTTACCATCACCTTCGATATCTTCCCAAGCTTTGGAGAGTCCTTGAAAGAATGACTTCACTGCAGTGATTAAGGGATTACCTAACTCCGGATAGTCGAGCCGTTTTGGTGGTTGACGGTCCCTCTCAGATCTTCTGACAAAATCATTCATATCTGTTTCCTTCTTTTCCTTCTCTTCATCCATCAGGACTGTCCCATCTTCCTCAGATTCTGCACTTTTACTGCCATTCTCCTCAGTACTCGCTGTTATCTTTGCTGGAACTAGAGGTTGCTCACCTTGGATGCTCGGGTATTCAACCTCAGGTAATTCTTCTTGAGTGAAGGCTGTCTTTTCTGCTTGTTCGGTGGATTTAGGTAAGCACTCAGTGTCACTCTGATAAGAGTTAGACTCAGTGAGTATCAGGGGACCATCTGAAGTACTGTTGGACATATCAGGTAAGTTTTGGTCAAGATCGGGTAGATTGTCAATATCAGGCGGGTTGTCAATATCAGGCAGGTTGTCAATATCAGAAATTCTCTTGGCATTCTGAGCGGTTTCTGGACTCTCGACAGGGTGAAGGCCTGGAGGTTCAGCACGCTGTGTATCTTGTACATTAGTCAACAATAGATCAGGTTCCACAGGACTTTCACAAACTGTGGGAACAGGAGACCCTGAATAAATTGGAATTAGTACATCATCTCCTTCATCTGAGGAGTTCTCCTCCTCTACAGCAGGATTAGCACGAGTTCCTGGCTTGCGGGGTACTGGGTTTTGGACAGGCGCACTGCTTTCCTCCATGGGCAGATACCCACATGGGAGTAGTAGATCTCTATGTAGCGTCCTTAAGGGACCATCCCTGTTCTCAGGCTTGACCATGTAAACTGGGAGGGTACCTGCTCTTCTCACCACTACATGCACAGTGGTTTCCCATTTGTCTGACAGCTTATGTTTACCCCGAATGCGGACATTTCTGACCAGCACTCGATCTCCAGCTTCCAAATCTGAGGCTGTTACACGTCTGTCGTACCTTGCTTTGTTCTTATGAGCTATTTTTGCAGCCTGGTCCATAGCTACCTGGTAGCTTTCTTTGAGACGTGACTTGAGGTTTCTCACATACTCGGAGTGAGATGAATGCTGACTCTCGTTTACTGGCAAGTTGAATGCAAGGTCAACTGGCAGACGAGGTTGGCGGCCAAACATCAATTCATATGGGGTGAAACCAGTTACCTCATTCCTGGTGCAATTATAGGCATGGACAAGAGGTCTTACATGGTCACGCCAACAACACTTATCTTGATTTTGAAGAGTGCCCAACATGTCAAGCAGGGTGCGATTAAATCGCTCCACAGGGTTTCCTCTTGGGTGATATGGAGTTGTCCTAACCTTGTGGATACCGGCGACATGACAAAGTTCCTTGATTGTTCGGGACTCGAAATCTGGCCCCTGGTCACTATGTAGCTTTTCTGGGATACCATAGTGTACCATGAAATTTTCCCACAGACACTTTGCTACTGTGCGGGCCTTTTGGTTGGGTGTTGGGATGGCAACTGCAAATTTGGTGAAGTGATCTGTGATCACAAGTATATCCTTGGTTCCACTTTTGTCGGCTTCCAGGGACAAGAAATCCATGCAGAGGAGTTCAAGGGGTCTGGTTGTGCTAATATTCACCAAGGGTGCCGCTCTTTCAGGTTGTGCTTTCCTCCGCACGCACCTGCCACATGTCCTCACTTTCTTCTCTACATCCACAGCCATCCTTGGCCAATAGAACCTGGTCCTCACAAGATCCATGGTGCGGTCGACTCCCATATGACCCATGTGGTCATGTAGGCTGGTGAGGACTGTGTCTCGAAGCTCTGATGGAAGTACAAGCTGGTAAGTTATCTGAGACCCTACCCGGCGTCGTCTATACAGAACTTTGTTCATAAGCTCAAGACGGGGGAGTTCTCGGAGAAGGAGCGGGAGATCAGGAAGTTGATCCCGCAATGTGGGAGGTGGTGTGCTCCCATGCTCCATCTGGGAAATGACATGTTTTATGCATTCATCAGCCCTTTGCTTATCTGCCAGTTCGGTCTCAGACAGGTGGGGGATGGTTGGCAGGCCACCAAACCGTTCTTCCTGTCCATAGCTGTCGGGTACAGCACTAGGGGACATGGCAAGAGTCTCCACTAAAGCAACGCAGTCTGTCTTCCCCTCTTCCCCATCATCAGGACGGGCACTGTAGATGAGCTGCCTCTCACAAATTGCTCTCACAACTGACTGATCTACTGCATTGATGTTCTTTGGATCAGAGAGGTGATCTTGCGTGAACTGTTGAATGCGCTCTCTTTCTTTTTGAGACCTTAAATCATCTGCCAGTACCCCATGGGGTCTTCGAGATAACCCATCTGCATCTCCATTCTGTTTTCCTGGACGATAAAGGAGTTTGAATGAGAACGTGGATAGCGCTGATAGCCATCGATAGCTGGTTGCATCAAGTTTTGCAGAGGTCAGGATGTAAGTCAGTGGATTGCTATCTGTTACAACAGTGAAGTGGTTGCCGTAAAGATAATCACTGAACTTCTCTGTCACCGACCACTTGAGTGCCAAAAATTCCAACTTGTGTGCTGGATATCGACTCTCACTTCGAGACAGCCCTCTGCTTGCATAGCCTATAACTCGAAGCTGGCCCTCTTGTTCCTGATATAACACCGCTCCCAGGCCAGTGGTGCTGGCATCGGTGTGCAATATATAAGGCTTCTGGGGGTCAGCAAAGGCTAATACAGGGGCGGTTGTAAGGCTCTGAATGACTGTCTCGAAAGCCTGCTGGCAACCTGGCGTCCAGCGACTTCCAAAGGGCTCTTTTGGGTTATGGTATTGGTCTCTTCTCTGTGTTATACCTACTGGTTTCCCCCTTGATTTCTTGTGGTAAGGTGGGTAACCAGAGGTCAAATTGTGGAGAGGTTTTACGATGCTAGAGTAACCCTTAACGAACCTCCTGTAGTACCCAGCAAAACCGAGGAAAGATTTTAGTTCTCGCAGGGTCTGGGGAACAGGCCATGATTTAAGGGCTGCTATCTTCTCAGGATCAGTCTGAACCCCATCTCTGGAGACTATATGGCCCAAGTATCTAACTGAGGTCTGAAAGAAGATGCATTTTTCTGGGGATAGCTTCAATCCGAACTCTTTGAGGCGAGTGAGAACCTTCATAAGTCTCTCCTCATGCTCCTCAAGAGTTTTGGAGAATACTATCAAGTCATCCAGGAATACCAGCACGTCCTTCAAATGCATGTCCCCCATGCACCTTTCCATCAATCTCTGGAAGGTGCTGGGAGCATTAGTTACACCCTGGGGCATCCTGTTGAACTCCCAGAATCCGAGGGGACATACAAAGGCTGTCTTTTGTCTGTCTGCTTCTTCGACCTCTATCTGATAGTATCCTGACTTTAGGTCGAGTACAGAGAACCACTGGGAACCACTGAGAGCTGAGAATGTGTCCTCCAGCTTTGGAAGGTTGTATGCGTCTTTTATAGTCTGGAGATTCAGACGTCTGTAGTCAATGCATAGCCGTACTTGGCCATTCTTTTTCCGTACTACCACTATGGGTGACGCAAATGGTGACTCTGACTCTCTGATTACTCCTGCATCAAGGAGCTCTTGAATGTGCCTTCGGACAGCCTCAATGTCTTGAGGGTGTATTGGTCGGGCACGCAGTTTGAAAGGGGTTTCATCTGTGAGTTTTATGTGGTGTCTCACTTTATCTGTCTGGCCAAAGTCCAGATCATGCTGCGCAAAGACATCAGGCATGCTGTTGAGCTGCCGAGTGATGCGCTCTCTCCATTCAAGTGGGACTGGGGAGTCACCAAAATTGAAATGTAAGGTGGACTCTTGAGATGACTGAGTTTCTGGGGTTCTTTGGAGGGATTCTGATTGCTTGACTATGCCATGTTCTTTTAATAGGATGGTCTGATAAGTGCCAATCTCTGCAATAGTGCTTTTTGCAGGGATGACAATGTCATGGTCTGACTCATTGCTTATGACTACTGGCAACTTATGGGGCCGCAACCGAGGGAAGTCAACTAGACCAGCTCGGACCAGCAGCCCACCTGGCAAGGGGGATGATGATGGGTACTCAATAATAACGGATTTTTCACCTTGGAGGCCATTGGCCAGAGCAACACCCTCCACCACTACTGTTTTACCGGCTGGGATGACTTGAGGGCTCCTGCCTTGCATTCTCACCAACCCCTGCTGGTCATTACTTGCTTGTTTTCGTCTCAGCTCTATAAGTGTGAAAACTACTTTGTAGCCATATGGGAGAGAATGGCGACAGATTACATCAGTCCCTGAGTAAATGTCAAACAATACATCTAACGTGTTTGTGCCTATAATCATGAGGGACTGTGAGGTATCAGGCACAACTAAAGCGAGTGTGGTCACATCTATCGAATCCCCTAAGAAGTCTTTTGGAAAAGTTATGGTAAGCTCAACATAACCAAAATATGGCACCAACTGGCCATTTGCACCTTCCACTTCTAAGAGGTCGTGCAGGGGCTTAATCTCCTGGTCGGAGAGGTATTGCTTGTAAAATGACTCAGGTACAGTTGTAACTTGCGATCCTGAGTCAAGAAGACAGCTAACCTCTTCCCCTTTCACAATCACTTGAGCTGTACTCGTGGTACCAACCAACCGTTTGGGCATTTGGGAGGGTTGGTTCTGCTTTGAATGTCGTAGGCCAGAGCGTGGTTGAGCATTAAGCTCTTCCGCGGATGTAGTCGCCCCACAGCTCTTGACAGAGAGTTTGGATTCACTTGGCATGTCTGAGGGACATTGTTGACTCCCCTCAGTCCCTGTTTGTCCCACAACAGGAACTGTTAACCGTTTAAAGGTGAGGCAGCACCATTTTGTGACTCCCACTTGAGCTGTCTTTCTTTCAACTGCTTCTTCTTTTCTCCTACTAGGATAGGGTTGGGAGGGTCAGTGCAACGTGAGGCAATATGCCCATCTTCGCCGCAGTTGAAGCAGTACCAGGGTTTTGGTTTGTATATCTGTTTCTTTTTAGTCTGCCTTTGTGCGTCTGCATCCCCTTCCTCTGGTCTTGACATTCTGCCCTGAGGTTTCCATGGAGATCCCTTATTTTTGTCTTTCTTCTGTGTCATGAATGTAGTTAACTGACTTTGTAAACTGGCCACCTGTTTCCTCAATTCCTCAATGGCATTTTTACTACCCTCATGTTTCTTTTCTGGCTCACAAGCATAGGCACCTTGGAGCTGCAACTGGGCTCTGTGTTTTGTGGTACCCATGTGTTTTTTCATACGACTACTTTTTGCTTGTTGTCGATCTTCTTCAGAGCGAATCAGTAGTAGGAGATCTGAAAACTGGGGGGGATCGGTTTTCTTTTGTTCAAGCTGCAAGGCACTCAGCAGAGCGTCATCCCAACAACCCCTGCAGAATTGTTTTAGGAGATGTTTGTCAACCTCTGTACAGGCAATTCCACCCCTCTTTGCAACGCGGCTTAATGCAGCCTGAAGTCGATGGAGGTAAGTGGATGGTTTCTCACCTGGATCTTGGAGAGTATTCAAGAATCGGGCAAAAAGTTCCTCCCCATCTTCCACTGTGCCAAAGGCGGAGTCTAGGAGCTGCAGGTAGGCTGCGGGTGATGACTCAGGCCGTAAACCCCTTACTATATCCGCTGCTGGAGGAAGCAGGCTCTCAAGAATCTTTCTGGATATTTGCAAGGGAGGCATACTAGGATCACTTTGGAGTAGTTCAATGTGTGCGCGCCATGTGTCATAATCGGTTTCATTATTAGGTCGGGAAGTTTTCCCGGAGAAAGAGCGAAGCCTCACTTGGGACTGCATGGGTGGAACAACATCTTGACTCCGTACTATATGCTCAACCACGACCTTCTGGATGTCAGGTGGGTTCATATCACTTAATGAAAGTGGCAGTGTCCTCCCTTTACTAGTGAGGGTGACATGGTCAGTGGCACCTTTGCTGCTTGGTGTGGCATTTAGGAAAATAGTGGGATCTTGTTGCTCTTTAATAGTGGGTGAAGATAGTGTGATGGTCTCAACATGTGTATGGGGAGAATCTTCGGCTACGGGTTGAATGGCTTCAACATCCTCCCCAATCTGGGACATTGTTTGCTTCAACACCTCACTATAGTCTTTGCCACTCAGCTTGGCTAGTTCTTTAAGTTCAGCTAAGTAAGTTTTTGTGACATTACTTCCAACCTGGGCAGCATATACGCTACTGAGTGCACTGATTTCATACACAACAGTGGGGTCATCATGTGAGGTGTATTTATAAGGTAAGTGAGCCTCTAAACCTTCTATGGCTGAACCACTGGAATATTCAACGATCAGGTTTTGGTGGAACTTAGACAATGAATCATCAACAGAAAAGCATCTCTCAATCTCCCCATAATGTTTCAGAAAGTCGATCACCTGCTCATCTTGGCTGGCCACCTTAGTGACTCCGCTGATAATAACTGCATTTGGAATTTTGACGCCAGACTTCTGTATGAAATCCATACTGATCACGTCTCAGTATTGCTGCTAAATTCAAACGGCTCCTGGCTGGCTCGCCACTTATGTAACCAATTTCCCGAGATACGAGAGCAGATTACATTTAATAGTGATATAACTGATAGAACAACTGTGGGCCTAAGATCAGAAGAACCTGGTTCGTGGAGCCAAGGAATAAAGCAGTAATAATGAGCCGAACACAGAGATGAAATTGAGTAGCAACTCTTATATTGTTACATAATAAAAATAAAATTTGCCATGGCTTACAATCAATTAACTGAAAACCCCAAAACAAAAAAAAGAAAATTGTGCACAAGTCCCACTAGGGATGAAAAAGGAAATTGTCCGTCTGAGTCTCTTATGGGAAAGACAGCCCGTGTTGCAGGTGTACTGGGTATGCTGAGTCTATCTGAATGGTCTGTATGTGTATATGTGTGTACTTGACTCTTTCCTTCTCTGGATCTGGGTCTTTCTCCAAAGTCCTTTTAGCTCGCCATCGAATTGGATCGGAGTCTCGCTGGGTCCTCAAGACTGTTTTTCTTGTCCACTCAAAAAACCTGACCTACAGATAAGGTCATACATGTACATGTCCATTACTTCATATTCTTAGATGCATCATTAAAGATTCAAAATCAACATATCTATTGAATTTAACCTTGGTCATATGTCCTCAGTCAGTTAAATCTCTGTTTTAGTTGTACAACATTCAGCAATTCAAAACTAATCAAACATGAGAACTAAATATTCAAGCACTCATATTACTTACTGTTCGTGTGAACAATGTTCTACTAAGTTACAATTTCAAATCAATCTTGTGAAAAGTTATCAACCTGAATAAACAAACAATTTTAAACAAAACGAGTACACATACAAGTTGGTTTAGAGGTATCAAAGAAGTGTGCTTAATTTCTTCCCTTGCATTACAGGCCTATTAATACAATAGAGAAACTGCACCAAAAATTGCCCTCTAACCTGCTTTAATTTACAAAGGAGGAATAGAGTTCCCCTATAATTTGAACTTACAAAACACATTTAGCAACAACACACAACTACAACTCTTCTTAGCATACATTACAATACATAAATCACAGTGACTGCAGCCTACTTGCAGTTACACATTCAGTTTGCACTTATTTCACCATAGCTCACTCATTAGCTTTAATTCCAGCAGCCGAAACAAGCTAGCTGTAGCTAAACGAAACGTGGTTCTCACCGTTGCTCTGGATTTCAAACGGAGTTTGTTAGCTCTGGCTCATCCACAGCTCCCAACGCGAACGGCAAAACCAGCTGCTGTAACTCGTCTCCCTTTGCCGAATCACTCTCTCCTGAACTCGCAGCAAGTAAGCTAATTGCTTCTGGCTTTCTCTTCACTTTATCAACCGAGATGTTCTCCCTTCAGCATGTAGCTACCTTCTCCATTTGCGCCTCGACTTCACCCTATGCTTCTGAGCGTGATTCCTGATTGGCTGCTGAACAGCGTCGGATCGCATACACTGAACGATGCATTCAAGTGCAGTAGGGCATTTGAAATTTAAGCATACACTCCTATTAATTCCATTTTCCTTTCATTAGTCAGTTTTGTCACCTGGGCTACATGCGCAGCCGAGAAGAGCATTACAGCTCTTCTGAAGGCACCACTTAATCAGGCGCTTCATCAGGTGGCGCAATATCTTCGCTCTCAGCCGTAACTTCTATTTCCGCTAAAGACGTAGGCGCAAAATCCTGCAATATAGTGAAAACTCCGCGATACAACATTAGATTAAAAAAAAAACGCGATACAGTGAAGCAGCAATAAGTGAACCGCGATATTTCGAGGGACGACTGTAAATACAGAGATCGCAAAGAGGTGAGTGAAGAAGAAATGTTCAGTGTAAGTGGAAGCCCCCAGCAGCCTAAGCTTATTGCAGGATATATGACAGGGCCTGATCATTCAAGACTTTTTATCTGAGGAGTAGGACTCTAAATTCAATTCTGATTTAACATGGAGCCAATAAAGAGAAGCTAATATGGGAGAAATATGATCTATCTTTTGAGTGTGAGAGTACTAACAGGGATCAAAAATTTGCACTGAAGAATTTTCAGGGAACTTTTAGAACAACCTGATAGTAATGAATTACGGTAGTCCAGCCTAGGAATAATTTTGATATTGTGCACATGAAAAAAGTCAATATGTAGACTTTGAAGAATATCCACCTGGAGCAATTATCTGCTTAGACACCGTATTTATGAGGTTTTTAAATGTAAGCAAACCTAAGGCCCGGTCACATGAGAACATTTTCAGGTGAAAACAAATAAAGTTTGATGCATTTCAGCCTTCCATTTTTAACCACATGAAAATTATGCGTTTTTGAAAACAGGTTCCAGAGTGGTGCTTTGTCAAAATGTTCTGTTCTCCATTTCTGTATAAACGGGCCAAAACACTACTTGTTGAAAACAGGGGTGTTGGTTACTGGCACTATGGTCGCGACTCCCATGCCCACACTGCCAACTTGGGGCCTGGGAATGGTAACTACAGCCTTTTCAATGTCTTGCGTTTCTGTGAGTTCATTTTTGAAACGTTTCCGTCTGAACATGTTACTTCTCGAAAACGGTAAAGCGACACTGTTTTCACTGGATCATTATCGTGTAAACGGGGCCTAAGTTTTGCCTGAATTCACAAGCAGACATTGTGAAGAAATTCATTAACTCATGACTATTTAAAGCTACAGGAATACTTAGCTCAATGCTGAAAAGAAGCCTGTGGTTGTTCCTGTTTTTCTCTATCAGTAATGAATAGTAAGATGCCCCAGCTTTATGCAGGGCATTTTTATAGAGCAACAAACAATTTTTCCATGCCAAATAGAGGTCTTCAAAACAAGTAAAACACCTCTCCAGCTTACAAGTTATCTGCTTACAAGGTGCGTGCTTGTTAGTTCTACCAGCGAATCAAGCATCTCCTATTTGATACTTTATGTTTCAGAAGAGCCACAGTATCCAGAGTTCTACGCAGTAAGAATGTAACACTAAGGATGCATTATGTTAGCACATGTCATTGAAGGTAACAGTTACAGCACTTTTAGAAAGACATCTACTATAATGACATTTATTACTCAGTTCTGTGTAGCTCATTATTGTACATTTAAATGTTATGAAAAATGGTCAGACAAAAGAGGGTTTTCAGGAAATACTGTTCTGTGCCATGTGTCAGGACATAATCAAGAGTGTGATTAAAACAATAACTTGGCTCATTTACACTTTGAGAAAAGCCAACTGAGTCTAAGGCCCCGTTTACACGAGAATGTTTTCAGTGGAAAAGGTGTCGTTTTACCATTTTTGTTTTCAAAAAGTAACGCATTCAGATGGAAACATTTCAATCCATCTCCATTTAAATGCAAGATGCTGAAAACACTGTAGTTCCTATTGCCAGACCATGTTGGCAGTGTGTATATAGGAGTCACAACCATAGTGCGCACTTAGCAGTACCCTCGTTTTTGAAAAACAAGCATTTTCACCTGTAACAGTGAATTAAATGCATTGTTGGGGCTGCTGTGAGCAGCATCTACATGAACATTAAAATCACTTAAAATAATCCAATAGAGACTCTACATAAGGGCCAGGTGGATAATAGGTAACAACTAAAACAGTTTTCTTTTTTTTTAAGTTTTCCAAATAAGGTAGACAAGGCTTAGAGTAAGGCTTTCACTTGTGTCATGATTTCACTGTAATTCAGTCATATGCAATAAAGAGTGTTTCTGCCAGAGTCATTTTCACATTGTATAAAGATAAATATAATTTCAACACTTTGTTTCATAATCTACTCTTATTACAGTGTTTAGGAACAAATAAATCTTTTGACATGTGGAGTCAGCTTCCTATGAGTTATGTTAAGTATGTGTTGTTTACATGTTATGAATAAGAAATTCCACACTGCAGTTTACGTCATCAGGTGATAGAACTAAAATGAAACTGCTTACTATTATGTCTGCCAGCTTTATGTTGTAGCTTATTGATTCTTGCTTCATATCTATTTTAGCACTTTGCAATTCTTTTTTTTTTTTTTTTTTTTTTTTTTTTATACCCAAACTGCACTATGATTACATAAATTTCACAAAAACACTGCTTTACCAGTATATCCAGTAGCTCTCACAGACATGGTATATTGTACTCCATGTTTCACAGGTCACCAACAAATAGGATCCATCACACAATAATACCAACACAAGTAATTGCCTTTCTTCGGGCTATAAGGCCCCGAGGTCCTCTTGTCCAGTGAAAGCTTTGCTCATAAACTCCTGATTCTAAAATTTGATATTGTGGAGGCCCCGCTATTGTTGTTCTTACCAAAGCCTGGCTGATACTGTGTTAGTGCCAGGACTAAATCTCATGTTCTTCACATTGTATCTCATAACCCAGTTAGCTTTTCAAAAACACAAGATGTTTCCACAACGCTTAGAGGGAAATGATAACTCTGACATGAGAAAAGCTGCAATTATGACACGAACAACTTGTCAATCATTTTACACTACAACAGCACAGTCATTTGTATACTAATGTATTTCTACCACGATTTCTAAATTATTAACCTGGCCAAATGATCTTTTCTTCATCTGCCTTGAATTATCAACAAAAGCAAAGATGCTTTGGGCCATCAACAGCCACTTTACTGCCCCCGCTTAAAAAGAAAGAGAAAAAAAAGTCCCAATGACAAAGAAGGAACTCCAGCAAACAATAAAGACAATTTAACAGTAATGCTCAGTGTAATTTTTAGAATCAGACAGTGTGGTTTGTCATTTCTTATTTGATTCAGTCTCAGTAAACAACATTACAACCTTTGCTTATGTTGCTTTGTTGCCTTTGGCTATCTGCCAAATGCAGCCAACAAATCAGGGCTTATTTCATAAATGCATTTCCCCAGCTTATTGCATCGAACACAGGGAGATCAGATTTATTTAGGTATATGTGTACTACTCACTCATGACTGACCGTCATACAATATCAGTTATGTTATCACTAGCATAGTGCTACAACCTGTCAGAATAAATGATTTTTGTCCCAGAACTGTAAAAATTAAAATTTTTCATTTTGCTCCTGATACTAATGAAAGCATGTTGACTAAGAATAGGTAAGTAAATAATTAAGCTTATTTTTTCTGAACATATACAGCCCAACATCACCAAATGGCCCTTATACCTAATAGGGATCTGTGGAATATGTTCTCTTTGAAAAGGGACAGACCTTATTAGCATTTGTTTGTCCTTTGCATTGGAAATCTAAACAAATGACAAGGGAGTTCATTTTCTAACATCTTTGAGCAGAACATGAAAGAAACTTTTGTTAATTAGTTTATAGCGATTAATGGTTGTCAGTATCATAGCTTCTTATGCTTTAATCAAATAAACACACACCTAAAAATACACCCCTGCGTGTGTTTAGGATGTTCTTCCCACTTACGTATGATTTTGTAGAATTGGAAATTTTTGTGGATGAAATCCTGTGGCACAACGAGGTCTTGTAAATTACTGAGTACATGGCTCAAACTGTATTTATCCTCTAGCTCAAGCTTGAATTTGCGTTCATAAAGAATGTCATCCTCACATTCATGTGAGTGTATTTTATATAAAGTAAAGGTGTTAGTTTGTTCAGACTGCTTATATAATTCATGTGACAATCAAATAAAGTAGATTTTATTGTATACTGTACAGTATCTGAGAAAGCACAGAGAATGTGTTTATTCATTCTCAAATTAAAATTACTATTATTGATATTATATGTCCAGTAGTGTCTTTGTAGTTAAGACTTTCAATCAAAACCCATCTGGCAAATAGGAAAACATAAACAAATCCATGCTAGCTGGAGAAAACGGCACAAACACAAACGCAAGCTCACACAATGCATGCACCCCCCAAAAAAATCATTGCTAATTATTTCAAGCAACACAAAGATCAATCCTTCATAACATAACATCATTCCACATGTAGGTTCTGGGCTACGATATATTTCTGGTAATGTTTTTAAGGCTCACATGCCTTTAGCATTTCTATTGGCTTTATGGATTTTATAGCATTGAAAAAGAATAGGAGGCCAATTCTGCTGTAACTGAGTTTATCATAACTCATCTGATTAGACTGGCAAAATATTCAATAGAACGCTTGTTAAAAATAATCTAATAAGAAGCCGTGCAATGTTAAGCAAACTAGGCTTATAGTTGAGTCTGCAAATAGTACATCACTCAGTGGAGTATAGGCTGTTCATATTTTTAAATTGTAAAAGAAAAATTGAATCTATTCCTTCATTTATATTTTGATGAGATTTTCCAGGAAAGAGCAGGTATGGGTATTAACACTTCTTGAAAATGTGCACTTGTGTGCATTTATGAACCACAGAGCTTCCCGCAGCCTGGATTTCTCTGAGGTGAAAGGTTCCAAATCCCTCTTTAGATGGGTTGATCTTCTCAGGCCCATTATGCCCCTTCACTGTGACAGCCTGGAAGCTGAGAGGCAGTCCACGGAAGAACAAAGATAAAGGAGGAATTAAAGACGAAAACCAAACTCAACTTCAGTATTTGTATAACTTACCCTGTCTTACACCTGAGCATTAGAACGATTCAGTTTGTATTCCGTCCTTAATACCTTGTTTCCCATCGTCCTTAAAACTATAAAATGTCAGCAAATCATTCGGGGACAGGAGACAGAAGTTTTAGAGGATTTAGAGAACTGAACAATTCTTCAGTGATCCTGTCACATTATTAAAGCTCAGTTATGAAATAAAAGACAAATTCATAAAAACAAATATAAATTGTGACTTTTGAAAGCACATTTAACATACTTAACATTTGCTATTTACATTATAAGTAATTTTTATCCTTTTTTTTTTTTTTTATAAATTTGTACCACTGCCAACAGTTGTGTACTGACACTCTAACAACCACTGAATTTGGTGTCTGATAACGCACTAAAACATTCATTCACCAAAAGGTACATTTTAGTGTAATTTTCCATTCTAGTGGTATTATGGAAGCACTGTATTCCACTTCTCTTGCTGGAATAAGAGTATCTCATGACCGTAAGTTGACTGAACTGAGGACATCAGGGAAGTCTCCAAAGAGAAAACTGAGATTGACTGTTGAGAAACCTGGGAGCCAACCCATCCCCTGAAGCCGTTGATCATAACACAAATGACAAATAATTGACTGGATGATGGATGATGAGATTAGATTTATGGGTTTAAACAAGGTCAAACATCTCACTCCCACCTGCTAAACCAGAACCCTGCTCCAACTGATGGAATCAGAGTCACGGCTATGTGCATGATAATTTTCCTATCCTTGGGAAGGTTGTTTAGGATTTGTGTAATATCCAGTAGGTGTTGGGTTTAATAGTTGAGCCTACCGGGTCAAAACATAAGGTCAGAGGAACAAGGAGAGGGATCCATTTATTTCTACTGAAGAAAAGGAAGTGGTTATGTTATTGTCTATTTTTCTGTGATATTCCTCAGCAAATGAAAGCCAATATTGACAGAAGTGCTTAGTGACCCTAAGCTGAATCCCCACTAGTTAAATTAATTAAGTAGATAATGATGCATGACAAGCCCAATTTAATATGATAGTCGCAAACTTGCATGACAAAACATGCATGAAAATTTAAATTTGATTTCATATCAAGGCTCTAACATTTCCCTCCACCAACTATTCACATTAATTTAAAAAGTTCACTCTGAAGATACGAGGTTTTTTTGTTATTCACGGCTCTTACCGTAAAGGTACACTGACACAGTATTATAGAAAAAAAAACATTTGAATTAAAACTTCTATGGGCAATTTATAAATATATGTCTGAGGTCTATTCAGAGACCCTGAATGATTTTGCATTTTAAAATGTGAAGGGATATCTCCATTTTATTTATTTATAAAGGCAATTTTCATTGCTGATTTAAAACTCTCACTTAAACTTTGCAGTGTTTACCATAAATCCCCTGTCTCTGATTAGATCAATCATTTGGTCATGAACTCCACACTTGAGTCACAAAATGACGGCCACCTTCTCTTATATGGAATATTTTTTTAAGATAAAATGGAGCTTGCAGTGCTGTTTACTTTGCTGTTAACTCATGAGGAATAAATTACCCACTTTAAAGGTTTCCAGCTTCACTATAGGTATGAAAAAAAGCAGACAAAGTTTACTATTTATAGAAGGTAAGTGGTTAACTTTTATATGCACTTTGGTAGTTTTTGCACAGTTCGTCTCCTTCATCCTCCATGGCTCGAGGACAAGAGAGCTGTTAACGGTTGAGCCAATAAAATTGTTATTGCTGCTATCTTTTACATGCTGTGAATGAGATGGGCCTCAAACAAACCACACACTGCAGTGGAAGAATGATTAACTCTTGTATTTATAATGTTCACTGTGTAAGGCAGCCAACCATATTTTCCAAATGGTTGAATTTTATTAATAAGACATAAATTTCCTAAATCCTGCCAATACATTCGCTGTAAGTTGAAGGATGAGATGGCTAATGTGTCCCATTTGGTTTCTTTGGAAAAACTAATCTCAAGTGAAACATCACTTTATCATATGGAATTAAAAAAAAAAAACCTTTTGTTTATTAGAAAAATAAAGCCTTGAAGTCAAAAATGGGAGAACATCCTCTTTACCATCTTTTTTAACAGTTGTGTATCAGTGAATATGTTTTAAGTAATGTGTAAATAGTTATTTCTAATTAAGTGAAATGAGCTGTAACCCTAAATAAGTTACTCAAATCAAAATTAGTAGAGTTCAAGATTATAAAACCAGTGGCTGAAAACTGCTTCAGCATTTTTTTGAACATTGCACAAGTTGCACATTTTCCATTCCATATATGGTGAGAATCCTGTATTAGATGATAAGTTAAATTTCCTAAAAAAAAACCAAAACACCAACAACAATACTACATTACAAAAAAGTCCTGTATTGCTAGAGTAAGCAAAACAAATGAAATGCACGTAATAGCCTTACAGCAATCCATCCATATGGATACCGATATGTTATGTTTATGAGTACCGAGTGAATACTTTACCAAAGACAGGTCATTACTTAAGTACCCATTGCAAACACTTTGTTATTTATTTATATATTTTATAATAATTTATCTGAGACCAAAATAAATCAATGCATATTTACAGAACATATGTTACGAGATTTGGACAAGCTGCAAAGCCCAGTTCCATTAATAAATTGAGAATGTGAGGATTCATTACCGTATGGGTTTTAAGAGCATACCCATGCAAATGGCAAAGAAATGCAAATGCATGAGCATCATCAAGCAGAGTGCTTTAAACAGATTGCCACAAGGTACTCACAGGGCACAGCACAAACATTTCCACTGGACTGTGCTGGTCTATCAATTCCAAAATCACAGTGTCCAATGTCTTCAACATGAGCATACTTTATGTCATGGAGTATCTATTTGATTTACTTGTTGATCTAGAGCTCGAGAGGTAAGGACTACATGCTTTCTCTGACAAATGGCATTTTAACTTCTAAGTGAAGATGTGAAATTGCTCTCCTTAATTGGCCTTTATGACTGCAGCACCAATTATTAATCAATGGGTGTCAAGGGAGCCAGGCCCTCTCTGTATTTAAAGCAATAAATTGCTGAATTATATTCATATTTATTCTAAGTAGGTCTTCATTGTAATTGGCATGTTATTAGGCAGAAGGCTTTTAGTCTGTATCAAAGTAATTCAATTAAAAAGTGAAATATAGATCTGTCTGGGATAAACAAACAAGCCAGCTGTAATATGACAGAAATGCGGTGAACAGTCTGGTTAAGTAGCTCATTATTTTTGCCCTTCCTTGAGGAAAATAGCTGCTTCAGGAGTGTAGCGCCTGTTTCCATTGCAGCAGCCGGGGACTATGGAAGCACCTCATCAATCCACTTATCCCAGTTCCGTTGGTTGGATAATCTGAGTGTCTGACACTAATGGTGAGGTTGCCTCAAGACTGAGAAAATATACAGAGGAGCCAGCTGAACCCCCTCCTCAGTTCTCTTCCTCTCGCGTCTTTAGACACATTCTCCTTTCTTCTCTTGCGCACACAAACACACACACACACACACACACATTTGGACAAACATGTAGTGCATACTCTGTCTCACCCACTTTTTTCCAATGTTCAGTCAAGAGGGTAATCCTAAGCTCCTTTACTTATCTCAGGGAAGAATTTCCAGCATTAGTCATGATAAGACACAGGTCCTCACTGATAAAGCACAGGAAAAGCTCTCCAAAGCTAACTAAGGTGGAGATACTTATGGAATGCAGTTTCTGTAAGAAACCCACTGGATGTGGATGGAAGGCTAGTGTCTATATTACCCTAAAGAACATCATACAATGTTAGCTCACATGTTTTCACTGAAGAAATTATTCATTGTACATGAACTAAGGTTTACGTGCTTCCCAGGATTGACAGTACACAGAGGTTTTAAAAATTTACACCTATAACTACTTAGTACACGTACCATATATGACTGGTTAGCACCTAACTATGATGGTGCCACATCATCACAGGACTGTTGCCAAGCCATTATTTAAAAAAAATTAATTGCTTTCCCACTCGGCAATGTAGCTTCAGCCTAACAGACAACTCAGACATCATGATTCAAACTTGCAATATTAGGTAGTGATCAGCCGCCTGTCTGCTCAAACAGTGGCGTTTACTTTGGTAAGGAATTGCAATAAGTTATCTTTTGCTACACAGTGTTGAAGGGGTTTTACAGGTCAAAGTGATTTACACCTTTGGAGAGAGTCGAGCTTATGTGTTGGTGAGGCGGAGCTGTGGGAGGAGGGGGCTGTGGGATGTAAAGATTTATCATTTCTATGAACTTTTCACAGGCCTCATGCCTTACCCAGAAACAACAACACAGGTATTTAACCTGTTCCTTGTCAAGCTCTGCCTGGAAAACTTCCATTCTTCTTTAGGGAGTACATGGACATTTGTTTATTTTAAACTTTGGCTAATTGACCAAACTATCTTTACAATTTTCCAGTTGCAACAATATAAGTACACGACTGAAATGTACTTTCTGCTTCACAGAAACAGCATCTGATGAATGGTGTGGGTTCAAATGGAGGTTAGGGCCTACAAGCGTGGAGAAACTAAAACAGCCCCCCTCTGCATCTGCACCCTGGATCCTGCGTTAAAGAAAGTGGCTCTGTCACATTCATCTTAGAGGCAAACTTGCAAAGCAATTTGTTGAAGGTCAGCAGAATATGTGATAAAAGTGTAGTCTTGTTAAGCATCCATCAAAGGCTGATTCGGATTTTGAGCAAAGATGTAGTGACAAAAATACACAATAGGTTCAGGGTAATGGGTTTAGGCAGGGATATTGGTTTGGGTAATACAGTTAATAGGTCCTTGGATCTGGGGGCTCTTTTAGGCAGATATGAGAAGCATCACCGGCTGTCATATTCTCCGATGAGAGTATGCATTAGAGCAAACTCTATTTAGTAAAAGACAATTCAATTAGGGACTATTCAGAGACCCCGGATTATTTCCCTACGGGCATCCGCTCATTCGAGGCAATATTCAGATTTCATTGTGTTTTCAAAGTGGAGAAATGTCAACGGCTGGCTTCTGCAGTGGTCGGGGGGCTTGTATGGACATTTATATTTCGACGGTCAAACAAATGAAGACAAAATTTTCTCAATACAGCCCTAATATACAGTAGCAATATTTTATGGATTGAATGACTGCATTTATCATATGACACACAGGGTTTGTGTCTTGGCTTGTGTTTATCTATGGCATAGAGAGTTTTCTATCTTTCTGGATGCTGCATTAAGGATAAAATAAAACATCCAGGTAGCTTAATTATTCTGCAGTGCTAATAATAACATTGTAGTTTAACATTCAGTAAAATAAAAAATGACAACATATCAGCCATCTGAATTTGTTCATCAATATCTGCGCAAAGAAGATCTGAGTATTGAACAAGTGAGTTTATACTTCATGACATGCTAGGATTTTATACACCGCATTTTATACAACACATATGCTGCACATACTGTATCAGGTGTGATCACTTAGTTGGAGATATTCTGTATCTTCAATCATCAAGCATGAAAATATCTTTCTATATCATACACACATATGTTACACATATCGTGTGTGTCAGCATGTACTTCTACATTCTACTATGACAGTACAAAAAGGCATATGTCTACAATATACACACATGTGTTACACATATCATCAGACGTTGAGACTACACCTGTCTTACATGAAACCAGAGACCCGTGCCTGCATCCAGGGGCTATGCAGCGCAGTGACAATGCAACTGGGTCACAGATAGTCGTAAATCCAACCTCCTAAGGTTATTACACAAGAAACTGAGATGCCGGCAAATCAATTCACATTTTGGCAGTGGGCTCATAAAGCGTCTTTACTAGCTCAACTAGATCCAATCAGCATGTTTCCTATGTAAACAGAGACGCACAGTATTTCATGCAAAGGGGCTTCCTGGAGATGACATTGCAGCGGGGATGTGTCGCATAAACAAGCAGGCCATTGTTGAACATTAGCAAATGTTAATCTAATCATTTCATTGTGTTCATTGGTGCCGGTAGGGGAGCCTGCTGTTTTGTTTTGACAGTTTCTAACTTTATTTTTACCAAATACTGGCAGATCAGGGGGAGCGTTGGAGACCTGACAACTTCTTGGAAAACATAAAACTTCACAATGTCGGTGCAATTAATGAAGCGCTTAAAGAGCTCTTCCTACAGCGATGAAAGGGCAGACAGTTTTAACAGTCGAAAAAAGCAAGAGATGTCTCAGTAGATTAATTCCTTGTAGTCACAACAGTGTTATTACCGGGAACAGCTCCAGGATTTTTATTTCACCATGAGGTTGTGTTGATGAAGTGCTCAGAGCTCAGGACATGAATCTGCCCGTGCAAAACAAGTTGGGCAGATTTTAACTGTGTACATTAGATATCTCCTGTGCCAACATATTGAATGACAAAAGACATGACATGATAGTGGCAGGCTACTAAGATTTATTTTGAAATCCAACCATATCACATAACTGCTTCGAGAACAGTAAACTAAGTTCCTGACTCCAGCTGACATTCATTTTAATCCACACTGAATCATGTCCTTCCTGCAGCTCTGTCTCACAGATACTACAAAAATGCGACACACGCATTTTAACATCAGGTCAAATAACATTCAGCATGTTTTTTTCCCCCCTTTATTTATTTTATTTTTTTGATATTGTACACATGGAAGTTTAATCATTATCAGCTAACTGCGACTGTCTGTGTGGTGTGTGGTGTTAAAATGTGCTGGCACTTCTATTCTTAAACTCTCAATGACAGAAGGACCTTGGTAATGAAGAGCAAATGTCCACATTCACATGTAGAACAAAGGAGCGTGATATCAGCACAATGCTTAGCCAGTGTTTCCACCACCACCTAACCCCACCTCCCAGTGGGGTTAGCATTTCACCGTCAACTGATTGGCCGGTCACTGCCCTTCTTTCTGATTATATAGGCATTACTCTAAGTTGTCAGTGGGAAAGGAGAAGAACTTTGGCAGTGTCCTTTCATTTTCCACTTGCCACAAAGATCTTTGCTTTGCTGTGGCAAAGTTTGACTGAACCCTTTGTCTGGGGAAGTTGGGAAGAGAGAGGAAGAGAGAGAGAGAGAAGGAGAGAAGAAGGGGGGAAAGGGGACACAACAGCGACCATATGTTCAATGTGACCCTCATTATTCTCAATTAGGGCAGCCATCCATGGAATGGTCTTGCTGATAACAGCCCATAACACCTTCAGTGGAATGAAGCACAATCTTCCAGTGGCACGATGGACAAGCAGGGTTTCAAGCAGGCATGTGAATTCCTATATGTGTGTGTGTGTGTATGTGTGTGTGTGTGTGTAAATTTGTGTTCCTCAAGTAAATGTTACCAGACGTTTTCTGTAATCTTACGTTGCATGCATACTCTCTTTGTTGTGTATAAATTTGTGGATCCTTGCTCATGTATGTGTACAACACTTTTGAATGTGTTTGGTTTTCTATGTGAATATTTGAGGGACCCCCTGAGGTGGTTGGGCAAGCAGGCAGGCCCTGCCAGCTTCTGGAAAGCTTACAAGGGTTGTCCAGGGCCACAGCTCAGGTCCCCGGGATGTCTGCATGGATAAGTTGATGGAGAGTAATGGGGTCACATTGAGCATATGATGTAAAGGCTAACCTCATGCCTAACCGTTAATGACATTATGAATCTGGCCCCACAATTCCTCTTTGCCACTTAACATATAACAAGAACAATATTTAGACTGGTGGAGGATGGTGAGGGAGACGCATACTGGTTTAATCTCTTTGTTCCTCATCCCCCTTACTCTCTGTCTTTCTCTGAAGTCATTATTAGAGCAAGGCTGAGCTGAAGGTGACCCACACAAAGAGTGAAGTCAGTAAGAGAGTTTTATAGGCTCAATTTGGTCTCATAATCGAAAATAAATGACATATTTGTCATACATATTTCGTGACCAAAAGTGCATGTGTTTGCAATAAACTGCATCTTATAAATAATATGAATGTCTTTTTTTTAGTTTACACTCAAAGTAAATGAACTTTCTTGCTAAGGTAGATAAATGAGGCTCATACTAGTCATCTGTGACCATTTCCCCTGGCCTTCTTCCAAAGCTCTTACTGTAACCCAAGGAAACTGTGACATCACTCATTACTCCTTCCACTGAATTAAAAATGGCCCAGGTGATTAAGTTCCCGATAAAGTGATGTGAGTCAGTGCAAGGCTGCGGCATTGAGCAGGCTCATTGATTAAAACCAAACAAGAGCCCTCAGCACTCCGCAGTGGCAGCAACAGCACAACTCACAGAAAGTGGTCCACATTATTTGTCTTTGATCTCATCATCCTTTGACTATTGTCTCTATTAGCCCAATTTTCTGCACCAGCTGATGTCAGTGTACGCTAGTCCTCACCATTACAATAGACAGCCAAAGTATTGTGACTCCTCAGCCTGAATCTGATCAGCTCATATGGGAGAGTTTTCTGTAAATGTGACTCATGATACAGTATGTAACAATGCTTTCAGACAAAATCAGGATGAGGCAGTGATAGGTGGACTAAAACTAAAACTGCGCAACAGCCTATGAGACTAAAAATTGAAGGTGACATGTAGTGCTTGTTTTAAACCTTTCTTATAGGATAGATTTAAAAACGAAAAAGACAGCATTTACTGTAATAAGGAAAAATCCTAATTGGTGGATAAATGTGTGCCAATTCCTATGAATTCCTTCTATAGTCTATATTGTACTGGAGTACATATGGGTATTGCAAAATGAAATCAAAATGCCGTATACCCAGCCATAATCAAACTGCACCCTTCTCCTGTGTATCGAAAACTGAACAAGCCCATACAAGTTTGAAATTGATGAGTGCACCACTACAAGTTCATGACTTTGACCTCCAGGGTATTTGATCCCTTGACACAGAGTTTATTTTTCTAAAGCTACAGCTTGATATTCCAGCACTTAATTTAAGAGTGCAGTTAAATCACAGAAGCCATAATATGTCAGGCGATCCCACTACTGGGGGTAAAAAGAGAGTGAAAACGTGGAGGGGGAGGGTGGGAAAACAGTAAGTAATGAAAAAGCTATGATTGCTTTTCTGTCCCTCCAAATGACAGTTAGCACCTCAATGACCTGCTCGGGGCAGGGCCATCTAGAAATGACACGCTAAGGCACAACGTCATCTAACAGGGTAGTTACAAAAATCAATACAAAACCCATTTCAAAGATGCTCGGTGAGCGTGTGTGTGTGTGTGTGTGTGTGTGTGCGACTGCGTGTGTGTGACAGAGAGGTAGAGAGAAGGACCTGCTGTTATGTTCATTTATTGAGTAGGCCTGAGGGGCAGAAAACAAACTTTTCTGATATACACATTACCTCGTAAGCAAAGGAATTCTGAAGGCTAAGCAATAACTGCATTCCCAGTCTATTACTTAAGTCATGAAGAGCCTTCTCCACAGAAAGAGGTCTTTCATTGCATGTCAAGTATGGCTTAATTCTAAGCTCACTGCCCCCCAGCCCTCTTTATTGTCACACTTTTAACTAAACTAGGTATTGGCCACTAGAAGAAGAATGAGTCTTTGTGCGCTGGGAAATCGATATGCAGTCTCTCTGATATTCACAGAGAACACATGTAAACCAGCCAGGCGGCCGTGCAACTATCTTGTCTTGTTGGGACACTGGCAAACATCACCATATATTATCCCCTTTGATTTGTTGTCAATACCCAATCACGCTGAAGAGGTGCAGGTCTAGCGGACCACAAAGACACTAAGGAGTGTAAAACAGACAAATGGGCAGGGGTAACATCAATCCGAAGGGCACGTCAGGCTGGCCCCTGATGAAATAGGGCTCCACGTCGACGGCTAAAATTTATAGACAGAAACATGTGAAAGCGTTCACTCCTCACAGCCTCAAGAGAGGTCAATAGCTTGATGCCTCTGTCCAAATGGGCTTCTCATTAAGGCAGTTCTTTCAGTGAGTTTTTCCTCTCTTGCTTTTTTTTAATACAACAGGAAAGGATGTTTGTAGTTTAGAACCAGATTACCTTTACTGGCATTTATCTTTCAAAGGTTTGCCTTTGAAAACAAATTAATGCCGGTGTCTTTGTTGTTGTTGTTGTTTGTTTTGCATACTTAGTACTTTCTTTTCCCTGTCTCCAGTCTGTTCACCTGCATTTGCCTTTTACCTGCATAAGATCTTCCTAGACAAGTTAAACGAGTCACGTTAGCCAGACAGCAATATTTTGATTCTGTTGTAAGAAAAATTGCTGAAAATCATATCATTAAGTGCAGTAGTTAAAGAAATTTGTTTCAGCTCTATGCAGAAAACCCACTGGGCTTAAATCTGGAAGGGACACACACCACAGCAGCTGATTGAGAAGTAGGACTTGGGTCAGCAGTGTGCTGGATTCAACAAGGATATTCCTTTAGAAACACAATCAAACAGAGTTTTCACTTTGTGTCAGCGACATTTCCTGTGAGAACCAACAGTGCTCCAGAGAACTGATCGGTGTTTCTGCAGTTCTGTGGCTGCTATATGTGGTTCCAGTAAATTACATACGATATGAAAGACCTCAGCTCTTGCTGATGGACCTCGAGCAATCCAAGAGAAAAACACTGGTACATCGTCCAGTCGCATACACTCGCACACATATGTACACAGAAAAGTGAATTTAATGTTGTCACTTTCTTCAAAGCCGTCAATGTCAAGAGAGACTACTGGCAATTCAAAGTAATCTGGAAGCCCCGGAAGAAAAATAAATTCGGGGCTTGACACGCTGTTGGAAAAGAATGGCAATCAGCAAATTTTATGCATTTCTGATGTATATTTAAGGCTCTGACACTAGGCCACAGATGTACATGTGTTGCGTTTCTATTTTGCAAAAGATATGGTCGGTGATAACCTATTATTGGACATCGTCAGCTTCCCCTCTGCCTCAGCCTCGGATAGGAAAAATTCCATCACTTGCTCTGTCTGGGAGATGTAATATCGAAACAAATTATAGCTGGAATTGAAAAGTCACAAGCTTATTCTGTCTTGATCAAACCACTGCCAAGAGCCTAAGTGCAGAAGTGGAGATACCCCCAAAATGCTTTTTATTGCATTATCATCAGTGACATCTACGACACTCCCAGTTCTCAGCTTCAGCAGTGAATATAAATATATATATTTTTTTCAAAATGTAATCCAACTCAGAGATACCCTAAGAAGTGATAATAACCAGCATTAGCAATTAGATTGTTTTACAAGTATATATATATATATATATATATATATATATATATATATTTTTTTTTTTTTTTTTTTTTTTTTTTTTTTTACAATTCCTTTTAAGCCAGCTTTCAGTGTGCATAGTTAGTTAGGTAAATTAGCAGATTGTACTGAGGTGATGTAAATATGAATTACAAAGAGTATTTAAAAAACAAAAAATAATAATGACATACTGTTAACAATGCAACTCTAAGTTCTGCTCTGCTATCAGTCAGTGATGGGGTGTCTGAAGTCGGACCCAACAAGGAAACAAGCCATTAATGTGACCCCACTGCACAGACAAATCTTATTTGGTGGAACATTGTTTGTAAAAGGTAATGATCACATCTCAAAGTACATAACATTGATTGGATGGCAGGAGTTTGTTCTGGCGGCAGCAATAATAAAAGAAGTCTCATCTTGGTTTTATGGCGTAGCATATTGAACCATCTGAGTGCTGCCTTGCTCTACGGTGGCCTGGAGGCACTAATTCTTTTCAGCCGTGATCAGTCCTGACACACAAGAGGTCTGCTGAGACCCAGTTAAAGATTTCTATTATCATATCAAATCACACACCAGTGCTTTCATTATAATTGACACATCTTGAACAGTGAATCAAGGCTGCTCTACATAATACATAATTTGAAAGTTTTTTTTTTTTTTTTTTTGCATATGGTAATGTAAGAGCTAATGTTAAAGAGAATAGTCTTAGCGGGACATTAAAAGATATCATAGAAGTTGGAAGATTATGGTTGGGTACACTGACCTCCTGACCTGGCCAGATCCCTCTAGATGGCTGAGCTGCAGTGAAGCTGGGGGCCGGCAAAGCGACGGGCTGATTCCCCCATCCTTGCCGAGACCTCGTTAACGACTTAGAAGGCCCATCAATATTTAACAACTCCATGATTGAAATTTCAAATTCATCTCCTCAATGGTAAATCACAAAGGAGAGGGAGATGGGGGCAAGAGTAGGCGTGTGGCTGGAGAAGACAGAAGGAGAGACTCTTTTTATCAGTGCTATTTTAAATAAAGACTATGATTTAGTGAGGCCAAACCAAGTCAATTAGGGGCAGAATATCTGAGTTCTGTTTAAATAGTTACTGAATCACCGTATTAGATCTGACTGTCTAACAATCTTTCTGATGTGAAAACATACCACTCCTGCAGTGGGGAGCGAAGAGTGTATGCATATGAGATATACAGAAATGATTTTCTCCCCTCACCTCTCTACATTTGCTCATTCTTCTCCCTTGCTCCGTCTCTACGCTCCTTTTCCTTGATTCCACTTCTTTTATGCATTTCTCAACCCTTGTGCCCTCTCCTGTTCACTCAACAGACTTGAGTCAGAGAGCAAGAGATAGTTTTACTATTTTATGAGGGGCTGAGGTTTCTTAGCAGTGTCAGAGTTTTCTGTGTCTGACAAAGTCCACTTGCTTGTGAGGAGGTACTGTGAGACTGAAGTCACATGTCAAAAATAACTAATAATAGCTGTGTAATGTGAGTTGTATGCTAGCTCTAAAATCCCTTTCTCTTAAATCCATGGAGTATTGATCTGTTTAAAAACATAATTTTTGAAATGAATTCAAGTAAAAAGAAAAGAAAATGTTATGAGGTGAAGTATTTAGTGTTACTGCATGTACATTCACTAATACACTATTTCCTTAAGCAATAGCCGTCTTCACTCACTTTGTGTTTTAGTCATCTAATTTCTTAGTTAAACAGAGCAACAGTGAAACCAAAATTTAAAAAAAACCACCCTGATACACTAAAGTCATCTTCTTATGTGTATCATAGAATAGTATTGTGGGAGTGCTTCTGCCTACACATCCCATCCCTCCCCAGCTGTGTGTGGCTTTTGGTTCACTGGAGGTCAGGACAATCATTCACCCCAAGGCCTGAGGGTGCCCATATACTCTCCCCTTTATGACCACATAAAGAAAGCCAAGTGCTCAGGCGTGCCTGATTAGCTGCCCTAATATGCTATTTGTGACTAATTTCAGAGGCGCTAAGTCACAGGTGATGGTCCCAGGCTGTAAATCTAACTCGGCCAACCTCTGACAGAGTGTGTATGTGTGTGTTTGTTCGCTTGTGTGTGTCCTCTCCCTCAGGATGCACTAGTAGGTCCCGTGGTGAATATGCAGAGGCCATTTAGGTGAAAGGCAGGACATAAAAGTAATGGATGGTAGATAAAGTCATCTCAAGCTGACAAGTATGCAGGGAGGAAGTGTGTGTGTGTGTGTGTGTGTGTGTGTGTGTGTGTGTGTGTGTGTGTGTGTGTGTGTGTGTGTGTGTGTGTGTGTGTGTGTGTGTGTGTGTGTGTGTGTTTATGTAAAAATGTACTGGACTAAAGCTATTTTGTTTTCCACAATCATTACTCTTTGCCTCCAGCAATGATACACGTTTACTGATGAAATTTGGTGGTTACATTTGTACATTTTATGTGCTGTACTGATTGACTAGTTCACACAATGCAAATGAGAATAGTTAAAGATTAGTTAGTGAGCGTCCTTTGGTTGTACTAGACTGGAACAAACTGCTACACAAAGAAATACAGTCAGTCATTCATGTAAAACAACATTGGGAATTTTGGGTAACTTGCAACTGTAAACAGTTGCCATTTGTCAAGTATTCCCTTTGAATGTATTTATTCTGAGAATTAACAGGTCTTTTGATGTGATAAATACATAATATGATTAAAAGATCTTCACACTGTCTCTTTCCATTACTTCCTCGTAATGTGTCAACAGTTCTCTGTATGAGGTGTTTTTGTATTATCCCTACGATTGCTGCTTTTCTGACCCCACAGAGTTTTGACAGGTTAAGGGAGGGAGGAGAGATGAGCAAAGCAGTGTGTGTGTGTGTGTATGTGTGTGTGTGTGTGTGTGTAAAAGAGCGAGAAACAGCAAAATAGACAGGGAGAGAGAGAGGAGACAGAATGACAGTGTGTATATGGAGGAGAGAAAGGGACACTGACGGCATGCATGCATGGCTGCATGAGTCCATTTGTGCTTTTGTGTGTGTGTGTGTGTGTGTGTGTGTGTGTGTGCACGCGCGCGCGTGTGTGTGTGTGTACACAGAATGTCTATGTGCTCCAGTGACCTCTGCGCTGGCTGTGCTGTGTCCTCCAAGCTGACAGAGTCCTCTCTTCCAGCTCCTCAGTGTTAAACACCCAGGGTCTGTTCCCAGATGGGCAACCTTAAACACCCTATGCTTGATACACACATGCAAACACACACACACAGATACACACACACACACACACACACACACACACACACACACACACACACACACACACACACACACACACACACACACACACACACAGCTTTAGCAGCGTGAGGGCTCCCGCTCTGTGCCCTAACACTGCTCCAGCTCCTGAGAGGTGGAAGCTATGGGTGGGGGTTGAGAGAATGAGCGACACTCACCTCAAAGCCATATAACCAAGAGGTTAACAGATTTGCCAGATGTGGGGTCACCACCAGTAAAGAATCACATTATTTCTATATGAATGACAATGTACAGCCTTGAGACATTTAGACTTGTATTTATTCAGCAGAGCTGACAGAGTACGGCACCCGAGACATTTCCTGATGAATTGCTGAGATATGCAGCAACAGGGCTGAGATGTTTTTAATCTGTTTGCATTCATGAGAAATGAATGACAATAGATTGTGAGGCATTTTGGGTAAAGACAATTATAGCACAGACATCTTAGTGGGGTTTCATTGGTGTTTCCTATAAAAAAAAAAAAAAAGTTAAATTTTCCATTAAAACATGTTTTTGAGGGTGTATTTTTTTCTAATTAGCCCTAACAGGAAAGTTTATGTCTTCTTCAGAATTGTCATGATCCCTTTCATAAAAAATAATAATTAATTACCACTGGAAACTTTGAAATCTGTAAATATATATAACCCAATAATAAACAAATAAATAATAAATTTCAAATTAATCATTTTTTCTTTCAAACCTTTAATTTCTTTATTTACTATTGGTAAATTCTTTTCAAAAGTCCTATCCCTCTGCCCCTCATACCCCTGGGAAACCATGCCCATGCAGGTCATAAACATCTTAGTCTCACACAGTTAAACAGGCAAGGTTAAAAAATATTCCAAATAATAAGATGCAAGCTTCCAAGTCTGGTAAATGAGTTTAAAAGAATCTTCCCTGCAGCTAAAATGCTTCAACCTCCTGTCCCTGTTTTGAAATCATAAACAGCTCACCGTCCCTCACCAGTGGTAATGAAATGCAAAACAGTGTGTACGAAAATATCAAAACCTGCCTCAGCTCTGTGCCCCTTCATCGAAAACATTTCAGAAAAAAGCAGGCACTATCACATAGCACAAACGTGGATTCTGTCAGAGCCAAATTAGGGACACTAAAAATCACAGGCTGAGAACTTGCTAATTATTACACCCCCTTACAAACAGAGACAGTCAGGCTAAACAATGATCCACTGGCTGACTCCCAATGTCACTTTGTCCAGGTAACAAATATCCAAAGGTCAAAGTGTGCTTCTGGGGAATAGGGAAAAGCTCGGCGGGGCTAAGTGGTGTGTGCCCGTGCTTGTTTGTGTATCTTTGAAGTAATCTAGCCTCTTTTGTCCTTTAAGACTATGCTGCCACCTGCAGCTCTGGGTACGAACAAAGACACTGGGGCAGCTACGCATAACAGGCACATACTGTCATTAACAGTTAACCTGAAAATATTAACCTAGTTTGAGTGATGATAGTTTCACAGACAAGTCTCTCAAATCAAAAAGCATTTGTGTATTTTTTTTTTAATTTAAAATATTGATAATAATACCGTGCATCAATTTGCTTTATTTAGACATTATTTTAGCTTAAAATTCCATTTGGAGAATCCTCCTATAGTGGACTGAATATTTTTATGACTAGGATGATAACTTCATAGCTCATTACAAAATTATTAGAAGTCAACTACAAAGATGCATCTTCTTACCTGGTATGAATTCAATCACCGTGTCTCGGGTCTATTGCAGTCCTTATGGGTGTACTTGCATGCAGTGAAATATCCCTCCCCAAACACCTGCTTATTGTTTCACAACCCATTTATTTGCAAAAGACAGCAAGATGTATGACCCAAGAGCGATTAAAATATTAGATATCAAAGTATCAATGCCAGGGACTGTTAAAGAAATGTGATATTGAGGATGAGTAATGACAGCACACATGACTTGTCATAAATAGAAAAAAAAAGTGAACAGTGGGGATGACCTCGAATGCAAGGATTCTATATAACAATATTCTGTTGCCTAACAATGAGAACAAAACATATTTTTGAGGAACCCTGTTCCACAAAGAGCGGTGAACTTTGGACTGACACTTGTACAGATGCGGTAAGGCTAGAAGCCATGCTGTAATTAAAGCACTCACCCTGGGAAAAAAAGGTGCGATCTTCTGTCATCTTTTGACAAGTCTCCGAGCAAACCAGGCAAAGCAATATAGTTACATGCTTGGTAGCAGCTGGAAAGAAGAATGACCGCGTGTTTGATTGCCTGATAGCCAGACTGTATCTCCAAGCTATTGTTTTTGGTAATAATGATCAACATTGCTTGCACATTATGTGTCTGTGTGCTTCAGTATACGTGTGTGTTATTTCCACATGAAAATTTCTGCAGCTCTGAAAGGAGCCCGTACAACAAAACAATATATATGTTTCTCATTTGAATACAGCGATTATAAAGGGCATTTCATGATGAGGCATGTTCTAAACCCAAGATATCCATATTGATATATGATAGGCAGCGCTGTAACCAAATGCCTTTTAAAGTCAATGAGTAGTTCAGTAAATGTATTTTGACTTCACTTCATTCTTCTTTAGAAACCTGAGATAGACACCATATATGCTCTGTCAGAATCATTAAGTCAACATGCCATCAGGTTCAGCTCACAGTCTCTCCTCAGAATTTGAGAATGATACAGCCTGACGCAGCTTGAACTTTACGTCTGCCAGGAGGGGCTATTCTCCGTCGGCTTTACCATTCTCCCATGGCTTTAAATATTGTAGGCATCTTGGGGATGTGGAGACACATTTGTCATCCATGTTTGACAGGCTTGATGAAGGGGTTGTCTGTCAGTGTTTCACAAATCCAACCAGACCGCAAACCCGCTGGTGGCACATAGACAGTCACGAGCGGCGGGGAGTTCCCTCTCCTCTTGGCTTACAGGGTAATTGTGATAATACTGAGATGGAAAATTATAGAGGGGTGAGTTAAGGAGATACTTGAGTTAAATGCAGAGGCTTGACATGGTGAGGAGAGTGTGGGTGGTCTGAGTCTGTGAGGGCAAGTTGTTACAGTTCACTCTTAAATGTTAAGTTAGTTGTAGCATTTACATGTACACCGGCATTAAATGTAATAAGACCGTTTTTCTTTTTTTTTTTTCCGTCACAAGCAAAGGTGGTGCAAACTTCTCGAATTTTTCAAACACAGTGCTCAGCTGTTTCAACCAGAATCCTTAAAGTGTTATTTCTTTATGCTACCTTTAAATGTCAGCCAGGTCATACCCCCTGGGATTTGTAGGCTTTGCAGTGACTGCTTTAAAAATAGTACATTTTCCAACCTTTTGCAAAAAAACACTGAGATGATCTAGTCAGCAAACAGTATAACAGTCCTATAAACTAACTTCAGCTGGAAAGACACAACAGACACTTTCTTTCTCTTTCTTTCCATCCCTATCCCTCCCTCTATCTCTCTCTGACATCGGGGTCAACCTAGCATATAATAGACAAACTTGGCAGTAATCTGGGGACTCTGAGAGAGGTCCGGGAGATTTATCAATCAACTGGCCACATTAAACGGATTTCCTAATGAAGTGAAGTCTTTACAGGGATTAATCCTCTACCACCTGCAAGGAGCCACCTGCTCGACTGCCATAATTGGCATGGATGGCACCGCCACCATCAGCAGAAAGAGGAGAGGCACAGAGAGAGAGAAAAAGAGGGGGAGCGAGAGCGAGAGAGAAAGGGGGAGAGAGACACAGGAGATGAACCAAGGGGGGAGGAGAGAAAGAAGGAGACGGACAGAGAGGAAACAAGTTGGAGAGAGGACAAAGAAGCCAGACATCGGGGTGTCAAACTCATGCAAATGATGACACTCAGTGTGTTGCAACGACACAACGAGGGAGGAAAATAAATAAAATATTTTAAAAAAAGAGACGAGACAGCACCAGGTCTCTTATGACATGGCGATGAGCATCCAACCCTTAGTTTGTGCCAGTCTTGCAGCAATCCAAGACCTTGACAGCAGCTCCTCGCTACATCTTCCAGCTGTGTCAAATCTGCCTATGTGCTAATGAACGTGTCAGCACCCCAATCGTGCCATTGCTGTGTGTGTTTCTATTCACCTCTGAGCAGTGAAATTCTACCTGAGGTGCAGCTTACACAATACATTTACCCAAAAGTATTTCTGCATGAATAATTACATAGTCCTATCCATGAACTTAGACTCCAGACCAGTGCTGTGCTTACACTACCACACCAATCTTTTTTTTTTTTTTTTTTTATTATTGTGTTGCTGATTGCTTTAACTTGCTGCACGTGCCACGCTGACGCATATTTATAAAGTCCATCATGAAGCTGAGCACTCCCGATAGCTTTGGTATTCTGATACACTTGATTGATTGTCCTGAAATAAAAGAGAGACACAAATTAAACTGTATTATAAAGTGGACATTTTAGGACCCTGTTTTCATGAAGCAAAGCAGTAACTTAACAATAAGTGTGCAGTAAGGACACGAGCATATGTCGTACACGTGCTGCCAAATGAAGATAAGCATGTGAGGGTGTGGAATTAGCACAAATAAGAAACTGGCTTGATATGCACAAGAATTATAGAAGAAAATCAAATCACAATCTTTTATGAAATATGTGTGTTAGATGTGCCGTACTCACAGAAATTGTGAAAAACTGTAAATAAGTAGCAGGCCAAATGTGACAACACTGCTGTTACAGTGTGTCATCGAGAACAGCAGAATGTAATTATGATGTTCTTTGTGCTTAATTTTATGTGTCTGTGAGGCAATATATATTTTCACTGAGTCAATTGTAAAAGTCTTTTATGATGGTAACAAGTTTTTCTAATGATAAAACAATAATATCTTAGGTCATCAAATCATTTATAGGTGTGTTCTGCTTTATTAGTGCTCCACTGGGACATCATATTACCATCCAGATTCTTGTGCTTGTAACAATTTGCATATGAAGCAACTTAGGAACTGATTGACTTTATTATTATACTTATTATATTTGATCTAATAAAAGTCTGTATATGAGAATGGTGCTTTTGATGTATTTTTCAATAACAATGATATAATCTATAAAAGAGTGTGAGCTGCTGCCTTTAGGAGTATGATTAAAAGAAGGAAACACCATCTGGGATCATGCAGGTACATGAATCTGAATTCATGTACCTGCATGAATCTGAATTCATGTCAGAGTCATAAAACCATACATTATGAAATTAATATTCAGTATTTTACAATATATTTGAAATGATCTGACTAATATAGGATGACGTCAGATCTTATAGCTCTTATGCATAAAGCGGTATGCCTGACTGTCAAGAGGGTGAGTCTGTACTACAGTATGTTAGACCATAGACGGAAACCAAATCACACCTGTGCAAATCAATTTTTTGTTGTTGCTGTTAATTTTTTTATCGTATGACAATTTTTATGACAAGATATGAACAGACCAAATGTGAACAAGCATCTACTTATAGCTAAAAATGGAGTACATTGACTCTGCAAGTACTTAATGTGTGCTGAAAATAGGAGTCCTGTTGTTTTGTCTGATGCAATAAAATCTTAAGTATTGCAGCTCACTGTAGTTCTTAGAATTTATTATTTTATTTCACATCTGTGAAACACCAGGTTTAGGGAATAGTGAGATGGCCCTTTAACCACAAACAAAAGATCCCTTGGCATCATATTTTAATGCACTGGGTAAACATCATTTTTCAGTGTGAAGGGTTAATCTGGTGAAAGGGCATATTTCAAGTATGAGCTTTTCCTAAACAAATACAGACTTTTGCCATCTTTTTTTATCTTAACAAAACTTCCCTAAAAATAGCTGCTTCCCTATTTACAAAGGAGTCACTAAAGTGGATGGATCCACATATTTGATTTAAGCACAGATTTTACACTGGATGCCCTGCCTGACACAACACCCTACAGTACACTAGCTCATGACCCCCTACGACACTCTCATCTGCCATTTTTATATATAATTTTTTTATTTATAATAAAACTATGTTAGAGTAATAATGGTATAGATCACAGAAAATGGCAGATGAGAAAAGTGTGAAATAAAACTTCTGAATGGACATTGTATTACATATTTAATGGGAGCATTTGAGATATTAAAGAACAATTTTTTAAATATTCTTCCCTTCTTAGCATCATAATGTTGTTTAAACAGTACTATGATTTAGTATATCATGTAATTTTACACTTTATACCAGTCACAACCAAGCATATCCCGTGCTTCTGTATAGCCATCTCTCACTATCACTTTTGTGATTTCTCTGTTTCTCCATTTCTCCCAGTTTCCTCTGTTTCTTGTCTTCCAGTGAAGGTTAAAATAAAGACAAAGATAACCTGTGTAAACAGGACACATAAATATATTTTTTGATGGAAAAATAGTAAGTGACCAATCTATCATTTATGTGAAAAATTAACTCACTGAGTTTGAGCAGTTAACATGCTAGTCAAATTCAACTGGAAATTGCACTGTTAGACAAGTTTCATCATAAAGGAGACTTATTATACTTGTCCTTTATTTCTGACATATATATATATATTTGATGGTAGATGCTTATCTTAAACATGGCCAGTTTTTAAATAAATAATGAGGTCACTATAGGTACAAGTAATGCCTATGAGTAAAATAGGTCAAGTTTCAAACTGCTCTAAACTCTTCGTTTCAGGTCATTTTTTTCTATACTAGGATCTGTATAATGTCAAAAAGAGGGGATATCCGTAACCCTTTGGTCATGTCAGGCACATGGCTGTCAACACAGTAATGCTACCTGTTATTGCTGAT
Source organism: Archocentrus centrarchus (assembly GCF_007364275.1). Taxonomy (NCBI): domain Eukaryota; kingdom Metazoa; phylum Chordata; class Actinopteri; order Cichliformes; family Cichlidae; genus Archocentrus; species Archocentrus centrarchus. The sequence goes on along the minus strand of NC_044361.1, from coordinate 16,576,668 downwards.
TGGTACAGCCAATCAGAAGAACGTTAGCCTAAAGGGACAAGGGCATTAAATAGAGAAAGTAGACATAAAAGGATGATTTTGAACTGTTAATCATGCAAAACAACTCCTGTACAGTCCAAAATGGAAAAGCATTTGTAGACCGTAATGGTCTTACCAAGCAGAACACTGTGGTGCTATGAATTAAAATAATTAAAAAAAAAACAGTCATTGAATTAAATCTGTTTTTAAAGGGTTACAGACTTAAAGAGCCTAAACTGGATATTTTGTTTGTTTTTTCAACAGGGATCATGATACATCTGGCATAACTCTACCAACATTTACCTATAAGAACATTTTATCAACAGTCGGTGAGGTGGTAATGTGATGGGGTACAAATACTTTGTTACCTCTAAACAAGACTTTCCAGAACTGATTGACCCGTAAATTCTGCTCTCAGTCTAATCAAAAACAAATCCCAGAAAAAAAAAAGAAAAAAACTAACAATCTTCTGACTCACTCCACCTCCAACCTTTCAGCCTCCTAACTTAACTGATATGTTTCTATTTTTTAAATGTAAATGACACCTAGACTTAAAAAAACTTAATTACGACAGTGTTTAAAACCATATGCAATGAACATAAAAAGAGTGAACTCATTAAAAACCTTAAATGTGTCTAAAAAAAAGTTGGCTTGGACTTATTTAGCTGCAGTGACTCGCCATCCTCGGTCGCCACGGTCACGTTAGTCACAACCTGAGTCGTACTCGATGAGTGTGTTTCTGTGTTCCTGTGATTCCTGACTAATGATGGACTCTCCGGAGTCACAACTCCTGGGAAGAAAAGATGATTTTGTGGAGTCTGCCAATGGACTGAGATTATTGGCACAGCCGTGGTGTCCCTCATTTGTTGTGGAGCCATATCGCTACCTTGCCAAAAGAGGTGCTAGGCCAAGGACAAAGTACGTATGAATATGGGTGTGTGTGGGCCTGATTACGTGTGTGTCTGTGGGTGTGAGTGGTCTGACCCCATCCCCAGAGTAAAACCTTGGTGACAAGCCATACTGGCATCTAAAAATATTCTAATGGAGCTATAAAGTGAGAATAGGCAAGGTTCTTGTGTTTGTTGTCAAAGACAAACAGAACTCCTGATACTGTTCTTTAATTAGGTGATACATACTAATGGAATGACTCCATTTTTTCTGTTTTTATCTGATTTGCTTGCCTGTTCATTGCTACAGGCCAAATTAACTCACTGAACTTGTCCAACTTCTCTGTATTTAGTAAAGTAAAAGGATGCGTAACCTACTTAGAGGAAGATAGGGTGTAGTCTTACTGTACTTAGATAGAAACTATTTTTAGATTTGAAAGGACAGGGCCTCGGAAATCAAGCAGGCCTTGCATACCGACACCCCCTGTATCATCCAGTCATTTAGGGGGAAAAAAACAAAAAACAAAGTGCAAGGTAAAGATATATTTGTGAGTGTGGTGTAAGCGCTTACCTCTCAAACACAAACACAAGTAGAGCTTCACCCACCTCCTCATCTAACTCTTCAAGCTGTGTTGTTTTGAGTGAAAGAAGAACCATCCCTAATCCACTTCACGGATCAGTTTCACAGAGACGGTAAAACCATTCTCCCTCCAAGCTAAAGCAATTCAGATCAGACACCTTGATGTCTCAAAGAGCACACAGTGAGCTCTTGTTTTCTGTTTTGACTGCTGGGAATCCATGCCAGACAGCACCCCCTGATTCCAGCTCAAAGATAAAACTAATGAGGTTTTCATTCAAGTCCGTTTTATAACAAAAACAGAGTCATCAGCAGACGTGGCTGTTTTCACTAGTGCCTGAGATTCTATGATCCCATAATCCAGGATTTGGGGGAGTTGGATTTCTAAAACTGAAGGTGTAATGTTGTGCAGCATCTCAATGTATTTGTTATTTCCTTTTTCTTCCAGTGTTACTTTTAAATGCTCTATGACAAATTCACCTGCACCATGAGAAAACTATGATTTAAACACCTATTGCCCTGAATCATCAAATTTCACATTCTGAAGCTTTCATATTTCTCATGGGGAAAGGCAATACTAATTTAATGCTTTACTTCACTGTCTTCAAGCACATGAGCAGTCTAATTTGTATCAGACACCCTAAAGAACTTCGGTCACAATACGCTGTTGTTAAGACTGATCAACATGAGGTGTCACCTGCAATAACGAGTTAATTTGCAGCTAATTGCAGATGGGTAATAGATGGGTAATAATAGGGATCAGCTATCTGACGTATGTCTTGATACCTACCTGACATCCGAGAAGCCCGTGGACACGCCCAGTGCAGCTGCCTATCCCAGATATTCCCACAACCCCTCACTCTTGTGTTACACCAGGAGGTGACAGTGGCATTAGTAGCTTACTCAAACATCAAAGACAAGGCCTTAATCCTTTAACAATAAGCCTGGATGTCCCTACAAAGACACTGTTTATATAGACATCTCAGGTCAGACACCTCTTCTAAAACTTGCAGCAGATGCCTTGAGGTGACGCTGCTCTGAGAATTCCTGAGACCGCAGATTTTCTCAGTGTTTTCACACACCAACCTGGAAACAGTGATCGAAAGAAGGTACTTTGTCTTTGATAATTTCTAAAGTCCACACCATGTCACACATAGACCCATCCCCACCCTAGCCCAGACTTTTTGGGGGGGTGGGCAGTGAGGCAGAGATGATTCTGCTCAAACGAGCATCCCCTCTAGCTGTGCTGTTCATATCTTTTCTCAGTGACATCACGGTAAACGGTAAACACTACAAAAGGAAAAAAAATTGGTTCTACAATGTAACAAATGAGAGAAAAACTTTTATCCATAAAAAGCTGATGACACCATTTAGAAAAGAAATGTGTTTACCTTTCTTCTATCCAGAGGCCTAATAACTTCTCTGAACTAAAAGCCCATCTCCTGGCCACAGGGTCACCAGTAAACATAAATAACAGATTGTAGAGCTACTCACAAGTGTTGGCAGGGGCTTAGATTGGCTAGATAGAGCAAAAATATAGTATATAATACACACCTGGCAAAACAAAAAGAGATTTGAACTCCTCTAATAGGATAATCAGCCATGTATTCTTTCACAGGTACTGTGACACAGTCCATCTTTTTCCACTAATGTGTTTCCCAGGAGGTGTGGATGCCCTAATAGACCTTCTACCATAGATATTTGTGAAATTGCAGTTGATATTGTGGATACTCAGCTTTTTTCAGCATTTTTTTCCCCTTCCCACTTATCCCTAGAGTATGCAGAACTTCCACACAATTGTGGGTACATCAGCAAGATGCCAGTAGCATTGTCTCACACAACACTTTAACTAAAGATGGTGATATCTTGGAGAAAACTTGATTATGCGCGCTTGGCCTCAGACACTGCTGTGCACAAGTTTGAAAATCCAACTCCCAGCGTGACGGGCCTTCCCTGCAATGATGTCATCAGATCAGAAGTCAGTTGACACTTCTTTTTTTTTTTTTTTTTTTTTTTGCCTCAAACTGAATTCCGATCCGTTTTACTGTAAGGTATCTTGACAAAGAATTCATTCACAAAAAAAAAAAAGTCCTCCTGTGGCTCCAAGTTAATCAGAAGTCATGATAATGTCACTTTGCGGGAAAGCAAGTAATTATCAAAGCAAATCTTTGCTCTTCCACAGTCAGTTTGTGTGGCACCATTGCGCCATTGGTGTCTTTCCGTTACACTTGTGTAACGTTAACGTTCAAAGTTAAAATTCATCCTTTGCCCCAAATCAGAAGCTCAGTTAGCTCTGACTTAAATCTTATGTAACGCTGGGCTTCTGACAGGCAGACACCTCTACTGACTACAGATAGGTAATTTGTTTTGATCTGTGATTGTACCCCTCGTGTTCAGAGAAAGATGTAAACCCTCTTGTGAAGCTGTTAGGCAATCCTCACAATGTGGGGAGAAATGCCCTTGGGGGTCTCAAGTTTTCAACCTCCTTCTTTGTCTTCTTCTTTTTTTTCTCCATCTTCTTTTTCTTTTTTCTTTTTTCATCTCGTGTGAGAGACAAAGCCTCCTGCCAAACACCGAAGCCCCCCAGGAGCTCATCATACAGAAAACTGGAGCTCCTTGGAGAACACAGAGAACGAGTGAGGCAGGGGAAAAGGAGGAGGGCAGAGAGAGATGGAGTGAAGACAAGGGCGTGTGTAAAGGTGGGGAAAGGATGTTTGCATATTTGTGTCTATAGTCTGTCTATGCTGCTAAAGATTGTTAAGTGTCTATCAAAGTCGTAGGGCATTTTGCACATCCTGCAAGTCTCCCTCCTTTGACACACTCCCTGCTATTTTCCTTAACACTGTCTTTTGTGGCTTGTGCCAAAAGTACCTCCAAAATTATCTACTAATTATCTGCTAAATATGTTGTTCATGTTGGTTTGAACAGCTTACTTAATTGAAGGGGTCTCTACCTTCCTTCTGTTCCCCTCCTTCATGCCCTCCAAGTATGGGAGGTGGGGGGTTTGCAGGCTTAGGAGAGTGGCTTATCTCCAAGAGCTCATTATATTAATGCCAGTAATTATGTGTTTTGCTTACTTTTGATGTACCTCTGTTCAAACGGGGAGAGTTAATAAGAGGATGATGGCAAATATGTCGGAGGGCCCTGTGTGTGTCTTTGGGCTCTGGAAATTCCTGTGTGTACTCGTGGAGGTTCTGTGTGTGTGTGTGTGTGTGTGTGGTGTGTGTTGTGTGTGTGTGTGTGTGTGTGTGTGTGTGCGCGCGCGCGCTTGGGGAGGATATGAAGGGGTGGCATCTGACTCACAAGACTGTCAGTACACAGGTAATGGCAGGAGCTTATGATCAAATCTTGACTTCATTTTTATACTAGTGTCCTTCTCAGGAAAACACACACACACACACACAGCTACCACCTTACCTACCCAAAACTAAAAAGGGCGGGGATGGCAGTGTGAAGGGGTTCGTAGGGGGGAATCTTTTAAGTCTATTTTAGAGGTTTTGAAAGGTAGCCGCTCTTGCCAAGAAGAGCAAAGGGTCTCTCTGCCCTCCCTGAGGAAAATGTTGGCATGAAGAGGCACTCTCTAATGGACAGAAACAATTGCTAATGAGGGAAATAAATAACAAGTTCATACTGAGAGAGGAGGAGTGCAGCGGTAGAGGGGACGGCAGGAAGAACAAATAGTGTAAAGTTAAATTTGAATGACGAGCACATGCGAATACAGTACAGACCCATACATGCGCTCAGTGATGTTTAGCTGTCATTGCTAATAAGAGTGTCTTTGATGTTAGGATAAGAGCTTCCTGATGGAGATTCAGACAGACAGTTGAATCACATTTTCATCTCTCCGTCATGTGTATTGTTGTGTTTATTCCTTTGTTTCTTTCTTTGTTTAGCACAGTGATTAATATGCTAAACAACAGAACCTTTGTATTTTCTACCTTTTTTTTTCCCTTGTCTGATACACTAATTTGTAATGCAAGTTTATGTCATTTAACATAAAACTCACCAACAGATTCACAGAAGTGAGAATAAAATAGGTGAAACAGTGCACCCATTTTTTATTTTTTTTTTTGGGGGGGGGGTTCTTATTGTGGATCACTGTCATTTTCATACATGTTAAATGAGTAAATGAATAATGGTGATATTTCAGTGCTTGTTCACATCAGAAATCCTCGCTTTGTGTAAATAGTAAATTGTCTTGAAAGAAACACACAGTCAAAACTTTCTGTGACTCACTGACTGAGTCATCATAGTGTAGCTGTATGCCACTGCACTTTGAGGCATAGCTTAGTAAATCCACTTGTCACAGCACTTTCAATTAGGATTGGTGTGTTTTTTTGCTGTTTTTTAATTGCCTGACTTTTTGGTCTGCCTTGGTTGGGTTCTGCAAATTTTTGAGTCCTGGAAAGAAAAATCTTCGGCACGCCATACATATCCTGTTCTATCTCTGTGTGTCTTTTCTCTTTTCATCTCTTTGTACCTGTCTGCGTCCCCTCGAGTCTCTGAGAGGGCTCACTGCTTTGCGAATTCGCTCCCTGGGACTGTAAAGGTGGAGACAGAGACTGGTTGAAACACACTGCGGTTTCAACATTCACATTCCACCTGTGTTTGACAACATGTCTCACAAGAGAGATCTGAAGTGGTTTTAGAGTTCTTCTTCTCCCTTTGCCATTGATATCAAAGAGTGATCCCCGCGATGGCAGAACACGCAGGACTCCATGGGAGAGATTAACTCAACATTAAAAGTAATCCCCCAGAGTCAGACAGTACCTCCCTACCAAAAGAAAGAAACAAAGAGACAACGGCACTGGATGTCTTTATCGGAGCGGCGATAGTTCCTTTGAGTTACCAGGAACAGGAATGTCTTCCTCCATGAAGTGTTTACCCACTAATATTAAATAGGTGACACTAGTGATGACAAGAGTAATAATTATCATTATTCGCATGACTGCAAGCTACCTCAAAGCTGAACATGAGATTAAGCAGGCAGTGATTACTGTCTTTGTTACAACTGTTTGCTCTCACAGCTCTTTCTTAAAGAAGAAATAGCGACTTCAAAACTGTAGCTATTAATAGCTCATTAGCCATGTTTTGAAACAGGGGGTCATCCCTAGCTCATCAGCATGTTGAAGGTATTATCTATGGGAAATGTCTCCTGAAGGGCATGTATTTATTTTTCCATGAAAAAGCAACTGCTAATGTGATAGGAGCACGCATTTAGCTAATTAATTTCCCGAGCTCTAGAGAATGGAGGCAATGTGAGCATTTTGTAATACGATATTTTTCGGAAAGTCTCGCTGTTTCTTTAACCAAGATGAGATAGAATGCATTCAAGGACAGTGATAACCACTGCATGTGAAGATTGAAGTATATTACAAATATCCCAACCATACAGGGCACCAAAGCCATGTACAGCAAGAAAAGAACTGCAAGTAAGTTAACAAAGGCCTACACCAAGTACCAGCATGTTCTGATCAGGGAAAATACTTTAACACAAGTTTCTAGCCTGAGATATGACATTTCACTTCTGCTGATTAGCATATAATTCAGGATTATTTTCCTGTATGCTGACGACAGAACACTCACTTCAAAACCCGCTGCCCTCTTCTCCGTTAACCTCTCACTGATACCACTCTGACTTTTAACACTGCCCCGTTCTACACCAGCTAATGATGTAACAGTCTCCTTAAATATGTAAAGTAAAAGATTTAATAAAACCCAGCGCAGCGTGATTATGTATTAAGTCTAAAACCCCACTTCTGGATATGCAGTTCTACAAGGTGATCCATTTTAAATCAGCCTCTTATCCACAGAACAAGGGAAGAAAGTTCATGTATAAATTACAGAAGTCGGTGTGGGGGAAGTTTTTCAATAAAAGAGCGCTCATGCTCGTAGTTTCTCAACTTTAATGTTGAGATATCAAATACTCATTAAAATAAAGGTGAAAAAGGGAAATGTCACAGGTGTCAAAAAGCAATTAGTGTCCCCGTGCTATCGCAGTGTTAATCAGACTGATGAAAATGGCGATATGAAGCTCATTATCATGTATTCAATAGCAGATATTGCTTTCATGAGAGATGACGCACTGGACGAATAAGAGGAAATCCTGAGAGTGCTGTGTTGCAGAGCAACTTTCAGTTGATTTCAGATGAGATGAAACCAATGATATGTTCCTGGATGTCTGATTAAACAGGTACATTTTAATTGACATTAAGTCAGTTAGCTTAATATGTGAAACAATACACTTGATACAAAAATATCCTAAAAATGTAGGTTTGCTGCCCTTAAGCTGATTATTTCAAATTATATGTTATGAAACTGTAAAACTAGCTGGGTAAAGCAAAGTGAAAAAAGTGTTATGTGAAGGAATTTGAAAGAATCAGCTGTCACACGAACAGATCAGCTTACTCAGTTTAAAGTGTTTATTTTCATTTAGTTTATGAAACTTGCTTTCTCCACTGATCCCATTCTGTACCAGAGTCACTGCAAAGACTGACCCCAGTAACAGTGAGACGAGTTACTATATAAGTAATTAGGGGTCGAGACTTCGATTCAAACCTTTGTCATGTTTAGAATTCCTTTTATTACTATGTTGCCAGGAATGTACAGAGGATGTTTTTTTGACAGAGAAGGGACCTACAACCTGACAGAGAAGGGACCTACAACCTGAGGGGAAAGTCAAACTTGATGACACAAACAACAATTAAAACCTTTTGTGTTTCCATTTGTGCATTCAAATTGTGGAACAGTGGGCCTACAGCAATGTTCAATGGAAACATGCTGTTAGAAAGGTATGAAATGAATGACTGATAAATATGTTTCTAGTGAAATGAATTAGTATAATTTGTTATATATATATCGATATACCTATATTTATCAATCTTTTTTTTTGTCTTTCGGTTTTCCTCTCTCACTTTTTTGTGTATACACGTGCTGAAGGGAAGTGGGGGTGATAGTGAAAATATTACACTGGTAGAGTGCTGCACATGGGGTAGGGTATGTACATACTTCTTCTTATTCTGTTTCAGGCTTGATAATTGTTATTTCAAGTCATGTAGATTTTATCTGATTTTGTCTGCGCACATGTGTGTGTATGTGCATACATCTGTATGTTTATGTGTATATGTATGTGCCAGTATGTATGCATATGTATATATATATACATATATATATACAACAAAGAGAGGTCACCAGGATTTAATATGAGATGTATTAAAACAGCCCGTATTTTGCAAGAATGTTTTCTTCAAACTAGAAAAAGGAGAGTTTTAACTCCCTTAATGCATAATTACAATGCATAATGGAAAGTTTTTGCTATACTAGTTTTGTTTCTTATAATCAGAGTGAGTGGGTTGATTTGAAGATGAATTAAAGTTGGAAGTTAGCTCCTGTTCTTCAGCTTTATACATTTTAAGTTGAATTAACAGGAATTAAAACTAAACAGAAATTTACCTTAAGTGAACTAAAATGAAGACAAGTTGGTTTACCCAAATCCATGTAGTGACTTTATACAGTGTACAAGCAGGCATCCCAAAATAATAATCACACTTTTCGGCACTTATTTGGTCACAGCAAGTGAAGGACAGATCTCATTATCTCTGTTTGGAAAAAAAAAATGAAATGTTATCTTGAAACACCAGACAAAGCGAGATGAGCCACTATTTCAATTTGAGCACTTTCATGCCAAACATAAACAGTGAGAGGCAGGGTAAAAAAAGGGGAGACGATAGACAGAGATATGAGGAAAACAGAATAAGAGGAAGCAAGAGGAGGAAAGCATAGCTAATGACATTGGTATCAGATTTATTCCGTAAGAGGCAGCAGCAGAAGGAGGCAGGAAGGAAGGCGTGGATGATTTCTTCGGCCCGGCCGTCCCCTTTTCTGATTATGAAAGGAGACATGGCGCGAGGTCGAGGGGTCAAGCCAAAAGGAGACAGCATTGTGTAGAAACGGTCACGCACCGCCACCTATTTTGACATGCACAGGCCCGTTTGTTGTCTGTCGAACATGCAAATTGGCGAGTCCAGGCTGTCATATAAAGGCAGGCAGATATGTGCTGGTCGGGAAAATGAGAGACCACCTGTAACCAAGAGAATGGGGAGTGATGGACAAGCATTCAGTCAGCCTGCTTGTCATTTCCAGGCCCGCCATTCACCTATCAGTGGAGTATCCCCCAGCGCCCTCCTCCTCCTTCTTCTCAATCCTATCCCCAGCGCACACATATACATGTAAAAATCTATTCTTAATATTCAGAAGCAGGAAGTGAAGGGAAATAAATATATACAACGGAAGGAAATTGGAGGGGGTTGGTGGTGGTGATTCAACCTGCTGACTGTCTAATAGGATCCTGCATGGAGACAGCTGAGGGTCAGGCCCAGATAATTAGTTGTCCACTGAGGAAACATCACTCTTCCACAAGGAGTGGACAGGAGGGGGACCCTGTAAGGTGGCCTTAATGTTGTGAATCCCAGAAGAAGTCCAGAATGTGGTCAGTTAATTTGATTTTGTCCTAGCTAGGCTAAAAGCTAAATGATCTCAGTTCTGTGTGTTATAGAATAACAGGGACTGTCACTGAGGGTGGACATTCACTGTATTATACCAAAAGATGACAGTGTCATGCAAAGATGATGCCCTTGTGTAAACTATGTAAGGCTGACCAATAATTAAGTGTCCAAAAGAAACAGCAGCCTTCCCAAAAGGCGAGACAGAGCAATGAAACAAATTAAGATTTTAACTCAAGACATGGTTTTTGTTTTACATTTTTTTATTTTATTTGTTTGTTTGTTTTTGGTTTTTGCATAATCCCATTTGTATATACCTTACCTTCAAATATTAATTAGTGCTTTATACTCTGTCATGCATATTATCACATTAGTTTGTTTGTTTACTACTTCTTACTACTGTTTGCTCTGTGATATTGACACTTAGTACAGCTTCCTAACTGGGAACTTATTTTTAAAAACTGTAAACCTACCTGAGTGTAGCACTTTAAACTTTTGGTGATCTTTTTGTCCTGCATGTGGTGTGTGTGTGTTGTGTTTGTGTTTACTTGTTATACTATATGTTGGGGACATTAGCCTGTCTACACAGTGTAAGGCAACTTCTTCCTTTAGAGGACAAAGTCGCATAATGTAAATCACTAAGTTTTGAGGCTTGGTTAGGATTAGGATTAGGCAAGGAGGAGTTGACATAAGTATGTCTGTGTAGATTCTCAGTCATCCAGGTCATAGTAGTCTCTGGAGCTTGAAAAAGGCGACTGGACTTCTTTTTGTTTCTTGAAGGACGTTTCACCTCTCATCCGAAAGGCTTCTTCAGTCTCACCAAATGGCGAGTTGACATAAGAGTAAATTTCCACAATATTAAGTCAGCATAATGTTTTTAGAAGTAATGGAAACAACGCTCTGTTTGTGGGCAACTCCAATTACTAATTAATTATAATCAGCAGCATCCTCTGCATGTACATACGTGTAAATACAAATCCTTTTTCTACAGTGCCACAGATGCACAGGTACAGATGCAATAACACAGAGGCTCAACCTGTAAATCTCACTCACTCAGGCACTAAATATGTTGTGTGGTCGGTCTTGTGTTATTATGTTTTCAAGAGAAAAGCTTAAAAATAATTATTTTATTCCCCTTGGATACACCATTTGTGGCCCAAGCTACCAAAACAAAAGGTTATCAAATATGTATTCCCCCCCCTTACTACTGAATTTAAGCAATACATCGTTGCTCATGTAGTATTAAGCTAATGACTACTGTCTGTTGTCAATTCACCGGGCAAAACATTTTTTTCTTTAGCCAAATGAAACCATTAAGATGAAGGATTAGGGTCTCTTTTCCGGTATGATATAGGGCAGAAACTGTCCTCATTATATGATTAGTCCAGTCAAATGTATTCAATGCCACCTTATTACCCTGGAGGTGCTTTGCATAAATTGAATAAATCCAACGGATACTCTGCGAGAATCAAACATATCAAAGGTTTCCTGTCTTTGAAGTGGGGGTAGTTTCTCTAATTCCAAAACAGATTTTCAATGATAAATAAATACATTATTTATGAAATATGGGGTAGTGGCGGTATAAGAGACCACGAAGAAGACCAAGAAGAACAGGCAAAATAAAAACAACGATAAAAATGCTAAAACATTTTACACTGCGGAAATGTCAAGAGACTTTAAATGACATACAGAGTGGCTCGTGCAGACCAACTGCCTGCCTGATAAACAAACTGATTAGCATAGCACATTGGAGCATATGTTGTGCTCATTTGCTTACACAAGTCTCAATCAGAATAAACACTGCACTCGACGCATGTCATAAAAGTCTAGAAATATGTTGATGGGAATGATGAAGATGGAAACGTTTCAATTATTTCATCTCTGACAATTACACAACGATGTGACAACCTCGACAACCACCATGCAGCATGGTGCCTAATTGCCCTCAGGAAATTTATGGAAGCGGGAAATAAATAAAAATAAACTAACTAACATGTTGACCAACTGCAGCACAAGTTCTCAAGTATCTGAATGGTGACATGTTGTCATAACATTTGCACATAATTTATATCTTTTAACGTGAAATGGAATTTGTAAATGTGCAAAATAAGATGCTTGTTGCACAATCAGCCTGAAAAAGAGGGGTAATTTTGGTAACTGCACGCATGGAAGTTTATTGTTATTCTCTACAGTTGCTTATGGCCCAGATGATATGGTGCACCAAGTATATAGGAAGATAAACCTTTATTAAGTATCAGGGTGAAATGTCAACATAGAAGCAGATCTAGGGTGGAGGTGGAGACTGGGGGCGGGGCAGACAAAATGGCTAACCTGCCTGCAAAAAGAATAAGCTTAACCTCACTAAACATGACAGAATCATACAGGCATGCATTTTACTTTGAGTGTGCTCCATGATTCACATAAGTCAGTGGAGATAAATTAATTTGAATAATTATACTATGGCATATTTAAAACGGACAGTCAGAGGGTCTTTGCACAAATGATCATTATGAGATTCAAAAACATACTTGAGCATATGTTTTCTCTCACTGATTTCTAACCTAAGCAGTATTAGCACTGCATGCTGTTGTTTTTTTTTTTCTTTTGAGACTGACTGACCATATCAGTTCAAATAATATTTAACATGTTTTGTTTCTCATTTTGTATGATTTCTTTTTTTAATATGCATGCACCTTGAAAACCATTATTATTTGAATGTATGTAGGGAGAATGTAGGCCTCAGGTTTGTGTAGAAGCAGCTATATTCATACTGTACAAGATACATTAGTGTTTTCAGTACAATAGAAGTACATTCAGCAAGGTGGACATCTTTTAAAAATGCCTGTTTCCTTTGTCCTATTACCAAAGGACCACAGGAAATGTAAATTAGAAATATTACAAAAAATTATATATATAATGAAGTGGATTATTATCAATTAATCTCTGAGTAAATAAGCACAAAGGGGGAGACCATCGGGGGTAAATAATGAGGTTCTGCACCTACGCAAACGTTCATTTAACCTGTGAACCACAAGGTTATTTCTGTTAGAAATGACGTTTAACACACACTTACACACACATATATACACACCAGCCTGGAGGAGGGATGATTTATGGTGAAAGATCCATCTTCATCATCTTGCCTCTCACTTGGTCTCCATCAGTGTTAATTAAAGGAAGGTCAGTGTCACCCTCCTTGCTCCCCCCAACCAACCCTCTTTTACATAATAAATCACTCCAGACACACAAAAGGGGGCTGTTTGACACAACAGAATGCTCGTAGCTACTAGCTAACTGCAGTTCGTTGGGCTGAGGGAGTCAATTCAAAGCATGCCATAATAATACTGAATGTCACAGTGCTGTGTCTTGTCTGGGGACAAAAGCGTAGAAGACAAGGACAGGTTGTTCTGGGACAAAAATTAATCTGAGATACACACAATATGTATAATATAAAACATACACATACCAAAATGAAATACAAAGAAACAACAATAAATTGTAAGTGATTTTGGAATCATTGTGCGGTATAATACAGCTGTTTTTTTTTTTTTTAATTCATTCATTTTTTTATGCTAAATAGTTTTTTGTTTGTTTTTGTTTTGTTTTTTCAACTTTTCATTATTGGTTGGTCCAAAGTCATATCTGAAATTCTGTTTAAGACTTCGTGGTAGGTTGTAACAATATATCAACAAGTTTATTTAAAACCATCCGTGACAGAAAACAATAAAACCTCAGAGTTGTTATTATGTGGGTTACTTGCTGCATGTGCTTCCTTTCTTTATCCTCCCAGAAAAAGAGTGTGCATGTGAGGATAACTTAAAAGGAAATATCCATTGGAATGAATATACCACCCACCCTAAAACAGTACATCAGTTTGTGACAGAGCTTTGGTCAGCCTCACATTGTTTACACTATTACTTTCTTGGAATCAATTTTCCTCCCCAAAAGAAACAAGAAACACATGCTTTGTATTGTGTACAATTTCCTACAGTAGGTTTTCTAGGTTACTGTCAGACTTGCATAATGAGGGCCATGGTGCTGCAGAGTTCCCCTCTTATCACAAACTAGCATGCATGGCCCTGCTGCTCTCTCCTCAGTCATCAAGCAATTGATGTAATTGAACCAGCCCTTTGCTGTCAAGCAAGCAGCGCAGCTCAATAGCATATGCTCTGAACACTCTGGACAATGAGAGCCACGCAGCCGGGCAGGAAGGCAGACTGGGTTGCTGCTGTTCTGTCAATAAATTTCAATTCCACTAATTGTCCAGAATTCATTAACGGAGCCTTGGAGACAACGTGGTTCTATGGAAAACAACACAATAACATGAGAGAAAAAAGCCTGGTATTCGGTGCATTTAAATTGCGAACCGTTGTTTTGCATTCACTGGTTGGTGTCTGAGTAGATACAGTAAATGATGAGAGTGTGCTGGGAGTGTACTTTGCTTTGGAATAGAATTGTTAATTAGGGAGTGACAGTGGAAGAGGGACAGCATATACAGTATTAAAGTGTTTTACATTTGAAGCATTAATTATACTTTTTAGAAAATATCTGAAAAAAAAATTAATTTATGGTGGAGTCTAGTGTCCTCTATTATTTTTAGATCTGATTGTTTCATCATATGATTGTGTTTTCTATAAACGTAAATAATTATATTTTTAAAACGTGCTTCAGAGAAGTAAGCGTACCTTGAAATTCTCCAGTGGCATTTATACACATACACTTTATACATGTTGTCTGTTTATTATTATTCTTTTTGGTAATGTTTTATTCCTTAGTTATATGTTTTGTAGAATGAGTTCAGTGTTCTAATCTAAAATATTATTCATTATATGATTAAAATAGTTTTTAAGGTAAAAACTGTGACTTCATTTGAATTATCCTAAACAGTGTTTGTCAGTCCTGACAGTTTGGCTACTGTTACATTATCACCCTGACTATATCAAAAGTGGAGCAAATTATGGAAGTCCCCTTCCCACAACATCTGAAGTCACAATAACAACAACAAGAAACAACAATAACTTTATTCTCCTCTGTTTTTCCCTTCCTCTGATATGGGCTGGCCTTGGTTTCTCAGAGTCCTTGTCGCCCTCCAACAAAGCCCTCAAACGTCCCGTGTATCTGCTTAAGTGACAAGCCAGGGTTCAAGGGTCCCAGGAGCTGCCACTTCCCCTGTCACAGGAAACAAGCAGCAGGAAGGCGAAAGGAGAAAGATTGGTGGGGAGGGAGGGAAAAGGTGAGAAGAAGGAGGGAGGTAGTATTAAAAGCAGAACAATGACAAGGAGGTTGCCTGGAATTAGTGCTCTTTTTTCTGTCTCTTACACACTTACACATGCGCATACACACAGCTACACACTCATTGTAGGGCAGAGGTTTAAGGTGGATAATAGCTGTGACAGGGAAATGGTTTAAAAGCCGTTCATTAAACTATGTAGGTTCAAAATTAAGGGTCTTAGAAAAATTACAGTTTTTACAGATATTGTACCAGTATAAGGTGTAGTCAGATTTCCACAAAATGCAATATTATGTGCAACTACCTCTCATGGAAATGCACACACACTTCTTCACACACATATAGGTCCCAGTGAGAGCAGGGTTATGGTCGAGTAAGCATGGAGCCTTTGCTGCTGTTGAGCCCTGCGCTGCGCTGCTACTCAGGAGGGATCACTAGATCACATTATCAATCATATAGTGCTGTACAATCAAACAGGCAGTATACTGTGTGCGTCTGTGTATTGCAGTCAGTCTTCTTCTTTCTTTGGCTTATAATGTGTGGTTATTTGTATGTGTTCCAGGAGATCTTCCAGTAAGCTCCCAAATATTCCATGTGCACTTCAAGGGGCTTCCTGATAAATCAATTTCAGGGTACACTCAGTATGCTAATGTTATGTATGTTTAATCACAACGATATAACTGCAGTAAAAACTGCACAAAGCACTGTTGTCCTTTCCGGAGATTTAATATAAGACAGCACATAAACCACCTTCCAGTTTTTCAAACACGTGTGCACTGTGGTGCAAACTTTCAACTCTGTGCAGTGGGTTTTTTTTTTTTTTTTTCCGCAGAACCACTGATTCTCTTAGTGGGTACCAAAACACCACTTAGAGTGGCAACACTGTCATCTCTTATTCGCAAAAAGAGCATAAGCGCGGTTCCATGAAATGAAAATAACTATTATCAAGAAGCTTCCGCATTGCAGGCTGCCACAGCAAAAAACGGTCCTTTGTGAGCGCAGAAGCTGACACATACATACTGGATGTGAGTGCAGTTATAAAAGTTCTTCAAAATGCTATATACCTAGTTATTTTGAAGGCCGTCCTGTCATTATGTTTGATGTTGGTGCACCCTCCTCTTTTACCCGTCAAGCTTATTTGCCTTTTGTTTCACACAGAGCAAGTGAGCTGGTGCCTAGGCCAAGGAGGCATGGATATAAAGAGAAAGACAGAGAGTTTTGAATGTGCGGGCTCACAGAGTCAGAAGGTTTCCTTAATTGACGGTAATTTAAAATACAGAACATCTTGTAATGATAAAATGTACCCATTCTGCACATGTGCACACAATATCCCAATAAATTACATCCTTTAAAATCTCTTCGAGAAAAACCATACACACAATTTTAAATATACAAGCAGTCAAGCCAAGAATAATATTTGTTGTTCTGGACAGTCTGTAAATGGGAGATTCATGCACATAAAATACTTCTAAGTTTTTTGTTTGTTTTGTTTTTTTTTTTAAAAAAAACTAAATATTTATTTTTTAAATCATACTTTCTAATATATATAAAATTTGTTATCTCATTGCAATAATCACAACAAAATAAAAAAATCTCAACATATTAAAGATAATAAGTTTTATTTAGGTTAAGTAAGCATATGTTTTTTTTCATATTTCTAAAACATTAGGGAATAAGCAGCACATGTTAACTACATGTTTTTTGGATAGAAATCCATTCATTTTTCTGCTAACAAACCATCAACCTCCACTCTATATCCACTGTCCGAGCACTGATTGTAGTAATGGGATTTTATTATATCTTTGATCTAATTTGATACTACATCTTGAATCTGACATCAAATAATGTAATATTAAACAATTAATTAACTGTGAACATCAATCCCATATCAAGTGTGGCTGCTGTGATATTTCCAGTGTCATTGTTATGCATATATCACTGGTGATTTACACTAATAGAAAAAAAAAAAAACAGAATAATTAATTAATTAGTTCATACAAACAATGAGACAAACCTACTGTTCAGACAAAGATAAAGTACATTGGTAACATTGGCCTCTAAATTATTAGGAATCTTACTGTTGTCTTCCTTTTATCTTTAACAGGACGCCCCTTTTAAACTATAGATTCTAAGGAAGAAGGTAAGGCAAAACTTTTACATCGTTCTCTTTGTTAAAACCCGAGCAAAACATGCACCAGGCATGTGTGTTTACCCAAAACCTTGAGACTGCACTGCCCTCAAATGGCACAATGAGGTCAATGCACACACTCTTTCAATCCCTCTCTCTCTCTTTCTCTTCCTCTCTCTTGCTCTCTCTCTCCTTATAACTGCTGCAGGACAAAGGAGCATTAATTAAGAAGCAAACCATGAGCAGCCAAGGAGTCTAATGCACACAGACGAAACACACTTATAACGCGCACAAAGATACACACACACACACTGCAGTGACTCACAGCTATTCTTCCCTATTCTCCACAGCTTCTGATAACTGTGAAATTCACTCCCTATGCACAAAGACCGGGAGGAAAATAATTTCAGTAATCGAGCTAATGGTTTAAGTGAGACTGAAGAGCAGCCAAGAGCAGCTAAAAGAGGAGAAGAAGGAGGGGAAGAGTCAGGGGCACGGAAAAGGCATGGTTGTGTGCACAGCTTGAAGAAAAGAAGACAGTGAGTGGAAGAAAGAAAAAGAAATGCAGAGTGTCTTTTGTATTGTTCATGATTAGATTGCTGAAGAACAGAAGGGAATGCTCATATTCTCCTCACTGCCATGATACAGTAGCTGATAAGAGTCACTCTGTGTGCACAATGGGAGGATTTGGAATGGTGGTTAATTTAATTGATAAAACCAAACAATGGCATAATGCTTGCAGGCCGATTACTTTTCTTTTTTGTGTAATCACCATAAAGGAAGTTAAACAAAGAAAAGTGAGGCTTCCCAGGCAATCTCTGACAATTGGTGAGTTCCTGGATGAATACGCACACATAAACACAAATCTGTACTTAGAACAAATGGCCTCTTACTACATGAGGAGAAATGCAGGTCTCTCCTATTCACACAGCCCTGTTATTTACAAACAGAGCATATGAAGTGTTTTATGACTTTTCATACAGTTTATATTGGAACTGTAAGCACTTTATAGCAATAAAAATGCAACAGATTAATAAAGTTTAAAAAAAATTTTTTTTGCTTAAAAAATAATTTACAGACTTTACTGACATATGCAAGATTTCAGGATAAATTAGGAAAGCAGGGAGCTAAATTATCTGGCTTGTATCTATATTGTTATTAATGGCATACTAACCAGTTGTGTGCACATTTAAAAACAAAACAAACAAAAAACTGCAAACAGGTCAGTGCACACTGGACATTAGTTGATATTTAGCAATCTTTCATTGTCACAAGCTTACGTTTTCACGATAAAGATGATTGACGAGTGTGCTAAGAGAAGAGATCCAGCAGAAAACAGCTGCACAGTAGGGGTAACGTAATGCCGAGTGTACAACACCATGGTCCTAGTTTATCATTTGACAATTTCCTATTGCGGCGATAGCGTGAATGATCATTGTAGTGCTGTTTCCATCTGAAAGCCAACGTAAGCCACAAACAAGCTGTAGGCCCTGAGAAGAGATGTAACTCTGTTTAGAGATGTTTACTCAAGATCTTTTGGTTTGCGTTGTGTCACACGGCAGAAAAATGATGTGCTCTTAGCCTCACTTAACCACACACTTCACTCTATATATTAAAGAAAGCATCACTAACAGTCAGTATTTACCTTCAACATTTATGCCTGATACAGTGTCTGGAAAGGATTATGACTCTCGCAATCTTGCCCCTGTTTCCGAGATAACTCATCAAAAACACAGAGACACACTGCTCCATAGAGTTTTTTCCTTGTTGTTTGCAGTGCGCTATCTCCCCAAAGGAATGTAACTTTTGACACATTTGAGGTGAAGAGCACAGACCGGCACTAAAGTAAAACAAATCCACTTGTGATGATGGATGTTATAATTAAGCTAACTGCTGTGCAAAATAGCCATATCGTCTCAGTTACTGGCTTAAACTGGTCTTAATGTAATTGCATTCGATGGGATGTTTTCATTATATAAAGAGCCTGTGTAGAAAGGAGTTAGCCAATAGCTGCTGACTGGTAGATCAAGAATTAACTGTCATGTCCTCAGCAGAGGCTGAGAGAAGGCCAGATGAACCCCTTTTCCTCCCTGTTCTTCCGCTCGTCTTTCTATCCACCCAGCCAGCCATCCCAGTATTAAGTGAGGCGAGCGACAGAGATATGAATGTGATATTCCCTCTGGTATTTTTAACTGCCGTATTGAATTCGAATAAAACACTTAAGGCTCCTCAGCTTCTGCCTGATGGGAGCCTCTCGTAGGGCTATCTTTGAGTCTCTAGAGAGAGCTTCTCTCCTGCCACGAAAAATTCCAGTTTTCTCTCTTGCACATCTATCCCTCCCTAACTCCATCCTAGCCTTCCGTCCTTTGCACTTTGATGCATATGGGGATTTCGTGAGGAGCCTCCCCGCCCGCCCTCACTCATAAAAACCTAATGAAGTTAGAAGGAAAAGTGCATAAAAATCTCATTAGGAGTTCACCTCCTGATATCGGATACAAATCAAACTTAGAAGCCCTCTTGAGGATTGGCGTAATAAGCAGTGATAAGTGCTGTGTCTTTGAGAAAAGAAAAAAAAAAACTTGACATGTGCAAACAGGATGTTTGGTTAAAAGATGTTGAGGCTTTACAGTACATGCAAGTAACATAAGTGAATAAGGACAGACAGAGATAGCACACTGATGGGGAAGATTACAGACATCAGTTAAAACAAATAAAGTTTCTTATCTAAAGTTAAGCAAATTAAGATGTTCATAATTTGACCAGAACAATGACATTGTGCAAAGAAACTTCACATTTATCAGTTCTGTGGTCACTCATTGTCTCTGAAACTAACCACGAGAGAAGAGACCAATAATGACACATTCAGAAGGAGGACGTAAGCAGCATATTAGGCTATGTAATGAATAATACAGCATCCTGAGAGACGCCTACACTGATCGAACATAACCTTATGAATTATACTGTGATGGGTTTTCATATTTATTTCTAGGCCTCGGCTATTTCCCATGCTTGAGTGAGCCTTATCACTTAACAATCAATTATTAACATGTGTCAGAATAAGGAGTGCTATTACAGGGATTGAGATGCATGTTGCACTGTACACTGGCCAGAACTGACAACACTTCTTGTACTCTCACTCCCCTGTCTATTTGGGAAGCTTGATTTTTAAGGTGAATGTGAAATTTCTGGCTCTTAATTTGTGAATAATGCATCGAGCAGAATATGCATTATACCAAAAATGCACGAATAAGTGCAAGAGTACATTAGAAAGGTTTCTTCCTCTACATGCTTGCTTTTTGCTATCATTTGCTGGAATATAATTAGATTTGATAGATATAGACAGTGATTATTCTGTTCTTCAACTGACAAAAGTTGAAAGTTCCCTGTCTGTCATGATGATTAAACACTGCATATGATGTAAACAGTATTTTAAACAGTAAACGAGATAACCTGTTCAAGGTTCAAGGTTTGGTAATGCACAGATTGTAGTTTTACATTTTTCAAAGTTTTTTGCATTAATTCAACACTCACACAAAAAGTATTCAACTCCTTTCCCTGATTAAGGTTAAAACACTACGGACCCCCCAACACACACCCCCGCCCAAGAATATTAATAAGGCATTCAAGTCAGTCAAAAATATCATCATCGCATCTGCTTGTCTGTCAACAGTGTTACAGATGTAAGCAATGGTAAACCTGATGACCGTAAAACAAAGGCCACATTCATTATGCAGACAGATCATCACTCCATATTCTGTTCATTTGCATATATCACAATCTCATCTATTTGTATGATAATTTGATGGTTGATGAAAAGTGCCTGTCTTTTGATTGGGGCTGCAAAATGAACACAGAATTCAAGAAGAGGGTGGGTGTCTTAATGCAGGTTTTGAATATGCAATGTGTGTCTGACCTCACAGGGTACAGAAAAGGAGGCATGTAAGATTTATAAGTTGTCTGCAGCCCCCTGATTGACTAAAACACAGGGGATCATTTAGATAATGTATCTCCGCTCCTAACAACTGCTTAGGGTCAAAAAGTAAAAGAAGTCTGCTTTTGACAAATACACCAACTGAAATGATAGCAATCATATATTTAAATATAGGCCCCTAAACATATAGTATAGGACAATATAGAGAGAGAAGTTATTTTCTCTGTTTCCACGTTTGATGGAATTGTTTACTTTTGGTTGGTTTGTGCATGATCTGATGTCATATTTTGTACGTGTGACCTGAATCTCAAGAAGGGGGAGGAGGTGGGAGGAACTTTACCTTACCCTTTTTTTTGCAATGGCAATCTGGGTATGGGAGATAACAGAGTGAAAAATGTTGGAAGCAATCCACTCTGCCTTGGAGTAAGACCTTTACGATTTCACCACTTCATTAGGAAGTGGCTAATCTCTCCACTCGAGAAGCCTGATAAGGACTCTGCGCTAATGCAGGGGGAGTCAAAGTTCAAACAGCCTTCGATGTTTTGATGCTTAACTTACTAAAGTTCCTGTATGTTCATTAGACAGCTTTATCAGGAAACTCTTCTTACATTCCCCAATATCTATCAAGATTGCAAGAGGTGGTGGTGGTGGTGATGGTGGATGGGGAGGGGACAAGGTGGAGAGCGGCGCAGTCTGTGTGGAGATAACAGATAGCAGGGATAGCAGGCTCTTGTAGAAGGAAAGATGGAGGGATGAAGTAGTGAGAGAAAGGGAGACGAGTGGTCAGGCCATCTTCTCTTCTCCTCTAGAGCACTCTATACCTCGATTAAGCCTTAAGCTCTGACTGGCGTGTAACTGTAAAGCCAATAGAGAGTGCGTGTTTGCCCACATCCAGGTGTGGTTGTGTGTATTACTGTATACTTGTGCATTTGTGTGTATTTGTGTACTGCCCATATTTTCACCCATCTGTACAGCTGTTGTGGAGAAAGACAGAGAGAGCGAGAGAGAGAGAGAGAGAGAGAGAGTGTGTGTGTGTGTGTGTGTGTGTGTGTGTGTGTGTGTGTGTGTGTGTGTGTGTGTGTGTGTGTGTGTGTGTGTGTGTGTGTGTGTGTATGTGTGTCTGCGTGTGTGTTTTTCATGCCTTGATGTCCTTATGCAGTCACATCTCCATCCATGCGACAACAGCCCAGGCCCCTCCACTCATCAATTTTGCATTGCCATTTAAAAAAGCCTATCACAAATTCCCCATCAGTTTCACATCGGCCCCTGGTGCACATGAAAAGGCCTATTTATACTGATCCCCTCTCCCTGAAATTGTTTTTCAAAGGGAAGATATTATTTTGTGCCCTTCTAGTATCAAAGGCTCGTCAGACCTCCAGAGAGTCGACCAATATGAAAGTAACACAGGAGCAAGAGGACACATTGAAGAGAGCAAACACACACGCACGCATGCACGCCCACACACACACACATACACACACACTCACATTTAGCCTGAACTACTTTGGGATGTTTGGATGCTCTTATTTTTGTTTACTGAATCTCAATTCTGTCACTTTGTGTCAGGCGACATTTGGGCTGCCTTTTAATTGGGTCTGACATGTTTCTCATCTTAGACTAACTTTACCAATGTACAAACATGCTGTTCATGCTTCACAGAGGAAGTTGTGAAAAATATAGAGTACAAACTCCAGAGACTGCCTAAATCAAAGGTTACAAAATGTTCAGACATAGTGAAGTGGTATCATGTGTTTGAGTGCGCTTGATATAGGGTGGTTGTAGTAGAAGCTAACTCCTGAAGACAGGTGCATTTAATCAAAGTCACGGTATTAAATCCTTTGGAAATGTCTCTCATAGTGGATCCCATCCTTGGCAGGGATCAGTAGAAACAGCAGATTGTATATGCAGCCTTTCAATGATAACAAATTTAATATTCCATGTATACTGTAGCATTTTAATATGATTAAAATGAAAGAAAGACTAGGAGTCCCACAAGGATCAATTCTTGGGTCTGTAAGATTTAAACAATTATTTTTAGGGGGGGGGGGGGGGGGGGGGGGGGGGGGGGGGGGGGGGGGGGGTGGGGGGGGGGGGGGGGGGTTATTTTTCAAGTGTGGGATGCTTAAGTCAAAATCTTTTTGTTCATCATTTCTTTAACCAACTTTGAGCATCAATATCACAGGATGTATCATAGTTTTGGCAGCACAATGGCAAAGCTGAACCAAGTTAAGCACTGTTTTCCCTGAATGTTTTATTTGTCTTCTGATAATTAATTGGAGAACGCTCATTTCGGGTAAATTTCCACAGGTTATGAACCAGGTAGGATAGTTGACTCATCAAAAGAAGCTACAGCATATGAAAATTCTCATTGTTATGTACATTTTGATAACAGGTTCACCTCTACACAACTAATTCTGTGTCAAAATGGTTTTCTAATATAGTCCCATGTTAAAACACAAGAATGTAGCTTACTGCTCTAATAAGGAGAAATAACATCAGTGATCACTTGTTCTACATAAGACACAAAGTGACAGCATCCAGTTGTTGTGACACTTGTACTCAGTGCAGTCTTTTCATCTGCTGGATCATACTCACATGCTCGGATCATTTCATATATAATCTGATCTGCATCAAGCACACAGTATAAAAAGTTGTTACAGTATGTTGTAAATTCTTTCAAAATGGAACAGTCCATTTATACAAAGACTTCAGTGATTGTTTTAAAATGTCACTGTATTTGTAATAGCATTGTTTTTCATAGTTGCACATTTACCTTGCTGGCCCGCATTAAAACATGAACCAGTTCTTGACAGGCTATCGCTACTATTTCTGTGAATGTTCCACTGACGTACGGATGGTGGTTTTGTTGGACTTTATGACTTCACAGGCACCCAGACATCACATAAAATAATAAAGGGAAGAAGTGAATATGTCTAAGATGTTTTATTCTGACATTTTCCTCTGCCTACACAGACTATACCTCAGTGTATCTGTGAGTAGATAACAAATGAGGGTGCCAACTGGGCCGCAAAATGCCGCAGAGATAATCTGCTATCAGTGAGCCTCACTGATCCCAGGGAGAAGAAATAGGGCTTAGAGGGCGAAGTGTCAACACCTTAGATGTCTGTACATACTTAGCCCTGGAATCAAAGCTAAGGTGGCAGGGGCTGCTCACTACTTAGCCTCATATCTCCACAATAGTGACATCTCTGCACTACAAACCAAAGTGTCTTTTGACTTTCCGCCCTGGCAAGGCAGTGAATATGATCTATGCATCTGAGGCGTTTTTAAGACACATTGTATTCACTTCGGTCCCCCACAAAAATCTATTTTTTGTTACTGATTTGTTTTCTTAATGCTCAAAGACTATGAACACGCTGATTGGTGCTATTATCCAGATGGGTATTTTATATTTAAAGCTAGTTTGTAAAGACATAGATACATTGCATAATTGCTTTTTAATTATGCATAGTTTGCTGAAGTTCCTCACTCTAAGAAAGGCCATGAAAAAATAAACTAAAACTAAATAATGGAAACATTGACTAGAGTGTCTTCATCTCAGTGTAATTTACATGCAGTACCTCAATTTGTCTTCAAATGTGCCCTCTAAGCCCTGTAAATACACTGAAAAGTCAAAATGGTTGCATCTAAGAGAAAACCACAAAGTGATCAATTAAAGGGGAAATGTGAAGAAATGATCAGGAAAACACAAGTCCAGATGCTTCAACAACAGTACACTGCATGATACATGTAATCACGTAATGCACATTTAATATCCTGTCATGTATGAAAATGCTGAGCAGGCCCAGCTGATTTTGGAAATTGTGGTGGACAGATGACTGTGCTAGGAACAGCAGAATCTTCCTCAGGTGACTGTCAGTGCAGGATGTGATCAGACGGTGTCAGCAGCAACAGTTCCTCTATTGTATGTAACCTGAACTCTTGAGTATATCGCTTATGCTGCTGCTGCCATAGTTTGGGTCCACTGTCTTGTCAGTTAGAAGGGTCACTACAAATCAATATGAAGATCTCATGAGTGATTGCCTTAATTCCAAACATTTTTATTCTGATGGGAGTGGTCTCTTGCAGGATGGCAGTGGCCCTATCATAGAAAGAGAATGCCCATCTTCTCAAATGAAGATCTGTGACTAACCTAATTAATGCTGAGTAACATGCAAATTAAATACTAGAATTTCATTCAGCATAAATATGAGCACAAACTTTTTGGATGGGCTGATCAGTTGGCTGCAGCTGCCTATTGTGATACACCTTTCAATTAGAGCAGCCACACCCCTAACTTTAGCCTGAACAAAATCCAAAGTAGCGAGCTAGTAAAAAAATAAATAAATCACCACCATACAGATGTTTTGAAAGATAATAATTTGTAAAATAGGCCAAAGCAGTTTTTGCAATGTACGTAAACAAGTTATTTCCATGGATGAAATTAAGCCTTTCTGAGTCAGTGGGGATTGACTCACTTTAGAATCAACTTCAAGTGGCCATTCAGGGAACTGCTGTTGTTGTGTCAGGATTTCGAACAAGAACTTTCCGTTATCCTACTCTTTGTTTTTGCATTGATCATGACCAGCACAGTCACTTCAAAAGGCCCAGACAGCTAACAAACCAGTTCCATTCCTTTACATCTGAGGGACAGACTTGATCCTGGATGGTACCACTGTCACCTATTGATTTTAACCTGAGCATAACAAAGAAGACAAAATATCAGTTTGCTACAAGAATTACAGTTTTTCTGGTTGATTATTGTGGGATCTTTACCGTAAAATATAAAACATCTTAAACACATTCTGACTGTAGCTATAATTTAATAGAATATGGAAATAGACACTCAAACCTTCATTCATACAATCACATCCATGTGCCAAATGGTACTTTTTCACGCTTCTGATTTATATGTAATACTCTCGATACATTTTCCTACTCACAAACATAAATACACTGCCACCTCTACATACATCCACCAAGTCCAAATCACAGCACAGCGGCTTGATCTTTAAAAGTTCTCTTAATCAAAGTGCAGTTGTGAGGCTAATCAAAGGGCTCTAAATAACTCCATCTCCCAACACAGGCCATAGGAGGATTAAAAATCCACTAGCCAGAACTGGGTTTCTTCGATCTAGGGGCCGCTAACGCCTAATGAGAACTCCCCAAAGCCCCAGATCACAGCTGAGCTGCTGGGCGCAGCAAGTTAGGCCTCTCTTTAAATCCTAAAGAGATCCTATCAGGACGAGATGAAAATAGATACCGCCCTCTCTGGGTGTCAGATGATTAAAAGAATGGCAAAGGATTACAGAGTCCAGTTTGGATGTTAGTTCTGGGAGTGTCAAAAAGAAACTCAAAGTGTTCCTGTACTTGTGTGTGTCTTTTAAATGGCATTAAGGCCCTAACAGAGAACAGTAGTGTAAGACCAAGGATGAATGTACAGGCAGTGCTCCATTATGCACACTTAGAAGACCTACAGTTTCTTTACTTAGATCTTAGAGGGATTACAGAACTGTTTGTTATGACCCATTAAATACCTCGGCTTGACGACAGCTCAAGTATGTTTGTCTTTATCTGTACATGATAACAGTTTGCCCTGCACTCCTCATAACTAGATTATTATACTGGTTTGTGATGCGACATTATTATGATTTGCGGTGATTTTTCTTTATTTTGTTTAATGTGTTGTACAATTATTGGTGGTTAAAAATATTCAAAAATTGAGAAATAAACCAAAAGTTTTGGCAATGCATTTTTCCCAACGTAAATAAATAAAGCAAGTAAGAAAATAGATTCAGATGACCATACCACTCATGTTTTCTAATCATCAGATATAGATGAACAGATCTTCCCCAAAACCCATCATATTTTTTTGTTTGTTTTGTTTTCTTCTTGATGCACATTAATTAGCTTAATAGTAAATATTGGAAACATCCTGTTTATGCTTGCATATTCATAAACCTATCTACAAGTATTTTTGCATACCTATGCATGCACACGTCATTTTTTGCATTGCTAGAAAACATAATTAGTCAGCCTTTTCCTTCTCTGTACAGTGAAACGTTGGAAATCCATCCACTTGTCTGTCTTTTTAGAGTAGAGGATCTTTATGCTCTAACTAGACAAACACAGATCTGACAAGGTTGTGTGCACCTGTCATGTCCCTCTCTCTTATAACTTTAACATGTTCATGTCTGGGCATGGCAGGTCATTATAATAAATGAGGTGGGCTCAGTGGACAGCCTTGCTTCATTCCTTTTCCCTAATGGGAGTGGAGAAATCTGCAAACCAGTACTTTACATTGACTGATGCTGAAATCTCAAAGAAACTCGTTAAAGTGGACAATTACGGGGGTGGGGTATGTCTCCCTGCCCAACCACATGAAATGTCCCTTGTTATTTTAATAATTCAGACAGCAGCTAATTTCTATAGCCCAACTGTGTCAAGGTAATGTGCAGCTCACATGTCCTAGATGTGTCACTTTGAACTTGGTCACTGCAGCTTCTAAAGTACGGCAGACAGGTTCCTAGTAGGGGGGACAGTGTGTGCTTTCAATTAAACTCGAGTATGGGGGACAATATTGTGGGAGAAGCAATGAGAGGGAAAGAGCTCAAACCTTTTTTTTTATTGTGTGGTGTAACATCTGTGGTGATGCTTTTCTCTGTGCATTGTATATGCAAAGAGGTTTGTATCGCTTTCTCGATTTGACAGCAACCGTATTCTATGCTCAGCACCGCAGCTGCCATTCACTGACAGTATGTTGAATTGAACACAGTGAAGGCATAACTTGTATGAAATTTTCTCCCCCCTTCTGGGGCACATTCTGCCCTCAGTGCTTACACAGCTCAACAACAGACCTACACACATACCTTGATGCTCAAGTCTAAGGCTGTTAGACCCTCCACTCACATCTGAAGTGGCTTAGCACAAGTGCAAATCTCTCCAAACCAGACCCTGAGGACTCTATTTCATACTCCCAGCCCTTTTTCTGCCTCTTCCTCTCCAATATGCCTGACCTAGACGTCTGCGCTCCTTTCATCCACATTCCCATGGAAACTCATTTAGCCTAGCTAGAGGGAGAAGGCAGCCCTGGGTTCAATTGGCTGGATTTACACTTGAGATATTATTCATTACATTAGCTGCCATGCTGATCTCTTGCTCGGGTGTTCTCCCTCTCCCTCGCTCACTTTCTATCTCTCTCTCATTGTCTGGTGCCAGGCTTCTCAATATATTCCCTGTCTTAAAATTCATGGACTTCTCCTCAATACATACCTATATTCAGTTTTCTTCTATTGTTACCCATCCTGTCTCATTGCCACATGGAAATTGCATTCTTGAATGTCACGAGCAATATTTTCAAGGACAAATTAAAGCGATGGCACCCAAACTGCTGCATAACAAAGTAAACTTGTCTTAGATTTATTGGAAACTACGCCAGCGATTGTAACAATATGCAAATGCAGAGATAGTGCCTCTTGTTAAAAAAAAATGCAAATAAATAATAAAATAAGAATAATTGAATTGTCTATGCTTGTTAAAACAATTCAACATGGTGTCTAGACAATGTAACAGTAAGAGATGTGTTTTATCTTCAAAAGCCAATGTGTGGCTATCAGTACCATGGGATGTAATGGCTAATTGTCCTTGCTGCCGAAGATTTTATGGTCCTTAAGCTTATTATATAATTGCTTGCCAGTGCCTCTTTCCTGCAGTGAACCGAACGATAATGAGTGTGCATGTGTGTTTGCATATCAAAGGAAATGTATGAGTGTTCTAATTCACATTTGTACTTAATCCTTATCTACCATCCTGTCCTCTGTTAGTAGTATATTTAATTATATTCCAAGTTTGTTGTTTGTCACCTGTTAGGATACAATGTGCAGCAAATTAATACACATTTTAAAGCTGGAAACAAACCCATTATTTCAAAATAAACATTAATATCTTGAGTCGCAAACAACGTTACTACACGCAGGGCAAACCACAACAATTAGGTTTAACTCGAGTTCTGCCAAATTATCAGGCTCTTGAGTTGCAGGTGGTGTATCTTAGAGTCAGTGTTCATCTACCTGTCAATGGCTTTGTGTGTAGATTGTGAATGTGGCTGTACGGGGCAATAAATTAGCATTAAATGCCTAAAAATAAACTACTCTATGGTCCACACACACACACACACACACACACACAGACACACGCAGCATGTTTCACTGCATCCTGGGCACAGCAATCGGGGTGTTTCTTCAGCTTCATCAGTCCTGGCAAAGCAACCCACCACCCATCTTCCAAGGTCCAATATATGCAAGTCACTCCTCCAAGCAGCCTTTTCTTCCTTGTCTTACTTTTCAGCCTGTGAAGCAGCATGGTCACTCTGGTCCTCTGGCAGGGCACTTTTAGGACAAAAACACTTGATGGGGCAGCTTTTAATCCTCAGTGAGCTTGAGGATTGGAGAACCACTAAAAGTGTGGGAACCTTCCTTATTATGAAAGCTTTGTGGCCTTTATGTGTACTTCAGTTTAACTGCTTATTCTGTTTCTTTTTTTTATTGTACATAATGTCTACCAATCATCTATAAGGCATGTTAAATTGTACTGTATTTAAAAGTGGTGGAAGACAACAACTATGTTTGATTTCACTCATTATCTGATTTCTTTTTACTTGATACGATATGTTCTTTGTCTGCACCTTACATGTGTATACTTCTCTGTGGGTATGTCAGTATACTGTATACATATTTGTGTCTTATCTGAAGTTAATATCTTGAAAACACTATTTAGAAACAGACTTTAACACAGACTCCCAAGCATTCAGGTGAACCTGCTTTTGCTGGTTTTTATGTGTTTTATATGTGCTTATATGTGTGAGAGTGCACATTCACACACTGTGTGCACACACACACACACACACACACACACACACACACACACACACACACACACACACATACACACACGCTCTCTGAGAGAGGGGGATGTATCCATCTTTTCCCAGTCCATCTTTTGGAGATAATGACGACCATTTCTTCTTCTTCAGTGACTGATGACAGGCAGAACTAACCACTAATGGCGTGCCAGTGGTGGAGCGCGCCACTTATGTTATTTTTCCTGACAAGGCTCAGGGGAAGACTTCATTTTTTTGACACTTGACCATGCAAATTCACTCCTGCTACATTATTCCACATTTACATCCATCTCTCACCCCCCCACCTCCTCATCTGTCTACATCCACCCTACCCCACCCGCCGCTTTCCTTCAGAATTGGCTTGTGGTTGCAGACAGTGAAAGCAAATAAAGTGCCATGAATAAAATGACTTAAAAAGCTACACAAATGGAATTTTGAATAAAAAAGCCCAGGCACTTCTATTCTGGATATTTCAGTGCAGGTATTTTCCAAAGCAAATGAGGGGGTCAAACAGGAAGCTGGTAAATGCAAACAGTTGTGGTGTATATGAGGGCTGAGTGCAGAGTATATGAATATGAGCTCCACCAAGTAATTTACTTGGTGGAGCACAGGAAATTTCAGTTTGTGTCTGTGTGTAGTCTTTTTCTTTTTCTATTTATTTTTTTGTTTTTTGGATTTTTTTTTTTTTTTTTTTTTGTGTGGGGGGGGGGGGTCTCTAAGCTGTGGCAAATGTCCATGCTGTACATTATAGAAGGGAAAACCACTCAAACAATTTTAGCGATTTAACATGAAAATTTTAGAAAGGGCCGAATGATGAAAATCAAAGGAAAGTGTATTATGTATTGTGTAATTTCATATTTGACTAAAAATAACCTTTATTTATTTATTTATTTAGCTTCTGTATAATTTGCCCAGGACATGTATTTTTAAAAATTAATTAAAACTAGTTAAGGTTAATATTAAGATTATTTCACCCACATAAGTAGATGATGAACTAATTCAAAACCCTTCACTGTATTTCAGTAATACAGTGAGGGGTTTTCTGAAATACAGTTTGTATGCGTGCAAACATGCACGAGTCAGGTGCTACTTTTTCTTACTTCTTGTAAGAAGTTAACAATATTAGGCCCCATTATTATCACAACAACTCAAATTCCTTTGAGTTGATTTCAAGAGTTTTTGTCTCCAAAGGCGGTATTTGCATATGTGTGTATGCCTACATGTCTGTATGTCCAACCATTTGCATATACGTCTGTGAACGCACAGTGAGAAATTTTGTGTTTGTTTGTGCTTCCCCAGCTGAAATGTGAGTCTGTGTGTGTGGGTGTGAGAGAGAGAGGAAGAGTGTGAGGGATGCAGGGGGCTGATGGTGGGTCAGCACACCTGCTGCGGCTACAAGCACTCTGGGACAGCTAATGTTCTCTGAGCTGACAGGAATCTCCCCCACTACTCCGGTGCCCAACCCTCCTCCTCTCTCCTTCCCCTTTAGCTTAAGCTTAGAGAGATTGCCCTTGTAAAGGAGGCTAATAATGTGCCACAGAAGGCTTTTTAATGGGAGGACTTTGATAGGTTTTCCAGGACACAGGAAAAAGCCACACCAAGAAAGACATATGCATGGCATGTGCACGAAGGCAAGAATGGACACACACATTGATGCGCACATGCATGCCTGTGAACTCGCAAACTTAAACAAATGTGTATGTGCACACACATCAATGCACACACCCACACACACTCTACCTGTCGGCTTGTTCTACCACATTATTATGGCTGGCAGGGGGTCTCTGGCCCTCAGCTGTTCTCCAAAGGCAGCCTGTAATGTGTCAAGAGAGAGAAAATGAGGAAGGAGGGAGAAGAGGGAGGAAAAGAAAGAGGAAAAGGAGGTGGAGGTAGACTGCCAGCTGACAATGAAATAAAGCCCATTAGAGAGAAGTAAAATAACACAGGGAAGGAAGTGACAGCAGGCCTGTTACACATACAGCTTTAACTACTGTCAGCCCCATTGGGTGACAGCAGCTGCCATCTCTCACACACATAAAAGAGGCGTATACACATGCACACACATGCACATCGGCATAAAAACATAAGCAATAAGCAATCACACATTCTCTGCTTGTAATCATGGACATACAGGCCTGTGCAAAAAAAAAAGGACAAACAAACATATTTTCAGTATAGGGACAGCGTGTTCATCAAAACAGCAGAGGAATGCACACTGCATTTTATACCACATTTGAGTTTACAGTGTTAATAGATTTTTGTTTCATTGTCCTTGTGGTTAAATAGATGTGGTGACGCGGAAATCAACCAATCGGCCAATTCTAGCAAACAACATGACTTTGAACATACTCTGTTTGACTGTGGGAATAACCTCCAGGGATTCACTCACAATAGATTTTGGGGTCACTGCTTAATGCAGATGCTTGACATTGTGTGTTTAAATATGTGTGTTGAACCACCTGTTGTCAGCAGTCATTGTCATCAAAAAAAAAAAAACAAGTTAAAATAAAATAAGTGATGCCCCCAAACAATGCAGCTTGTAGACCCCATTACATTTACTGCACTTCTTGTATAGTTGTTAGATTAATTTTGAAAGGTTTGCTGTAATGCAATCCCAAAACATTAGAGCGTATTTGCTCTCCACATTTACCCAGCTAACACTTGGATTGAAAGATAAATACTCCAGCCACTGACAAGATTAATCTAAGTAAATATTTCCCTTTTGACATGTTGAATTTACTTTCTAATACTGATCTGCTTCTCCAAATAGAAACAAAGTGTCTGGGTTCCTATTTGACTCTCCCCCGTGATGTTTGGATGGATAATTACAGTGATATTAGGCCGGCCCCTTGTAAATAAAGTGGATGTCATGTAAAGGCAGATTTTTACTAATGTTCTTGTCAGCATGACCATTGAAATTCACATTTTAAAGTGAAGCTGACCAAGTCAGTAAAAATGGACTTTAAATGGTGTAGACAGGAGACTTGTAAAGCCAGGTCTCACTAATATTCTAAAATATTAATGTGTATGTCCATCAATACATGAATGAGGGATATTCTAATAGATGCTCAATTATTCATATCCATAAATAAAACCTGCTTACCTAGATTAGGCCTTAAAACCCCTACCATGATGTTCAGATGTACCTGCACATTAGGTTCAGCCCACATTCTGAGGCAGATGGGTACCATTAGTAGCTCAGCTGCTTTGTAAAATTCCTTATGTATATTAAATATAAGGGGAAGGCTGACTTGTCAGACTGTCAACTCAAAGATAGAACATCATGCATGCAGAATGTTTGTAAGCTCTGTAATGAGAATAATGTAGCAGAATGTAGTTGGGTTTTTAAGCCAGCATTTTGTGTTTTGGACTTTTGAACTCATGTTTATTTAATATTTTGGCATCTGAGATATTAGTTCTGGTTTTTGGTTATGGTTTGAGTTTTGTTCTTTTCATTGATCTCTAGTTTTCCAATTCCTCCAGTATTTATATTCTCAGGCTTGCTTAGTTTTAGTTATCCGGGTTCTGCTCTTAGTTAGTTAGTTAGTTTATATTCAGTTTGTTGCTGGTTGTCCTGCCTCCCCTGTGTCTTGTCAAGTCTCCGTCTCTGTGTCTAGTGTTACTTCCTGTATTATTTTGCTAGTCTCTTGTCTTCTGTGCGTTGTGTTTAGTTTTGCTTCCCCTCTGTCTCATTAGTTTAATTCTGTTCACCTGTTTTTTTCAGTTGCATTGTGTTCCCCCAATTAGTCCCCCTGTGTATTTAAGGCCTTAGTTTACACATGTTCTTTGTCGTGGTGTCTGTTTGTCTTCCCTGTTTGTTTCGCCGGTCTGCCTGAGAGGATCCCTGTATCAGCCTTCAGTTGGGATTTAGGGACTGTGTTTTCTGTCGGACTCTTGTGAAACATTAAATAAAGGTCATTTTTTTGTTTTATCCACTCAACTCTCTCTGTCTGCATTTGGGGCCATATTTCCACCACCACACACCATAAAAGAAGAGTGAGTTTTCTAATGCAACAGGCATCTACAAACTAGATTAGCAACTGGATAGACTAGTGTGGAAAATGAAATTAATATTTAGTGTTTTGGATTCAAATGCGCATAATATGTGAATATAATAAAGTGTGAAAAGAGCTGCAGACAGGGCAATAGGGGTGATATAAAACCAAAATTATTCATCTCTAAATTCCCTTAATTAATTGAACAATAAAGAGCATCTCTTGTAGAAACAATGATGAACACTATTCATTAGTGTTCATCATTGTTCACTAAGAAAAGCAGTCCCCGCAGTAACAAACTACCTTGTTTGAATGTGTGGTTTTTTTTTCCTTTTTATTTATTTTTTTGTTAACATTTTTTGTTGCTGTGTTACATCCTCCAGATCTCTAAGACCACTGTGAGAAACAATTAACTGCTAATCAGTTTTAGTTGCAGGCAGTTAATATTTAATTGAATAAACAAGCAGACACAAACAACTAAATAGGGAGTGCAATAATAATATTTTGCATAGTCCCTTACTTGAAATTCTGTCATGAAAAATGTCACCATTTGATGTGAATCCCATTATAATTATGCTGTGGCAGAAAGCAGGAAGCTAAACGTAACTAAAGTTATTGTATCTGCTATTGCAGATTTAAGTATATTTAAGAAGACGGTCATATGTTAGTCATCATCAGCTGCATTCCTTTTTTTTTCTTTTTTATCAGGCAAAATGTGCAACAATAAAATACCATCTCGTACAAATTTGCATTTCAGCATGTAGTTTTGAGGATTATATCTAAAGGAAAAATCTCTCTCTCTCTCTCATTATATATATATATATATATATATATATATATATATATATATATATATATATATATATATATATATATATATATATATATATATATATATAATATTCATTTTCTAATAAGTGTCTTCATAGGACAGCATCAATGCATCTCCACATTTCCAGTTAAAAGCACAAGGCAGTCAATTAAACTGGATGCTCTAATAATCAGTGATCACTAAGAAAGAAAACAGCATTATTGAATAAGTGGTGAGTGGTTAAAGACTCCTGATGAGGCAAGCCCAGTAAGCCCATGGAGAGGCTGAGAGGCAGGCTCCACAGATAATGAAGTCTTCAGCCGTGTGTGTGTGTGTGTGTGTGTGTGTGTGTGTGTACAAATGTGTTCACACGTGTGTGTGTGTGTGTGTGTGTGTGTGTGCATCTCTGAATAACAATTCCAAATTGTGTAATTAATTATGAACACATCTAATTGAGCAGAGATTTCAACAAAGGCTCGAGATACACGCAGAATGAGAGGGAGAGAAGGAGAAAAGAGGAAGATATACAGATCATTCCTCCTTTTGAGCCGTTTCCATCTTAATAAAGCAGCAGGGTGAGAGATGAGCCTGCTGTGCCCTCCTGTGGCCACTATAGTGAAATATTGCCTGTCCCAGTTCTCTGCCTGCGACTAATTGCAGTCACTCTGAATTCTATTATCCTGCCACAGAAGTGCACCATGGAGTGTGGATTTAATTACAATTTGAAAAGAGGAGCTCTTTTTATGTCAGTGTGAAGGTGGATAAAAAAAAAAAAAAGAAAAAAAAAAACTCCAACAGGTCTGTAGGAAATGAAGCTTTTAACATTTCATCTAACATTTAGATTCTAACATTTGGCTGCATAAATGAAGACTAGCATGTATATTGTAACTGCTAGAATGCATAATTGCTTAACAGCTGTTTGAATAATGGGCCAAAGTAAAAATGAAGGAGACATGATGCTCATTACTCATCTTGTGTTGAAAAAAATCATATATATACATATATATAAAATTTAATTGCATAACAATTAATTTCACAAAAAGGCATTTCTACAAATACAAGGGGAAAAATCCCACTGAGGATTGCTAAATAAACAGAAACACATTTAGAAGAGGCTATAGTCTTTTTGTTTTTTTACAGCTAACATAATTGTTTTACCCATTGTTAAAAAGAAATAATGCAGCTCATGTTTATAGATCATTCCCAGTGTTCAGCCTGCCTTTTTAAAGCAATTAAATTAATAACTGGTAACTATTCAGACCATTTACTGTTGCCTTTCTTGTTTTGTTTGGTTATTAGCAAGCAAGCAAGCCACCTACCAAGTCAGTTTTACAGTCTGAGAGACAAACAACCACCAATCTAGCCAGACAGCTGGCCTAAAAGCAGACAAGCATCTCAGCAGTCAGTCAGCCCAGAGTGACAGTCATTTCACCAACAAGTCAGTCAGATGGTCAGCTAATCCTTTACTCAGTCAGATCTCCAGTCAGTCTGCCACTCATCAGGTTAACCAGTCAAACATGCCAACACGTCTATCAGTCATTTAATTTGCTCCCACACAGCCACCGAACCGGCAGCCAGCCCAAGGTTCAAATAACTAGTCAGTCACTCAGTCTGCCAGACAGGGAACCAGTTAACCTCTG
The DNA here is from genome assembly GCF_007364275.1 of Archocentrus centrarchus. Classification (NCBI taxonomy): domain Eukaryota; kingdom Metazoa; phylum Chordata; class Actinopteri; order Cichliformes; family Cichlidae; genus Archocentrus; species Archocentrus centrarchus. The sequence continues at coordinate 16,540,051 of NC_044361.1, read as the reverse complement.
ACAATGAGTCAACCATTCCATCAGTATAACCAATACCCTGCCTTTCAGTTTAGCACTGTATATATTAAGCAGAGCTAGAGAGCACACGTGACCTTTCTTGCTTCCTGTGTGGAGGAGCCAAATCATTAAAATTACTATGGTAACCACAGGCCAGAGACACAAAGTTGGGACACATAAAGACTGAACCATTTAAGGATGACCGCCTCACTCAAATATGTGAGCATATACACAAGGACAAACACGCACGCACACACACACACACACACACAATACACGACATGTGCCCATCTCCTCTGTTCTGCCCTTGGAGAATCTAAATGCTAAATGTATGTGCATATTTTTTCATAGCAAGAGACATATTAGAATTTTTCCAGCAACCCCACTACCCCCCCATCCACATCCGCCGTCTCCCATACGGAGGACATGAAAGAGTCTGAAGCGCATAATGCTGGAGGAATTAAGGGATTCCTTGGTGGCCCTGAGTACCAGGGGCCACCATAATGACGAGAAAGCTTAAGCGCTTTGTATCCTCCCTTTTACCCCACTCTGTCTCTGCCTGTATTGCAGATTTCATTTTTCATATTTTTGAGGGCGTGCACATGATTAAATATTCATCATGAGGTAAAGTAATGATCATTCTTTTTTTTTATTGAAAGAGGCACATATATTAGAGCACAGACGTGATAGATTTGTTCTCTTGTTTGAAATAGGAAGGGACGGAGCAAAGAAGGAGGAGGAAAATATCCTTTTCTGTGGCCATGCATGTGTTTACTGTATGTGTCTTTGTAATTTTGAGCTAAAGAAAATCTTTAGTGAAAAAAATCTGTATTTTTTTTAAATATTTAAAATAAAATTAACTACCATATGCAAAAAAGGCAACTGTCAAAACACACATTTTCCCCTGTGAGTTGAAATGATCTCACTCTTCTCTTTTATCTCTTTTTCTCCAAAGATAGCTATTGATCTGGGTCAAAGAGAGCAGAGACAAATTGATTGAGAAATTCTAGCATGGCCAAAGAGGAAGGATTCCCACTAGACCTTCTGATTGCTGTTTGCCTCATATAGATCTTTCTCTCCATTGGGGGCCACTTACCATCTCACCACCACTGTCAAACATTATATTTTAAACAGACTGATGCTCACACTCTCTTTTCTGAGAGATGTGCGGCCACTGATTTAGCTATTTAAACTTGAATAAGTAACTTTAATAAAGGAAATGACAGATTTTCACATTTTGGGGGTTTGACTGGAGATGTTTGCAAGTTATCTTGTGAAGTTAGAATAGAATAGAAGAGAATGCCTTTATTGTCATTATACAGGATGTACAATGAGATTGGAGGGCCACTCCTGTTCAGTGCCATGTAACAGAAAATCAAACTCTCTAAAATGAAAATAAAAATATTATAAAAATATATTTTTGATGGTATTGAAGTTGATGGTAAAAAAAAATGCATTTCAGTAAAAATATCAGAAATTTCATTTGAAATGCATTCCTATAATCAGGAAGATCAGGAAGTCAGTAAGATCCATGAAAGATGTTCACTGTTATTTATCACTAATAATCTCTGATCATTTGTAAAAAGTTGTTGTTGAAAAGCCATCCACTAGAGGGAGACATACAGCTCTTTACAGTCTTCATCCACCTTCTTTGTGTACAAGAAGGCTAGTATGGCAAACTCAGTCAGTCAGTTAACTTGATGGAAGACATGCAGTTTTGCTCAGTTGTATTAACTTTTACACTCACTAGCCACTTCATTAGGTGCACCTTTTCAACCTATTCATCAAAGCAAATATTTTATCAGCCAATCACATGGCAGCAACTCAGTTGTTGGTGCCACTCAGGCTGGTCCAAATATTTCAGAAACTGCTGATCTACTGTGATTTTTCCACACAAAGGTCTCTAGGTTTATGTGGAAAAATGGCAACAGCAACCCAAATAAATACTTTTTCTACTTTTTCTAAATGCTCAACACATTGAACCTTGAAGCAGATGTGTTGCAGCAGCAGAAGACCACACTGGGTCTCACTTCTGTCAGGTAAGAACAGGAAACTGGGGCTACAATTGATACAAGCTCACCAAAAGCATGAAAGAATGGCTCCACCCTGTCTTGTATTAACCGTTCAGGCTGCTGCTGCTGGTGTAATATTGTAGGGGATATTTTCTTGTCACTCTTTGGGCCCTTTAATACCAAATAAGCATAATTTAAATGCCAGACCCTATCTGAGCATTGCTGCTATGTCTATGATCACATGTACCCATCTTCTGATGGCTGCTTCCAGTAGGATAACACAGCATACCACAAAGCTCAACTCATGTCAAACTGGTTTCTTGAACATGACAGTGAGTTCACTGTACTCAGACCTCCATAGTCACCAGAGCTTAATACGATAGAGCACCTTTGAGGTGTGGTAGAAAGGGAGAATTGCATCATGGTTGTGCTGCTGACAAACCTGCAGCAATTGTGTGAGGTCATCCTGTCAGTGTGGACCCAAATCTTTGAGGAATGTTTCCAGCAGCTTGTTGAATCTATGCCATGAGGAATTAAGGAAGTTCTGAAAGTGTTTGTCAATGCCATTTAATTTAACTAGTAAAAAGACAACAAATGTTAAAACAGAGACTTTTTAATATGTGGTCTCTTTGACTTTGATCCAAGTAACATAAAAAAGCTGTGACACAGCGTGATGACTCTAACCCTATGCTATCACAATATGTTTGTGGGGTTTTTTTTTTTTTCTTTCATGTTTCTCCAAAGTAATAGTAATCGCTGGATAAAGAAGATATTAATTTGAACAGGCACTCATAAAAACACTACATTTTTTCCCAGAAAAAGTCATCTTTGTGTTTTCTCAATAACATAGGAGCAGGGTTGGGGTTGTAACTGATGGTTGAAGGCAAAATGTTTTCTCATTCATGTTTGTCTTAGTTTCAGTTGCTCAAAGGTTCAGGACCTATGGTGTCCATTTCAATTCATGATGCAACTAATGTTTTCAATATGCAAGTTATCAGACTGCAGGTAAAACTGCTTAATACCCAAACTCTTTTATGATGGGGCCACAATGGAAAATGTGGTTATTGTCCTGCTGAAACAAGTCCTTTCCTGAAAAAGATCGAAATAACAGCATGTGTCCCTCCAAAAATCTGCGTATGTCTATACAAGCTCCACTTAACATGCCAGTAATGGTCTCTCTCCCCTTTCTTCAAAAAGATGTGCTATTCATGATTTAGAAGCAAATCTACATTTTTACCAATCAGGTGACAGGGCAGCTTTTCACTCCACCTTACACCATCTAAGATGAGCTAAGGTAAGGCCCAATAAAAATTGTGGCCTTTCTGAAATTTTATTTACTTTTTTGCATAATAGAGTTTTAATAGTATGTGTTGGTTGCCTCACAGCAAGAAGTTTCTGGGTTCCAATCCAGCATATGGCCAGGTGTGTTTTTCTGGGTACTCTGGCTTCCTCCCACAGCCCAAAGACATGCAGTTAGTGGGGTTAGGTTAACTGATTCTAAATTGCCCATAGGTGTGATTGTGAATGGTTGTCTGTCTCTATGTGTTGGCCCTGTGACAGACTGGCGACCTGTCGAGGGTGTACCCTGCCTCTTGCTCTATGGATAGGCTCCAGTCCCCCCTCCATTTTTGCTGATGTGATTATCAGAAATGTTCTCATGTTCTCTTTCTCTCTCTGTGTGTGTGCGTGTGTGTGTGTGTGTGTGTGTGTGTGTGTGCTGAGGGTGAGAGAGACTTAGTAAATACCTTTTTGGAGAGAAAAAAAGAGGAATCCTCTCCTAAGAGTGTTAATCCCTTTTGTTGTTATCAATGTTAATTGAAAGAAGGAGCTCTATAATACGGTCCCCAGCTGGGTGATTACTCAGCCCAAGTATAGGTGGCATGATTCATAAACATTTCCAAGAAACACTGATTTGCAGCTATTCACTGAACTATCATTGCTTAATAAGGTGGCAAGCCCCTCACTTCTGGCGATGCATAGTGTTTATTTGAAGGCACTGAGCTGTTCAGCTGCAGGTGTTTGATAAACAGCAAATTTCTACCAACAAAGAAAGCCAGAAAATGGGAGAAAACAGAGAAAAGAGACGAAACAAAGAGACATACCCTTTTCTAGGACTGGCCCATACTGTCATTGGCTTCAGGGTCAAGCAGAGTTCAGTGAGAGTTCAGTGTCAGGTGACCCTCAAAGTCATCTCTGTAATTTCTGTAGTCCTAAGCTCTTCTCAAGTCTAGTGGGGAAACATGGCACTCCATCAAGAGCAATGTAAGCACAGCAGTAGGTTCAACACATGCTTGATTTGCACAGCTGTGTGTGTGTGTGTGTGTGTGTGTGTGTGTGTGTGTGTGTGTGTGTGTGTGTGTGTGTGTGTGTGTGTGTGTGTGTGTGTGCGTGCGCACATGAGTATCAGTCTAAAGGTTAAAATCCTTGAATCAATGACAATGAACAATAACTTGTGGTAAACCTTTGTTGCACCAAAAAAAGAACATTTGCAATTAGCACCGTATGGTTCCTCCAGTAAATTATGATTATTTCCATCAACAACTGTAAGTGCTGGACTTCCAAAATCATTTGTCACATCACAGACTCTCATTCTCCTTTACATGAGCCTTCCTAGTATGTGATTATTGCACAAAGATGGCAGTGCAATTATCTACATAGTTTAACTTTAATGACTTGCACTGATATCCGTGCTAAGGCTTGTATTTCTGTGGGTGCAGCTTAATGCACATCCGCATGGATCCTGATTTGGCTCTGGGGGGCTCTCAGTGTAAGAACAGCTCTGACCAGCTGTTCACAGGTTCTGTAGCAGAAATGGAAGGCATCTTCCACTGCAATTTTCACCTCATGGCCCAAGCAAGTGTCACATACAGGGAAACTGGTACAGGGATTTCCCCCATTCAGCTCATATTGTTTTTACAATTTCCTGTGTGAATGTGTGTGCGTGTGCATAAGTATCACTTGTCAAACTGGCCTCAAGTAATGTCAAGTTATGCAATATTTTTTTTAAATAAAGTAAAGTAAAAATAGGTAAAATAAATGCCATGATAAACAACAATGGGATGCATAAAGCTTATCACATGGCATAACCCATTCTCAGCATTGCCTGTAGTGTTTCACACCCTCTTGTGGTCAGAGGGTGTACAATTTGAAGTCTGCAATGAATCTCAGATGAACACACATAAACACATGCACTACTTTGTGCAGAGGGAAACTGCTAATGTGTGCCTGATGATCAGCAGTCAGTGGCAGGTCTCGACTTGCCCTCTTGGCTCAGATATCAAAACCTCATCAATTTCTGCATGTTCAACATTTAAATGCCAAAGGGGAAATGTTTTAAGTGATAAGTTTACATCAAGGACACGTATCATGCATTATCACTAATCGCTAAATTGCACACGCAAATAATATGCGCACATTGTGCAAGCATGCATAACATCTAAGCAGGTGCCTGTCATTCATCTTGTCAGCCTTTTTTTGAGTACAGCAGCTCTAATTATACTACAATCACAGAATAATATTTTCTCCTTTGAAAACAAAATTACAGCCTCTCTTATTCACCCAGTGTGGAATGTGGCCTTAGCTCTAAGAGAGTGTGTGTGTGTGTGTGTGTGTGTGTGTGTGTGTGTGTGTGTGTGTGTGTGTGTGTGTGTGTGTGTGTGTGTGTGTGTGTGTGTGTGTGCGCGTGTGTGCGTGCGTGTGTGTTTGCGCGCGCATACGTGCACACACGTGTGCATGCGTGAATATTAGTGCACGGAAGCTGGTATGCATTTATTAATGCCTTATGCTGTAAAACCAAGCACAGAAAGAAAGGCTGTCAGTCTTCAAACATTTGGCACAGACCCTAGATGTGTTTGCATCCTAATTAGGTTGATTGAAATGCAGTCTTGGATTATCACGTAAAGGTTTCCACTCATTAGACAGAGGTTGTTTGTCACAGAATAAAAAGATTGAATTCCATTCTATCCTGTCTAATGAATCCTATTTGGAGGAGGCAGAGAAACTATGTACTTACATTTTCACAAAAAAATTATAGGCACTGGTGGAGCTGTCTGAAGGAAAAACAGCAATCCAAATCTGCACATGATGACATAACATGTTTACTGTGGAGCTTCAAAAGACTTAAACAATTTAATCTTAAATTCAAATATGATATTTACATCTTTAGTGCAATAAATATGCATTCAGTCAAAGTAGAAATTTTCAATTTATGCTTTGATCATTTAAAGTACATTTGATACTTGGGCCAATCATAGTCACAGAAGGTGAAGTGCATCTCAAAATCAACAGACAATCTTTACAAATTGAGAAAATAAAATTTATCTTCTTTTCATCAATGGAATGTATGCATATGCTATACTGCCAAAAATATTCACTCACCCATCCAAATCTTTCAATTCAGGTGTTCCACTTATTTCCATGGCCATTGCTACATAAATCAAGCACCTAGGCATGCAGACTGCTTCTACAAACATTTGTGAAAGAATGTGTCGCGCTCTGGAACTCAGTGAATTCCAGCATGGTACCATGATAGGATACCACCTGTGCAACAAGTCCAGTCGTGAAATTTCCACGCTACTAAATATTCCACAGTCAAGCAACTCAGCCACGAAGTGGTGGCTATGTAAAATGATAGAGCAGGGTCAGCAGATGCTGAGGTTGTCAACTTTCTGCAGAGTCAGTCACTACAGACCTCCAAACTTCATGTGGCCTTCAGATTACAGTGGATAGAGAGCTTCATGGAATGGGTTTCCATGGCTCAGCAGCTACACAATGCAAAATGTCAGATGCAGTGGTGTAAAGCATGCCGCCACTGAAGTCTAGAGCAGGTGTGGTTCAAAACAGGTATGAGATATGACAATTCCCATCTAGTCACAAATCCTGTTAGTGTGTTTCCTTGTTGAATTAACTCTACTTTCTGTGCAGACCTCTCCTGTCTCTGACCCCTTTTAGCAAATGGTGGCAGTGTGTGTGTGTGTGTGTGTGTGTGTGTGTGTGTGTGTGTGTGTGTGTGTGTGTGTGTGTGTGTGTGTGTGTGTGTGTGTGTGTGTGTTCCCACGGATAGCCCTTGCCCCGCTCAGCAATTCATTCATATTTCAAGCTGTGTTTACCTCTGCCTTGTGGTAATAAATGTGTGATAACCTTCTTTTGGCAAGTGAGTCCTTCTTTCTGTGAAAGTGTCACGACAGAACGATCTGGGCACATGGACTCAGCGGACACGGATTCTCTTCAAAGAGCCCTCTCATCCCAGGGAGAACAGCTGGGGGAACATGAGCAAGTACTACAATGACTCATCTCTGATCAAGTCACACTACTTTAAATGCTAAAAGAAACTGGAAAATTTGTGCAGTTAATGTGCTGTTAGAAACAAGCAACCCCTGGAGTTTAACCTCTTGGGGAAAATGTGCGGTCTTCTGCCATCACACCTGTCCCACCGTATCCTCCTGCCCAGCTTGTAGCACCTGTTCTGACCGAGCCTTCTGAAAGATCTCTCCCCTAGCCTTTCGCTAGCTTTTCTAAACTTTCACTGGTGAGTTGGAAAATGCTCAGGGGCTCTTAACTCAATGCACTCTTGTTTTCAAACAGCTCCACAGGACGTATTCCTCTGACTTCTCCAAAATAACTTACATGACCAATTTAATGAAGCATAAAGCACTTCAGTGGGCACAGACGGTAATAAATTCTAGTGCTGAACTTACCTACTCTGAATTTATTAATACATTTAAATGTATGTTCATTAAAGGTGTCATTTCAGATGCAGAAGCCTGTCGTATGTTTAGCTTACGGCAAGGAAGAAGGAGTGTGGCAGATTATTCCATTGATTTTGGGATCTGGGCTTTGGAGCGCTCTTCTCCATAGTTTTTCTGACTATATTTGTAATGAGTTGGCTGCGAAAGGATTACCTGCTTCTTTTGAACAGTTAGTGTCCATGTGTATCAAGCAGGATGATCATATTAAGAAGCATCGAAGACAGAAGACCAGCCATTCTCGGGAAGTCCCCAGCTCATACAAGGGCCCCACTGTTGAGCAACCAGTGCGCAGTGGTCCAGCGAAGACCAAAGTGGAGCTGATGCAGGTTGGTCACACCATTTGCTCAGCCCTACCTCATCTTAAGGTTCCTGCCTCCCTCAGTGTCAATGGCAAGTCTTTTTCTCTTCAAGCCCTGATAGACTCTGGAGCTGAAGTTTTTTGGACTCTTATTTGGACAAGCAACTCAATATGTCGCTAATCCCTTTTCCTGAGCGTCCGCGGGTTGCCGGTTGGCAACCATCACTCACCACATCAGTCCTGTTTCTCTGCTACTCTTTGGAAATCACTGTGAGTACCTCACCCTGTACATCTTTAAAGCAACTCACACACCTCTTGTTCTGGGTCATCCCTGGCTGTGAAAACACAACCCCACTATTGACTGGTCTTTAAATAAAATTTCAGTTTGAAGAAGAAGAAAGAAAGAGCTTTATTTGTCACATACATATACATGCAGTGAGATTCATTCTCTGCATTTAACCCATCACACACATGGAGTATGTAGTACACACAGCACAGCATGGAGCAGGGGGCAGCCAAGGGGCGCCCGGGGAGCAACCTGGGGGGGTGGGCTTGCTCAGGGACCCACAGTGATGCCAGCCCAAGGATTTGAACCAGGGTCCTCTCAGTGATGAACCCTCTTCTTCTTCCCTAGGCCACCACTCCCAAACTGAAGCCAGTTCTGTCACCAACACTGTCTACTATCTGCTCAGCTTCCAGCTCATCCTCAGTTGGTCCAATCCATTCCAGAACTCCCTCATCTCTCCTCTGTCCCACCAGTCTATCATGATCTAGACTAAGTGTTTTCTGAAAAGACTTAGCTCTCTCTCTTCCTCCTCACTACCCATATGACTGCACCACAGATCTTCTTCCCAGAGCTCCACTGGTCACCAGTCAGCTGTACAGCCTATCCTGGCCCGAGAGGCTATGAAGTGCGACTCCCCCAAAGCAGCAGGTTTCTTTTTTGTTGAGAAAAAAAAGATAAAACCCTCTGATAATGTATTGTCACTTGTCCCTTGCAAAACATAATTACGACAATGAAGACCGGGAATTGCTAGTAGTGAAACTGACTTTTGGAGGAATGGAGGCACTGACTGGAGGGAGCTGAATAGCCATTCACTGTCTGGATGGACTGCAAGAACCTTTCATATATTCAAACTGCTAAAAGACTAAATGCATGCCCAACCAGATGGTCACTTTTTTTGCTTGTTTCAAATTTACTATCTCTTACCATCCAGGTTCACAGAACACCAAGCCTCCCCCAACACCCTCTCTGGCCAGTTCACTGACCCAGACCAATTAATTAAAGAGAAAACCATCAGTCCATCAATCGCTGGTACGTACAGCCCAGCAAAGGGAACCAGATGCAGGAACCAGCCCTTTAAACCACCTCTTCGTTCCTTCCTCCGTCCGCTCTCAGGTACTGCACTGAGCACACGCAGCTAAATTCACCTGTCACACTGGAATCTACAGAACCATTACTTTCTTCTTGGTCTCCCAGATATGAATAGCAAGTATTTATCAGTGTACTGTGTACTTATGCAAAGAACAGAAAAACCAACTCATGTCAGTCTTTAGCATGACCTTCTTTTGCCTTTAAACCAGAAATAGATCTCTTATGTCTCTTAGGAAATGAAGCTATGAAATCCCTTTTCTGTCAGAATCAGAAGCTTTTTTTAAGTTTTTTTTATTTTTTTTTTAATTAGCGTACTGTTGATTTTGATTGACTGAACCATTGTGACTAATCCATTGTGACAATACTCATGACAACACCTTGAATATGGGATATATTGAAACTGAAGATTTCACCATGGAGAGCGTCTGAGTCTGAAGTAGGCCTTAGCTTAATTTGATTCAGACATACTTTCATAATTTGTAATCGGCTTAGTTTAACAATGTTTTGAATCTAAGAACAAAAGACCCCTAGCAGCTCTGTAGGTTCACTGATTGATGTGTCTTAGTGGGTAGCTCTTGATAGTGAGGGACCTAAAGAATGTAAAGCTGATTGGCAAGATCTTTGAATAACGTTTGAGTGAAGTTGGTTCTCAGAACCTTTCATTTCTGTGTCTCCTATTCCCTATTCCCATTCTCTCCCTCTCTAGGTCATTAAATAACTTTTCATGGGCTTTCCCAGACAGCCTTTCATTCTGTGCTTGGTTTTACAGCATAAGGCATTAATTAATTAATGTGTGTGCATACTGTCTTCCATGAACAAACATGCACACACACACACAAACAAGCATACTGTACAGTACTATTCTTCACAGCACCCGGTCATAAAGGAGCCTTCAACGCCAAAGCCTTTATCTAATAAATAAGCATAAAGAATGAGCATAAGAATAAACTTCCAATGGGACTAAACTGGGAAGCACAGTGGCTTTAACATTCACTTACAAGGACATGGATTGTGCTAAATAAGAATACATTGCCACATTATTACCAGTTAAGAATATAAACCTGAGGCTACAGTCCCATACACAACACAAATCCCAGTCCTAATGAAGTGTTTATGTACAAACACAAAGCAAAGTTGTAAACCAGCCCAGAGAGACTTAAAAGCAATCGCCACAGTGATCCTACAGTAGAAACAATGTACATGTAGAAATGGAGACTACAATGCTGCTAACCTGACTGCCCATCACTGCCTTTAATACCTCAGGCTCTGGCTGCTGGGCTGGAGTCGGCATACACTCAGCTTTAATGTCCCCCCCTGTGCACATGTTTGCAAAGAGCAATGTGTTAGCAGTACAATGCAGTTTTTTTTTGTTGTTGCTGTTCTTGATGCACTTTGAACTTTGCCATCACATTCTTGTCCTTCCATGCATTAAAAGTAAAAGTAATGTCCCTATCTCCATTCCTCAAAACTTGCAGACCCTTCTACCATTGTGCTGAAATCACAAACTGAAATCAAATGATTATAGCACAAGAGCACAGGAAGAAAAAGACATGTTTTAATGTTTTTCTTTCCTTTCGAGCCACCTGGCGTGCAGAAAACTCGAGAACCTGTAAGTAATGGCATAATTAAACTCTATTGTGATGACTAAATTTAGTACAATAACATGTTGCATTACTGTGTTACTGAAAAATGGAATGTGAATACACTAAGACTTCACACCCAAAAGCCTATAGAGTCTCACCTATGTGTTTGTGTGATACACAATGACACACAATGGCTTTTTTGGAAGGAGGAAGGAAAATGTTTTTTTTGTATTTCTGTATTATTTGTAACTGCTTTCAGGTTTTGCATTTTTTTTTTTGTGCATCTGTTGATGAACCATGTTTCAGTTCAGTAAATACACATTACTATGTACTACTACTATAGTCTATGGAAGTAATGGTCATATGGTAAGTAAGTAAAGTTTATTTATATAGTGCTTTACAAGAACAAAGTTCAAAAAGTGCTTTACAACACAGAATAAAATATAACATTTAAAATGCTATAAATAGAATTAAATAAAAGCTACAGATCTTAAATCCAGTGGAAGTGAGTTCCACAACTTGGGGACCACAACCTCAAAAGCACAGTCACCTTTTGTCCTTAACCTGGAGCTAGGTACAGCCAACAAGCCCTGATCAGCAGATCTCAGAGATCTAGATGGTTGGTAAGGTTGTGGTACTGTAGCTCACTGATATATGGAGGCATCTGACCGTGGAGGGCTCTGAAAGTGATCACCAAAGCTTTAAAAATGAAAAAAATTTATGGGGAGCCAGTGTAAAGAAGCCAGAATTGGTGTCACATGGGAACTTTTAGGGGACCTGGTGAGAAGCCTCGTGGCAGCATTCTGGACCATTTGTAAGTAATCCTGAGATGATTTGTTCAGGAAGGAATAATGAATTACAATAGTCGAGGTGAGATGAAATAAATGCATGTATAACCATTTCCATTTCACTTTGGGGCACAGTATATTTAAGATGAGTAATGCTGCGCAGATGATAAAAACAAGTTTGTACAAGATAACTAACATGCTTCTCCAAGGTGAATGCCTGATCAAAAGTAACAGCCAGATTTCTCACAGTGGAGCAAACAGAAGATGAAAGGGGTCCAAGATTTTGGATTACTGTGGGAACAAAGTTGTCAGGGGCACAGATCAGAACTTCAGTTTTTTTTAAGTTTTTAGAGATAGATAATTTGCTGCTATCCAGTTCTTTATAACACAAATGCAGTATTGAAGAATCGATCATTTAGCTACATTCTGGGGTTTGAAAGACATGTACAACTGAATATCATCTGCGTAGCAATGGTATGACATGCCTTCAAAGTTGTTCAGGATGTGTCCAAGTGAGAGCACATATAGAGCAAACAGTATTGGTTGCAGGACCGAGCCTTGGGACACACCACAAGATAGGGTAGCAGAGGAGGACATACTGTAAAATTAGTAGAAGCAACTAAAAAGCTTCTCTGAGAGAAATACAGTAAGAAGGAAGCCAGTCAAGAGCTAACCCAGAGATACCCACACAAGTTCTAAGTCTCTCAATCAGGATACCATGATCAATAGTTGGGCTTTTTTAAAAGAGAGTGAATAACAGCCTGTTAAAGTTAAAGAATTTAAAGAATTGTTAATTATCTTGAGAACACATGGTCCAATGGTAGGAAATGTGTCTTTGAACATTGAGGCTGGTAAAATGTCAAGTGGGCACGAGGACAGTTTCATTTTATCAACCAAATTAATGAGAGCATTAAGAGAAATCCAATTAAAACTCTCTAAAACTGACGGCCAGTTTAGGGATGGGACTGGAGGGAAAGGAGTAGGGGTCATGTTTGCTCTGATATGGTGGCTCTTATTAACAAAGAAGGAGCGAAAGTTTTCACACTCTTCATTTGAGTGAACGGTTGAAGCAGAAGAAACAGGTGTGACAATATTTCTGATTGTGTCAAAAAAACTTTTGGATTCCCTTGGCTTATGGATTATATTTGAAAAATATGTAGCCCTCGCATCTTTCACTATATTATTAAAAGAATGCAAGAGCTCTCTTAATAAATAACAAAGATGAACCTGGAGCTTTATGGATTTCCACAAACATTCCACTTTCCGACAGCTACGCTTGAAAGAGCGAATACTGTCATTCATCCAGGGTAAGGATTTAGCACAGGAAGCAGTTCTGGTTTTAAAGGAGCCACTTTGTCTAAAACAGATAAACAGCGATCATAACAGCGATCAAAATAATGCACCATAAAATTCACACCTTTGTTAAGAAAAGGAGCATCATCAATGTTGAAAAGAGCAGAAAATTTATCAGTAGAGAGATGATTAAATAAGAAATTATATGATGACTAGTAACAGGATTTGAGTCAAAAAATAAATTAAAAAGAATACACGTGATCAGAAATAAAAATGTCCTGAGAATAAAGAGAGTCAATATTCAGGCCCAGAGTAAAAATAAGATCTAAAACATCGTATTTCAAGTGAGTTAAATTCTTAGAGTATCTTGAGCACTACATGACTGACACTACAAACACTGTTCAACAAAAAGAGTACAGTTCATCTCCTTTAGGCTGACAAGTTGCACAAAGCAAATATGTATTTCACATGACCCTAAAGGGAGGCTCTGAAATCATTTTCCAAAGCATAATTAACAAATGCACATAAAAACTGTTTCTGTACTGTTTCATTAACAGCTAAGGGTCACATCCCACATGTTCTACCAGAAAGTCTGGATTACAGTGAACCCTCGTTATAACGCGCTTCACCTCTCGCGGCCTCGCTGTTTCACGGATTTGTTTAGTGCAGTTTTTTTATGCTTTTTTTTTTTTTTTTTTTTTTTTTAACAGTGTATGAACAAGCATCATGTTCTGCTGCCTGATTGGCTGTCAATCAATCTCCTCCGTCCCTCGTCTCTGTCCAGCACAGAATGTGTTCGGCTTGAAAACAGGTTTTGATCTTTGGTTTCCTTCTATAGTACTGTATAATAATTGTAAAAAATAAAGCTGACTACTTCGCGGATTTCGCCTATTGTGAGTTATTTTTGGAACGTAACCCCCGCCATAAACAAGGGTTCATTGTATTTGTGAATTCAGTGGATAAACAGTCATTTAAAAAAATCTAATTATGAATTTGCTTTCAAACAGTATAATAAAATTAATAATAAAATTAATTTACGATGTCTCAAATCTATTTATAATCAAAGTGAAATTTTTCAGTGATGAGCACATCATTTAAGCATATAATTAAAGGAAAGCAGCACAGTCAGAACTAAGAAACTGTAACTATAAAAGCAATGCGGTCTTCTGCTACAGCAGCAGAAGACCACACCGGGTGTCACTCCCCTCATGTAAGAACAAGAAATTGAGTCTGCAATTAGCACCAGCTCACCAAAATTAGACAACAGAAGATTGGAAAAGCATCACCCGTTCTGCTGAGTCTCAATTTTGGCTGCAATATTCACATGGCCAGAATTTGGTGTAAACAACATGGAAACATGAATCCATCCTGCATTTAAACAATGCTCAGTTCAGGCTGAGCATTGTTTAAATGAGTATTGTTGCTGACCATTTTCATCCTTTTATGGCCACAGTGTACCCATCTTCTGATAGCTGCTTCCAGCAGGATAAAACAGAAAACACAAAACACAAATTTTAGATCATCTCAAACTGTTTTTTTGGACATGATAGTAAGTTCACCTGTAATATTTCAGAAGCTGCACCAATACATCTGTCAGTCTCCCACTCCTGCCTTCCCTCAAGACCCAGAGATACTTGAACCTCTCCATCTTGGACAACATCTCCCTTACAAGCCAGAGCGAATCTGATGTTCAACAACAGACAGACTTGCCTGTCCAGTATTGTAGCACACACCTTCCCAGGGAGCCTGAGGAGTATGGGCTTGACACTGGAACACAACCTCTGGTCTGCCATCTTATAAAAAAAAAAAAAAAAAAGGCACTTTCCAGCACCCCACCCAAGGACTCCAAGAAGGGCAGGTACTCTGAGCTGCCGCTGGGCACATATGCACAAACAACAGTTATGGCCCATTCTCTGAGCAAAAGGTGCACACCAGCAACCATCTCATCAACTGGGAAAAGCACCAACATACAGGCACCAAACTGGGGGATATACAAGTCAAGCCTTCCCAGTCAGCCTTTTCTCAACAAGGGCAATTTCAGAATGAAATACAGTCCAGTCCCTCTCCAGGAGACTGATTCCAGAACCCAAGCTGTGCACTGAGGCAAGCGTGACTATATCTAGCCCATATCTCTTGACTTCATGCACCAGCTCAGGCTCCTTCCCCAACAGAGAGGTGACATTCCAGAGGCAGCTGTTACCTAAGAAGTCTAGCTTCTAAGAGGGAGGTTAGTAAAAACACCTGCAATTTGATAAATGAGATATGGAAGCAAAATGACAAACATACATGCATGCACATACTCATGACCTTACACATGCTGGCACCATTAAACAGAAACACACAGTTTTCCATGAGGCCGTATACAACCAGACATACAGAAATGGTTGGATATTATTTCTTCGGTGTACAAAAGTGCTGTTACTCTTAATGTGGATTAACAGTTTTTAATCAATTATTCATTCAAAATCATTCACCTTTGGCAAATGCTAAGATACATATGTTAAAATTGCAGCAACCAGTCATTTAAATGAACAAAGTGCCTATAGATTCTACAGTGTACTGGAGAATTTTAACATTACTGATTTTTCCGATTTAAAGACAAGACAGTTTTATTCTCAGCGTCTTATTTCCCCTCGCTTAGAGCTCTTTTTTTTTTGAGTGATGTTAAAGGTCTCATTTTTCCCCCCTTCTGAATCAGCATAATTCCTTTATGCGGGATCTGTGGTGAAACGCTCTTGCCAGGAGACTAATGGTCTGCCATTTACAGATAAAGGGCTTTCAGTTTTCTCAGTAATATGGAGAAAGTGACAGTGTGGGAATGCCCACACAAAAATACTTTGCTTTTCACACAAGGACAGTTTTGTGGAAGACCAAAATGATTTAAAGTGTTTTAAATGATTGGTTCTCTTGATGCTGTCTGTTTAATTATTGTTATTGACATTTACTCTGTGTTACTGAGTTATAGTGAGATTGGAACACCAATGACCCAATCAGCACAGGCATGATTTTTTTGGAATCTTGATCAACTATATATACATATATATATATATATATATATATATGAACAAACAATGATCTTGCTGTGGTGTGTGTGTGTGTGTGTGTGTGTGTGTGTGTGTGTGTGTGTGTGTGTGTGTGTGTGTGTGTGTGTGTGTGTGTGTGTGTGTGTGTGTGTGTGTGTGTGTGTGTGTGTGAGAAAGACAGAGACAGAGAGAGAGAGAGAGAGAGAGAAAGAGAGAGTGAATGTCTCTTTTTTTGTCAAAAAATTTACTTAATGAGGGTGGGAAGCTGCAATAACACCCCCAGGAAGCCAGAGGCAGATAGAGAAAGTCCCAAGGCCACACATTCCGATGACAACCACATGCCCACCCCAGCAGAAGGAAGAAGGTAAGGCTCCAGACAGGCCCCAAAACCGAAGGGTAAGAGCCTGAGAGAACTAGAGCCCCGGCGCCCCCGAAAGGGCTGTCCATCCCAGGCCTCAGGCATCCGAGAACCACCAGGCACCCAGCCATTGGCCAGTGAAGTTCTTCCACACCAAACTCACTCATCCATGTCTTTATGGACCTTGCTTTGTGCACTGGTGCACAGTCATGTTGGAACAGGAAGGGGCCATCCCCAAACGGTTCCCATGAAGGTGGGTGAATGAAATTTTTCAAAATATCTTGGTATGCTGAAGTATTAGGAGTTCTTTTCACCGGAACTTAGGGGCCGACCCCAACTCCTGAAAAACAACCCCACACTATAATCCCCCCTCCACCAAACTTTACACTTGACACAATGCAGTCAGACTTGTACCAATTTCCTAGCAACCGCAAAACCTAGACTTGTCCATCGGATTGCCAGCCACAGAAGCATGATTTGTCATTCCAGAGAACATGTCTCCACTGTACTGGAGTCCAGTGGCGGCGGGCTTTACACCACTGCATCCACCATTTTGCATTGCACTTGGTGATGTGTGATGTAACCCTTAGATTCACCTGCTCTGCCATGAAATCCCATTCCATGAAGTTTTCTACGTACTGTTCTGGAGCTAATCTGAAGGCCACATGAAGTTTGGAGGCCTGACCACTAACAGTTGACTGTGGAATAATTAGTAGAATAGAATAGAATAGAATAGAATAGAATAGAATAGAATGCCTTTATTGTCATTATACAGGATGTACAATGAGATTGGAGGGCCACTCCTGTTCAGTGCCATGTAACAGAAAATCAAACTCTCTAAATGAAAATAAAAATATTATAAAAATATTATAAAAATATTATAATCTAGTATAAGATATAGTAGCTAGGAAATTTCACAACAGGACAGGCAGCATCCTATCACGGTACCACACTGGAATTCACTGAGCTCGTGAGAGCAACCCATTCTTTCACAAATGTTTGTAGAAGCAGTCTGCATACCTAGTGCTTGGTTTATACACCTGGTGCCATGGAAGTGATTTGAACACCTGAATTCAATGATTTGGATGGGTGAGTTAATACTTTGGCGGTATATTTGCATTTATAAGATGCCCTGACTATGATTAGCATTATGATTAATTCTTATTATGTTAAACAAAAATTGGAAATGTCGTATACTGTAAGTGCTGTCATCATAAATCTGTCATTTTTAGTGTGCCTAAAATAGTTGGTGAGAGATTCTTACCTGAACTTTCACCAGCTTCAGTGACTTCACTCCCCATCAAGATTTATTGCTCTTACGTATATTCAAAAGAAATGGAAGCTGTAGTTAACAAATGCAGCCAAGAATATTTTAAAAAGTTGAGGCTCTTCAGTTTTGCAAGCAGCCACAGCAGTCAGTGTCTAGGGTAATCAAATTTACATCGACAGTTAAAGCATTTTTGAAAACCTTTCTACACAAATTGTGCAACAACAGATAGTTTTTAATATTCAGTCAACAACCATCTTTATCAGTCTGTTTGGATGTTCCACACAGAGACTGTAGGCTAATGAGAAGAATGTGTGATGATTAAAACTGACAAAAAGGTCCATTATTTAAAAAGGGCCAGTTCAAGTGAGAATAGATCAAAAGTCAGTGTGATAATTTACTTGACATCTGTATGCCACTGTATCTGGTCACATTTTATTGTAATTTTTTTTTAATTTATTTATTTATTTATTGTGTGTGTGTGTGTGTGTGTGTGTGTTTGTGTGTGTGTGTGTGTGTGTGTGTGTGTGTGTGTGTGTGTGTGTGTGTGTGCCAGCTTTCCAAAACACAAGAAAAAAATTTCTCTAAATGTCAGATCAGTCTTGCTTGCCAGCATCAGATCTCTGACATCTTTCATCTTTGACCCAGATCAAAGGTGGGAATGTGGTTTTCACTAGTAGAGACATGGATATGTAAACTCCCTCCACTATGGGGTCAGGGGTCACACCACATTCCAAGGGAGGCCCTTGTTTTTAAAAGTCACAATAGTGACAGCAGAAATAGACAGTTTATGGACGATGGTTTTATCAGTCATTGTCACGTACCAAGCAAATCAAATACTTAGGAAACAAAAAAGGGTTTGGGGGGGGGGGGGGGGGGGGGGGGGGGGGGGGGTCATAAAGTTTGAGGAAATACCCCAAAAATCCACTTGAAACTCATGTAAGGCTTTTTTTTTTTTTTTGTTATTCATCATAAAGTGATAGAATTGTTGCCAAACACAACACTCTGAGATCAAGTAGGAATGTTTTCTGGTGCTTTCATTGTTTGACACATTTTTACAGCCACGGGTCTCTATCAGTGTTTGATGTTTCTGATATAGCTACTCAGTCAGCCATGACAACTTCAGCTTACATCATACTGTAACCACCAACACGGAGCTTCATTTCTGCTATGTGTGGTCACCTGTTTTGTCACTGATGGAGACACACACTAACAAAAGTGGTGACCTGACCTGGAGAGGAGGGGACTTAGTGCTTCCTTCCCTTTCTCTTATTTAAATGTGTACACTTTTAATCTTAGTACAAATAATTATTATTATTGAAGTTATCATTATTAGTAGTAGTAGTAGCAGTAGTAATAGTAATAGTAGTAGTAATTGTTAGGCACCAAAACTAAAAAAACCATGCTCGTGGTGCAGACATCAAAGAACACCTTGTGCATGTCTGTGAGACACGAGCAGCTTTGACAGAACAGCAGTATTTGACACCCTGGGAATGAGAAATGGCTGCTTCAACACTGCCAGTAACTCACTGGTGGAAGAACTACAACGGTCTCTTTTGTTTTTAAATCTATTCTGACTTTTCTAAGATCTCCAAAATTCCTTTTCATGGCCTTTTCATGGTATTCTATTACAGCTCACTCGTGGATATATTAATTCTTTGCTGTAAGTAAACCATAACTTGAATGCCCATTAGTATAACGCTTTTTTTCAGCTTGTCTGCACTTTGAAGATATTAAGCTGTTGCTAACAGAACAAAGCAGGCCTTCATTGTGAAAGGTGAAGGGTTTCTCGCAACCACACAAGACGTTCTCTTCATCGTGACTGAAATTTGTTGTGGATGGGAGTCATGGCAGGAGAGTTCAAAGATGCAAGCTTATTATCCAGGTAGAGAGTAATTTCTTTGATAAGTTGCACCACTGCTCCACCTGGCAAAACTTTTGTCCATGTAACTGCATGAGTGAAATTAGGATGATATTTCATGATATTTCAGTGCTGTGTATTTGCTGATTTCACAATACTTTGTGGAAAAATACAACATCAGTTACTTCTGAAAGACACAGTGATCGCTCACATGCGGCGTGTCTGTGCATTCCTGGGTGGTCTGAACTTTCCACAGTTTGGTTATCGTTGGGGGTGGGAGTGTCAGGCTTTGGTTTGGTGACTGGTAGTGAATTGGAATTTGCTGGTACTTTGTGCCAACGAGGGAACTTTTAACCCATATCAGCTAATTCAGACAGTTCAGCTTTGGCCAGCACTTTGGTATGACTCATTTCTTTGAATTTATGGTGCAAAAGCACAGTTATTGAAAACATATGACTAACAGGTGTACAGGTGCATGCACGGTCCATTAACATCTTAAATGTAACTGACTCATCAAACTCAGAACCAGAATCAATGAACTAACATCTGCAAGACTTGAGCAGTTACACTTACTGTAAGTAATACTAAGGTTAAGTATTTTCTTTTGAAATCTTTCCAATTGATTTCATGTAGTGTAATCCTCTCTGTAATCTCATGCAATACAGGACACCATTCACTGCATTATCCTGACTGAGCTGTTACATGTAATTCAAAATAATTTTTAGTTTGGCTGACCCACGCTGGCACCTGGAAACTCCTGAGGTTCAATGGAGGGTACTGTGGTAGCTTCTGCATAAGCCGGTACACCCTGCATAATCTCTGCAGCAGCAAGATAGTCAATACTTTCTCTGTGAAAATGAACAGTGAAGTAGTAGTGCCTATCAAGAAAGTAAGAACGCTTGTCTGAAACTGTTTGAATGCTTCAGGGATCTCTTTAGTTTATTCATTAAACCTTATATAATTTACAATTTTAGAAAAATTGGACCTCTTTATTGCATGATCCCCAACACTGAAACTGCTACATTGGCGGGTTTTGTAAATTCTGCTCCACTCTGTAAGCATTTTACACGCATGGGGTTTGAGCTAAATGAGAACATTTGTTCTTTTTCTCATCTTCCTGCCAGCAGGTCCAGCTCCACACCACTCTGGACAGTGGCGGGCTGTGTGGCACAGTAACTCTTGCCCAGACATCGGTTCCCACAGGATGAAACCCCGCCACTAGTTTGCAGACATGCAAATGTTTGAGTGAGAGAGACACTTTCCTTTGGGTCTGGCACTGTAAAATGGAGCTACTGTACTGCAGTGCAGAAGGTGAGACTTGCTGTGTGCTCCTGAAACTGGCATCGCGTTTATTTTGCATTTGTGCGAGATTCAAGCAATTCAGAGAATAATGGCTTTCAATGCAAATGGTTAAAGCTAGTTTATTAGTCCTTTTGTAGATATAATATAGCTTCACCTCTGATAAAACGCTGCAGACAGGCTCGCTTTCATCTGCCCTCTCTGATAGTAACTGTAGAAATCATTTTTTCAGCCCAGCATGAAAGCAGTTTCATAGAACAGGACTGCTTACACAACACAGAGATGGTGAACTTTGGCAGGCACTCACCCCTGCAGAGTGTCATAAGACTGGCCACTCTGTTTTTATGTTTCACCCTTCCAGAGATGCTCTTTCTGCCCCAGTGATCACATACAGCTGAGTACCAATAATTAGTGTAATTCTTCAGCCCTTCATTTTCATCTTGGGATCTTAAACCCAGAGAGAGAAATAGGAAGATGTATACTACTGACATGGAAGGTTACCATTTTTCTGGCGGGGGGGGGGCTGTTAATAAAAATGAGTTTAAATTTCATCAGAAGTTGTAATATTGTTCAAGAAGCACCTTTTAAAAAGAGCTAAAAGTTAAAAAAAAAAAAAGTCTGCACACACTGTAAGTTGCTGTTGATGTTTATCTCCTTTGTACCACACAGTCGTCTTGATTACTTACATATTCAAGTGGGAAACTGTGACTCCAACCATTAACTCTGCTAGTGTTGTAATTAAAGTGCTCAGAGCATAACCATTATTTTAATGGGACACTTGTTACTAGAGAAAATGCACAACTGATTGAATTAATAACCTACGCCGCTCCTTGGATAGCAATAGATCAACATAATGATTGCTACTATAAATCTGATTAATCAAGAATATGTCAGCCTCGTCCAGGATGGTGATCCGGCGTGAACTGTAACTGCTCACATGATCAAACATGGTCAGAGCAAGACCTCCCATGCTGTAACACTTCTAGGGCCAACTGATGTGAAGCAATGACAGCACAATAACTGCACTAATCAGTGGTTATTATGAAGACTAATTCCTGAGTCACTCAGCCATGTCCCATACATTATCTGGTTCTGTGAAAGCTTTTGAAGAGCATAGAAGGTTGGAGAAGTACATTAACATATCCTAAGTGTAACTTTCCAATGGAGTGCTACTGAGTCTATTAGTTACAGTAGTAACAGTGCTGCGAAAGACTTCAAATAAATGCTACTATTGCAAACATAAAATATAGCATATGGTGTCATCGTTGCACCTGAACATTAGCGTCCCAAGTGTTGATACATTAGATTGCATGCCATTAATTAAACTGCTTGTAAGACTTCAGTAAGACTGAAACAACTGAATAAGACAAATCTATGACATAACATTTAAAAATGTACCCTACCTGTACATGTCCCTTTTCTCAGTCTCTTCTTACACAAGGTGTAGTTTAATCAAAACATTTTTACTTCTAAAATATATATTTAAAAAAAGATCATTGAGGTCCTGCAGTGAAACCAAAGCCAAAACCAGGCTTCAGCATCCATCTCCAAATATTTAGGTAAAACAGCATTTCACACTGAACTCATGCATCCAAGGTGCATCAGTTGTACTAGACAAGGTCAAGACAACAGCAGTAAAGACATCAGTATTCTTTCACAGTGGTGCAGAGTTTTTGCAAATCCTGACTAACCCTTCAATCATGACACTGCCTGGCAACCACCATCTCCCATTGCTCCGCTCTTACCTTCATCTTTGTTTCCCACCTCCTTTTACTCTTGCTCTCTGTCAGCTCCCATCAGCCTCCCCCTCTGTGATGCGCTGAGAGGAATTTTACAGCTGCTGTCTGCTTATTGTGCATGCAGACACACACACACACATATACTGTAAAGACCCAAACACATAAGTATATCCATACATGTGTGAACAGACTCACACTAACATACAGAGACACATATGCACATAAATCACATGTGAGCATGCACACAAACTCACATATGCTTACCACAAGTGTAGCCTGCGCTCACAAGACACGCATGCAGACCTTGATGACAGCTAATTATAGGCAGCTGCTATCTGCTTTAGCCTTTGAAATGATGGATCCTCAGGAGCAAAGTAGCTGTTTATTTTGCTTTGTTTCTTTTTTTTTTTCACTTTTGATGGTGTGCTAATCTCACCTGACATAATGTCTGCCAGTGATATTCATTCAGCTAGGAAGCAGACAAACAGATCAGAGGAACTGACAACTGATGCTCAGTATAGTATCAGACATCTTCTAGGTATTCTACACTGAAATTGTGAAGACGCTCTTTGTGGTTTTTAAAATTCTAAGCAATTTTTTTTTTTTTTTAAAAAAAGCGAAATAAAAAAAATCATGTCAAAGTTTAAAGCTCACCCATATTAAAGCTGCTTTACTTCAACTTCCATGTTGTGGGATCTTTCAGCGTCTTCATTCACATATTGTCTTCTTTAAAGTAGTAAAAATAGGCTGTGCATCTGGAATGCGGCTGTTGTTTAATCAGCATCTTTCTGCAATTTGACTTTCTTCTGTATTCAGCCTCACCAAGTTCAGAGAACTTCAAAGAAATTTTGTCCAACTCGCAATTCAAAAGGATACGTTTGCTCTACTGCTTACATGCAGCCAGCACTCCATATTTTTTCCTGTTTGCATCCAGATATGCTTGCTCAGATATACAATGATGTGCAAATGACAGTTTCAAATAGACGAAATACGAAATGTACGTGTCACTGGGTAGGGCGTAATTATTCTCTTAAAAAAGACTGTCTTTGATCTGCATCAGAAAATATCTATTGTTCTTGTGGCCAAACAAGTTTATATATCTTAATCATGTGTCAAGACCATGTTATTCCAAATGGCCAGGTTTTTGCTGCAGGCCAACTGTAGTTTTGCTCTAATTTTCTTTTTTTGGACAGCAAGGACTTTTTCCTGGCACAGCTTCCATGCGGGTCAGATGTTTAAATCTTTTCTGATTGTACATGCCTGCACCTCGACACTAACGCTTGTAAGATGCTTATAGATCCTGTGATTGATTACATTTCGGGGGTTTTGGAGACTTCTTTTTACTGCAAGGCTGAGATTGCTGGGCACCCAATCTTGTAGAAAGAGACAGCTTCGAATGCAGATGTGAAGATGTGAAGAGGAGGCCTAAATAAGAGAAGTTCCACCTGGGGGGGGGGGGGGGGGGGGGGCTCTAATCACTGGCATTTAATCTTGAACCTCTGGTTTATATTTTCATTGATTTGAAGGCATGAAAAAAGTATGCTTACTTTTAACATGTAACACCTGTTTTTATTTATTTAAATAATATTCAAAATGTTGATTTCCAACAATAACAATGTCTATGTGATATTCCTATTTTTCACAGCACTGTATATTGGACACTATATGCCTCGGTGTCTCATAATACATGTGCTGGAATGAGTTCCCTTTATGTGTCAGTTCTCTGCCTTTGTAAATCCCCAGATGTTATTGAAGACAGACAGTAGGGCATATAGCCAAGCTGACTGAGACAGGCAGACAGAAGAACAAGCAGTCAGACAGGCAGGCAGGCTGAGAGGCCTACAGGAGCTCACAGGTCAAAACGTTCACAGTGCTCAGCGTACTTACAGGAGCTTTCTTTATGTTCAGCTCCTTCAGACAATACAGACAACAAACCATTACTTCTCAGTCTGCCAGTTTGACCCCCCCACCCCCTGTGCACCCCACAATGAAGCATCCTGCCGTACATCCCAACAAAAACGCTGTTTTGTTGGGGTGTGTTTTGTTGGCATACCTTTGAACTTCAGAGTTCAAAGGTATGCCAAAACTTTCTAATCAGCTGTAAAGATTTGCTCTTGCTGAACGCATATGAACAATTTGCTCACGTAGAAATATGAAAGCAGCCCATTTTCCATATATTCACGTGATACCAGACACACAGATGCAGAGTGAGTATTGGATTGCTGCGAGTGTGCACATGTGTCTGAGCAAGGGGTCTGTGTAATAACGTAGAAGGAGGAGGGGTGCTTGCAGTGTCAGCTGCTGTTGTAAAGTACACATTTCCTGAGCCTCCAAACATATGGTAAGAATTGATGACGGCATTTTATCACTGATTAAATCCAGGATTGGCAAACAGAGGCAGAAGTCTGGAAGTGGGTATTGTATATGTATCAGTTTTATAGGCTTAGAACATATTACACTTAGAATGAAAATGTTCTTGCATTTTCTTATCCTGCTTCTTATCTGCAGGGGGTTTTATTCAGGGGAAAGTTGGTTATTAGTCGCTAATACCTCAGCACTGTCTCACTGATTCCCTTTCTGTCATTCAAAACAAATTAATCCGTCATGTGTGATAGCTATCGCTAATCCAACATGACACAGGCCATCTGGAAGATGCATCAAACACCTTGCATTCCAGAAGGAAACAAATCCTCATGACTTGGTGTCAGAGAGAGCTGAGGTCCAGTCTCACTGCTTAGTCTTTGCTTTTTCCTTCCTGCCAAAATCCCAAAGTCAACTTTCTGGTTAGCATGTTCAACAACAGGACATCAAACCTGTGTGAGTTTTTAGATGGCAACGTTTCTGTTGTTCAGTACTACTAAATAGTACTACATTGGATAATACTAAATAATAATAATACTAAACATAGAAATGAGAAACCATATGCAGAAGTAGATTTCATCCTCTGTGCACATGCAGTCAGAAAACTGGGGGAGAGAGGTGGGCAATCTATAGACCCTCTCACTTGAGGGTCACCTTTGATTCCTTTCGCTCTGATTCAGATATTTTTGATTTGGTGCTAAAAGGATCACTCTGTAAACACCACACATTTATTTCCCCTGCTGTACAGCAGAGATCTCATCTGGTTTTTCTTTCAGGATGATAAAATACTTGAGAATATGAAACAAGTGCTCCTGATCGTTTGGCTTGCACAGTCCCAAGCACTTCTATGAATGACTGCAGGGAGTTCAGAAATGTTGGCACGCTGCCTATCAGTGCAGCTGTGGAATATTGGAGAGATGGGAGAATGGCAAGCGGATTAAATAGGGTCAGTGGTTAAATTTCAAGCTGTAAAGCATCACAAATTACTGATTACCTGCTCCAGGGTGTAATCTCTGGATCGAGCTTGGGCAAGATCAACATGACTGAATTCATATTTTTAAAAAATGATCGTTCCTTTATACTTTGAAAAGCGTTGTTTTCCAACTGGACCTGAAATTTGTTTTTTGTTTTTTGTTTTTTTTTATGTATTTGTGTGTTTGTTTAATATCACAGTGGCCTTGTAAGCTGAGAAGTAGACGTCTCTCAATGCAGGTGCCAAATGTGATTGGCTACAGGCTGTAGCCTGCTTGGGGTAAGCCCCCTACACCCTGCCCAGAAAACACTCACACAGAGCATTGTGTGCAGAGCTCCCTCGTCGGGCTCCCAAGAGAAACATATTTGAACTCAGTGCGATTTTTACAGAAGTCTGTCTTTGCCAAGATGAGTTGCGGCCTATTTAAGACAATCACGTGATTTTGTTGGGAGTCAAAAGGATCCACGGTGGTCACTGGGTATAGAGAGAGAGAGAGAGAGAGAGAGAGAGAGAGCGGCTGACTGAGTGTAGCCGAGAAAGAGAGAGAGAAAGAGAGAGAATTGTAGGGCTGCCTTGACTGGAAAAAAACAGAAGAAAATGACTTGCCGGGAGAGAGGACTAGAGTTCAAGCAGTTTACCCCGATTGGAACTCCACATGGAAATGAATGGAGACCAAAGTGGCTAAACTGAAGCCTGCATCTGAAACTCGTTGATGCTTTATTCATCTAAAGCAGAAGTGCTGCTGCTGCTGTTGAACTGTTTCATTTACGATATCGGTACTGCTGGAAAGTGTGTTAAAAGTGATCCACGGACATGTATTTCTCGCGTTTGTCTTGTGCAGCGTGCAGAAGCTGGAGACCGGCGTTTCTCCACCTGTTGTGGTTTTTCTCCCTGGGCAAAGTAAGTCCGCTGTATTGCATGCATGTGGCTCACGGTGTTTTCAATACACCAAATAACTAGGTGCTGAGTTATATATATATATACACACACACACACACACACACACACACATATATATATACATATATATATATATATATATATATATATATATATATATATATATATATATATATATATATATATATATATATATATATATATATATTGGATGCACAAACCAGTTCGTTTACACTTTCTCTCTTGCAGAGCGTCCTTTTGAATGCTAGTGCTGACAGTGCTGAATATGACCAAGGCGCATTTGTTCTGCTCCGGTCTCTCAATTTACCCCAAAACACAGGTAGGCTAAGTGACGATTTTTTTTTTTTTTTCCAGCTGTAATGAATTTTTTAAAGTGTGATGGATGATTTGCTGTATGCTTTTCAGCAATTAAAATCAGAAGTAAATTTAACCTCTCCACCCTTCAAGCGGCCGGCAGCATCAAACAGCGCTCACCTGCGTTGTGCGTTACCTTCTTTCACCGCTGGGGGGCAACCTGTGCCCTGAATCAGACTCGCTGGTTCTCTGCTGCAGCGGATCTCAAATTGTGGTCCACAGCAAAATAAGGAATTGTTTAATTCTGTAAAACTCGTTTCACTTGTTTGACGTTACATTAAAGCAGTTATTTATTAATGTGTCAAGTCCCGGAACAAGAAGAGGGTGACAGGAATAAATAGCACAATAAAAAAAAATGGCTCTGTGAGAGTGACTGAAGTCTTCAATGAGGATGCAGTGATGGCTGCTTTGTTAATTATTAGAGTAAGAAGTTAACTGCGAGGCTTTCATCTGTTCTCGTTTTGTGGATCTAACCCCGTGTGGCGTGATGAGCCAGCAACTTTTCTGGCTGTGCATTCTCCGCCAGATCTTTTGTTTTTGTTGTTACCATGAAAGTGCATAAATATGCATGTTTAAATGAAGTCTCTCCGAGCACATGTGTAAATGATCTGAAACAGAAGTGAATGGGAAAGCCCTCCCTTGTGTTTTGAGTTAATGTTATAGGCAGTGATTCAACAATTATTTCTCCTTGTTAATGTGTCAACATTTATATGTAAGAGTTAGTGAGGACAGAATTCATATTTTTAATCTTTTGTTATCTTTAAACCAAGGTGCCCACTGGTTAAAGACCCCCATCAGTGCTAATGGCACTCAGGAGCCACTAAACCAACAAACTAACAACTGTAGGATCTTGTCTCTGCCAGAGACAAGTGTGTGTGTGTGTGTGTGTGTGTGTGTGTGTGTGTGTGTGTGTGTGTGTGTGTGTGTGTGTGTGTGTGTGTGTGTGTGCGCGCGTGCACTTTGTTCCCGCAGACTCTTTGTTTGTATATTGTCAGACATGGGTCACCACAGCTGTTTTTTTGAGTGAGGGTGGGACAAACAGTTAACTAGAAGCAAGTGTGTGTGTCTGTGTGTTCGGGGGGATGTGGACAAAGAGGCAAAGACAGAGAAGAGCATTTTCTGGGTTTGCTTAAGTGCTTTGCTTTCTGCACAGAAAATGCTCTCGACTTGCAGCATGTGTTTGCTCTTTGCAGTCCTGTAACTCCTGTAACTCTCAGATCAATAAGACTGGTGACACATCAAGGCTTTGCTTCCTGCTGTAGCCAACCATGCTTAAACACATGCAGTCATAGTAAATCAAGGTGCGTCTGCTGCTGAGGACAGGCAGCGCTGTGGGTAGATACACCGAATGACCAAGATGCACCAAAAACCAAGCTCAGTCCTCAGGCATTGGCATAGGTAATGATGACACACAGTCTGCCACCCTGCATGTTTTTCCCACTGGCAGAAACTGTCTGTCTCTGCGCTATATTTACTCATTATTAAGTCATGCTAAAGCAGGTTATACTGTACAGTGACTGAGACTGGCTCTTGCTGCAACCTTGGACTGTCTGTCCACGTTTGCTGTTAATTCTGTGCACTTTAACCCGAAAAAAAGTGACAGCACATCATTTTTGCATGGCTAGACTAAACACATTTGCAATGGCCATTCTAATACTGTGCCAAAATCAGCCATGATGCTATTATGTCTGCTTGCTTCCAGGTTACTCATAAAGCATCACACATAAAATGTTTCAAGCTGTGTGACTTACAGCACCAAGTACCCCTTCTAACAAAGTTCATAGAACAGTAACAAAAGTTATGGTAAAAAAAAAAAAAAAAAAAAAAAAAACATAAATCATGCACATTTTAACACAGCATAGTGGAGCACGGTGCTGCAGTGGTTAGCACTGTCATGTCGCAGCAAGAAGGTCCTGGGTTTGAATCCAGTCTGGGGCCTTTCTATGTGGAGTTTACATGTTCTCCCTGTGTCTGCCTGAGTTCTCTCCAGGTACTCTGGCTTCCTACCACAGCCCAAAGACATGCACAGGGTTAGGTTGGCCATTCTAAGTTGGCTGTAGATGTGAGTGTGAATGGTTGTCTGTCTCTATGTGTTAGTCCTATGACCAGTCCACGGTCTAGCCTACCTCTCACCCTCTGACAGCTGGGATAGGCTCCAGACCCCACCACCACCTCCACCACAATCCTGAAGTGGCTACGTGGGGAAAAAATGGATGGATGGAAATCATGCACATTTTGACCCATTTTATATATATATTTCAAGTACATGCAAGAATGAATATGTTCATATGTTATAAAGGATGTCCTTTAGTCTGTCCTTCCATTTTTACTCATGGGATGACCTTAAGCAATGTTGACTGTTGAGATTTTTCCTCAAAAGCAATTTCATGCAACTCAAGGAGTCAATATAAAGTCAGCTACTTTTGATTTGACCTTTTTGACCTGTGACCACAACACTATTAGACCTTTAACTGTACTACGAGGTCAGGGCTGTGACCTGCCACCATTGCCCTTTATGACTTGCTGTCGTCCAGCTTGAGCTGTAATAAAAAATTAATGGAGTAAAGCACTTGGTCAAACATGATTCACTCTCTACTAAAAGGCCTGTGATTGTCTCGAACCCTTCCTTTTCTTGCAAGCCTTTTTTGACCCTATCAGCAAAAGTATATGAGGCAGGTCAAGGAGAGCTCACAAAGAAAAGGAGAAAATTGTAGTTTTAGCCTATGTTGCAACCAAGGCAGCAGCTGACACAATGGGCAGCTGCTGCCTTAAATTATGTTGACACATCAGATTTGTTTAGATTTGCCATGAGGACAATGTGGGGTTTTTTTGTTTTGTTTTTTTTTATCTATAACAATATCCTCTTCTGCTCTTCACAGTTTTTCTCCTGGCAATCCTTCAGTTGCATAGTTTCAAACCATGAAATCTCTTTGTATTTAATATACCCATATCAAAAGACAATATTTTTTTTCTTTAAACTGGCTACTTTTTTGTCTTGGTGTTGTGATTGCATTTTAACTCAGTGTTTCACCTTTCGTCAACTGTTTCCTGTCCCTATTTTTGCCTCTTCTTCCTTCCCCATCATCCTTTGTCTTATCCAGAATATGAGATTGTATCTCCATATGAGGTCAACCAACATGGTGTTTACATCTCTCATGAAATTGCCCACCACCAACGCACAAGGCGACGCAGATCCCTCACTCCAGATGCAGGCTCATCTGACGCCGACAGCGGCAGTGAAACAGTCCACTTTCGGCTCAGTGGCTTGGGGCAGGACTTCCACATGGAGCTGAGGGACGCCTCGGAAAGCCTGATTGCACCTGGCTTCGCCATCCAAGTCCTGGGAAAGAACAACACCAAGAGCCTGAGGGCCTACCGTCAGGAGGACCTCTGCTTTTATCAGGGGTCACTGAGGTCAAGGGTCAACTCCTCTGTGGCACTATCCACATGCATGGGGATGGTGAGTCAAAACAAATATAGGTTTCAGGAAGGGTTCAGATGAGACAGAAAGCAAGAGTAAATAAGTCAGATAAGCATCGTGTGTGCTCTGTATAAGTCAGAAAGACTTCTTAGTAAATTCATTGTAAGTGCATCTCAGGGACATTTTTATATTGCTTAAGTTTTGGCAGCATTTAGATTTAGCAGCGAGTACTCTAATTGTACTCAATGACCTAGAAAAAAAACGAGCCTGGGAGCCAAAGAAATTTGGCTCGTCCTGGGACTGCTGATAATATAAACACTGAGTGTCAGAGTTCTTGTCATGGCAAAACTGGGAAGGCAGAAAGAGAGAGGTTAATGACCTTTGTTGGATTTCAACTTAAAGTTCAGAATATACTAACTTAACAGCAAAGAATAAAGACAGCTAGTAAATTAGATTAAATTGCAGTTCTTCAATTGTGAGACACTATACTTGGTCATCAGTGTTCTTTTAGTATGCTTCTTTGTCTTTTACACAGTTCTTGAGTCAGTGCATTGCCCTTCTGGTGTGCTCAAAAAATTGACTTAAATTGACTTAAAAACCCACTGAATAACTTGGCAAAATATACACGGGAGGTTCTCGCTCCAGTATGTCATGCATTATTAGTTGTAAGTCAGCTAATGAATTACTAATGGATGGAAAAGCTAAGCTTGTGAACACCACATCATGCTCACTACAAGCCAGGAAAATTCTAGAAATACACATAAACCAAATTCACCAAAACAATGTTTTGATGGTATATTACTTTTAAATATAGCACATAGTATAGCTCTCTCATGGGTTTCACATGGTGTTTAGTACACAGATATAAAAATATCTTTAATATTCCTTAACAATGAGAATTGTCTTTGCATCAGTTTTCATCTTGAAAGCCGTAATGTTTGCAAATGAGCTGCTGTCACTGTTTAAAGGAGACTGAAATGCGTCCAAATGGAGTCCAGGTGAAATTAAACGCTGAGCATTCTTAAAGCTACACAGATGGTAAGCTGATATCCACATCCAAACCTGAGCAGATTTATTGGTGTTTAAATGATGGGATGTGTTTGTGTGTTTGGTCAGAGCAACGCATGGGAAACAATTAGTAGAGCTCTGTTTGCTCTGGTGGTGTTTGGAAGTAATTTTATTTTTCTTTCTACTGCTTTATGTGTAATAAGTCCATCTTTTTTCTGGATAAAAGTCATCATTGTGTAATTTACCGGTAGGCTAAAACTGCTGATTGGATGGAATTCTGATTAAATCCTCTGGACTAGTTATATTCTGTTTAGCTTTACTGGCTGAATTCCAATTCTTGCCTTGGTGGTCCTCCTTTGCTACATGGACACGAAGAAAACATTACTGTAAGAATGACATTAAGTAAGCTGAAGTGAGGTAGTGCCACCCTAAGACCCCAAGTGTTATATTAACCCTCTTAGCAGTCTGGACTAGAGAACAAAGGACTTCATGAATACACACATTATCACGTCAGTTTTAAAGTTACCTACACACATTATCATTTTGAAGTCAGCACTTATTAAAGATAGAGTCCTAAAATTTGGTAATAAGAAGTGCTTGAGTTTTGTTCTTTAATATCAGTGCAATATTTTATTTGTCAGTTGACATTCATTACTGCACACATTCATCTCAGTGTGACATAAGCTTTCATCTAAAGAAATAAATATTGTTTAAACTTGCTTTCTTTTTACAGTTTTAACAAAGAAAATTCCTTAAAAAACATTTTGACTGCATTTCACTTTGGCGTGGCTTTTAGTGCTTTTAATTAGGCTAAAATAAATTCCAGGTCCCACTTTGTTGGTTTGATGTTTATATTTCATTGTAGGGGACCACTGCTGTGTCTGAGAATTGCCCTCTAAAACTACAGACAGAGAATGGCACATCTCCAGGGATGCTTTTCTCCTTCTCTGTGTGTGTGTGTGTGTGTGTGTGTGTGTGTGTGTGTGTGTGTGTGTGTGTGTGTGTGTGTGTGTGTGTGTGTGTGTGTGTGTGTGTGTGTGTGTGTGCGCACGCACGCACGCATTTCAGACCAGATCCCAATAAAAGATTCAGCCAAAAGGTCCAGGGTTGCAAAGACTGTAAATGTTGTTCTCACGACTGAGGCTGGCTAGGACAGACTGGGTCAGGGCATCAATGGGAATTTGACTTTTTTCTGATGTGAAGTAGGGAAGTGCTTAAGCAATATGATCAGAAAAATGTATTTAGAGTCTAGGAAAAAGATAAAGTTGCTCAGGGATTTTCCAAAAAAAAAAGAAAAAAGGCCAGAATTCAGATCTGCCAGATCTGAACTGCATATAAGTATTTCCCAGAATATATTTTAACAATTTCACAATGTCACATAGTCAGTTCTGATATATAAGATGAGTTTCTGTATTGAAGAACTATCCACCTATAGTACCAAATAGGTTGTGCATTGTGCCAGCCCTCTGGGGGCATAATCCATTTACATTGTCACACTGTGGTTTCAACGTCTATCATGCATCACTACAATTTAACATGAAGTGTGATTGATTTAAGGTTAGCATAGCTTAGGCTTAGGTTAGAAATTCTTGGGCGAGTGTTCCAAGTCCAACCAACTGATGTAAGCATGCGTGTATTCTCCAGCTGCTGCATACAGCTGGTCAAAAACTGATAACAGAGTTCACTAGACCACTGGAAAGCATATAGGAGACCTTGCACTTTGGCCAGTTTGCTTTGGCAAGCAACAGGTACAGTGCTGCTCTGGTCAATGTTTACCTGTTGCTTGCCAAAGCAACAGGTAAAGGTGCAGTGCTGCTCTGGTCAATGTTTACCTGTTGCTTTGGCAAGCAACAGGTAAACATTGACCAGAGCAGCACTGCACCTTTACCTCGAATGTGTACCCTTTCATCACATTTGTTTGTGCTGTCATTCTTTTTAAAAATTAACATTATCCATCTGTATTTAGATTAACCTGCATAGTTAGGGTTTCTTATGCTGGCTGATAGATGCCAACAGTAGGATAAAGAAAGATCAGTGTGAAAGAGAGTAACATAGAGATGAAGAAGTTTTTTGTTCCTTCCCTGGCAGTTTGAAGTGCTAAAATCCTTCTTGTAGGGAGTTTAACATTGTAAAGCCTATTTATAATTTGCCTTTTCAACTCTCATCTTCTGGCAGCCCATACAGCTGATGACAGGAGGGTGATGAACCATAAAAATCTCTGACTTACAAGCAACGAATTGATGGAATAAAAGTTGCAGGCCAATCCCACTGATCACCTGCCAAAAGGTTTCATACACCGACACGCACACACATTTGGAAGGCCCGATCATAAAACAGTCCCTCCTCTGTGTCAACTTTGTGCTGCAGAATGATATGCTTTAGTCTGGCTTTTATGGGTATGAGGATATTGAGGAGTGACGTGCCAGCATTGTTTCAATCTGGTACCATGAAATTTTTTTTTTTTAATCCCTATACCTGCATATGGCATCTTTTGTAATCTTTGGTCCAAACTTAAGGGGAAAAAAGATAAGATTTTTAGCATGCTAAAATGCTGAGCTAATATGGTGAACATTGTTACTGTTATACCACCCACTTAACATCAGCATGTTGTTATTGTGAGCACACCACAATGGTGACATTAGCCTTTAACTCAGAATACTACTAGTGCAGCCTCACAGAGCTCTTAACATGATTGTAATTCTGTAAGTAAAGGGACAGAGTTGTCTGTCCACAAAGCCCATGCTGGAAAAAAAAAAAAAAATGAAAGTTCCGTTGAGCCGAGCATCCCTTTAACCTTAACTAGTAATGACTTCATGAATGTCTTCGCAAATAAAATTTTAACTATTAGAGAAAAAATATTCATAACAATTCCACTGACATATCACCATGTACAGAAACTTTCAATACTACTGATTTTTATTTAGACACTTTCTCGCCGATTGATTTTTCTGAGTTAACTTTAATAGTTACTTCCTAAAAAAAACCTCCAAACTTCAACATGTCTGTTAGACCCTATTCCAACAAGACTGCTTCTATCAAGTTCTACCATTAATTAATGCTTCAATCTTAAATATGGTCAGTCTATTTTTATTAATGGGCTATGTGCCACAGGCCTTTAAGGTGGCACTATTTAAACCATCACTTAAAAAGCCATGACTTGACCTAATTTTCTTAGCTAATTATAGGCAAATCTCCAACTTTCATTTGATCTCTTCTTGAAAGAGTAGTTGTAAAACAGCTAACTGATCATCTGCAGAGGAACGGTTTATTTGAAGAGTTATAGTCAGGGTTCAGAATTCATCACAGTACAGAAACATCATCAGTGAAGGTTACAAATGATCTTCTTATGGCCTCTGACAGTGGACTCATCTCTGTGCTTGTCCTGTTATACCTCAGTGCAGTTTTTGATACTGTTGACCATAATATTTTATTACAGAGATTGGAGCATGATGTAGGTATTAAAAGTACTGCTGTGATGTGGTTTGAACCATATTTATCTAACAGACTCCAAATTTTTCATGTAAATTGGGAGTCTTCATGATGCACTAAGGTTAATTATGGCGTTCTGCAGGGTTCTGTGCTAGGATAAATTCTATTTACATTATAGGCTACATGCTTCCCTTAGGTAGTATTATTAGAAAGTTTTGAATATATTTTCATTGATATGCAGATGATACTCAGCTTTATCTATCCATAAAGCAAGATGACACACACCAATTAGTTAAACTGCAGGAATGTCTTGAAAACATAAAGGCCTGCATGACCTCTCATTTCCTGCTTCTAAATTCAGATAAAACTGAAGTTCTTGTACTTGGTCCTACAAACCTTAGAAACATTGTGTCTTACCAGATACTTACTCTGGATGGCATTACCTAGGCCTCCAGGAACACTGTGAGGAATCTTGGAGTCATTTTTGACCAGGATATGTCCTTCAGTGTACATATTAAACAAATATGTCCTTCAATGTACATATTTGTTTAATATGTACATTGAAGGACATATCCTGGTCAAAAATGACTCCAAGATTCCAAGTCAAAAATGTACATATTAAACAAATATGTCCTTCAATGTACATATTAAACAAATATGTACATTGAAGGACATATTTGTTTAATATGTCCTTCAATGGTCAAAAATGTACATATTAAACAAATATGTTAGACTCCTTTCTTGCATTTGCATTGTATTTCTAAAATTAGAAACATCTTGTCTCAGAGCAATGCTGAAAAACTAGTTCGTGCTTTTAGTACTTCTGGGCTGGACTATTGTGATTCATTATAATCAGGTTGTCCTAAAAGCTCCCTTCAATTGATTCAAAATGATGGTCCTGCCAGAAGTTTCTTCCTGTTACTGTAAATGGGAGTTGTTTTTTCCCCCCACTGTCACCAAAGTGCTTGCTGATAGGGGGTCATCTGATTGTTGGGGTTTTCTCTCTATTAGTGTAGTGTCTTTACCTTACAATATAAAGCACCTTGAGGTGACTGTTGGGATTTTGCACTATATAAATAAAATTGAATTGAATTGAATTGAATTGAATTGAATTGAATTGAATTGAATTGAATTGAATTGAATTGAATTGAATTGAATTGATTATGTCTTCTTTTTTTTTTTTTCTTTTTTTTTACCTCCGGACACTGGCTCTGTGCTTCACATTCATCTGTGTCAGTTTGGCTTATTTTACTCAGACTTGTATCAAAGGGAAATTCTTAATGTCCTGTCACTACAAATCACTTGGAAGGTATGTGTTTTCCACTTGTAAAAGGACGGGTGTGTTTCTCGCTTCAGGGCACGGAGTAGTGGTAATAATAGAATGCTGCACATTTGTTCCACCTCTGGGATTTCCAAGTGAATATGAGGGATGGGTCTCCTGATGTAGTGAAGCTTTGAAAAGCACATAGTGTGGTCTTGGCAGATTGCTATCACCAGTTCTCAGCAGATACTGTGCACCAATGATCTGAGAGTATCATCACCAGTTTTATCAATGTTTCATCACTCACGGCTTCCTCTGTCATCCCATGGAGATTAAGTAATGAGGGCCTCCAATTTGTGTAATACATGCCAAATGTCTTGGAAATCTCTAATTCATTCATAATTCATTCAGCTTAAACTAAAATATGACATGAGAGAGCAATTCACAGTTAACTTCGTCAACACAAAGCCTACAATTTGAATACTTGCCTTCAGCTGCTGGAAGTGTAGCCATCATAGAATCAGTTTTCACAATAAATGATTGCAGCATTAATCTTTGCTGCCCTTTGGTCTGTCAAAAGACAGATTGTTTGGAAATATTAAGCCTTGTGTTTGAGATGCCAAAGTCGCCACATGTTTTTGTTGGGGACAGCAAGTTAAAAAGAGTTAGAGAGGAATATCGACAGAAACATATATTGCATACAGTCAGGTGCACCTTGTAATGCACCGAGTGTTTCCCGCCCTCATTTCCGTTTTCCTACTGTTTCTTGCCCGCCCACCCTCATTCTTGTCACTGCTTGTCTGGATGAGTCTGTCACAGAGTCCAGCTGTCTGCGCCCTCCCAAGTAGTATTTCAGCATTTTATGACTGCTATTTGCACTTACATACTGCGCACTGTGTAATCTGATGACTTTGGCTATTTAGGAAAGGGACCAGTGTGACTTAATATCCTAACATAGCGACCTGCACGCACACACACACACATACTCACGTACACACGCACACGTGCTTAAAGAAAGTAGATGTATGTTTGTGTAATACAAGCCTAAACTCATAAACTACATAAAAAAGATAATCTGTTTTGTAGATCATCAGCTGTTATGCTGAAGAACAAGATCCTGTTGCTTTGTTTAAAATCATTGCACAGAACAGTACACATGTCTAGTTTTCTATCACTGAAACTTAATGTCTTCAGTAATGCAACACTAAAATGAAATCAGCATATTTTAGAAGAACTCACAGCCAATAGCGCGAGTTAAACATCTGGATCGAATATCTTAAGCGCAGGACAAAATACATAGACAGCATTTGTTAAACAATTAGAAGCATTGATCTGTCTGCCTTTCAGTCAGTGTGACGGCAAATGTAGATGAGAGGAAACAGAATAATGTGCGGAGAGTGACTCATGGTTCTCGTTATGATGGAGCTCCAGACACAAATATACTAACTGCTCATCCCTAACTTGTCTTTGCAATGCTTTTGAAAGCATTTTCATGTGTTCATTTGAAGACCCAGTAAAACAACACGGATGATTTTACAAAAAAAGGTGTGAAGTTTCATAGTCAAAATATTGAAATGTCATAACATGCAGCATGCAGTCCTACGGAGAAGACAGAGAGTTTGCAATATATGCTTGAAAAGTAAGCTAACATGGTCAACTCCAGAAATCACTTTCTATAACTGTAGACAGATATCTGGGGATGACTGTGTAACATGTGACTAACACCAGTGCTGAAAAGACAAACCAGTCAGTATACACAAAGTGTAAGGTACATGTGCTGGAAAGAAAGAGACAAAAGTGGCAGTAAACGAGTGAACACAGTCACTTTAAAATGTGGTCATGGATATCTTGTTGTTCATGCTTGCTGACATGGAAAGGCTTTGGCGTTGGTTGAAAAGGCAAGCCACTTGCTTGATTCTTGAATTGTTTGATGCATATATTTTATTTTAAATGCTGTTATAGTGATATAGTTAGAGTATCATATGCAATTGTAAACAACAGTGGAAAGCAAAGGTTTTTTTCTAACCACATGAGTTATACAGTTGGCAGTATACAGCTGCAAATAAGCTTAATTTAAATTGTGCAGCTCTGTAAATATCTTCCCTGTAGATACAGTTCTGAGACTGGCTAACATTCGGAGACTGAATGTCAGCCAGATTACCCTGTGCTCTCTAGACTACTGCTTATTAGCTATCAGAAGATGTCTGTTTCTATAACAACTGCTAAGAAAACAGTCAAGTACACATGCTGCAGGTTTGAATCTTATGATTGGCTCTCACTTAATCAAAGATTTCCCCTTTTTGATCACCTTTTTTTTCTTCATTGGAATGGGTTGACATTTACCACGTGGTAAAACAAAAAGAAGAAGATGAAGGATTTTTTTTTTTTTTTCTCTTGGCGCCTGTTTTCCTTGCAGAGCAGCTTTACCATATCTCCACACTAATGCCCCAGCGTTCAATCCCTCAACCACCCACACAGAAAAAATAAATACTTAGCATGTGAAGTTTTGATGGTTGACGGCAGCACAGTTCAGGTCAGAGGCCTCATCGTGACTTGGAACCAAATGTTGACAATTGTCTGTGATTACACAGCGCCGGGGCGGGTGCCATGTGGAATCACGCACCGGTTGTCACATGTGATTTTAAGCAACGATCCTGACTGGGGTATTTCTTGACCATTGGCAGGCAAGCAGTGGTGGAAGGTGGTAACGCTTTAGTAAGCCTCTTTCTCACTTCTTTCTTTTCCTCAATAACTGATCACCCACCCTCATCTTTCTGGCATGCACTTTTTGTGCTGATGTTAGTGCCAGAGGAGGCTTGCAACTCGGCAGTTCTTGAGTTACCAGAGCGTTGGCGACTGTTATGCACTTTACGCCTCAGCATTCGGTAACTTTACGTGGCCTGCCACTTTGTGGCTCAGTTGCTGTCATTCCTAAATGCTTCCAAATTGCAATAATATCATTTAAAGTTGATCATGGAATATCGGGGAAGGAAAAAGTTTCACAAACTGACTTGCTGCAGTGGTGGCACTCGAATTCAGTGAGCTCTTTTGAATGAGCTACAAATGTTTGCAAATGCAGACTTTATGGCTAGGTGCTTGACTTTTACACCTGTGGGAATGGAACTGAAAACACCTGAATTCAAAGATTAAGCGGTGTGGCTCTACATTATTGTCGATATACAGTACCAGTCAAAAGTTTGGACATACAGTGGGTCCAAACTTTTCACTGGTACTGTAGTGTATGTGGCTGTGTTGCTGTTTGTGGGTAACTTTTGTCTGTGAAACACCAAATACTGTATGATGGGAAATGGTGAAGGCACATCTGCAAACAACAACTGCTCTCCACCTGCTTGTGGAAAGAGCATACAACTTGTCAGTAGGATTTGAAAAGTACCATACCATTTGACCATTAACCTCACACTCTAAGAATCATGTGCTCATACTGATATGTTACTATGTCAGTATTCAGAATTTTATATTATTCCAAAGAATAAGCCACTCTGCCAGCTGTAGAACTAATCATGCTAAGTACTTCGTAAACGCATGGTACTGACTGTAACATTTTTTTACTACAGTATGTGATGAAAGCTGTAAACTGTATGGTCATTGTGGTCATAGCTGACACATCTGTATTGGCTTATATTCATCTGTATTGACTTCATCATTTTTATATGCAAAGCTCAACACAGTACTTTCCATAGACTCTGTTCCACTAGTTCTCCGACCTGTATGAAAGGCTAAAGAGCCCAGGTTGATGAGTGATGATGAAAAAATTATTTCTGAAGACCTTGTCAACATGAAACACATCATTGTTTGAGATTTGCTTCTACTCACTGCTACCAGAGATTCTCCCACTTAGACACACAAAGATATGGAAACATCTGTACACGTTCACACATGTAGACGTTTCAGTTCCACATTTATGATCTCCAATTTTCCAGCTGTCTTTCCCACTGTTTTGTCTCACACACAAACTTCCACTTTGCACTGTGTTAGGACTCACACACACACACACACACACACACACACACACACACACACACACACACACACACACACACACACACTAATACAAACTCACTCAGTCACAGTCTCTCCACTGCAATTGTGTCACTTGTGTTTCTGTCAGCCAGAAAGCTGACTGCAGGGATGAAGGGCCTCATACTAAAATAGTGGCGACTGTAGTCATTTAGACATATTGTAGGGAATTCGCTGTAACTGCCAAGTGCAGTTAAAGTACAAACACTACGTGCCAGCTGACTGTCATCGCAAATGTGGTGCATGTTTAGAGAGAGTGAGAGCAAAAAAGAGAGGCAGAGAGCGAGAGAAAGCATCTCCAAGTGTCTGAATCTGTTGTGTTGATAGAAGTTTATTGAAAAATTGGACATGAAAGCTGAAATGTCTCTTTGAGACAGACAGGGGTAGAGTGAAATATGAAGTGAGAATAAGGTCAGCTACAAAAATATTTTGCTAAATGTAGATCTTTAAAAAGGTTTTTCACTCAACTTATCCTTTAAAATTAAAAACATGTCACTGTTGTATTACAAATTTTTATTTTTTTTTTTACATGACCCAGCTAGATGTACATCAGTAAACATCTATAGATGCATATCAGGTATATCGCTAGTCATGTGAAAAATAAACTTTTCATAAGCTTCTATGCAGTTCTTGCTTGTAGAACCAGCTTTGGCAGCAGTTACTTGAAGTAATCATTTTCTGTATGACATTTGTGGAGGATATTTGGCCCACTCTTCTTTATAACGTTATGAGCATTATTTTATGCACAGCTCTCATAAGCTCTCATAAGCATTTTAACCGGTTGAAGTTTTGGCTTTGATTAGATCACTGTAACACCTTGATTCTTTTCTTTTTCAGCCATTCTGTTGTAGATTTGCTGCTGTGCTTGGGATCGTTGTCCTGTTCCATGATCCGATTTCTAACAAGCTTTAGCTGTCAGACACAAGGCCTCATATTTAACTCCACAATACTTTGGTATACAGAGGAGTTCATGGCCGACTCAGCAACTGCAAGGTGTCCAGGTCCTGTGACTGCAACGCAAGCCCAAATCATCACCCTTCCACTACTGTGCTTGACAGTTAGTATGAGGTGTTTATGCCACTATGTAACATTTGGTTTCTGCCAAACGTGGTGCAGTGCATGATGATCAAACATCTCCACTTTGGTCTTGTCTGTCCAAAGAACATTGTTCCAGAAGTCTTGTGGTTTGTTCAGAGGTAACCTAAGCCATGCTGCCATTTTCTTTTTAGAGAGAAGAAGCTTTCTCTTGGAAACACTTCCAAGCGAGTCATACTTGTTCAGTCTCTTTGTAATTGTGCTGTCATGAACTTTAACATTTAGTATGTTAACTGAGGCCTGTAGAGTCTGAGATGTAGCTGTTGGGTTTTTTGTTGTTTCTCTAAGCGTTGCACCATCTGACCCTGGGGTGAATTTGCTGGAATAGCCACTCCTGGGAAGATTGTGGCATTTTTCTGGAGCATTCAGATGTGTTGACACATATCTGAATTCTCCAGGCTTCCAACACTTCTGCCTTTAAACAGGTGGTCACACTTGCTGATGACTAATTAATCCAGTGCATTTGAGTAGCAGCACCTAGTTGCTGGTACTTTGGATGACTTTGTACTCAGTCACAGGACTGCATTAAGTCCTGTGAAAACTTTCTTTTTCACAAGACTTCATCTTTTATATAAAAAAAAAACCTACAATTGAATACCTAATTTATGCCATGGCACAAAATAAACATGTATTGATGATTTTATTTAGCAAAAAAGCGATCTTTGTTGCTGAGGATGTTCATGTCATATATTCTCATATTATATATTATATTAATGGAGTCTCTAACTAAAAAGAGCTGGAAATGAACAGCTTCACTTAAAAGTGGCACCTTCTGCTTTATGTAACACAACAACAGTTTTAAAGAGTTTGTACATACTATATTCAGTGTTTAGATTTTGCTATACATGGAGAATATATCAATCATGTCTATAACAGAGATGCCAAATGTGTGAAAATCATTCTGTCTGACCGAGTTTTGTTTAGATTTAGTAGAGATAATGGTTGACCCTGAACAGTAAAACAGATGTTAAACATGATGAGACATGGCCAGTGATTGACCTGCAGAGGTTTAGGGGAGGCGGGCTGGCAGCGACCAAGGGTCAAACCTTGACTAATTGCTGAAAGAGACAGACTGGGCAGCTTAAATGAAAAGCTGGTGTATGTAATTATTGTAAGGTTATCACTAAAATGTACGACTGCAGCCTTTTAAGCCATTTTCAGTGGACGAGAATGTGTGAATGTTTGACGTTTTAACAATATTTCATCCTTGGGTCACTTTTAAATACTGTGTGACAAAAAAGTTAATAAAGGAGCCTCTTTTTTAAAAGACATGGTATAATGTTTGCACTCATAACTGACTGAGAATTAATTTTGAGAGGTGTGACTTGAGTGCAGACACCCTAGCATGAGTGCAACAGCAAATTAGTGCAGGCTAGGCCACAGCCTGTGCTGTAAAACTAATCAAACTCTCTGTTTTGCCTCTAGTCAGGTTTGATCCGAACGCAGGATGCTGAATATTTTGTGAGACCCGTGTCACACAGTCTGGCGCAGAGGGAGAACTTCACAGCACCCTCCGGTCACCAGCCACACATCCTCTATAAGAGAGAAAGGGACTCCCAAACACAGCAACATCGGGTGTTTCAGAAGAGATCCACAGATTTTTCTGATCACAAGTCACACAGATACTTCGTCACAAAGACGGGCACCACTGACAACACAGTTTTTGAAGATCAGTACAGGGGACTGCAAAAACAGCACGACCACAGTAACAACAACACTCATGCTGACCCAATGAAACTTCATGGAAACGGCCATCAGCACAATAACCATCGCCACGACAGTGACTACAGACATGGGGAGAAGCAAAAGCAACACTTCTGTGGGAGAAGGAAGAAATGTATGTAAGGGCAATTACTCATTCTAATCCTTATGTAACAGAGTCGTATTCCTCTTCAGATGCATTATCGATTCCTGAAACTTCCTGTTCCCTTGTTAACAAAGTTATGATACTTTCATCCTTTGATAACACTGTTTAGTGTATATTAAAATCAATTTGACCCTAACCCTGAAACTTGTAAATTAAATTTTAAGTGCTGTTGTATTAATGATAATCTAACAATGTATCTTGGCTTCCCAAAGGGTGGCAGATCATTATGTTTCTGCTAGTTTAACTCCAGTGTCCAAAGTCCAAAATCGTACTGGCTTTATTTTTTATTGTCATTTAAATCCAAAGTGATAGCAGCACTGTGCTTTCATTTTTATTTCTTTTTTTTTTAAATAGTTCAACTTTAGATTTCAGCTGACTGGCCAGCTTGTTACTAAGCCCTGTCAGTCTCATAAATCCTCTTTTTCATGGATGACTGGGCACTACTTGAGTGTAATACAAGGGGTACCAGCTATACCGAGCACAGTATTAGAGTTTTTTTTAGATTTTTAGACTTTTCTTCTTGGTGGTGCCTCTTTGTTTGCATACTTTTGCCAACTGAAGGAGCATTTGGACCTGGAAATACCTAATTATGTTAAACTTTAAAAGCAGATGCCCATAGATAGATAGTTCTTTAAGAACTATCTTACTCACATATTCTCCCACTTAGGGTGGAATTGCTATTGGATCATTTTTAACTTTAAATTTAATTATATAACAAAAAAAGAGTCATGAAGTCATTTTTGCCCTTTTCAGTCCTCATATGAAAACACTTAACACTTACTAAATAAAATGTTCCCCTTAGATAATATTACATGTGTTTATATCCTGGTTTAGTCTGTTAGTAATAACTTCACAAGGGTGGTTAGTTTAGCATATTGTTAATATGCTCCTTTTATGTAAAGGAGGCAATCAGCAATGTGTGCCATCACCTACACAAAAT
This sequence comes from Archocentrus centrarchus, assembly GCF_007364275.1. Lineage (NCBI taxonomy): Eukaryota > Metazoa > Chordata > Actinopteri > Cichliformes > Cichlidae > Archocentrus > Archocentrus centrarchus. The sequence continues at coordinate 16,495,743 of NC_044361.1, read as the reverse complement.
GGGGATTGTAAATATTGTAATACAGCTTGGCTTAAAAATAGAGAGATATTCTATGTCATTACAGGTTTGATTTAATTTCACTGAAAATGTTTACACACAATAACATGTATTCATGATAAATATTTCCTTTAAGGAGCATCACCTTCATTTATTTATTGAGACATTTGTGGTTGACTTCATGAGTGTTTTAGCCTGTAAAAGTTCATGCTTATAGTTTTTATTCACTTTGCTCTATGACAAATGTTTGCTCTCGAGAAATTACCACAGGATCAGCTAACATTGCTTGTGTCACAGAGGTCTTTTAAAAGAGAGCAGCTGTATGTCCCTGTGAAAACACAAAGATGTTTGCATTTTCATAAGATGATATCACCGAACACCTGTGTTGTGTGTTAGTCAAAGGCCACTTCAGTCATTCACCTGCTTTCTGCCTGTATAAGCAAACTTTCTAGCCTTTAAAGTTTATCTTAGCCAGTTATGAATAGGTCAAAATTTTGATAACTTCAAAACACCGAAGATTTAAGAAGATAATGTTAAAAGACACAATGGTTTTAGGCTGTGCTTTTGCACTAAAGGGTGTTCTGCTGAACTTGCGTCATAGTTTAAATACGAATGTGAGAAGGTGCTTTTATTCCCAGATTCAACGAGCAAGCTTCTAAATTAGTCTAAAAACCAGAGCAGCTTTAAATTAGAGCAGACCTGATAGCATAAGAAGTGCACCAATAGCTTATATGGTGAATTCACCAAAATTTACATATTTTCATATACCTCCTGTCCTTAGGACAAAAAAACTTTTATTCTATTATATAATTTTGGGCACTAAAATGAAAATCACCTTTTACTGCAATTCTGATCATTATTATCATGTAATATTGTATTATGTCTACAGAATATGAAACTGCTCTCTGCTGAAAGCAAATACATTCTAGAAAATTTTATTTCCTTTTAGCATGTAAATCTTTCATACAGCCTGTGCATTGTTTTAAATATTGTTATTTTATGTAGCCGTAGCTACTGTAAGGCAGAGCACATACTATGGTTTCACACTTAATGGTAGCATAACACTGAGACTGCCAGAGTCAACAACAGGAAAAAAAAAAGCTCAGTTGGCAGTTTATCCATGACATCAGGTCACAAATGTAAGAGCATAGTTAATCATCCAGAGTTGTTGCCAGCTATTTGCCAAAATTGCTAGTTAACACAAATAAGCAAAGGTAAACATTTGGCTAGCAGCTATAAGTTCATTTCAAATCACGATTACTTGAAACATAATCAGCAGTGGAAAGGAAGATTTGTATTTGTAATGAACATTATGGCTGCAATTAAGGTGCTATTATATGCACTGTTGTTTGGTCTTTCATCAGTCACTTATAAGCCTCCATTCAGTGGTTAATCATGTTAACTATGCGGCCATAGATCACGGTGTAATGCTCCACTCAGCAGCTCAGCTGTTACCACATAATTTTGCTCCAGAAGAGTTTATTACTTAATGAATTCTTGCTCTATATCTTTTTCCATTTGTTTTCACAGACATGCCCAAACCTCCAGAAGAGGATATTTTTATCCTTCCAGACGAGTACAAGTTTATCCCCAGGAATAAAAGGGCAGTGCTGATGAAGACTAAGGCCAGTCAGAGACTCAATGTGGAGACACTTGTGGTGGTGGATAGAAAGATGATGGACAACCATGGCCATGAGAACATAACTACATATGTTCTTACTGTGCTTAACATGGTGAGACAAATTTAGTCATTACTACTGCGTTTAATGTGCACACAGCCTATGCTGTAGCCTATATTCAGGCATAGGTGCTGCACAGATTTAAGACAGGAGAATACACAAATCAAACTTAAGGCTGACTCTTTTTTTTATTATTATTTTTATGAATACCATATATGATGTTTTGTATCTTTGCGAGTGGCTTTAACAGCAGAACCACAAAGACTGACAAAGACTTTGCAGTGGTATATTTTCCTTTCATCAAACGAAGTTTTAGGATGCTGTGCTTTTTTTTTTTTTTTTTGCCATTATACACCATAACATCAGCTGATGAAAGAGGAAGCCATGCAATTTATTTGAAGTAAGGATTAAGTGACTTGACACTCCTGTCTACTAGACTAACTTATCAGACATCTTAAAACAGGAAACTGATATCTGGGTGAGATCATCTCCTCAACACTTGCGGTGTGCACCCACCCACCCCCCGGCTTATCTGTAAGCGAAAACCGTCACACTTGTTTTGCTACTTAATGACTGAGTGACAAATCCAAAGATAATCCATCTATTTTGAAAACATGGTTCCCTGTAGTAAAAACCAAGTTGGAGCCGTCACCAGTCGCCTCATAGGAGTCACCTAAATACAGTATGGGGTTTCACAGAAAACACCCAACGCTTCACACCACCTGCCAGCCCTCATGGGTCCTACAAAGGTCATTTAATATTTGTTGAAAAGGAAATCTAATAAGGTCTTCTGCTTTGTATAGAATTATATTTTCACTGTGACAGAGTCGACAGACTGAAAAAAAAAAAAAGGTTTTCATAGTCACCAATTTTAAAAAGCATGCTGAGCATTATATACCACAAAACACTGAAGAAACAGATTGTATGATTGTGTGCTCTGTGCAGCTGTAAAAACATAAAGTGATTCATTGTATCTGCTCTGATCAATTCTGGCATCTGACAGCCTGTCAAGCATATCTTAGTTTAAGTAAGTGCTTTGATAACCCCTCTGGCCTTTCACTTGAATGTGTTTTCCTAAAGTACAAAAATGTTTTGTGAGCGGCATCTTATGTGTTCACAAGGCCTTAGAGAAAGGAAGATAGCACACACTGAACTTTCAAAGCCCAAATTGTTAAAACTGATCAGATGTCCGTACAAGAAACTGAACTGAAAACAGCAGTTGTGGATGTCAGACCTCAGCCGTACCATCAATATTGCTATTCGTAGTCATATTATGGGAGTGGTGCATAGAAGTAAGTTAAGGACATTTTTGACGCATCAGCCTAAAACTGTATTATTCTGATACTTTTTGATTATCAGTGACAGTTTTTGCATTTGTATAAACAGAAGAGCACTTCAGATGTCACTTTGATGGTGTATTCAAAAGAGTTAAAGCTTTATAACATTACTTATGCACAAATAGTTTGTCTCAGATTACATTAGGCTGAAACAGGTCTTGAGATAGCTTAGACAGATGTTAGTAATATGTCATAATGATTGTCTCTGTGCCTTTAAGGTTTCCAGTCTGTTCAAAGATGGTACAATAGGGGGAAATATCAACATAGTGATTGTGGGTCTCGTCCTTCTGGATGAAGAGCAGGTGAGCGTCTCAGAATCATCATATGCCCAGAAAATTCAACCCTATACACTAATAATACATGTCCATATTCATTAGCTGTACACACCATGGGGCTTCCAGCATGTAGAGATTGCAAAACAAGATCATTTGTTTCTTTATTTGTTTATTTTGCCCAAGGTTCCAGATCTTTTAGGTCTTTCAGAGAGCTTCCTGGGGTTGTCCTAACTACTAAGGGCTTTTACAGTGGTTAAGCAGAGCATGCGTTTCCTTGGATCTTTGCCACAGGGGAAATTCTCATGGAGTTTAGGAGTAAAGTAATGAGCAACACAGACAGAGTGAGACAAACCGTTGGAGTACGGTCCGGAAAAGTAAAGCAGTTTGAGAACAATGGATTAGGCTTTCCATCCACCTCACAGATATTAAAATTAATCATTCATCAGCAGGAAGAATGCTGAAAATACAAACATTTTCCTTTGCAGCTGCAACACAAACACACACACACACACACACACACACACACACACACACACACACACACACACACACACACACACACACACACACACACACACACACACACAAAAATCTGTAGCCCTCTTGCATCTTTATGCTGCCTTCAACATGCTATGTCTAAAGAGCTTAGTTATTGATTGTAAAGACCAGGTGAGAATCCATAAGTTGGCAGCAGACATAATAATAATGCTTTTCTTCCACAGAATTAATATTATATTTGCTATATCTTTTTATGTGTTTTATTTTGCAGGATGGCTTAGTGATTAACCACCATGCAGACCACACACTGAACAGCTTCTGCCACTGGCAGTCCACCCTGGGAGGTAGAGAGGGCCGACACCATGACCACGCTATCCTCCTCACGGGACTCGACATCTGCTCTTGGAAGAATGAACCCTGTGATACACTTGGTATGATTTTAAAACCCCCTTTGTTGCTCTATTGCTTGCAAAGAGCAGATTCTGCAACAACCGAATACCAGAAGGCCTCATTTGAGACAAATAAAGAATCCTGCCAGCGTGCTGATCCAGTGATGTTGAGACCCTGAGGGTTTCTCCTCAAAAACACACAAAAACTCAAAAAAAAAAAGATTATTATTTAATGACAAACAACAAACAAATGAACCAGACACTTTTAGTAGCACATCATGTAAAGATCACCTGTCTGATCCTATTGATTGATTAGATTGAGAACTTTAATTTTCTCCCACTTTATCAAATTTTATTTGCCAAACATATCTCAACCTTGAAAACAAATCCATCATCTTTTTCACTGTTTTATTTTTCTGTCTTGGTGGGAAGGGTTGTCATTCATTTCTATTATTAATGCACTGTCTAACAGGAACAATTTTATTTTTTATTAATTGAAGGTACAAGAGCCAATTGTTGAGATGGTATATATGTATATATATATATATATATATATATATATATATATATATATATATATATATATATATATATATATATATATATTAGGGGTGGGACTTTAACGCGTTAATTTCGATTAATTAATTATGGGGAAATTAACGCGTTAAAAATTTTAACGCATTTTAATCGCACTTTGCACCGTGGAACGTTTCTCAGTGCACGAGTTCCCGGCGTACAGATTATATCGACGCACAATGTCCAAATTAGGGGCCGCATCCTGCGAAGGACCCGGCCCACGTCTTTCGCAGCCCACGAACACCACAAAGGCCGGAAGTGAGCGGTTAGCCTTCATATCAGCTGCCATCACCTCTGCGTAGCTCATGTCGCCTAGCAGCCGTGAGTGCGAAGCACAGCTGTGTAAAAGCAGCTGGTTAAACGGAGAACGAACTTTTTCTCCTTTTTGTGGTTTAATTTTAAGTCTTTAATTCAAAATAAGCTGTTAAAACAAGCATAACACATTTCAACATCAAGGAATACAGCTGAGCTAATGATTAATTTCCAACTATATTAAGTGAGACATTAATGTTGAATAAAACTATCCAGTTATGATGCTTACTTTAATTTCAGGTGTTTGCTTATCACAGGAGCACTTCCACCCTTCATTGGTCTGTGTAGTAGATTGGTGGGAAAATAAACAAAATTTTGAAGTTTAAGCTCATGTATATTGATTTATTCATCAACTAAACTTAACTTAATATTTATCATGTCAAATATTGAAATGCGATTAAAATGCGATTAATTTCGATTAATTAATTACAAAGCTTGTAATTAATTCGATTAATTTTTTTAATCGAGTCCCACCCCTAATATATATATATATATATATATATATATATATATATGGCTATAACCACAGCTATCCACCACTGTTTGTTTCACACAGTGAAAAACTGCAATATGGAAGTTAAAATATGCCAATGAATTGTTAATACAACAAAAGTATTTCTTATCTGATTACTCAAATAATCGATAGAATACTCAATTACTAATACTTACTTGATACTTGCAGTCCTAGATTCAATATGTTTGATGTTGTGTGGGAAGACGCTCCTGTGTTTTCTTACATTGTGTAACCCAGGACCATACCAGTGAAACCAGATGCTGAAAAGATCTGCAGTTTTCCTGCTCCAAAGTGTCACATACCAAGATCTGCATAGTAACACTGCTACAGTTAGCAGCAAATCTAAGCATTCAACAGTAGAGTTAACACAATACTAGAATTCAAACCAATACCAAACACCCAGGAAAATACTCAATTCTCAATAGCATTTTTGATACCAGGCAGGCAAAAATTGACAAAAAATTAAAAAGCTTTTTTTTCATAAACATTACAAAAATACAAAAATAACATCAGTGACAACAGTATATTTAAGTTGTCTAACGTAGTGCTAAAAGATAAAAATAAAGTGACATAATTGTAAGGTATCAACTGGCTTCAGCATTCACGCACACTCACACTCAGTGAGTGTGTATCACCCAACCCAATACCAACTTGTTTGGGGTAATGACCATGCCAACAGAGTCTTGTCTTCCACATTGTTAGAAAAAAACTTTGTGCACCAGAAAAACACAGAGAGTAGCTTCAATCCCAGACCTAAGATCTAACATCAAAGTGTCAAAACCACCATGAGCCCTATCCACATTGCTGTGTGACCTTAGATAAAAGGTGTCTGTGTGTTTGTGTCTGTGTGTCTGTCCAGTCAAAATAAGGGCTAGTACTTTCTAATTCCCAAAGGTACAGTGTAACATAGGCATTAGCACAACCATTCACTGTTTATTTGGATTACTATTACAGCCCTATTCTTCAATGTTTTCATCCATATTTCAAAACTGTCATCTAATATCAATGACCTACCTCTTTCCTAACACAAAAAAAAGAAATAAATGGTAGTTCTCACAGTTAATCTGCGCTGTTATATTTAATATCATTACTCACATTAGTTATGCACATGAGCTTTGCACTCTGTGGCAATGACTTAGAGATGTAAATCAAATAAAACATAAGGCCAAATTCTCCACGAAACTCTGAGGTAAAAATGTTAAAGGGGGTTCCCATGTGTATTATCCTTTTTGATTCAGAGCCAGAGGTTGCTGTAAATGTGAGCGACAGGAGAGAGGACTGAAAGAGGCGTAAAGGGAGGTTAATATTAAAAAAGGAGTTTAACTGGGAATGAGAGATAGGAGAAAGATGTGAAGCTAGGGAAATAATGTTTTAAAGTGAAGTAAAAGGTAGCACGTGGGACTATATGGAGCACCATATGTTAACATATGGGAATATTTTTAACTTACTAATGCCACATTTGATATTTCCTACATGTGCAGTCCACAACTGGTTCACACCAGCGCGTATCATTTGAGAAAATTCTCTTGCAGTGTAGTTACAACACTGAGAAGAGGCAACATGACAGCAGTTACTTTAATTGACCAACTACTGTTGATGTTGGACCTGACTGAGTTTTAAAAACTAATAAGTAATTAAACTTGTGCTCAATTTTTTTTTTTTTTTTTTTTTGCAGGCTTTGCTCCAATTAGCGGGATGTGCAGCAAGTACCGGAGCTGTACCATTAATGAGGACACTGGCCTGGGTTTGGCATTCACCATCGCCCATGAATCTGGACATAAGTAAGTACATTCATGTTAACAACTGTGATAAATTTGCACAGCATTCACCCAAACGCGTTCAGCAATGAGTTGAAAATGTGTTCTATTTAGTGTCGAAATAAATAATCCAGTAGAACGACAAAGTTCTGCATTTGTTATATGTGAAGTAGATGATTATATCACCTTGTACCTTTTTTTTTTAAACTCTCCAGTTTTGGAATGGTCCATGATGGTGAAGGGAACATTTGTAAAAAGTCAGAAGGTAACATCATGTCTCCCACATTAGCTGGTCACAACGGTGTCTTCTCCTGGTCTGCTTGCAGCCGTCAGTACCTCAGCCGTTTTCTCAAGTAAGCAGCAACATTTTTCTTACTTTTATTGGGTTGACTAAAGTTAAAAGAAATGAAATAAGAATATTTAAATATTTTGTTAATAGATACATTTACGCGTATTAGTGAGTCCTATTTAATTTTGAGAACTTAAGAGCTACCTAACATTCACATGACATATTTCATGAACCCGCATATCTTTTTTCAGTGGTCATGCAACAAATACAACAAATACATTGTTTAAACACTTCTAACATTCATCGTTTTTATTTTTTTAATATGCGTTACTGAGATATCAACATGTGCCATGTGAAAAAGTTTACTTATATTTTAACCTGTAAAATATTTTGTATTTCAAAAGCAGTATCAAAACATTATGTGATCGAGAGCCTATACACAATTAAATACACAATTTAGTTACCATAGCGGCTAATTTAAGTGAAATATGGTGCTGCTTTTCTCTTAGTGCTCTTTTACAGAATACATTTTTATTATGCATTGAGATACACGCTACTGAAATTTTTCAGGACAGAAGTTTGCACATGTGGCTGTGTAAAACTGCACTGTCCTACATATAGCCTGTTCACCCAAGCAAGAAAACAACCATCATGGACAACGCGCCCATGTGTCTGGCCATGTTTCTATTTGTCTGTGGATGTACGTGTGTGTCTGTGTGTGTGTGTGTGTGTGTGTGTGTGTGTGTGTGTACGCTTGAAACTAGATAGCTCAGAGTCAGTGCCCACCACTAAATTTACCAGTGTGTTAACTGAACTGTCAGGTCTCCCCTCTCAGAGTGGTGGAGACAGACAGTGTATTTCCTCGCTGAGTTATTAGAGCTGGGATGACCTCAACCTCGTTAGAGCTGTCAGTTTTATATTAAACTCCCATCACCTCTTGAGGTCACATGGAGGAGAGCGCTGGAACACTAGCCCATCAAGAAGTCGTCATCTTGCATTATTACTGAATGATATTATTGCTGAAATTCTGTATGTATTCCTTATTGCAATCATTAGGCTCCTCTGTGTCTCCTTCATTTGCTATGGAGAGGAGAGTTATGTCAGCCAGCAGAGTTTATATTACAGTCACTCTAGATCTACCTCGCATCAGTCAGCTATGACAGAGTGGCTAGTGTTGTATGTATAGCCAGATACTTTATGTGAACACTTTGTCGTGCCTAACATGGATGGATAATTTTCATGGCAGTAGAACCAAAATCCTTAAAAGCTGAAGTGGGTGAAACCCACCAAAAAAGTCAGTGTTACATGAAAGCTTCAAGAGTACCTTCACTCTCAGACTCTCCTGAGAAATATGCTTATTTAGCTTCTTACTTAAGGAAGCAGAAAGGGACTTGTATCAGTTGGCTAGGCAGAGAGAGATTGAGCTGGAAAGGATGTGCAGCAGGTTAGGCTAATTAAGGATAGAGATGGAAATGTACTGAGTGAAGAGAGTGCTGAGTAGGTCAAGGGAGTACTTTGAGGGGTTAATTACTGAGGAAAATGAAAGATAGAGAGGATGAATGGAGGACACTTAGTGAATCAGGAAGTGCAGAGGATTAGTAAGGAGGAAGGGAGGGCAGCTATGAGAAGGATGAAGAGTGGAAAGTCATTGGGTCTTACCTGTGGAGGTATGGAGATGTCTGAGAGAAGGGCAGTGGACCTTTTAATCAGATTGTTAAACACAAGCTTGGCAAGTGAGAGGATGCCTGAGGAATGAAAAAGAAGGGTACTGGTGCCAATTTTCAAAAACAAGGATGATGTGCAGAGCTATAGTAACTTCAGAAGGATAAAGCTGATGAGCCATATCATGAAGATGTGGAACAGACTTGTTGAAGCTAGCTAGGTTAAGAAGAGGGGTGATGATCAGTGGGCAGCAGTATGGTTTCATGCTGAGAAAGAGCACTAATGGGGGTTTTTTTGTTTTGTTTTTTTATGATACAGTGTGTGCTTCGAGAGTGTTGATGGAGAACTACAGAAAAGAAGGAGTTACACTGTGTCTTTGTGTATCTAGAGAAAGCATATGATAGGGTGCCAAGAGAGAAATTGTGGTACTGCATGAGGACAGTAGTGAGGTATGCAGTTGGAGCAACAGGTGGGTTTAAGATGAAGGATCAGCTCTGAGCCCCTTCTTGCTTGCAGTGGTAAGGGGCAGGCTGTCAGATGAGGTCAGGCAGGAGCCTCTGTGGACAATGATGTTTGCAGATGACATTGTGATCTGCTGTGAGAGTAGAGAACAGGTGGAAGAGATCCTGGAGGGGTGGAGGTATACACTGAAGAGAAGAGGAATGAAAATCAGTAGACACAACAGAGAATACATGTGTGTGAATGAGAGGGAGACAAATGTATGAGTAAAGCTGCAAGGAGCAGAGGTAGTGGTATTGAAGATGGACAAGTTTAAATACCTGGGCTCAACCATCCAAGGCAAAAGTGCACAAGAGAGGTGAGGAAGAGAGTGCAGCCAGGGTGGAGTGGCTGGAGATGAGTATCAGGAGTGATTTGTGACAGAAGGATAGCAGCAAGAGTGAAAGGTAAGGTTTACAAGACAGTAGTGAGACCTGCTATGATGTATGGTTTGGAGACAGTGGCATTAGCACTGACAAAAAGAAAGGTGGTTGAGCTAGAGGTGGCAGAGTTGAAGATGCTGAGATTTTCATTGGGACTGACCAGAATGAACAGGATTATAAATTAATATATCAGAGGGAGAGCTTAGGTTGAGCAGTTTGGAAACAAAGTTAGAGAGGCAAGGGTGAGATGGTTTGGACGTGTGCAGAGAAGAGAGAGTGGTAGATATAAATAGCCCAGCAATTTCTGTCTGGAGGGGATGAGTCTGTAAATCCTCAGGGAGTCCTAGAAAAGAATGGGTGCTTTTTTATCTCCAGCTGATGAGCATCTTGTGTGCCTTGCTTACATTTTTTTTAGGAGGGGAAAACATTTTGTGTTAAGCCTCTTGCCCTCAGTGAGTATGAAAAACAAATAGAATTTGTCAGAGATCCTGCAAATCAGTTTGTAATGTCACATGTGAATTACATTAGTCCGTCCCAGTCCTTACTTAAGTGCCTGCTGATGTGTGTGATTACACAGTACTTTACATGTAATGTATTTTTCAGGGACTGTATTATGTGAATAATGTAGAGTATTGCACTTGTAGGACAGACATTGTTCTCTGCAGACACACAGAACCCATAAAGCAATAGAAGAGCTCACATATATACACACAGACACGCATACACTCTGCTAAAGCAATCAGGACCACTCACTAACACAATGAACCATTCCAGCATATTTTGCTTTTTCATGATCTTTCCACTATATTCTTGTATTATATTCCCCCGACTGCAGTGTTTAAGCTGTAAAACATCGCTGTATAGTAACCAGTGATATCAGTTAACACTGGAAACCCCCTGCTGGTGTTAGGATATGAGCGATATGGGCAAGGACTTTTTATGTCTGTCATAATTGAGTGTCTGATGCATTAAAACATTACCCTCAGGTTTTGAGTTTGGCAACTTGTTATGTTACCATGGCTACACTTTGCAATTGTGACTGTGTTGGGAACAATGGAGCACGCGGATTGATGCTTGCTTTTGGAATTTCTCTGTGCACAGCAGGCAGTCTCATATGCCAGCTACTTAACTCTTTTTTTTTTCTGCTTTTCCTTTACTATCTCCCTATCAAATTCTCCAGTTCTGCACAGGCTTTGTGCCTATCAGATGAACCCAGAGCAATCACAGAGTATCAGTACCCTGAGAAGCTGCCTGGCGAGCTGTACGATGCAGACACACAGTGCAAGTGGCAGTTCGGAGAGAAGGCCAAACTCTGCACCCTTGATTTTAAGAAGGTAAAAATTGATGCCAAATTTATGCCATCCCATGCAATTTTTTAAAATGGGTTTATAATCCCAGTCAAAGGCTTTATCAGCGCATCCACTGGAACGTGAGCATTTGATACATTTTCAACAATCACATGTTGTTTCTTAGGAAAAAAGTTAAAGAATGTGAGAGTGGGATGGGGTGAATGAGGTAGAGGAAAATTGAAATAAAAAAGAGGAAGGAAAAGAGAAACTGATCAGGGTTACATGCCCTTGTGGGTATACACACACACAAAGAGTGAGACTTGGAATACTGGCCATGATATACCGTACTCACTGGGACCGATGACTAAATATACACTGGAGCACTGCCAGTGGGAATCTCTCCTTGTTGCTCTCCCATTGTCTCATTACTGCTGATATCTGCCAAATAATCTGAATAGGGTTTTCATTACTTTGATATTTAATGGCCCTGTGAAAGTGTTGAGTGTAATCAGTCTCCAAACATAGTATCCCACCTGAACCTCACTTGAGCCAAAGGTGCACCTCTATTGCTTGAACCATTCAGGCAGGGATGCTCTCTGGGTTTAAACGAAATACCTTAAGGGTAGGGAACGCACACAAGTTAAAACTAACCAGATAAAGAAGGACCCTATAGGACCCTTAGGAGCCAGCAGTGCATTTTGTCACAGTTCCCTATATGACCTTGTTTATAAAATATACTGGTGAACAATGCCTAAACCTGTCTTCTTCTTTTTGTGCAGTAAATTGTCTTCATCTGGGTGAATATATCTGCCTCTGTACAGATCTGAGCATGGAGCTTTAAGCAGGTGTCTTTCTTATTCATGCTCTAGTAAAGAAATGCCAATACCAGCAGTGGCTGGCTTTGAACCTAAGCTCTCAAAGTCCTCCTTTGCCTGCTTATCTAAATGTATGAACATCCATGGATTATTACATTTATAACATATGCTTGCACACCTGGTAGCAGCAAGGTGCACAGGACTGAGAAATCTCCAAGCAGTCATTATGCTCAGTCTTTCCAGGCACTTGTTACTCATAAAAAAACACAAGACTCTTCCTCAGCGGTGTGGTTCATTCTGTAATGAATTCATTTTTCATGAAACTTTTTGGCAACTGTTGTCAAGATAAGGTACCGCTGGAGGGAACAAATGATATTCTCCATGGTGTGCGCGGTTAGATAGGGATAGATGTTTCTATAGGAAAAAAACAAATAATGTTTATGGGTGTTTTTCTTTCTTTCTCAGCCTCTGACACACTGTCCATCATTTCTCTCTCTCCCCCATCGCTAACCCCTCTCTGCCATTTTTACTGTTACAAAAGGCCTGAGCAAGCAAAACAGATGGACAAACAGTCCTCGGGATGAATTCCATGGTGGCTCCTGGCAGCAGCAAGCTGAGGCTGAGGTGCCTGTCAGCATCTACACTGAGTTGTCAAACTCTGATATAGTCATTCAAATAGCAACAGAGTAGACATGTTCAAAAGTATCAGGCCGTGTTTCTCAGGCAATGAGAGCAGGGAAATGGGCCGGTGCTCCCATCTGAATCATTTATGGCTGAGAAATGCAGCCATTACATCATGTAAGTTTGGTAAGGCAGTTGTTACCAGTTAATACTTTGTCCTAATCTTCATGGTCTGTTTTACTTCTTCAGAGCTGAAGATTTCTAAGTCACCATACAAGAGAGATGATGTTGGACCAGATTTCATGTGTTCATCTTGATGTCTTTACCTAGCTACTGAAGCATAAACTGTTTGGAGATCCACATTTGCTGTACACGGGAAGCTTTCCAGAAGATCATTATTCAGACAGTCATTGATTCAGCAAGATTCCACTGACGTGTTCTGTTAGCTCCCAAGAGGCAAAATAGAAATATTATTACAAGTTATCATTTTTCCCACTGCTAGCTTTGTTTACTGCTGTTGTGAGGAGGATCATGATGAACAGTATGTGAAATCTGGAGTTAAAAGTTAGGGTTTCCATGTAAGTTACACTGCCTCTCTCTCTCTTATCTTGTTCCAGGATATCTGCAAGGCTCTGTGGTGCCACCGTGTTGGGAGGAAGTGTGAGACCAAATTTATGCCAGCTGCTGAAGGTTCTGCTTGCGGCCCTGATATGGTGACTTAACACATGATTTAGTGTGTGTGCGCATGTATGTTGATGTGTGTGTGTTGAAGAGGTTGATAATCACAGGCCTTTTTACCTCAAGAATGGCATCACATGAATGGCATGGGAGCCACTGACTTCTACTGGATTCTTTTATTTATCTCCTTCGAGGCAATTCAAGTGGTCTTACCAAAGACAGCTCCAGCAGCTAGCAGGAACATGAAAATACCTTCTTCAAAATGTCATGTGTGAATTGGAAAATAATGTGCCATCTATCCAGGGCATAGAGTTATCCTTTAGTCATATCACCACTAAGATAACCTTTGTTTCTTGTTAGCCAAAGGAGCCAAAATGTTCCTGCAAATGAAATGCCTTTTAGCAAACTATGCCTTTTTTTGTTTAAAAAAAAAAAAAAAAAAAAGCATGTGGGGGATTGTGTTCCATAGCAGCATCTTGCCAAAAAATCCACAAAGATGCCCTAAACAAAATTTATTTTCACTTTTGGTAACACAAAAGCTCTTCAATAAGAGCATTTCATTCAGTATTTATAGACTGATATCTGCACAAACTAAAAAACTCCTTGTTTTTCAGTTGCCCAAGAATGATTTTTTTTTCCCCCATTGACATTTGATGTGTTTTAAAAATGTTCCTTTAATTTTTTTTTTTTTTTGGCAGTGTGCTTCTTTACATTGTCAAGCATGTAAAAGTATGAGTACACTGCTCAAAAGATAAAAGGAACATTTTAAAAACACATCAGATGTTAATGGGGGAAAAAAAATCCTGCTGCATCTATACTGATATGGACTGGGTAATGTGTTAAGAATGAAAGGATGCCACTTTGTTTGATGGAAATGAAAATTATGAACTTAAAGAGGGCTGAATTCAAAGACACCCCAGAAATCAAAGTATAATAATGATGTAGCAGGCTAGTCCATTTTTCCAAAATATCATTGCAGCAACTCAAAATGGTACTCAGTAGTTTGTATGGCCCCCGCATGCTTGTATGCATGCCTGAAAATGTCAGGGCATGCTCCTAATGAGGCGATGGAGGTGTCATGGGGGATCTCCTCCCAGATCTAGACCAGGACATCGCTGAGCTCCTGGATAGTCTGAGGTGTAACCTGGCAGTATTGGATAGACCAAAACATGATGTCCCAGAGGTGTTCTATTGGATTTAGATCTGACGAGTGTGGGGGCGAGTCATTGGTATCAATTCCTTCATCTTCCAGGAACTGCCTGCATACTCTCACCACGTGAGGCTGGGCATTGTTGTGCACCAGGAGGAACCCAGGACCCACTGCACCAGGGTAGGGTCTGACAATGGGTCCAGGGATTTCATCCTGATACCTGATGGTAGTCAGAGTGCCTAGCCTGTAGAGGTCTTTGTATCCCTCCATGGATATGCTTCCCCAGACCATCACTGACCCACCACCAAACTAGTCTTTCTGAAAGATGTTACAAGCAGTATAAGGTTCTCCACAGCTTCTCCAGACCCTTTCACATCTGTTACATGTGCTAAGGATGAACCTGCTCTTATCTGTGTGCCTGTGGTGGACCTGCCAGTTCTGGTATTCTGAGGCAAATGGCAACTGGGCTCCACGGTGCCAGGCAGTGAGCACAGGGCCCACTAGAGGATGTCGGGTCCTCACACCACCCTTGTGAAGTCTGTTTATGATTGTTTGGTCAGAGACATTCACAGCAGTGTCCTCCTGGAAGTCATTTTGTAGGGCTCTGTTGGTGCTCATCTTTGCACAAAGGAGCAGATACCATTCCTGCTGATGGGTTCAGGACCTTCTACGGCCCTGTCCAGCTCTCCTAGAGTAACTGCATGGAATCTCTTCCATGCTCTTGAGACTGTGCTGGGAGACACAATACTCCCACAGTGTTACAGTGTCATCCTGGAGGAGTTGGACTACCTGTGCAGCGTTGGTAGGGTCCAGGTATCGCCTCGTGCTACCAGTAGTGACACTGACCCTAGCCAAATGCAAAACTAGTGAAAAAAACAGAAAAGATGAGAAAAGAAAAAAATGTCAGTGGCCTCCATCTGTCGAACCATTCTTGTTTTGGGGGTTGTCTCATTGTTGCCCCTCTGGTGCACCTGTTGTTAACAACCCCCCTACTACTTAACTGACCAGATTAATATTCCAGAAGTTTAATTGACTTGATGCTATACTCTGATTAGAAAGTGCTCCTTTAATTTTTTTGAGCAGTGTATATAAGACGGGCCAAGCCTGTAAAAAGGGAAACACATTCCTCTTCTGAGGGATACCTGGAGACCTTTAAGTCAGTAAACTGCAAAGGGCAAAGAGACATAGGAATTTATACACTGAAAAGGCAACAATGATGTAGATGGCCTTATAAAATTCTCTTTTAGTGTTATGTAGTGCTAATACTTCCACCAAGTCCAGCCATTTGAAAAGCTTGAACTGCATGATACTGCACTTCTTTTAATAGCTTCTTTTTTACAGCACAATACCCTTGTGTCCCGGCATGGACTATTGAATTTATTTGCAAGCCGAATCAGCAACTTTACTCTGATTTAGTACATTTGAGGGCAGTGTAAATGACCACTGTCGTTTTGCTCTAGGTACCACCTTCCTTCTTTTACCTCAGGGAGCAGCTCCAATTCGTTTGTTGCTGATGTGGCAGAAATATGCAGTTGGCCTGGATCCAAAAAGCAATCTGTGTTCTTTATTTATTCTTTGTTTCTTTTCTTTCTTCCTTTCAAGATGATTCTCCCCGAGGCTTGATCTTTCTCTTACCCTCACTCCCCTGACAGTCTTTCATCAACATTTGCTTCTCCACATATTAAACTTGATGGTTTAATCTTGTGTTCTCCCTCCACGGGAAAATTAACCGAGCACAAACACTGACAGCCTCACATAGGAATCTGTGGCACTCAGCTGCAGGGGGAAAACTGAGGGGAAATCAGCTGTTCTAGTTCTTAGTCAAGGACCATAAGATTAGTTGGGGAGGTGTGCATGAGTCTGCATATGCTGGCGTGTGGGTCTGTGGCCTCTAAGTGCAGTTCTTATTCACATAGTGAGATTAAGAACAGCTGCATATGTTCAGTGTGTGCTGGACATATCACAACTCATGTAGTGCTGCATTTGTGCTCTGTGTTTGTGGAGTTCTGGGAACATGGGAATGGTTATTGACTCAGTCTTTGATCTGTATTACAAGTACAGTGTGTAATACTTGATTGTGGTGTGTGAGTTTTCTCTGTACAATCACCATCATCTCATCCAGTCTGAGGAAGTTCAGAAACCTATTTACAGATTTTCTTTTAATATTTAAGATCATATAATCTTCTGTCTAGCCTGCTGCCTTAGGGGACACATTTGGCAGTGTTCACTGCTGGAAAGCAGCTTGGTCAGAAGTAACTGGTAATACTCTATGCACATTTCTGTGCATAGAGTACAGAAAAATGGAGTGTTTATTGAACCTTCAGAAAAATAAAAAATAAAAAAATTAAATTATTCTTAATTATCCTTCTGTCTCCCATACATTGATCCTCTCTCATTCCTTTCAGTGGTGTCGTAGAGGCCAGTGTGTGAAACAGGGTGATGAGGGTCCAAGGCCTCAACATGGCCACTGGTCAGAGTGGTCCTCCTGGTCTGCATGCTCTAGAAGCTGCGAAAGTGGTGTTACCTATCGCGAGAGGCACTGCAACAACCCAAGGTAGGGAAAGACACAGCAATGGCCTCTAACAAACAAGCATTACAAAAATTGTTACTGTCTCCCAGTGAGGATTTATCCAAAATCTCTTGTGTCTGTGTTGCCAAGAGGCAGTTAGCACAAAAACTGGAAGCAGCACATAGCTTTCTTAGAAATATTACTAAAAATATTAGTAAAAGCTCTACTAAATGCTGCTAAGCACATTATGCCCGCTAGTTGGTTCATTTTTGCTACCTGAGCAAATCTATTGAAAGCATATCTGGCACAGTATAATTTTCCAGTTTTATAATTTATTGCTATAATATTGCAGAAGACTTGATACATGGATGGCCTGCTGTGCTGCTGTGACTGGGGGCCAAGATTATATTAAGAAATGTGATTAAAATAGTGAAGATTACTCACACGGGTCTGTCACTTATCTGCTCACTTAGCCCCCAACTCATTAGTCACTCATGATTATTTGCACTGTCAGTCAGTAAGGGGCCCCTATTCCAAATGCCGGGACCTCCTTTTTATCATGTCATGCTAAGATCCTGACAAGCGGTGGGCTAAATTAGACAGAGCGTGATGAGGAGAAAGAAAGAGAAGGCAAAGAAAGATGGTGGTGAAGTGCTAGAAGGGCAAAAACAGGCAAGTGGAATGAAGCAGGAAGGGGGGGGGGGGGGGGGGGGGAGGGATCAAAAATGTGAAAGATGAAATGCAGCGATATGAAAGGAAAGAACATGAGAGAGAGAGAGAAGTGTTTGGAGGGCTTGTAGAAGGTGTTTTTGTCCCATGGAAGGGATTTTTAGGAACATAACCTGAGGATATACACCTGTGATTAGAGAAACCTTCACAAAGGCACACTGATACACATTCACATATAGAGGGAAGCCTACTTATGTATTAGTCATTAGTGGACAAAAGCATTCAGTGTTATTGTATTAAAGCACAGTTTGAACTTTACTAATTCTACTGATTAAAAAAAAATCCTAAGTGTTTTATTTCCCGACTATATCAAATTATTTCAATACTTTTCTACTATTTCCCGTGTTTTTGGATGCCAGCCCGCACATGCAAACGCACACAGAAGTCGAAGTTGGTGAATCACAAAGAAAATCTGTAAAATACTGAATATTAAGCAATTTATTATATGAGTTTTATGCAGAAATGCTTGAATGCTACATGTTTATATCCATCCCTTCAGACCGGCATATGGAGGGAAGTTCTGTGAAGGTTCCTCCAGATCATACAAACTTTGCAATACCGAGGACTGTCCGCGAAATGCCATTGACTATAGAGCGCAACAGTGTGCTGAATTCAACGGCAAACAGTTCAGAGGGTGGTACTACACTTGGAGACCATACACCAGAGTGGATGGTGAGACAGTTTTCCCCTTAAATTTAAAAAAAAAATACTCATGGCACAAGATTATTTATGGGTACTTTCTTTTCTTCCAGATCAAGATCTATGTAAGCTTTACTGCTTTGCTGAAGGTTACGATTTCTTTTTTGCCTTGGCCAGCAAAGTTAAGGATGGGACACTTTGCTCACCGGACAGCTTTAATGTCTGCATTGATGGGCTGTGTGAGGTAATGTTAAATGTTAAGCAGTCAGAAAGTAGCATGATGTGACCAAACATTGATGCCAAAATGCCACGCTTATGTTCAATGTGTGTGAGGTCTTTGAAGTAGAACTGTGAAGTCTGAGAGAGGATATAAGCAGTAGGGAACATCAGTAATGAATAATAAAATATTGGCCTGTCACCACACACATAATAAATGTTGGTAGTGTTCAAATGTTGAAATCAAATGCAGTATGAGTATTGTGTTTTTATGTGTATGACTTACACTGTCATCAAAAGCGCTGATGTTTTTCTTCCATAGAAAGTTGGCTGTGACCGTGTTTTAGGCTCCACAGCTGTGCCTGATGCTTGTGGCGTGTGCAAAGGAGACAACTCCACGTGCAAGATTTACAAAGGACAGTACACAAAGCAACATTTTACTAACCGTAGGTCACATAAATAAATTATTTGCTTCACTGGTTTTAGTGGTCTTATTTAAAGATATTTCAAAAGCTATGCATTTGGGTTTTTTTTCCCACAAAAACTGCACTTTCCTGGCCTACATAATTACAGTATTCGCCACCATAAAATCTGTGTAGGTTGTTATCATATTATTAACATTTTACTTTGTTTACTGTAGTCTTCTGCGATTTTTAGTGACTAACATCTTGTAATATTTCTCAGAGTACTACGCGGTGGTAACCATCCCAGCTGGAGCTCGGAGTATCCGTGTGATTGAACTGAATGCATCCAGTTCCTACCTGGCTGTGAGGGACACACAGAGACACTACTACCTTAATGGCCACTGGACAGTGGACTGGCCAGGCCGACACCCCATTGCTGGAGCAATTTTTGAGTACAAAAGACCATATAACAGACCAGAGAGTCTCATATCAGCCGGTCCCACCAATGAGACTCTAGTCATAGAGGTACTGTAATAGGTCACTTCTTCTCTTTTTTTCCTTTATGAATTACTTGCTAACTTCTTGTTTTTCTTTCAGGTATTGTTGCAGGGCTGGAATCCAGGTGTGCATTGGGAATATACAATAAAGAAATCTGATGAGAAGCCAATGAAGAATCGCATCAAGCACAATTATACATGGGCTATCATACGCTCCCAGTGCTCAGCCACTTGTGCTGGAGGTACGAGCAACAGTTCTTTTTTATTTATTTTTTTTAAATTAAGGAAAACTTTGTGTTTGTTTTTTTCATAGATTTAACCTTTTAAAAAGCAATTCAGAATCTGTTGCACTGATGAAAAAGGGCACATCGTTTCTAATCTTGATCTTGGTAAAACCATAGATGAAGAAGGCAATTTGTAGATCAGTAGACTACGCCTAAAGCTCAGTTCTGGCCTCTCTGACCTATAATCAGGCTTTTAGCTCCAGGTTAAATGGAGACGAGAGTGTCCCCATCATTACTGAGGGGACATTAGAGGCTCTTGGTTCAAACCAGTGGGACCTCTTCTTATTCAGCTGGAGACCTGCTATTACGAACACACATACACACACACACACACACACACACACACACACACACACACACACTCAAGCAAGCACACACATGCATATCAGTGACCAGTGGCCTTTGTCCCCTAGGCGGGTAATTTGTGGCCAGAGGTTGAGGAACAAGGGTGCATTGTGTAGGCATGGGTATATTTGTGCATGTGCATTTGCTCAGCATCATCAATGTGAACAAAGCTCTTAGTGTAGAATTCCTATTGATTGACCCTGGAGGTTAAAGTTGTCCACCCTGGTCTACCTCCTAGCCACCTCCACCCCTATGAAAACTGATTGCAGGTTGTGATGAGTTGAGAGTCTTTTGCTTTATTAAAGAGTGTGACTGACTAAGTGAGCAGATGTGAAGACCAAGTTTGTCTAAGTTAAGATAATAACCAAAGGGATCTGTTAAATCTGTGATTTAATTGTTACCTAAATTAAACAACACAATGATGCCGAAGTCACCTTGTTTACATATAATTATTACTTTATCTTTAGTAAAGACAGTTTAAAAAATGACAAACTAGTGGTGACAAACTAGTAAGGTGAACTGAACTGAAATAAGTGTTTTGCACATTTATTAGAGAGGCAAAAGTAGTAGAAGTAGGTGTGGGACCATCTTCCATAATGCAGTTTTGTTTATTTTATGGTAGTTAAATAGCAGACAGACTCAAAATGAAAACTGCATTCTTTAAAGATATTATTTCTAAGTTTCCTGATCTATGACCCATACAGGCCAAATGAACACCAAGTCAGCCTGCTACAAAGACTTGAAAGTGCAGGTAAACATGTCGTACTGCAATCCCAGATCAAGACCAGCTACTGGAGTGATGGCCTGCAACACCCAACCATGTCCTCCCAGGTCAGACCCTTTGCATTTTCATATGACTTTGGTCATCATGTAATCTAAAATGTATAAATTATTTAACTGGGTTATCTTCCATGTATAGTTTTTTTAGTTGGGCTAGTGGCATATCTGTTGGTCAACTGGTCCAATGCTTTGGACTAAATTGAAATATCTTTCTTACCATTGGATGGGGTGGTAAAGTGGTGCACTGATTATCGCTGTCACCTCACAGCAATAAGGATCTGGTCGTACTGGTGTGATTGGGACGTGAATGTTAGGTTAATTGGCAATTCTATATTGGACATGATTGGAATGATTTTTTGTTTTTCTCTGTGTATTAGCCCTGTGACAGAAAATGCCCTTTCCAGGGTGTACCCCATGTCTCGCAGATCTGAGCTGGGATCGGCTTCTAGTTGACCCTAGTGGATAAGGGGATGAAAATGGATGAATGTATGGACTATAAATGCCAGATTTCATGACCACCCATATATCATGGATAGCCATGAAACTCTGTACAGACAGCCATTGCATCCAGAGAATAAATCCGAGTGACTTGTGATTCGCATTAAATGCGGTATGGACATTTATGTTCAACTCCACATGAATTCAATCACTTTAGTGATTTCCTAACTTTACACCTGGCACCACCATTAGATTGAAACAAAACAATAGGTGAATTTTCACAGTTTGGTTTGTAACTAAATACCTGCAAAGCAGTTCACATTCTTAGCCTCAGCAATGCTTTGTATATAAAACAAATGAACAAGATAAGATTTTGCTCGTTAATATGCTAAATATCATACTTGCTAAGCAGCAGCTTGTTAGCGTTTTTGTGGTTAGCTGGGTAACATGCTGACACAACCATATAGCTCAAGGCACCACTGTGCAGCCTCACAGACCTGATAGCATGGCTGTAGACCTCTGGTGTTGAGATGACTTTATGTTGTTAAAATATCACAACTTATTCTAACTCAAATGTCAGTAAAGTCAATGATAATTTGTGGCTTTAAAACATTGTGAATGACATCATTAAAGGCTCTGTTCTGGTTTTAGATGGTTCTCAGTCTGGACATTATTAAAAATGGTATTTCAACTGTGCAGATGTATCATCATATTTTCCAGATACATATTTTGGATGGAAAACAGCACGTTTGGCCCTTCAGGACTTCAGGCTTTGTCGATTATTCAATTGTTCAGCTGACATATTCTGGAAGGGCTGTAGCGTACTTCTGGCTATGTGACAGCCAAAATGTGTTCAGCTGTAAATGCTGAACATTTTCTACATGCTTCCAATTCATGTTTGCACCTTGGGTAGCCAGAGGATCAGCTTTAGGGCCATCAGCCAAATACACTGATATCTAGATATTTAAGCTAAACATGGTAGTGAAGAAACAGTATTTTTGTATTCTATCTAGTTCTGATTCCTTCTCTTTCTCTTTGTTCTTTTTGTCTCACATCCTGACAACTTCCTAGCTTCTCTCCTTTTCACCTTTTTTCTCCTTCAATCCTTCTCACTTCCACGTGTTCCTGGTCTGCAACACCTACACATCTGTTCTGTAATTTCTGTCAAAAGAGCCATTTATTAGTTGAGTCAATTCTTCCAAAGTTCCCACGCTATCTCTTCATAATAAAGGCAATGAAGGGTGTCAGGCAGGACTGACTATATTCTTCACCCTTTTCCAGCCCATTAAAGCACCTGTTTTGCGATGATGACATTCTCCTCACTTGAAATGAAAAATAGCTTACATTTTGGCCAAAACATGCGTGTGAAACATAGGGAAGAAAGGGAAGTTCCACTAGACATTCTGTTCATGTCTTTATCCAGTTCAGCATGAAAACCTCACCAACTGTCAGGAATGGTTAGCTTCCATGTTTGTTTAATGCAGCAGGCCAAGGACTTGTAAACCCACTCACATGGATCATCACTTTGGGATCCAAGCTCATAACAAAACATTAACTCTTTTGCCATATCAGGATCCACCTAGAATTTTTTTCTTTTTCTTTTAGATGTCCAGTATACATGTATGCAAAATGCACTGCCAGTTTATTTGGTGGGACATGTTGGTCCACTTCCAAACTCTGCTGATCAGAGCATATTTTGCCCATAAGGTTATACAAGGATACTGGCCAAGACTAATTGGGAAGTAGGACATGTTATCATAAGTTGAGATGCACTTCCAGATTGCTGTGGTTAAGTAGGCTTTCCCAGTTGTTGTAAAATGTCAGTGGGTTCACCTTGAGTACTGTACAAACATATAGAGTGAAAGTGAGAGCAAGACCCACTCATGATTGTGTGGTTTTAGGGTGTAGTTCTGTAGGATCCTGGCGAAGTTTAGTTGGTTTGGTCACTGTCTATATCCCTGACACTCAGGGCCAAGGCAGAGGATCAAAGATCAGTCAACATGGACTGATACTGTGGACATCATTGGGAGTGGTTCACCCGTTGACAGGAAGGACATGTATGAACACATAAGGGAAATGTCCCCCCCTCTGCGCTGCTCTGGTCAGTTTCATGTAGGGTAAAGTCCTGGCCAGAAAACACATCAGTGAAAGACATTCTTTGGACATAAGTGGTTTTGTTGAGTTTGTTGATGATGATATGGTTTCAGAAAAATTTTATTTTTTTTTTTTTAAGGCTGGATGTTCATATACAGGATGATGAAAAATATATGTACAACTTATTGATTGAAATATAAAGCATTTGACATTTAAAGCAGGTTATTGGCCACAGCATTTCCAAATATCAATAAAAACTAGATAAATGGATAGATAGAAGTGGCTGATATAGAAAAATCCTACCAATGGCTGGACAAAGCTGGACTGACAGACAGCACAGAGCAGAGGCGATTGCTCTAAGACTGCAAGGGAAGCTCAGCTTCCCCTAAAATGTCAAAAAATAAGTGATCAAACATATACTGTTGTGTGTACATTCATTGACTAAATGTGCGCTTCAACGCGCTCAACTTTTGTTCAGAATCAGCTTCTTATCACTGGTAACGATGCGGCTTTCCTCTCACTCATTCCTGCAGCTTCCCAGTGCTTTAAACCAGAGGTCCCCAACCCCCGGGCCGTGGACCGGTACCGGGCCGTGGGACATTTTGTACCGGGCCGCACATAAAGAATAAATAACTTAAATTATTTCCGTTTTACTTATTATCTGCGCCTAAACTATATTTTATTTTGAAAAATGGGCGGATTCGCTCCGTTACTTCCCTCCATGACTTCCTCTTGACGTGTCAAGACGTTTCTGCTCACATGATACGTCACCGCTAAAATTAAACCCAGAAGCTTCAGGCCCGTCTAACGAAATCGGTTGGTTGACCTACATAACGCTTCTTTAAATTTTTGAGTGCTCAACAAGAGTAGAAAAGCGCTATGTAAGAACTAGTCCATTTACCATTTTTATTTATCAACACCGGGGATAGCAGTGAGGCAGACCCAGCCATCAAACTGACTCTCCAGCGCTTGACACCGCGGCTCTGCAGCCACGCTCCATGTGAAATCGGCCGAACCCAGTCAAACCAGAAGCCAGCAAAAATGAGTATCAGAGAAACAAGCTCAGGGGGCTTACACTGATTCAGTGTTATGGTGAGTTGTATTTTTCATGCGCTTTATACAGTAAAAATCACCTAAGTCGAAGTCGCACAAATCGGGTTTTCGCTCTAGTTGGATGGCATCTGCAGGTCCTGATTTTTCCTAACATTAATTCCGATAAAATCATCACATAAATCCGTCGGATATTCACCTACCTCGGATGAAAAATCTGGTCCCATTGTAATAAATTTCCAGTTAAATGTGATCGCATAAACTGGATGAGTTTAGCGCTAAAACCCTCCTCAGCTCCTGTCCGCCCACTTCCATGCATCGGCTCGTTCATGCACAACTACACACACACTAACAACGCCTGGAAATTGTTTTAGTGTTTATATCAGTTCATTTCACCGGGGACAATCGTGGCAAGTGTAAGCTACAAACTTGCACTTACGAGTAAAATTTCAGATTATAAAATTTGCAGAAGCAAATTCATAGATGAAGCAGAAGCCATTGCAGCGAAATTCGATAATAGACCCCAAACTGGGCCATTTGAATCCGACTGAGGTGATTTCTACTGTATTTGTTTTTGCGGTGTATCTTATTTTGAAGGCATGTTTTACCATGGCTCTAACAGCTGACCAGGGAGCGCTGTGGGCAGAGAGCCTGTTATTCATGTTGAGGCGGGATGTTACGAGAACGCTGCTGATAGAGTTGCATACGAATACAAAGTGGATTCCCGTTTTTTATTATTATACGTAGAAAATATCACACTTGGTTATGGACGTATCATTTATTTTGACGTATTTATTCGCCACACCTTAAAAGCCGGTCCGTGGAAATATTTTCTAACACTAAACCGGTCCGCGGCTCAAAAAAGGTTGGGGACCACTGCTTTAAACAGTGTGGACGCTGAGCGTCTACAGAGTTCAATAGCGAAGCAAAGAGTGCAGCGAAACGAGACGAGTCATTGGATAAATGCTGGGCTTTGTCCCGCCCATCGGACGCTCAGCGTCTCTGGGGGTCTATGGGGCAGTGGGCTGGCCTCAGCCGGCCCGGACGCTCAGCTTCTGCATGATGATTGGATGATCTGTCTGAGGCTGAATCCCTTTTTGATTGACAGTGAAATGAGCGAATCAGCGATCTTTTGGTGTAAACATCCGTGGGAGCATTTTTAAATTTTCATTCTGTTCTGAGTTGAACCGGAGACTTTCCTAATCCTCTTAGCGGCATTTTCTTTGTTAAAAACGACTAGAGGCAAATCGAGCTTCTATTTCTGGTGGGGTTTTTTTGTAGCTGCTTGTGTTTGGAGACTGACTTCTATCACTCTTTCTGACTTCTATCGCAGTTTCTGTCCAGCGGGTGCTGCTGTATAAATAAACCGACACATTTTATGATGTAGGCTGAAATTGAGCTTCCCCTCCTTGAAAGACCAGCATCCGCCACTGGCACAGAGGCACTAATCATGGCAGCACAGGAACAAGCTCTGAGCACAAGATCGATAGAGGGTGGGGTCTACCACACAAGGCAAGACCCCAGGTGCAGGCTGATCAGAGATGCCCCTGAGACAATCCAGCACATAACAGCAGGGTGCAAGATGCTAGCAGGCAGGGCATACATGGATCACCATAACCAAGAGGCTGGCATAGTATACAGGAACATCTGTGCCGAGTATGACCTGGAAGTCCCGAGGTCAAAATGGGATACGCCCCCAAGGGTGGTCAAGAATAACAGAGATAAGATCCTGTGGCACTTCCAGATACAGACAAACTTGTGATGGCTAACCAACCGGACATAGTAGTGGTGGACAAACAAAGGAAGAAAGCTGTACCGATAGACGTTGCAATACCAAGTGATGGCAACATCAAGAAGAAGGAACATGAGAAAAATAAAAATAAAAAATGCAGAGGGCTCAGAGAACAGTTAGAGAGGATGTGGAAGGTAACAGTGGTCCCGGTGGTAATTGGAACACTAGGGGCAGTGACCCCCAAACTAGGAGAATGGCTTCAGCAGATTCCAGGAACGACTTCCAGGAACGACATCTGAGATCTCTGTCCAGGAGAGCGCAGTCCTGGTTACAGCTATGACAGTGCTCAGGACCCTCAAGCTCCCAGGCCTCTGGTAGAGAACTCGAGCTAAGCTTCTTGAATGAAAAGACTGTTTAAAACTAGGAGGCATCTACCATAGATAAAAAGAATGTTACAGGTACTGCTAAGTGTGCCTGTCTTAAAATTAACAGTGAAAGAAATTAGTTAGAGGATTCATTGGAGATCTTTGAGGGCTGTGGTTGGGACACTAGTCCCTCTATTCCCCTATTGTGTGTATTTCCATGAACACTCTTAGCAGTTGTCTGAAATATCAGCCAAATTCTTGCAAATGAAGGGGACATTGCTGACAAGTTGTGCCTTGATTTATGAGGAGACAGGGATTTAGCTGGGACACTGACCTCATCTTGGTCAGTGTTGCATGTGCATGTCTAGAAGAATTCTGTTGTTGTATGTCCAAATCCGACTTGGTCCACCACATTTATAAAAATGTCATTTTGTAGCCGAACCAAGCCACCAAAAAAACCTTACAAGAACTCTCTAGAGTTCTTGAACAAGAAGAACTAGAAGGTCAGGCAAGAGACGGGCACAATGAATCCTTGTTGTGTCTTTATTACTGTAAATTGGTGCTTCTGATGCAAGCAGTCAATTTTGCTTTCTGTGTTAATACGTGGTATTTGTATGAAATGTAATATGATGTGACATGAACTTCACATTTAATAAACTGAATAGAAAGGTACATTAAAAAACTTTAAAAAGCACTGTCAAAAAAATTGTTGTAGTACTGCCACTGATGCATTGCCTACAAAGCTTTTTGGAGTCTGTGCTTGTATGCCTAAAATGTGATGCAACATATACAGCACATCTTGCATGCAATCATGGTGCATGATGCTGTTGTTGTTGTTGTTGCCAAGAGCAGAATGAGTGGCCATCAGCTGCTGTCTGGCTCACTCACAAAGGGAAAAGACAAGGCAGGGCAAGAGAAGAACAGCAATGGTGTCCAGTTACTCTGAAGCTCTTTTCCACCCACACTTTCTCACCCTCTCATTAAGACAAATTTCAGTGTCCTTACTTCAACCACACCCCAAAAATCACAGCAGTTAGAAGTCTAAAACCACAACAGTCTATTAGCTCACAGGCATACATATTCATATTCTTTCTTCTAGCTCCATCTCCTGTTTTCTGAGTGCTTTTCTTTGGAACGCCTCTTACTTATGAAGTAATCACTCTCATACTGCATTTTTATGGGTGTGTACCAATGATGTTCAAAAAAATTATCAAGGCAGAAAAAAATTTTTTCAAGGATACAGTATTATATAGTGCACCAATATTATGTAATCCACTCTGAAATCATGGAATCCCAATTATGTTAACATTTATCTCATGTTTTATAGTAACCAACAGCTGTTCAAAAGGGGATTTTTCCTCTGCATAGCTCTGTCATTGCCTGAATATTTCCCACTTGCTCAGTTTGTGTATGTCTCCGTTTTGGAACAGGTAACCTAGGAAAATGCTACATGAAGACCACAAAACTGACTCATGTTCACTCATATAAAGTAGTGATGGTGCTGACAGAAAATATATATATAAAAAAATCTTCAGAAAAGGAGCCTATGTCCCCCAGAGCTTTGTTAGTTCAGACATTTTAAGTAATAATTTTATCTTTGTGGTTCATTGTGTCATCATGTGTAGCAATGTGCTGCATTTTATGCAGTCATTTCTGCTTTGTTTTCACTATTTAAAAAAAGAAATGGCGCCGTGATCACAGCACACTGCTGCCAGCTGTGCCGATGACTCCCCAGGACGACAAATGTCTGTACTCATAGACACAAGGTCTACCAACTGTTAGGGCAGGATGGCTACCTCTGTACTTCACCTGTAGTCTACATTAGTAACTACAGGGCTGTTTTCTGTAATTACTGTTACCAAGTATTTATTTTAATGCCTAACAAATGTGTTTTTATTATTTTATTATGTGCAATTTAAGCTCAGCGTGGTAACAAAAACAATCTCAGCTTGGTTACATTTTAAAACATTTAAACCACATCTAACAGCCTTCCATTACTAGAGGGAAAGCTGCATTTTCATGGGGCTGATTTATTCATTATTGTGTGAAAGCAGTCAAAATCTTAAAAAATGTAACATGCTTGAGAATTTAAATGTAACACAGATGGTGGCAGCAAAATGTGATTTTATGTTTTCATGCTGTTTATAAATGCTTCACTTCATATGTATTGAACAGGCCCATCTGACAACAGACACGATCACCTCTCAGTTAGGTGGAACCAATAACATTTTTAATGCTGCATTGAATTGCATTACATAGTAGGTTGAAGCCATTATTAATGTTCCTCAGCTCCAGCTCACGTCTGCTCAGAAGGAAAGGTCTGTGTGTTGCATATATAGCTTTACTGTTCATGAAGAGTTTAAATCAACGTGTGACCACAGTACTGTCTAAAGTCACCCTTCTATTCTAAACTGCTTTGACTCTTTAAACTTGTCACCTCATTGTTGTCTCCCAGATCCTTCAGCGTTTTCTGTCGCTTATCATTTGTGATTGTTTAGCACCAGTGGTACGGCACAAAAGTTGTATGCGACCCATAATTTTTTTATTTTTTTATTTTTTTTATTTTTAATTTTGCTTCCAAGGAGCCAGACTTTCTTGTAATCTTTAAAGTGGTCTTGAGCAATAGTTCTCCAGACTTTCCAAAGGTCTTTCAAAGTTTTTTTTGACTTTGGCTGCTTTTTTCACAAATTTTCAGTCCAGTCGTCGTCTCTGATCATTGTTAGGATATTTATTTTACTGTTTGTTAAGCCACTTTACACTGACCTATGAATAATTAAAATATAAAAAAGGTGCCTAACTCAGGTGTCTACACATAATGTACAACTTAGCAACAAGCCTATTTTAAATTGTGTCTTTAGGCACTTTGTTACTAGCAACCTGTTGCAACCTGTTATCTATGAAAATGCCAAAGATAATGCAGTTTGA
Source organism: Archocentrus centrarchus (assembly GCF_007364275.1). Taxonomy (NCBI): domain Eukaryota; kingdom Metazoa; phylum Chordata; class Actinopteri; order Cichliformes; family Cichlidae; genus Archocentrus; species Archocentrus centrarchus. Next base: position 16,466,017 of record NC_044361.1, on the reverse strand, counting down.
CAGGCATAAAATAGTTTTGCACTAGCAAGGTCCTTCACAAAGAGCTATTAGCCAAAAACATGGCATATCTCTACATGGTGTGCAGTGTGTCCTTAAAAGAATGAGGAAACTGGACAAGTGAAACACAAAATAGGAAGTAGCAGGCTTAAAAACTATCTGCAGCAGATGAACAGTATTTGAAAGTCATGTCTTTAGGAAATGGGAAAAAAAATCCAGCAAAGACCTGACACAGGACCTGAGAGATACGTCTGGCCCTTCAGCTGATGCATCTACTGTTCACTGAATCCTCATCAGAAATGGTCTCAGTGGTAGGGTGGCTGTCACAAAGCCATTCTTAAAGAAGGGAAACGGGGAGAAAAGGTTGAGGTATGCCAACTTACACAAGAAGTGGACTGAAAATCAGTGGCAACAGATCTTATGAAGTGATGAATCCAAATTTGAAATTTGGTTTCATCATCCCATATACCATCTATAAATACAGTGGAGGCTCTGTCATGGGTTGGGGCTGCATTTCAGTTAGTGGTGTTGGGCTTCCAAATTATGAACACTTGAAGTACTGTCAGATTTTGATCGGACACATCTGGAAAGCATCTGATTGGCAAAACAGCTTCATTTTTCAGCATGACACTGATCCGAAACACACAGTCAGTGCTGTAAAAGCATACCTGGATAGAAAAACACATAATGGAGCACTATCAGTCACTGATTTGCCTCCCCAAAGCCCAGACCTCAACATTGTCGAAGCAGTGTGGGATTACCTTGACAGAGAATGAAACAAAAGGCAGCCAAACAGAGAGCTTTGAATGTCCTTCAAGAAGTCTGGAGAACTATTACTGAAAACTACTTAAAGAAATAACAAGAAAGCTGCTAAAGAGAGTTCAGACTGTGTTACAAATACAGCTGGTACCAAATATTGACTTTCAGGGTGATTCGAATCAGTTTTTGTCTTATGTACTATATTTACATTTATGTTTGGACATGTTTCAATAAATCACTGCACCCATTTCCCATTTTGATAGGAAAATATAAAGAAATTAGGGGTGACTCAAGACTTTGGCGCTCTACTGTACATGAGAACCATATGATTGCTATCCTCTTCCTTACTTTTGTCAGCCTGCATAAATGTAAGATCTTGCCAGTGGTTCTGGGTCGCCTAACCTTTCCAAACCCATTCTCTGTGTCTGTAAGCTCACTGTATACTGGAATACCCACAGACACACCACTACAGCAAACTTTGAAACAACATTTTAAGCAGTTTTCTCAAAAGAAAAAAGAAACAAGACTACTCCAATGTTAATTTGTAATGTTTATACTTAGTATAAACAACAGAAACCAATGACAAACATGTTGAAAAGAAAAAAGCCTATTTTAATACAATAATGTCAAATTGGAATTGTTGGATTGATAAATATACAATAAATTTACTAGCCAAGGCACAAAGGTGTCCATGGCACAAAATATGTGCTTTGGACACAGTGAAATTGCTGTAAGCTCTGTAAAACTTTTGTGACTGTTAGAATTGTTGCACAAGTGGAATATTTGCTATAACAATGTCATGCCAAGCTTTAATAACTCCTTTATTTTTTTATTTAATATTGACTCACTGAGTGGTCTAAACTGTGTTTGTCTATTATTTCCTGTATTCCCTTTCCATAGAAATAACATAATAGAAATGGAAGTATTGCTATATGTGATAAATGTATATACATGATGGAACTCCAGGTATTATGTATTATGTTTCTAAACCACATTTAAAGTGGAAAATCTAATTATATTTCTATTGGTAAATGGATCATAATGGCAGTCCAGGAATGTCCAGGAAATTGTTTCTGTGTGTCAGTTTCACTATGTCACTCGTTAGCATACAGCGGCATAGGGGAAGCCTTTGAGATCTCTCTTCAAGTTTTTATGCATCCATATGCAAAGACTGATCTAAGACCCCCTCTGCAGTGGCCATCACTTGGGTGACTTCAGGCTTGGCTGTAAACATAAATTTAATGGGTGCCCAAACTCCCGGCCCTCGGACCAGAAGTAGGGGGCGGGGCCGGAAGCGGCCCGCGGGCCAAGTTTGGGCAACCCTTAGATACATTAATATGGGATCTTTTTTTTTTCTTTCTCCATGACCTGTCCAACCCTGTCCAACTGCCAGCGATCGCACACATACACACACATGCGCACACACACAAAACCACACACACACACACAAAAAGCACACTGGTACCACCCAGCAGTAAGCCAAGGATGGCTGTCATTCAGTCAGAGTTGTGCTCAGGTCACGACACTTCCAATCTCTCAACAGGGATTTGTGAGGCTGTGACTGCATGACAAACACTCTCGATGCTGTCTGTCTGCTTCTCTGTCTCTCTCTGCCATCTGTATCTTTTAAAAGTCATTTATAAATATGTTCAGATTTACATCTGCCCTCTCTCTCTTGCGTACCAACACTCCTCTGCTCACTCGTGGTAGATGGTGGATGCTGCTCTGGCATAATTCTTTCTTCTTTGCTTGCTTTTCTCTTACCTTTTCCCCTCACACCCTCCCCGCTCCTGTCAGTATTTACTCACTAATGGACCTGCGTGTTTACACTGAGCTGAGGAAGCAGTGGTAATAAAGGCTCTAAAGTAATCCCACAACAATTTACGCTCATCTCTTATCTCCTTTGTTATCTAAAGCCGAAGCTGCTGGTGTGCATGTGTATGCATGTTTATATGTGTGAGCATGGGAGCCATGTGTTGGCAAGACACTTAAAGCAATATCTGACAGATTTTCACTGTCTTGAGCAAGACCTCACATTTGTGGCTGTATAAATGGCTTGACTTCAGATACAAATGAACACTAAAATTTAGAGTTCTCATGGAGCAGCAGAATATTTTCAAAATAATAAGAAGGCTGTACAATATTTTTCGTATTGGTTACGGTGTAACCTGCACTGCATTCCTGTGCATTTACGTCCTCTTTAGACCTTCTTATACCATTGCAGTGCATACAGTGCTCAGATTTCCTGTTAAACATCCATAACACATATAGGATATAATTTCAGTGTTTGGGTGCCTGATTATTGTCTTGTACTATATTAAAGTTCAGTTTCATGGCCTATTGAAGCTGAAAGGGTTTCAGTTATACTTTGCTCAAATCTAGTATTAAGCATTTTTGTTAAAACTACACTCAAACATCTTGTCCTTGTAAATGCACATGTGTTTCTTTTATTCAAGTTATCTGGATTAGTTTTATTCAAAGTGCATCAGGTTTTTACAGTTTGTGGGCCTTCCTCATGCATAAACTGTGATCTGAAGCAAAACATATGCTGGACTGACCGAATCATGCATGCAAGAGCAGACTAGCTGGCTGTGGTCATCAGTCTATCTCTGCATGTCATACTATTCTAAGGCCGTGCAGTTATTTAATTTTGCTGTGTCTGCACCCAGTGATTTGGACTGAACAAGTATTACATCATGGAAAAAGGTTTCCGATGCCCACTCACATTTAGAGCATGATATCACTCTGTCTCACACTGAGGGTGCACAGTGACACAAGTGAAGAGAAGAAAAAAAAACAGCCCACACAGTGGTATATACATGTGAAAGACCAAGCAGACACACACAGTGGCAAAGCCATAAACACTGGTCAGAGGTTATTTAATCCCCTGGTGTGCATTTAGACAGCATCATTTAGATCTCAAAAGCTATCTGACACGCCACAGGATACCTGAGCTCTTGTGCTTCTGTCCCGGGAGTGTGATGCTTACTCATCCTTCAACCGCAGTTACTCATACCAGACAAGGCAAAGATCACAAGGTGTTCTATAACTTGATCCAGCATTTATCAGTATATTATGTCAATGGCCATTCCTGTGAAGTGATTGCGTTGATATTTACGTGGTAAAAGTAAATACTCTAGAGTATAAAATAAAGTTTTAATGTGTGCTTTATCGTCCTGCACATTTTGCCAGCTGGTGATCAGATGGCTATATTTTACTTTCCTGTGCAGGAAGTGATATCTGAGATGGAACTGAGAGCCAAAACAATATGTCATCAAGTGTGATATTATGTCAAGTGTTCTTAAATATTAAATGAATGACATCAGGTAACCACTACAAATTGGTATGCTATGACATAACAATCCTGTACAGATTAGGAACTGAAGCATTAATGGAAATATCCATCCGTTTAGTATCACCAATTAACCTAACTCCACTAACTGAATGTCTTTGGACAGTGGGAGGAAACCGGAGTACCTGAGAGAACATGCAAATTCCACACAGAAAGGTCCCGGCCAGATGGTGGATTCAAATCCAGGACCTTGCTATGAGGCAGCAGTGCTAGCCACTACGCCACAGTGCTGCCCCACAGCAATGAAATTATGGAAATATACTTGTAAAAAATATATGATATTCTGAATTCTGTCCCTCGTGAAACCAAAAATGTAAGTGTAATGAACACAAAAAAATGTCTCAGCTCTTGAAGGGTGCATTGCACTGGGCTTTTAGTTGGTGTTTTGCTTGAATGTATTTATGTATTTAATGACACCATGAAAGTTCAGCACACATTTCTTTGCCAAAGGTTAATAAATATCATGTCAACATGTTAAATGTGTTACATATATGTGTTGATTACTTGGTTGACTCTTTAAAATAAACAAGCAAATTGAAACTTTCATCTTTACATTACTCTTACTCTCCCCCTGAGCCATCATTTGTTAACACTGCAGTGTGTATCTTCCTCAAGTCATATAAAAGACCAGATCGATTTTCTACTTCTGCCTTTATTTAGATTTGATAGTGCACATATGATGCCCTTTAGAGCTTTTCTCTCTGACCTCCTGCAGCATTCCAAGCAAGTGATGCACCAAATTACTGCAAATAAAGTTTAGACTGTTAATATACACAGCTTAGTGTGCTGACAGCAGTGTTTTGGCTTGTTTGGGGTAAATCTTAGGAGGCTGGGTGGGTATGACGAGGTGAAGTTAGGGAAAGGATAACAGAGAGTGTGTTGAGCGATTGAACTGCCTGCATACTTAGTTTGGGGTCATTTGGATGAGATGCAACAAAGCTTTAAGAAAGTGCAAAGGCTTAGGGATTAAGCAACTTAACACATTTTACTGAGGTATAGTGTTGGGAAAAAATGCACCAAGACAGTATAAACTGTTGAACTACTTAATATGCACCTTGAGCTAGCCATTTTTTTTTTTTTTTTGCAGTTGCCAACATATTTGTTTGGTGTGATCTGTACAAAAGAAGTATGTGGCGATGTTCAGTTTTAATGGTGACTGGGACTCAGTTTGGGCAGGCAGGGGTGGTTACAGTCTTGCAAAGAGGTTTTAGTTACAGTTTAAAAACCTGGCTGTTGTGACTTGCTCTGAAGCCTGTAGCTTCTTCCACTGTCAGCAGTATGTAAAGACTGACATTTAGAATAATGAGCCATATTAACCATGAAACATCTGCACATGCCACTGGAGAAAAGAAGTGTCTTCAAAACTCTTCTGCAGTTGCTATTATATTATCACATTTTCATTCATAAATTCCTGCAAACTTCTCGAAGTGATTGAGGAACTGTGCATGTTGACTCAGTGGGTTTGCATTGTGTTGTCTCAGCTGGTCTGTAGGAGAGTGGGGGGTGTGCAGCAGAAGCTGTGGAGGAGGGGAGCAGATACGGCAGGTCCAGTGTGTCCAGAGAAGGAGCCAGATTGACGTGGACACCCTGGCTGACTCTCATTGTGCCCAGTTGACCCCCATAAGGAGGCAGGCCTGCAACACACATAGCTGTCCACCGGTTTGGACCACTGGGCCGTGGTCACAGGTAAGCGTGTAAAGATGCCTCCAAGGTGCAAGAATTTTTTAATATTGTTTATTACTCTGATGTAGAAATTGATTGGCACGTCGCTGCTGAAGAGCACAGCTTGAAAAACACTCTTTGAAGTTGTGCACTCGCCCGGAAAGCCCCAAAGTGCTCTGCACATTGTGTTGTGAAGTTCACCCGAGCTTTAATGGCTTCACCACATTTTATGACAGTGATCTCAGTGGCTTTAAACTATGAATGTTCCCGCTGAGACGATCGAGTGTTTTGTTCTCTGTCCAATTCCTATACATTGTGTGTGGTGACTTCTCTCACTGTAACATTTTAACTGCCGTTTTACACCAAATATCGTCAACTACATGGCACAAGTGGTGTCCAGTTCACTCGCCCCCTGGTAGCCTGTGGCATGGTGTAGTGCGTCACAGCCCCACGATTACTGGATGTAGTGAATCACTTCAAGATTTAGGTTGTCCCATTAGCTGTGTCTAGGATCAAAAAGAATATGGACGGCATGCTGCTGGACTACCTCCAAGGAAATATTAAGGAAGTAAGGCACAGTGAGAAATTGTGTGGTGACTATAGTAGATTGAAGCTTTTCTGAAATGCTTTTTGTGCATAGTTGGCCTGTTAACCTGTTTGGCATGTGACATTTCTTTCATTCCATGTTCCAGCCATGTAACAGCTAAATTACATTTGTCAAACTTTTAATTCATTTTGATAAATTCCTTCCTTTTGCTAGAAAGAAGGTGGAAAATACTACAAAAATACTCAGGAGACTACACTTTTATGTCTTTGTTAATGAATAATAAAATTTGCATGAGACATGATGTTGGAAAATGCTGGAATATAATGTGACATTCTTGGAAGTAATTGTGGTCAAAAATGTTACAATATTGTATCATTTGAAAGAGCTGATCAACCATAAATTAAGAGAAAGTTTTGCTCCAATCCCCAAATATCATCAGTTATGTTTGTTTTTATTCGGCAGTGCTCACGTAAGTGTGGCAATGGTTTGAAGAAGAGGACCGTGCTGTGTGTGAGCTCTAACCCAGGCGCCCAAGCACACACGCTGCCCGACAGCAAGTGTGCAGGCCTGCCAAGACCTGCTGGTCAGGATTCCTGCTTCATCAAACGCTGCCAGAAACAACGCAAGGTCCAGTGGTTTGTCTCCACATGGCAAGAGGTATGAAATTAAAATTAATAAAACAGTGCTTGTACAGTATTTAAAAGTATTTTTAGCCAATGTGAATAAGCTCTTTGTCTCTGCTCTGTTCTATGTTCAGTGTTCAGTAACATGTGGCCGTGGCTATCAGGCACGCTTCATCAAGTGTGCAGAGAAGGTGGGTATTTGCTCTCTATTTAATAAGTCACTTTCAACATCAAAATAATTCAATTCGCTTTAAATAAACATTTGTTAATATTATTTTAGTAATTTTTTATTTTGTTTATGTGTATTAAATGCATATAGCACAGTGGGATGTACTAGATTGTGGCTCAGGAGGTGGAGCAGGTCATCTACTAATCAGAAGGATGTGATTAGATAAAAAGCACTTGTAGAAAAAAAGTGCTTGTATGAATGGGTGAACAAAGATGTGTTGCATTAAAGTGCTTTGAGTGCTCAAGTAGAAATGCACTATATAAGATCCAATCCATTTACTAAATTGATTTGTTGGAGGTTGTGTTATTATATAATGGCATCTATAGCTTTAATGGAATCTATAGCTTTAGTGGAATCTCTTTATTTTGGAATTTCACTATTTCTTAATAAAGGACACTGCAGGAAAATACAGAGAGCTTGCTGCCAAGAAGTGCCACCATGTTCCCAAACCCACAGTAGAGCTTCAGAAGCCCTGCATCCTGGCTGAGTGTCCTGCCCGCACAACCCCATCAGTTCACCAATGGAAGATGCATCACCAGAACTATCCAGCCCACCCTCCACCTCAGCCAGAATGGCACTTGTCTCCTTGGTCTCAGGTAAATTAGCAGAATTACAAAGCTGACTTACATCACACAAGCTGACTTATATCAGGGACTGAATGTGTCACACAATGAGATTCACATTACCCATCATCAGTTTCTTGTTACTTTGCACTCTCTACAGTGCACGGTGACATGTGGAGGAGGAGTGCGGGCCAGGACAGTCCAGTGTCTGGCCCAAGGGAAGCCCTCCCCTGGCTGTGCTCTCCATATAAAACCTGCAGTGTCCCAGGCCTGCAATACCAACTTCTGTCCACAACCTGAGAAGAAGGGTACCAGAGCTCTTACTGAGTGTGGTCCAAACAAAGTTCTCTAAAATAAATAGAAACAAAACTTGACTTTTTCTTTTCCTTTTTTCCCCACAGAGCTTGCATGTCGGGATTACTTCAGCTGGTGTTACCTGGTGCCCCAACATGGAGTCTGCAACCACAAGTTCTATGGCAAGCAGTGCTGCCAGTCCTGTTCAAATTCAAACCTTTAATCCTAACCTTTAATCAGTCCGCTGTATAGATAGGTAGTTACTCAAAAGACTGCAAAATGTGTTTGTGGTTTTAAGCATGTGGCGAGCACTGAAATACAAAGTCCTTTCTATGGAAGCGCCCTTCATTCTCTCTGCGATGCCGGACATCTGGATACAAGAGCTTGATGCTGACAGCACTACACAGGAATGTGATCGGGAAAACAAAAATAAAGACAAGAATTATGTGGAGGAACTAACAAAACAGGAACCTTGATTAAAGCAAATAGGATGGACATGTCTAAAAGAAACTGAAAAATCCCAGCTTTGTTTATATACTGTAGCTGAACAGATCTGTACTCAGGAGCATCTCTCAGTCAACCAAAAGCCAATGATGGCAAACCAACAAAGAATGACTGTTTTGAGAACTGCCACGCAACATGTGATATGCTCTAGTCTGCGCTGCAGATCCTGATCAATTGAAAATCCTGGGTTTCTTAATGAAAAGGGATGTTTCAAAGAGACAATTAGGTAAATACATTTTACCCTGAGCTCAGTTTTTAAAAAAGAAAAATGACAGGCTAATCAAAGTGAACTTCTTCAATAGCTGGGCAGTTGCCACATAAGCTGTCATGTAAAAAATTTTAAAAAGAAAGGAAACAAATCAATTGCATCATCTGTGAGATAAATTTTCCATGATGGAATAAGCCCGTGTGGAGCGGCTTTCCTTCCCAGCGGTGCTACAACTTTGTCACATTGGTTTCATGAAATCAATGTGAAACGTTCAACTTTCAGGAAATAACAGATGAATTGTGTGACCCATGTACAGTATTATTTGTTTTATTTATTGGCTTTACATGCAGTGTTTCTGGAAAACTGTATGATTAAGCATTATAAATGTGTCCTTGTATTGCTCTATTCTACCTATTACCCTAATATGTTTTATTACTTTTCATTACATGCTGTCAAACTGCACCTTTTGATGCAAACCCTTTATTGTTTTTAAAAAAGAAAGCAGCTGTCAAGTGAAATCACTAACAAGCCATATGAGTGTGCTATTTAATGTGTCCTATATTATTATATATGACAGTGGCATGTACTCCATGCATTTATATGGCACTACAATGCATTACATATCAATTACATTTCAAAAGCACTGATGGATGATAGGTAATACTATTGCAATATGATTTTTTTTTTTTACAGTGCAAATGAAATAACATTGAAAAATGTGTGTAACGACGAACATGATGCCTACAGCGTGAGCCCTGATTTCATTGTTTTTAGCTTTAAGTCTGACTGAATATCTTTTATAAACTTGAAACTCTAAAAGGACTCTTAGAGAAAAGTAGAAAAACAAATATTCAGGACAGAAACTTGATCTCTTGCTTTGGCTGCAGTCTTCAACTGGGCATGGTGCTGTCATCATTGGATTGCAGCATATCATTGACATCACCATCATCAATGTTACACTTCACGATAGCAGGGGCTAGCCTGTTCTTCTGCATTTCCAGCTTTAATGCACAGATGTAAAACTTTCACATGTAACAGCTGTAATGTATGTTTGTAAATTTAAACATATCTTAACTCCAGTCTATGCTTCTATTTCCTTTCCAACATAAGTAGAATTATATATGGTATTTCACTGTCGTACTATATTCAGAGGCCACTCAACTATGATGGAAGTTCAGTTAGTTCATCCGTTCAGTAAAGTTAGTTCATCTGCCAGTGGGATCCAGATTTATTTTTAAGGGTGCCTTCATACATATACACTCTGTAGACTCTAAATCCAACTCTGCTTCATTTTTTCCATCAGTCCAGCCCTCCTCCTGCAAATTTCCCTTTTCACCAAATAAGCACATGCATATGCATGAGGTTCACACTGACTATTATTCTGTGTTACTCAAAAAGGTAATATATTACACATTACTTTGTTATTTTTCTTAAAAATAATGCAGTAAGTTACTTAATCATGGAGAAAGTAACTCATTACGGTACTTGTTACACTATTTTTGCATCACTGTAAAATGATCTGAAGCACATTGTCACATAATTTCCAGTTAACAATATAAACCTTAAACTATAGTTCCATGCACCAATGCAAATCCCTAACCTAATGAGCACCAACGTGTGATTTTTTTTTTTTTTTTTAACGTATGAAAAAAAAGTTGAAAACCAGGCACTTAAAAGCAATCACCACAGTGATTCTACTGTAGAAATATGTACACGGAGCAATAGAACCTGTTACCTGTTGAAGATCAGATCTGTCTGCTGGGGTAGGGTCAGCATGCACTCAGCTTTAATTTTATTCTAGGTTCTTGGCTAGCTTTGTGTTAGCATGCTGTCTGTTCAGTTGCAATAAAAACAAAAGTAATGTTTCCACTCCTCAAAAGCTGCAGACCACTCCACCAGGTTCCTCCTCCCATGTTTGGTTGATGCGTTCTCTTTCCCCCTTTCTATCTGCTTCTTGTTCAGATAACTGAAGAGCCTTTGTAATGCAAATAATGACATAATTGCAACTGTGATTACTGAATTTAGTACAGTAACGCATTACTTTACTGCGTTACTATAAATCACTGTAATACGATTTCACCAATGCATTACTCTGGAATGTGTTACGCCCAACACTGTCGTTGACATTTCGTTTCCTATTTTATTTAAAATAAATTAAACAATTTTCAATTTCCCAAGTGAAACTGATCCGGATCCTTTTTATACTGACTTTTTTTTAGTCCACTTTGTACCACTCAGTTGATCTGGTCTGGGCAGTATGCAGTAGATTTTGCAAAGCCTAAAACAGAACCAAAGAGAGGTGCAGGAGTCTAATTCCCTCTCATATCAGATATGTAGGATGGCCTACTAATGCTCAGTCTGAGGTTATGTTTGCAATAGCACAAACATGTCTTACCTCCATTGTGTCATCTGTATTCATAATGCATTGCATATGCACTCTTTGAAAATACGTGCTTTACCATATATAATGCTATTACTATATTAGCAGGGTCCCTTCATTTGTAGCTTTACTATCTATGTCTGACTGGTAACATTTTTCATGGTGGACATAGTATTTTATCTGACATTTTGACATTTTGCTAATAAAATTTGGGGATGAAGCAGACAAGATTCGGCCTCTTTTTTCATGAAACGTGACAGCAGTGTAAAAACTAGTTCACAAGTGAGTGAATATGTTCAGTTTCATTCATTTCAATATTAAGGACATATATACAGGACTGTGCAAAAGTCTTGAGCCACCCCTAATTTCTCTGTTTTATTTTTACAGTATGTGTCTGTTATATGTATGTATGGCTGGGTCTGGGACTTGCTGAGTCTTGGGCCCTGTTGGACATGATCATGGAGGGTGGAGAGGTCTATCGCTCCAATTCTGTGCCAACAAAGTGATTCCCAAACAGCTATTAGCTGAAAACTTCTATCTCAGCATGGTGTGTAATGTGTCCTCAAAGAATTTGAGGAAACTGGGCAAGTGGAGGACAGAAGCATAAGTGTTAGGCCAGCAAAAAACTATCAACAGCAGATGAACAGTATCTGAAAGGAAAAAATCTAGCAAATATCTGACACAGGACATGAGAAATGCATCTGGCCCCTCAGTTGATCCATTTAGTGTTCACTGTTTTTTTTTTTTAGATTTCTTCATTCTTAACGTAACTCTTCTATATGCCTTATAGAATTTTTTTCTGACCTTCTCATTCACTCTGTCTCATTACTGTATGATCATATATTGATTTTACATGATTTCAATATTTATGCATGTTGTCCAAATAAACCTCTGGCTAATGAGCTTTGATCTCACGTTGGTGTATGCATTGCCCATTGAGGCCATTAAGATTGAGGCTGCATAATTTTCTAATCACATGCCTATTATATTTGATGTCATAATATCTAATCTTCTTTGTACTGCTAGGATTCTTGGTCATTATTCTCATCTCATTAGTCATCATAGTGCTAACCAGTTTTCTGGAAATTATCAGGAGCCTGTTACTGAATGTAAACTGAACATTCCTATTGGAGTGTTCCAATAGGAATGTTCCTGAAATAAATATCCTGAATATCCTGAATCCAGTTATTTAACCTTCTGTTTCTTTTGACACTGAAACATGCACTAATAGCTGTGAGAGGTTTCTGGAGGTTTTTCACTGTAAGAGCTCTAGTATTAGATCTTCCTTTTCCTGTTCCTCTTTATATTTTACTGAGCGGCCCAATGGTCATGAACAATTTTCAACGATTTCGTCAGGGTTCTGCTTCTGACCTAGGTGAAATTGTAAAGCATATGAAACCCTCAGCTGCTTTGTGCAATGTAGTTAACTTGTGCTAAGAAATGAGCTCATACCACTCACATATTGACTTCACTAGCTTCCTGTCCTGTTGAATCGAGAATTCAATTAAAGATTTTATTAATTTTTTTTTAAAGCTCTCAAGGGTCAGGCCTCCACCTATATTTCTGCTCTTATTCACCTTTTGCACAATCCCAAGATCTCTTAGTGCTAGTGACAAACTCTGTCACTAGCGCAAAGAGTGTCATGTTCCCCATTCTTGTCTGAAACAGAAAGGTGACAGGAATTTCTCATCTGCAGCTCCACAATTGTGGAACCATCTTCATGTGTCCATTACAAATGCTCCAGATATTGCCATCTTTAAATCTAGGTTAAAGACCTGCTTGTAATTTATGGCATCCCTGATTTCATAATATGTTGATTGTATCTGTGACTGGTGGCTGTTGTCTTATTTTGTATTTTGGGCATATTATTAATTTGTAATCTGGTAGTATTTTTTATTATCCTCCTATGCAATATAAAATGGGAGGCTATTGTCATCATGCCATCGATCTGTCCGTCTGTCCATGAGGTTTTCCCTTTCTGGTCTATAGATTCCAAAACCACAATGATAGAGCCATGGAATTTGGCATATGTGTTCTTTACTCTTCAAAGATGTGCAGATTTTTAAGTAAAGCCATTTACAGTAACATTAAGTCTGCAGCTGCAGCCTTATTGATTAGCCTGTAATGCCAACTTCTGGTTGGCTGATCATTGTCTATCATGTGGGTTAAGGATTAACTGATGGCCATAAATAGTATAATATATATATATATATATATATATATATATATATATATATATATATATATATATATATATATATATATATATATATATATATATATATATATATATATATATATATATATATATATTAGGGGTGGGACTCGATTAAAAAAATTAATCGAATTAATTATAAGCTTTGTAATTAATTAATCGAAATTAATCGCATTTTAATCGCATTTCAATATTTGACATGAGAAATATTAATTTAAGTTTAGTTGATGAATGAATCAATATACATAAGCTTAAACTTCAAAATTTTGTTCATTTTCCCACCAGTCTACTACACAGACCAACGAAGGGTGGAAGTGCTCCTGTGATAAGCAAACACCTGAAACTAAATTTAAGCATCATAACTGGATAGATTTATTCAACATTAATGTCTCACTTGTTATATTTGGAAATTAATCATTCTCTCAGCTGTATTCCTTGATGTTGAAATGTGTTATGCTTGTTTTAACAGCTTATTTTGAATTAAAGACTTAAAATTAAACCACAAAAAGGAGAAAAAGTTCGTTCTCCGTTTAATCAGCTGCTTTTACACAGCTGTGCTTCTCACTCACGGTTGCTAGGCGACATGAGCTACGCAGAGGTGACGGCAGCTGATATGAAGGCTAACCGCTCACTTACGGCCTTTGTGGTGTTCGTGGGCTGCGAAAGACGTGGGCCGAGTCCTTCGCAGGATGCGGCCCCTAATTTGGACATTGTGCGTCGATATAATCTGTATGCCGGGAACTCGCGCACTGAGAAACGTTCCACGGTGCAAAGTGCGATTAAAATGCGTTAAAATTTTTAACACGTTAATTTCCCCGTAATTAATTAATCGAAATTAACGCGTTAAAGTCCCACCCCTAATATATATATATATATATATATATATATATATATATATATATATATATATATATATATATATATAATAGACTATGATTCATCATTAAAGCCATGCCTACTGCTCAGCAATATTGCTCAAATGTAAACATCATTGCATTATGTTTTTTACATGGTTGCCTTGTGATTATATCAATGTTATACATAATGCATTGATCAGCAGACTCTGGAGGGGACATCTCTAGTCCACTGGTTCCAGTGTCAGACCTACCACGAAAGGAAATATGCACAAAAAGCAGCACTGTGTATTTCACAGTATCCACCTCAACCCAGACACCCCCATTTATCTCTAAAGACTTGGTCCATCTAATCAGTCTTATGACTTTATGTGATAATTTCACTAATGCCATGCCTGTTCTCTCTGATCTTAAAGTGACTCAGAGCCACTCTATCTGTTCCTGCTGTAAATCATTTAGGCAGAGATGCCTGATTATCTTATTGTTATTAATATCTGGGAATGTCAAACCTAATCCTGCCCCAGATACTATGTGTTTTAATACTCCAGCAGGTTTTAAAAACAGAATGGTCTTGGTTTCTTACATTTAAATGCACATAGCTTTGTTGGCAAAATGGATCTGATGAGCATCTGAGCACAATCTGCTGATGTTGATGTCATTGCCTTGTCTGAGATCTGGCTGAACAAATTGGTGTCTGACAAAGATATCTGCAATGATGGCTACAAAGTGTACAGAGCTGACCACCCCAAAAGAGGTGGAGGTGTAGCTATGTATATTAAATATAAATTTCAGGAAAATATGCTGCTCTCAAAATCAGAGACCAGACCGTATGAGTTTCTGACTCTGGATCTTCTGGCCACAAAAATCGCTTAAACTAACTGTAGTCACTGATTGTGGTACTCTCTCCTCTATGATGGAACGCTTAAGTGACCTGTGTTCTAACTCATTCATAGCTCTAGGAGATTTTAACTGGAATTAACCACAACAAGTTTCCAATGATCTCAGTGCCTGTTGTGATTCTTTAAACCTTTTTCAAATAGTCAATAGTACATCTCAGCCAAATACCAAAAATCCTGAAAACTTTGTCGATCTTATTCTTACAAATATCCTTCACAAATACTCAATTGCTTCTGTGTTTGCCAATGACACAACTGACCACTGTGTCATCGACACTGTCAGAAACATAAACTTACCAAAACATAAGCCACGGATAATAACCAAGCATGACATGAAACACTTCTCAGAGCAAGCTTTCCTGTTTTACTTTGATTGGGATCAATCTTATAACACAGATGGTGATAACACTTATAACCACGATAAGCATGCTCCTGTAAGAAAGTACAGAATAAATGTTCAGAATAACCCATGTTTCACTTCTGACCTCTCAAATCCCCTTCACAGTTGCAGCCAGACATGGGTAAGAGCCAGAAAAACTAAGGACAGTGCAGACTGGCTGGTATTCAGACATCTTTGTATTGCCCGCACTGCCAAATTAAGAAAAGCTAAGGCTGATCACTTTTTAAGTCAAGCAACTAATAATCTTTATAACCCATCTAAATACTGGATAATAAATAATATCCTCTCAGAACATAGACAAGGCCTAGAGCATCCTCTATGTGTTGTTAAAGATTCCTAAAAAAAAAAATACAGAAATTTCTGTTATAGTAAAGTCAGTGAACAAGTGTATGAAATTTGATGGGTCTAACTTGAATAGTATGCATCTATGGTGTGAATTTGAATATCCTTGGTGAGATTGCTCTCAAGTTATTGCTTTCAGAAGATTTTCAGAAAACTTGACACTTGACCTTTACCTTCAGGTCAAGGGTGCCAAGATTCAAACTCATCTGAGAGTTTTAGTCGATGCATCTATGGTGTGAATTTGAACATCCTAACCCACGTCATTTTTGAGTCATGGCCAACATTAATGTTTTTGTGGAACTTGCCCTCTGACCTTAATCTACAGCTCAAGGATTGATTTTTAGCCTCTGCTAATGCAGTCAAGTTCATAACTAAAGGAAAAATTCTGAAACAGTTCAAAAACAAGATTTTTTCTCATTAGTGCACATGCTGATGTGCAAGGCCTACCTTACCCTTGTTCTCCACCAGCCTTTACCAGTCTTTGCTTTCTGTCTTCCCTTCCTCTTAATTGTTTCATCCTCTTGTTCTGTGTGGGTTTTTGTTCCTATTTCTTCCTTCTCTTGTCATAAGTGCAAGCTAGTAAACAGAAAAACAAATGATTATTTGCACTCTACTCTTCCTCTCTTGTTGCCATCTCCTTATCCTGCCACGAGGTACAGTATAGGAGGTCAGAGTGACATTTGGTTCAAGCCATCTGTCTTTTATTTCTCTTTCCAGGAGCTTGTCTTTCTCTTTGAGCTCCTCTTGGAGGTCACTTCTTTTCATTGTCCATCCTCCTTGATAGTATCCTGGTCTTGAGGGTACACTGCATGAAAGTGGGTTTTTCGACAGTTTCTTGCATGTAATATTGCCGCACGCCTTGAGCTTTAGGGCTCTCAGCAGGAGGCTTTGGCCAGAACAATAAACTGTAGAGAAACTGCCGTGGACTCTCTGTGTCAGTGCTCCCTGAGCCCCCCCCCCCCCCCCCCTCCCCCCCCCCTCTCCTCAGGTCTAGGGCAGGCTCTCACATGTAAAGGAGGTTTCTGTGAGTCATACAAATGCAAATCAAGTACTCACCAGTGGTCACCAGTACTCTCCAGTGGTCTAACCCTCCCCACAGTTGTAAGCAGCATATTTTTATTTTGAGATATATGTAATCAAATTTACATTATTATCTTTTAAGCCTTTTTCCATTACAATGTGACTACACATAAATTATACAGCGAAACATTCAAACAAGACTAAACTCAGAAGAAGTCATTCTATTTTATAAATTAGTATTATCTAGTTGGAAATATACTTTTGGACGTTTTCAGCTTTTGTCCCTTTTTCCAATAAGGCTGTGAGCTTCTGTCTTGTGAGCTTCTGTCTGTGAGCTTCTGTCTGTGAGCCTTTGTCATGGAGTTTTTTGTGAACCCTGAACTTTAGTGGACTGAGGGAGATAAACAAAGGCTATAACTTGAT
This sequence comes from Archocentrus centrarchus, assembly GCF_007364275.1. Taxonomy (NCBI): domain Eukaryota; kingdom Metazoa; phylum Chordata; class Actinopteri; order Cichliformes; family Cichlidae; genus Archocentrus; species Archocentrus centrarchus. Next base: position 16,448,749 of record NC_044361.1, on the reverse strand, counting down.
TTTGGTGACACCACAAGCATTATTTTCATTGAAAAGCATACTCAGTTTTCAGTCTAATTCACTGTAACAAAAAGTCTGTCACACCATCATCCTCTTCTGTGCAGTGGCTTCCCAGCTAGCATTGAACATTCAGACAACATCCCATGAACGCTGCCATAAAAGTTCAGTGAATGTTCACATGCATTAATGACATTAAAGACTACCAAGGCAGATGAAATAAGAAAACATATAAACATATAAAACATATAAACTTTTATTTTGCTATACATGGATGTACATAAGAGATATCAGCAAAACCTTCATGAGAAAAATGTTAAAAAAAAAAAAAAAAACGGACAGTGGATGTGTGTCTTCCAGCTCATAGGGGGTCGTTTTGACTGTTGGGTTTTCTCTGTATTATTGTAGGGTCTTTACCCACAATACAAAGCACCTTGAGGCGACTTTTTGTTGTGATTTGGCGCTATATAAATAAAATTGAATTGAACTGAATATACGGGGACGAATATGCTTCTTTTCGTGCAGTGAGTGTTGATCTCATTTACTGCTGAGAAGAGGGCATCTCTCAGCTTCTGCACAATTGTTGATTGTGGCAGATAGTTGGTAGGCAGCTGTGGCTGATACACTGCAGAAGGTATGCACTGAAATTAGGCAAAATGCCTGAAAGATGGAAACTATTCAAATCCAGCCCTAAACTAACAAATAATATAATTATCTATAAAGTGAATAAAAGAGATCTAAAAATAGATCCCTGTGGAACACCTGTACAAATGGTAAGTGGACTTGGCCTGAAACCTTTGGAAACTACTCTCTGACTTATCAGAAAAGTAATTATGAAACCATTTGAGGGACTGTTCAAACCAACTGAGAATAATTTTTATAATAAAATGCCATGATCCACTGCATCAAATGTTTTTGATAGATCTATGAAACGTGCAGTACAATATTGATGATTATCCTTTGATATCCTTTGATAATATTATTGAGTACACATGCAGCTGTTATTGTGCTGTGACATGATCTAAAACCTGACGGCTCTGACTGTAAAATGTAATTTGATTCCAGATACACTTCCAGATGAACATTCATTAAGGACTCTAAGGCTTTTGATAGGCAAGACAATTTTGAAATAGTAATTATTTAAGTCACAAGGATCACCATCTTTATGGAGTGGGAGCACTTGTGCAGCCTTCCAGATTTGGGGATTTTTGCCTGTGGCAAGTGATAAATTAAGAATATGAGTTATAGGTACAGAGATCAGAGCAGCAATGCACAAAGAAGGGATGGGTCTAAACTGTCCTCACCATTAGATTTCATTGGGTTTAAGGTGGCCGGTTTATTATAGACTCCCATCGAGTTTATCAAAGTAAAAGAGAGTGTTTTTATTACAGTTTTGACTATTTGATGGAGATTATATGGAATTAGGGATATTATTTTGTTTACAAAGTGTTTATAAAACAAAGTTCCAAATGAAATGAAGTGGTGATTGAAAGCCTCACAGCTGACTAAGTTATGTGTTGATTTTTAAAACAGATTTTTGGAAGTGATCCAAGCAGATTACTTTTCAAGAGTTTTGAAGACTTTCCAGAACTCAGATGCATTTCCAGGGATGTTGGGAAGAGAAGACTAATAGAAATCAGATGTGGTTTTTCTAATAAGTTTAATACAGTAATTTCATACTTAAATCTGATGAAAGATTTGTCAACTTCCAGGTTGTGTCTCAATAAGAGCTCTGAAATTGGTTGAGTTAAACCAACGGTTGAAACACCATTTTATTCTAAAAGTTTGTAAGGTGCATGTTTATCAAGTGTATTATTAAAAATTGTACAGAAATGATTATAAGCTCAGGATTATAAATGTTTTCAGTGCAGTAGTGGGGTATGGATTGTTTTTAACAAAAACAATCCATTAGATCTAATAAGGTGGATTTATTAGAGCTATTAGAGAGCCTAAACAACCCCAGAACTAGTACATGAGAAAATTAATTTGGCAATTGTTTCCAGGGCATCATAATTTGCAGAAGGAGGATGATCAATTGCAATTACAGTAAAGTGATCATTACCTTCAGGACAGACATCAATAACAATGTATTCAACATTTTTGGTGGACATGCTGCAGTGACTAAAGAAGCCTGAAAAGAATCTTCAGTATGGATCAGTACACCACTTCCTTTGGTTTTCCTGTCAGTTCCAAACTTAAGTCCAAATCTGAGACATTTTTTGTTTAGGCAGCTTTCAGTAAGGATAAAAATATCATAAATAGCATTCATGCACCATTATGTGCAGATAGTCTAGTTAATAATCCAATACCTTGTCTGTTTTTTAAAACTGTGCAGGGAAGTCATTTCAGTAGGGATCATTGTAGTGAAAGGATGAGTTGTCTCAGAAGGCTGTATATTGATCTTTACAAGATTATTTGAAACTGAACCATTTAGTCTAGAACATGAGTGAGGCAGGTGAGTGCATGGCCTGTTATTAACAGTAAATTTATCTTTATCTGTATACTGTATATGTGCACTGATAGGCTGAACACTGATAAGAAAATCTAGTCTATTTCTTGGAAAAGGTGGCACTGTTTCTATTAGCTGAAACAGTACTGTTGCATGATGTCGTGTCCATACCTGTAGAGGTCATCAGGGGTGAATTTAACCAAATCAGGCTCTAATCCAGCACAGGTGCTATCAGAGTCATTTATTCAGCCATTCATCAATTTACTGTTTCACTTCTATCTTTTTGTTGAATATGTCCTAGAGCAAGTGCAGCTCACCATGACTTGAGTATCATCTTTCACATGGGACATGTGTCTGTTTCACTCGATGGCCTTCATCCAGATAAGATAAGATAAGATAAGATAAGATAAGATAAGGTTTATTTGTCACATGTACAGTTATACACAGGACAGTGTACAGTGAAATGTATATTGTACCTGCAGCCAATAGTAAGTAGTAAAAATATATAAAGAAGAAGACTAAAAATAAATAATTCACACTATACAGAATAGAATAATTGAAAAATTTACAATGTGCAATAATAGTGCAGTTTAGGGCTCAGAGTTGAGGAGATGGATGGCTTATGGATAGAAATTCTTCTTCAACCTTTCAGTCTTAGTCCTCAGGCAGCGGTAATGCCAGCCTGATGGGAGCAGGGAGAAGAGAGAGTGTCCGGGGTGGCTGGGCTGTTTTAGGATCTTCATAGCCCTTAACCTGCACTGCTTGGCGTAAATGTCCTGCGGATTGGGGAGGGTGGTTCTGATGGTCCGTTCAGCTGAACAAACCACCCTTTTAAGGGCCACGATGTCCTGTTTAGTGCTGTTTCCCATCGAGGTGGTGATGTTCCAAAGCAGGATGCTCTTGATGGTGCAGGTATAAAGGTTCTTGAGCACCTTGAGTGGGTGCTTGAAGTCTCTTAGCTGTCTGAGGAGGTAGAGAAGCTGGCTGGCTTTCATCACAGTGATGTTAATGTGATGAGTCCAGGACAGGTCCCGTGAGATGGTCACGCCCAGGTACTTGAAAGTCTCCACTCTTTCCTCCTCTGCACCACTGATGAGAAGTGGATGGTAGTCCCTCTGCTGCTTCCTGCTGAAGTCCACAATCATTTCCTTTGTTTTGTTGATGTTAAGCAGAAGGTGGTTCTCCCAGCACCAGTTCTCCAGGCAGGAGACCTCTCTCCTGTATGCTGTTTCTTCATTGTGTCTGATTAGTCCCACAACAGCCGTGTCATCAGCAAATTTTATGATGATGTTGGACTCTAATGTGGCCTTGCAGTCATGGGTGTACAGCGAGTACAGCAGAGGGCTAAGTATCACAGCCCTGGGGGGCAAAAATTAAGGCTAAAACTAATATATACAGGTTCCTTAAGGCCTCCAGCCACTTGTATGGCTGCCCCATGCTCCAATATGGGCAACTTTTTATGTTTTTGTGTATCCTTCTGTCATTAAAGGTAATGAATATATAAAAAAACTTGACATTTGTCAACCCTTTTCACAGTGTGGCAGATGGACAGTGTTACTGTACATTATGCGGTATTATAACAAACCTCTAAAGAAATGTTGCAGGATCAGATTTATAAAACAGCATGCTGAGAGCGAATGCTAAGATCTAGTTCTCAGCATGCAGTGGAGTGCTGCACGTAAGCACACAGGCTAATACTAATGCCAATGTGGCATTAGCCATTTCAACACCTATGACATATTGGATCTGGGCTTCGCTCTTAAGTCATTTCTCAATAAGTCAAGGAGGCACAGATGCCCAAAACAAAATAACTATTGTCCTAATCCCTGGGGCACTGCTCAAGGCCTTCAGCTGGACAGTGAGGGAGGAAAGAAGAAGAGCGTGAAAAGTAGGAAGAAATCATGTAGAAAGTAAAGAGTCATTTTTTCACTGCTGTGTGAACTGGCTAGCTCCAGGCACTCAGTCTGTGTGAGAGTGTGTGCATAGACACTGAACTACTGAATAAATGTAGGCCACAGTTGCAGTGGGTCTTTTTTCAAAAATGTCTGCAAGACATTATATGATGCAAAACCATTTTATTGGTCCATGCCAATTTTGAAGAGACGAGACACCAATGAGAAATCTCTGTGATCCAGTCTTTAACCCATATAACTGCTTGACTGTTCAAAGGCCTTTATCTTAACATAGTAATTAGGTTACCAAAGACATTTATTGCTTTGGTGGAACATTGTTTAACTATCACTTGTTAGCAAATGTATTTCCATTTACACCAACCACAGCAACTAAAAAAATAGAACAAAATCCAACCTCACAAGAAAAAAGGATGGAGCAGTTTTGTTTATACAAAGATAGTGTTCACACAGCTTCCTGTGGATTTAAACAATGGCTGATTGAGACAAACTTGGAAACATCCAAATTGTTACTCACTCATGTCAGATAACAGACAAGATTATATGTCAAAGACAGTCAGGAAGAGAGTAAGCTTTCCCAACACTCTCCTTTCCACTGTCTCTGTTTGATTGCATCTGTTTGAAGAGCACTGGCTCCTTTGCCTTGAGGCAACACTCAGAAGGTTCAGGTAGAGGGTTATTATCTTTACATCATGATGCACCGACAGCGGTATCTTTAGATGTCTTACTTACTGGGTTTGAAACAACTGCCACTGCAGTATTAAGGAGGCCATGGAGAACACCAGCTAGAATGCTTCATTTATTTCTTATTATGAAATTCATATTCAAGGATCTTTATTGTAATATGCATCACATTTGCATGTAGTGGCATTATGTCCTCAGGTCCAAGTATGGGGTAAGATACAAATATATACATCTGTGTGTGTGTGTGTGTGTGTGTGTGTGTGTGTGTGTGTGTGTGTGTGTGTGTGTGTGTGTGTGTGTGTGTGTGTGTATATATATATAACAAATAACAACATAAGGTAAATATTCTAAATTAAATATGGAATTACAGTTTAGGATATTCATGAAAGTTCAAATCATGATACTTAAGTAAAGTAATGCTGCAGTGTGCGTGTGTGTCTGTGTGTGTGTGTGTGTGCGGGGGGGGGGGGGGGGGGGGGGGGGGGGGGGGCAGCGATGACAACTTTTACCAGTACAATAGCACCCTCTGCTGACTATGTTTGCTACCTACTATTAATAATAATAATCAAAATAATATAATTAATATATATATATATATATATATATATATATATATATATATAATATATATATATATATATATATAAACACTCACAGCAAGAAGGTCGTGGGTTCGAATCCACCATCTAGCCGGGACTTTTTGCATGTTCTACCGGTGTTTGCGTGGGGACTCCGGTTTCCTCCCGCAGTCTGAAGACATGCAGTTAACACATATATATATATATATTACCCATAGGTGTCAATGGTTGGCTGTCTGTCTGTGTTGGCCCTGCGACAGACTGGCGGCCTGTCCAGGGTGTACCCTGCCTCTCAGCTGGGATACGCTCCAGCCCCCCGCGACCCTGAAAAGGATAAGTGGAAGAAAATGGATGGATGATGTACAGTGCAAAGTAGTGTGTCACTAAACCGGTTTTGGGTTTCAATCAACATTTTAATGTGATATTAAATGTTCTGTATAAGACATTTTTGAAGCAAACTATTATGTGATATCGTAGAATGACAGCGACCTCTGTGGAGAATAGAGCCACGTCTCTGAGTGTTGTAAATCCCAGCTTCTCTGTGCTTTAAATTGGTAGCCAGCCCAGCCACACTTGCATGTTACTGCAAGCGTGTCCCTTCTTTTGAAATTTTGATCCCTCCCTGTGTCTATAAAGAGACCACAGATGACTTCACTGTGCTGTAAAATAAAGATGGTAGCGTGCAGCCCGGAACATTTAGATGGAGGTAACGTTTCAGATTTTCCTCCACCAAGAAAAGCCCTTTCCTTGGCTAAAAAGAACAGAGAAAGGAATTGGAAAACTTTCGTGAAATGCTTGAGAAATATCCTATGGTAGATAGTTAATGTGATCCAGCAGTTTTGGGTAAGAAGAAAAAAATAATTTGTGTTCCCTGACCGGGAATCGAACCCGAGCCGCGGCGGTGAGAGCGCCGAATCCTAACCACTAGACCACCAGGGAGTGGTACCTAGGTAGTCATCACAGATCATAAAATAGTTGCAGATGAAATGGTGTTTTGGGCACAATGTTGGATATTTAATTATAATTACAACTCCAGTGCTTACACCCTAAACGCATCCACTACAACTACTCAGGCACATTATATCATGAAGTGGTGAAGTGGCGCTTTTTTCGAAAACCGCATGCATTTGGCAGGTTGTGAACTATATATATTTAATGGATTAGTCTTGTCGAAAAAAAGATAATCTAAATGAATGTTTAGCTATATATTATACCAAGAATCTGTCTTTGCATGAGCCCAAATTTAACCATACAAACAAATACGTAGAATTGTTGTCCAGCAGATGTCAAAATGTTTTGTTCATTTTGAGTTTGCTTCATACTAATTTTGTGTTTCGGAAATCTTAGCTAACACTATCACAACATTACACTGTTAAAACTAGAGGAAAAGGTTACGTGACCCCGTTCATTCAGGATACTGACGCTAACGAATGTGTATTTACATTGGAAAAACCCCACAATGATGTGCCTGAAGAAAAAAAACCGGGAAAGACACCAGGCATCATAGTAATTAGCTAGAAAATTAATTTTACTTTTAATCATACATCTTTCCCATGTTCAAGTGAATGCATACATTAATATGAATATGCTTGCAACTTAGTGAGAAATCTTCTATTTTAGAACAGTAGGCATTTCACAAAGCTACCTCTACGGGGTCCTTAGGTTTGGGTCCTTGCTCAACGTGGGAGACGCGAAAATGTGAAGTTGTTTTGAACGCAGACGACCCTTTGTGGAGTTTGTGACATTAAGACATGAAGGTTTCGCGTTTTCAGAATAAAACGTAACTGCTGCGTGGGTTTTGGTGGGATTTGTCTTACTATGATGCCAGGAGAGAATCAGTCCAAAGCGTTAGCAATCGCCGCGGACGCGACGACTGGAAGCTGTCAAAACTGCTCTGTCTTACAGCAGGTCGGTGATCTTTTTTTGTCACATAGAAACCATTTAAAATGATCGGCTTCGTCTTTTTGACACTGAACGTAAACACTACTGGGCGATTTCATGTGTTTTTATATTGTTAAGTTAGCGTGTTAGTAACTGTGACTTCTCCTGTTTGTTTTGTTCTCCAGAGTCTGGGAGAATATGTGTCGTCATTCTTGACACTGAAACGGAAGATAACGGTTTCAGAGTGAGTATTAACGCACCATCAGTCGTGGATGCAATATTCCATACAAGCAAAGCTGCCGTGTTTTGTTTCGTTTTGCTTTGAGACCAAGCGGCAATTTTTCTAAAGTTTCTCAGTGTGTGCTTTCTAATGGAACTTATGTTCTCAAGAGATTAAAAATTTACCTGATGCATTAACAGAAGTTTTACAATTTTAACCGTTATTTGTTTGTAAATATAGTCTGAAGAGAAGAGGAATGAAAGTGAGTGCAGATACATGTATGGGAATGAGAGGGAGACCGGTATAACAGTAAAGCTGCAAGGAGCAGAGATTGACGAGTTTAAATACCTGGGGTCAGGCATCCAAAACGAACAGTGCGCAAGAGCGGTGAAGAAAGGAGTGCAGGGAGGCTGGAGTGGGTGGAGTCGAGTGTCAGGTGATTTATGACAAAAGGATAGCAGCAGGAGTGAAAGGGAAGGTTTACTGATGGTAGTGAGACCTGCTATGATGTGTGGTTTGGAGATGGGGCACTGACAAAAAGACAGGAGGCTGAGGTGGAGGGGACAGAGTTGAAGATGCTATTATTTCATTTGGAGTGGCCAGAATGGACAAGATTAGAAAGGAGTACATCAGAGGGCCAGCTCAGGTTGAGCTGTTTGGACATGTGCAGAGGATTGATAGGGGGATATACTGGACAAAGGATGTTGAATATGGAGCTGCCAGGCAGGAGGAAAAGAGGAAGACCACAGAGAAGGTTCAGAGATGTAGTGAAGGAGGACATGCAGAGGATAGGTGTAACACAGGACGATGCTAGGAATAAGGTGAGCTGGAAGCAGTTGATCCACTGTGGTGACCACTAAAGTCTAAGTCTAAGTCTAAAGTCTGTGTTCAAGCACATGATCAATAGAGGGTCATAACCACCTCCAGGGGACTACGCCCACAGGGGTTTAAATACCTGGGTCTCTCCACCATTTGGTTGAGAACTGAAGAAGCCTTTCGGATGAGAGGTGAAACGTCTTCAAGAAACAAAAAGAAGTCCAGTCGCCTTTTTCAAGCTCCAGAGACTACTATGACCTGGATAACTGAGAATCTACACAGACATACTAAAGTCTAAGTAAATTAAAGTTTAAGTAAAACTCCATATTGCAGTGTTACTCAGATAATCAAGATGATAAGCTTCTCATTTAGGTACCTTGATATGTGTGAATGTATATTAATAGTTTTATGAACCTTTTTGAAAAGTAAGCTTTCATGAACAATATCCATTCACTGTCAGGACATTGTTGCTTTCTGTGAATTAGCGGACAAAAACTATAACATGCTCTTTCTTGATGCTCGCAACTGCATTAACACACCCATGTTGTCAACACCTTATATGCATATATGTTATATGCAGTGACACAATCAGGCTTCAGCAGAAGCTGGAAGAGCTTCAGCTCCAGCTGGTTACTCTGGAGAAGAAGACGGCTGATTATGAATCAGTTCAAGCAGAACTGGAAGAAAAAAAGGTAAGCTAATAATCTATTATTCTGTTTAAATGATATTCGTACCTTTGATCATATATCTAACTCCTAATACTATTTTCAGACCAAATAATCCGTTCTGATAGTAATTTAGTATTTCCTGACTTTGGCTGATTATTCACAATTTGTTTACTTTTCAAAGGGTGTGCTCAAGGTCTATGGACAACTGTCTGAAGAGATGGAAAAACTAAAGGTGGAAAACAGCAAGACAGTTGCACAGTGAGTGATGGTTGAAAAAATAATAATTGTGCAAATAATGATCTTTGTTTTGGTCATCGATTGCCTGCTTTAAATTGATATGGAAATTGTTCATATAATTTATTCTTAGCATTTAAAATAGTTTTGAATCTTCTCTAATTTTGAGTTTGTAATTGTCTTGTGTTTTTTTTTTGTTTGTTTGTTTTGCTTTGGATGGGGTTGTAAAACACTGTGTAACACTGGTTTTGAAAAGTGCTAATTATTAATAATAATATTACTATTATTGCTATTATAAAAATGCTAACTGGCATTTCTATTTTCCTCAGGAATAAAAAGCTTGAAGACCAGATAAAGAATGTAAAAGGTACTTTGTATTTGAATTCTCTAATTTTTTATTTTTTTTAACCAGGGAAGATTTGCACAGTTCTAAATATTTTTAATGTGATTATGATTGATTTGGTTTGTCCTAACTTGCCATTCTTAGATTTATCAGAAAAGGAGTCACTTGAAAATGCACAGCTAAAGAGGGAGAAGGCTGTTCTGGAAGATGATTTGCTGAAATTCCAGGTAAACGAAAGGAATTCTCTCCAAATGTTTGACTTCAGTTTAATAATTTACAAAAATGTGGTTAGTATTCATGAGAGCTTTATGTAGATCTGCTAAAATCCATCCAAAAATTTGTTACTTCTTCAGGCATCTTTGCAGAAATCTCAGGCACAAGCAGAGCAAGTTGAAAAACTGATGGAGGAAAATGCCAAGTTGACAAGCACGTAAGAATTTGCACAACATATATGATTAGTTTGATGTTCATCTTTTTTATTTGTGTGCAAATCTGTTAAAGTGAATTATGCTTAAAAAAAAAAAATAATCCCATGCTGTTTTTCTCATCGACAGAAACGACAGCCTTGAAAGTAAAGTCCGAATTTTTGAAGGTTGGTATTTAAAATAGATTTTATGCAATATTTTGTTACTATTAATAAGTCTTGAATCTTTGTTTATATGAGTGTTTGCTGGTTAAGCTGCGATTGTATTGATCTCCTTTCAGACTCAGTTTGTCAACAGAAGCATCAAATATCCCAACTGACCAAAGAGAAGACCCTACTAGAGAGAAATATTCATGATCTGCAGGTGCAGTAAAGTCCTTTATAAAAGGAACTGGGTAAAAATATTTTCCAATATGACAGACCTAGTCCAGGAAACAGGTTCAAGAAACTCTTGAGTTTTTAGTTCCACTTATCCAATTCAAGGTTTTTTATTTTTTTATATATATATATATAATTTTTTTTACATGTGATTTTGAAATCTAATTATCCAGCTGTCACCTGACAGGGGACAACTATAGGTGACAGAACCTGAAGATAAAAACCTGGAGGAACAGATCAGACACAGTTTACTGACGGACCTGTGATATGAGTCACCCACATAGCAATAGACACAGAGTGGATAGTGCAGCTGCATTACTGTCCAGAGTTTGAAAGGTGGAGACTATAGATTTTTATTCCGAGCTGATAATAAATCCGTGACGTAATCACCATCTCCATCCTTATATTATGGACTACTAAGCGATTGTAAACCCGCTGTATGAAATACAAACTATGCAAACTAACATCTAACTGGGATTTCACTGTTTGTAAAAACATAAACTTATGCACATGAATTTGCTCTGCTGTGAGTTTTGACAGCGACTTTATGAATGAGTGTCATGAGTGTCAGTCAGCTGGTTCAAGTGCAGCAGGAAAGGAGGAGTCAGAGAGAAACTCAGAGTTTGAAGAAAACCTGCCAGCAGCAGGTTAAGTTCACAGTCGGTTACCCTGGTTAACTCTTTCTGGAACCGAAAACCTGATGTTTCCCTCATCTCGGGGTAAATGATTTCAGAGTTGCCAGTTAAACCTGTCTCCTGGAATAGGGCACTGACCTTTATCTGTGTATAATTTCAATTCTGTTTTGTAGGTGAGACTGATGAAACTGGAAAGGGAAAGGAATAAAGGTAAAAAGAAACTTTAACTTTACAATGAAAACTTTACAACATTTTAATGTGTTTTTTTTTTTTTCTCACTATAAGGGGAAACAATAATATTGGCTGTTTAATTTGAACTGCATCTATTTCCTGACTTAAATATAATTTTAATTTAAACAATATCTGAATCATCTCTCAACAAGAGCACAGGAGCACAACGACTCAAGCAAGTGCACCTGCAGAAGCTAAAATTGACAAAGGTATGTAGTTGTTTACACATTTTAGGAATTCATTTGATAAGCCATGCGCATACACTAACCCCTGAAGCTGACTTAGTGTTACATTATAACTGTATGAATGTTTTGGTGTGTGTTGCAGAAAAGTTCCGGAGGTTACTACAGAACTTGTGGGCATGCGTAGAGCAGGAGTCTGTAAACCAGTTGCACTTTCCCGGTATTGTTATTAACAACATATGCAGTTTTTGCAGTTTGTTTTACTTTTATTTAATAATTTTACACTACTACATGCACAATGTCTTCTCTTTTATTATTTTAATTTCAGAGTCAAGAGTTCCTCCTTCCTCTCCACAAACCCCACCGCGCTCTCATCTGAGTAAAATGTCCCCATTTGCTTCTCAGAAGACCAGTGAATCCCACAGTCTCTGCATACCAGCGAAAGCAACTCATACTCAGTTAAAACTGTCTCCTTGTGCACAGGATGTCATCAAGCACAAAGCATCTTTTAAGTGCTCTAGTGAAAGGAAACAAACAGGCACGCCCAAAAAGGGCAAGCGATCACCTAAGGAATACGAAGCTGATGAGTCATCTACTGACATGGACATACTGACTCTTGAAGAAATCATCAGATTGTTTAAACCCATGCCTCCCAGTATTTCACCGCTTCCAGATTTGGTGAGAATTTGGTTATATTTAATGTGGATGGCTTTTGGTGTTTGTTGTTGTCTCTGTTGAATGATGTGCTGCTTTCTCTGTTTCTGGTTTTAATATTAAGGGAGCACAAGTTATACAGTATTCTTATACAGCAGTAATTTAAAGAAACACTTTAGAGGAAAGTCATTGATCTAATCTGACCATTGCTTTGAGAAATGTGTGTTTGGTCAGGCGCTATTTGAAGTCCCTGCTGGCTTTGTCAGAGTTTTCAAAGCTTTAGTGTTTGCATATATTCAATTGATAAAACCTCTGAGTATGAATTTTCCAAATATGATTAACTATTTACATTTGAATACCCTTCAAATATATTCAAATATATTTTTAAACCTCATTCTCAGGTCATGATGAGCATATTATTTTAGAAATTACAGTCTTGCTTTTTTTATTTCTTTCAGGACACAGAGATGGAGTCCATAAAGATGGATGATGGAGAAAATGAAACTCATCATAAACCCTCTGATGATGCCCCTACTCTTAAAGAAGAACTGCCCTTAGACATTACATCATCATCAAACCAAACCAATGCAAAATCTTCTGCACTTCAGACAGAAGAGAATGCAGCCTTGCCAGTGGTCATAACCCAGGGAGATGGAGAACTTTCCAATGAAAAAGACTTTGAACAAACCAGGTTTAGTGGCGTTTCTGAAATTAATGGCAAAATCATTACAGATACAAGAGAAGTTCATCCTCAAAACAACAGGCTGATTGAGCAGGAGCCATCATGTGCACAGTTATCGCCATTATCTTCATCGTCTTTTTCCACATCAAACTTTACAGGATTCATAGAGACTGTAACTGACAGAGAAGATGAGCCGGAGACTATAACAAGCATGGATGTCGACATAAGCCCTAGTGACATTAACAGTACCAAAACAGTTACTCCTGATGGTAGTGAGTCACCAAGAGTAAGTGACTGTATGGAAGGAAACATGGTTGCAACTACAGAAAATGGTTCAGAAATTGAAAAAAATACTCAGGATTCATTTAAACCTCAAGAGAGTACAGAGTCTGTCTGCAAGGACTCAGATATCCCTGAACACGCTCTAAGATCATCAGGCAGCAGTGACGGCGTCAGTAGTGTCTTTAATGAAAATCTTGAAGAGAAACTGAAAATTGATGAAAGCCTCAAACGTCTTGGGACGGAAGATGGGATTGCACAGGGAACTCGGGAAGATGATGTAACAGCTTTGCCTGCATCATCAAACTGTGATAATATACCTCCACCTCCTCAGTCTCCACTGTTAAAGAAGGAAAACAACCAGTCCACTGATGTTCAGGAATGTGGTCAAGCAAATGTTGAACCTGCTTCAAAAAAGGATGGTGGCATAGACACAGTGACCAACTCCCAAGAAATGGATACTGTAAAGAGTGAATCTTTGAAAGAAAATTCTCTTTACCGGCGGGTGAGTCCTTCATGTCTTTTACCCGCTGTAAAGCTGCAAGCTTCGGAAACTCAACCAAATCCAGGAAAATTGAATCACAGCGTTAATATAGACCTCATCTCAACAAACACACTAACTCTTTGTCCAAATTTAGAGGAAGAAAGAGACATAGAAAAAGCTACTGTTGAAGACCTTGCTCAGCACAAAAGGCACACAGGTAGTACTACGCCATCGGAGACCATGCCTGACACCCCAGAGACAAATACAGTAAACTGTAAATCTTCAAAAGAAAACAGGCTGCTGAGTCCGTCATGTCTTATTTCTGCTACAAAGCTGCAGTTCATGGAAACTCAGCCAAACCCAGAAATGTCAGATGCTGATTTTCACACAAAAAACATTTCAACAAACATACAAACTCCTCCTTTCAGTTTAGAGGAACAAGGTAACAAAACTGCTGTTCTTGAAGACCTTCCTCAGGACAAAATTGATGGAGGTGGTATTACTCCATTAATTCAAAATCCAGCTGCCACAGAAGGACAAGATACATTTTTGACATTGCATGCAAAAGTGCCTGAAAATCTGATAAGAGAGGAAAAAACTACATCAGGAGAAAGTTCAACTGTTGCTCAAACTCAAGAGTGTATAAGCAATGTTCGCAGTGAAATGGGTCCTCCACTTCCTCGTCTCCTGACCCCTCTGAAGACACCTCCAAAGGCGAACAGCTCAATCAACCCAAGGCAGGCTATCGGGAAACTTTTATTTCCTTCACCCATGGACGGAATCGATTCACCTACTTCTCCTGCCCGGGCCAGCAGAACACCAAACAGTCATCAGCTGAGTGCTTTATCCACAAACAGCCCAAATGGAGTCCCCTCATCACCCCTTCAGTTTGGCTCTGCCACTCCTAAACATGCTGTGCCAGTCCCTGGTCGCCTGCCCTTGACAGCAATGAGTTCTCCATCATCATCTACCACGCCATCTCAGGAAAATTCCATGAGGATTCTCGATACCATGTATCCAGAGCTCTCCGCCCGAGCTCGGACACTGAGCATTCTTAGAGGCAATGTTAATCTCAGCATTTGCTCATCAGAGAGTAGAACATTGCCTACAACCAACAGTCAGAAGTCTAGCTTTAAAACTATAAACTCCACTTCGACAGCATTCACAAAGACTGAAATGAGGGGAGAAAAAAGGCCTGCTGTCAGTATGCCGCAGCCTAAAAACAAATGTCTCAGGCTTGAGAGCAGCTCTGCTGGTGTCACTCGCACGCAGGTGCCTTCCTCCTCTTCAAACAATGGCGATGACACCCAGTCAGCACATTCTCCAAGACTGGACCAGCACAAAGCTGAGGCAGCCTCTTCATCCATGAAATCTGTAGAACATCCAGAGCAAAATCTTATACTTAACTCTTTAAGAAAAATTGAAAACCAGTGCTTTGACCTGCTGCCTGTGATCCGGAGTCATCTGTATGTTGGGAACCTGCCCAAAAAGCCTGTCTTAAGAGATGAGGAGAAGGAGGTCATCTCTGAAGTTTGCCAGAGCAGCTCAGTTAGTATACTTCTTTATTGTTCTTACGTTTCTAGTAGGATGATGTCATCAAATGTATTTGGTCATTCCCATTTGCACATTGTTGCCACATATCAACATGAAGGTAGTTTCATGTCAGTGAAATCAAGCAAGCAGTTCAGATCTGCCTCTTTTCAAAAATATACAGGCACATGTCTTTGACTAGTAAGAATTGTTAGTGTTGATTTGTGTGTAATTTGACATGTTTCTGTTGTCTCTCTGGTTTACTCTTTAGGCAGATGACATGATTGTGGCCATCCTGAACACACTGAAAGCTGGAAAAATGGACCTGAGCAGTAACTATATGCAGGCCCTCTGCAGAGTCTACACAGCCATCTGTAGGCAAAGGAGAGATGTGGAGAAGGCTCGTGTCCTGGCCTACAGCCTCCTCTTAGAAGGTGAGAAGCTTGTTGTACTGTATTTATTAAAGCTTTACACAGCTTTTCTACACTATACAGTTTTATTTAACCTGAAAGTATAAAAATTGTGCTTCTATTGAGATTAAAGGATCCTTATTATATTGTATAGATGATGGTTCATTTTGTTGGTGTTTTTACTGGAAAACATAGTGATGCATAGAAATGGGAAGGAACTAAGTTTAAGTTAAAGAACTTAATGCTACTCATTGTCACTTTGCACTTAAGCTTACTTTTACTCATTGTTATTAATTTTATTTAATCCTTTCTGCAGATTTCCCAGATTCTGCTAAGCTGATTTTGTTTATGATGACAACATGGCCCACTGTTCTTACACACACTAGTTCTCTGTGCCAGGCCATTCATACTGTCACCAAACTAAGAGCACCAGAAGAGCTTCTCAGCTGCCTTTCAGCTTTTCTTGGTTGGGATAAGGTATTTTTTTGATTAAAAGATATTACTCTCTCTCTCAATATGTATGTATGTATTACACACACAGATCAAGCATAACATTATGACCATGATTGGTAAAGTGTTATTTTAATCATCGTGGCACCTGTTAGTTGGCGGGCTATATTAGGGAGCAAGTGAACATTTTGTCCTGAAAGCTGATGTGTTATGATGACTAGACGACTGGGTCAGAGCATCTTCAAAACTGCAGCTCTTGTGGGGTGGTTCCGGTCTGCAGTGGTCAGTATCTATCAAAAGTGGTCCGAGGAAGGAACAGTGGTGAACACCAACAGGGTCATGATCAGCCAAGGCTCATTGATGCACGTGGGGAGGAAAGGCTAGCCCGTGTGGTCTGATCCAACAGATGAGCTACTGTAGCTCAAATTGCCAAAAAAAAGTTAATGCTGGTTCTGATAGAGAGGTGTCAGAATATAAAGTGCATTACAGTTTTGTTTTTTGCATATGGGGCTGCATAGACTAGTCAGGGTGCCTATTTTGATCCTGTCATCTGCCGAAAGCACCAACAGTGGTATGTGAGCATCAGAACAGGACCACGGAGCAATGGAAGGAGGAGGCTTGGTCTGATGAATCACATAATCACTGAATTCAGGTGTTCCAGTTACCTCCATAGCCACAGGTGTATAAAACCAAGCACCTAGGCCTGCAGACTGCTTCTACAAGCATTTGTTGAAGAATGGGTCACTCTCAGGAGTTCAGTTAATTCCAGTGTGGTACTGTGGTAGGATGCCACCTGTGCAACAAGTCACAAAATTTCCTCACAATAAATATTCCACAACTGCTAGTGGTATAATAAAGTGGAAGTGATTGGAAATGGTGATTTCATGAAATCACAGACCAGGGCCAGTGGATCCTGAGGCAGCTGCATCCAAGCATCACAGAGTGCAATGCAAAGCGTTGCATGCAGTGGTGTAAAGCACGCTGCCACTGGATTCTAGAGCAGTGGAGACGTGTTCTCTGGAGTAATGAATCACGCTTCTCCATCCGATAATCCAGTGGATGAGTCTGGAATTTGCAGATGCCAGGAGAACAGTACTTGTCTGACTGCATTGTGCCAAGTATAAAGTTTGGTGTGGGGGGGGGGGGGGGGGGGGGGGGGGGGGGGGGAATTATGGTGGGGGGCTGTTCTTCAGAAGTTGGATTTGACCCCTTAGTTCCAGTGAAAGGAACTCTTAAAGCTTCAGCATACCAAGACAATTTGGACAAGTTCATGCTCCCAACTTTGTTGGAACAGATTGGGGATGGCCCCTTCTTGTTCCAACATGACTGCACACCCGTGCACAAAGCAGGGACCATAAAAACATGGATGAGTGAGTTTGGTGTGGAAGAACTTGACTGGCCTGCGCAGAGTCCTGACCTCGACCCGATAGAACATCTTTGGGATGAATTACAATGGACTTGGAGACTGAGACCCAGGCCTTCTCATCCAACATCAGTGTCTGACCTCACAAATGTACTAGTTCTAGAAGAGCGGTTGAAAATGTATATATGTGTCTGTCTATAAACACACTCTGCAGACGAGAACATAGGAGGGATAGAAGAGCTTCAGTGTACCTTGATATTAATTAATTCGGCAAGTCTTTGGAACTGTTATGGGGTGACTGACACCATACTTCCAAAAGACATTCATTCATTTGGTGAATTTTTTGATGGTGAAGAGCACTTTACCTTTCCACTACCAATTTACTAGCTGAAGTAACAAGTCAGTTCAAAGTGTCCTGCAGTTGTTCAGTGTGTTGAGATTTGATAATGGGCCATAATATACAATTTACATTATCTTCATACTTCTCAAACCATTCAGTGACCCATCATGCCCTATTGGTGGGAGCATTTAAAGAGACAACTCCCATCAGAATAGAACTGTTTCATGATAGGGTAAAAATGATCAACCTTGTATTGATATGCAGTGATCCGTCCCTCTAAAGGGATTGTGGACCCAAACCATGCCTACTAAATGCCATCCCGTCACTGTAGGAATCAAGACATTCAGGTGTTTCCTTTATCACCTGCATATCTATATCTAGAAAATATTTACAATAGAATCTTTTCCCATGCCCATCTTTCTTCTCTTTAACGTGCGTGGTCTATGCCCTCTAAAACGTATTCTTCCCATATCATTGCAGAGTCCTCCCTGTGACATTGACGAGCTGATCTCCACAACACTGTCTGAGATCAAATCAGGATCAGATTTGTCCTTCATAAAACACAGCCGGTATGGGGAGGACCTAGGAACCGAAGCTTGGGAACAGGTCTATGCGCTGCACCTTCTTTGTACAAACAAGAAGTGGAAGTGGACCTATGATAATTTACTTGGGTATGTCTTTTTTTTGTTGTTGTTGCTTAATGGTGTTTTTTTTTTGTTTTTGTTTGATTTCCTAGTGACTTGCAAAGAAACACCCATGTGAAAAGTGGCTCTTGAAATGATCTAGTATTTATATGAGGCACATAGTCCGTGTTAAATGTGTTCATTTTCTTTGACAGCAAGGAGTTGTGGCCACTAATGAACAGTTGGATAACACAGCCAAGACAGCAACAACAACCCATCTCTGATGTGGCTGCCGCTACTGTACTCCGACTCATAGGTCAGTTGTTTTGTGTTTTTATTTGGTTATCAAGCATAAGCTGGAGGGATTCGTTGCACGTTACATTGTCTTTTTGCTTTTATTATAGGACGCCTCGGTCAAACGGGACTGAAGGAGAAGTGTATTTCAACAGTGGTCACTATTGCCAATGTCATCAATTCATTTGGTAGACATGGACCAGCTGAAGTAGGAAAATATAACACACCACAGGGAATACAGAATGTTTCAGTTTGGCTGCAACTAATACACAACCTCTGTTTTAAAGAAGTTGCTGTCTTTCCCTATCATGATTTTTGTAAACATCTGTTTTCATTTTAATGTATCAACATGCATCTGTAGTACTTTTGTGGATTTAAGCAAGATTTATATTTATCTCTCTCAGACATATTAAAACACATCTGCTTATCTGTATTTATTTTCTGTAACTTTTAAACTAAAACATGCTGATATCCTGCTGAAAGGGAAGGGGCTGTCTCATAGAAGGATTTCATGTAACAGTTCTAATGACATCATGTCATGTGTCTGCAGGTGTGCCATGGGAGGTGCAGTTAGCAGCCATTTACTGCATCTATGACCTGTCTCCATGCAACCCCAAACAGGCCCTGGAAGCCCTTGCAGGATGGAGAGGAGAAATATCTCAAAGTGTCCCTCCTGCTGTCACTAGCTGCATTAACCAGCTGGCTTCTATTTGCAGACAGGTCAATAGCTGACATGCACAAATTCACATGAAACCAGCATGTCAGTTTGTCTTTAGAGACAGAGAAGTAAATCAGTGTTGATTTTAACTTAGCTGGCTGACTCGCAAGGAGTTAGAAATAGGGTTGTGATCTTTGGGGTGGGGGCTCCTGGAAATTCTGAAGTTTTAAAATGGTCAGCAGATTTCTTAGAGGTCTGCTTTTGTTCATTTTTTTATGTGCATTTCTACTCTAAAATGTTATAAAAATGTAGCGGATGCTTCCTCAGTATTTTATTATAATGGAGACAAGTTTTTAAATCAACCACAGCTTGTAGCAAATGTACTGGTGTAACATATATCCATCTGTTATAATAATCTGATATATAAAGTACTGTAAAATGTGTATATGTGTTGTGTTCTGGTTTTGCTGTGGTGTTGCTGTTAATGTTTCTTCGCTGAAGTTTGCATTTGTGGCATCAGTGTTTATATACATGAAAAATAAGATTGCCAAAGTAAATGTTTTGTACAGTTAAAATTTTGAGATTTTATTTAATTTTTTTTTTTTAAAATTAAAATGTCCATATTTGAGCAAAATCCTGTTTGTTTCTGGTGCATTCTTTTTTCTTTTTACCTAGGTCCTGTCAGTATTCTATATATTTCAAAGCTCTTGCATGTCGTATACTATATGATTTACTTACTGTTTCTATGTTAAATGGCATCAACTTAAAAAATAAAAGTCAGCATTGAGGTTTAATTTGTAAACGACAGAAGTCATTAAAAATAGAGTAATCGCGAAAGACTACTAAACAGCTAAATCACTGCAATAATCACGTTTTATCTTACCCGGGGTTAATATGTGTCAAAGTTGAAAAGGGTAAGCGGTACCATTTCCGGGCTGCCTTTCAAAACAAAATCTATTTTCTCCACAAAATCGTCACATCCATCATAAAACCGAAGATACAAAGAGGACGTTTTTCTGACCTCATACATCATGATTTTAAAGTGATTGTTTTCGATAACATTTTTAAAATAAACTAAATACTGAAACTGGTAGAGCTGCATATTTTAACAATCTGTAAAAAATTTAAAATACAAATATACATTTTGTCATTTTTAAGTTGTAGATTTTACAACAGTTTTCGAGGTTTCTTCAGTAGTTATTATGCTGGGGCAAATACTGTACAAATTTTTAAAGCATTCAATCAAAAACTGAATTTTTAATAGGGGAAATTATTTGCAGACAAACAAAATGCAGTTCGTGCCAAATGTAAAAGAACCCGCAATGACAAAAAGTGTCATAATTGGAAAGAACAAAATATTTGGTGACTAGTGCGCCCTGTTTGTATTAATGTATTTTTACTCTTTTATTTTTTTAAATTTACTTTCTTGCGCGCTGTCAAAATAAAATAACATTTAATAGGGCCAACTTCCGTTCTTTGCGGCCTGTATATGGTTAGCTTTACCGCTCTTTCGGGCTGAGGGGTGTGTTCAAAGATTTAAATCCCTCAGACATGCGTAGATGCTGATTCGTGCTGGGTGCGCCATATTGCTGGTTTACATGGGGAGTGGAGTTGCCCAAGCCGCTTGAAAAACCAAATTCCAGACATGAAGCCCTGTGAGGATAACAAGTAAATAAGCGCGGTAGGATTTAATGGTTTCCTTGATTGCAGCGTATTTCATTTGTTAAATTTCTTGCAATTTTCCCGTGAAGAGGTTCTCGTTAAACTCAGTCCAATGGATCCCAGGACCGCTTGGATCCAGACGGAGCAGAAGGTACCTGCCAATTCCCTGTGGATGCACATTTGGGGAACCCCTCAGGAATTTGGTGCAAGCTCCGGCATCGACAACCGCCTTCACCACCAACGCAACTTTGCAGTGCAAAACACAAACTCCACGGACTCGCGCGGTGAGTATTTTAGAAATGTAGCACCGCCGCCGGTGGTAGTGTTTGGGAAATTGCCGAAGCGAGACGGCGGCGGGGAAAGGGGAAGTGTCCGCAGAAAGGGCTCGTTGTCGCCGTCCTCCTCTTCGCTGGACTCGGAGGCCGAGAGCTCCTCGCCCTCTGGCTCCTGTCTGCAGCTCGACAGTCTGAGCGTCACAGAAGAGGCCAACCAGTTTTTGCACTACGGCAAGCACGAGTTGAAGGAGAACAGTCTCCGACAGCAACATCCTCTAACCCCTTTTCACACTGTCCACCAACACTGGCGCAGCATTGCAACAATCTGCCCGACCACACCCCCCCTGGGAAAAGAAATCAGCATGGGAACAAGCACCACTATCAGACACATTCATCCAGCCGCAGGAGGCACCTGAACAGGCCCAGCACTTTCCACGGTATCAACCCCCCCCTGTCTTGCGACTTCAATGGACCTTATGCAAACACTTCTACCCCGTGGATAAACGGGCGCTACAGCCAGGACATTAATGGGTAAGGAAATGTGGAGAGGGCGGTCTGGGTATTTTTCTTTTTGTTGTTTTTGTTTTTATTTTATTTTGGTCTTTTGTTTGTTTGGGGGGGGGGTAACGAAGTTATTATTATTTTTTTTTTAATCCGGATACACTACTTCACTACAAATGTGCACCTGTTTTACCTAATTTCGCCTGCCACTTGGATTCTCCATGTTTGTCGTGTTTTCAGTCTTCACGAAGAGATTGTGGACTTCTTCAACTTCATGTCACCAAGACCAGAAGAGGATGTCATGAGAAGGGCTGTTGTGAGTCGAATACAGGGAATCATCAACGATTTGTGGCCCACAGTACGGGTGAGTGTCACCAGAAGAGACCTATACCTGTGCAAACCTTTTAGAGAGACATTTATGGGTGAACAAGACTGAGGCAAATGTTAAGTTCTTGTTGCTCCTCCCTTCCTTCCAGAGTAACACTGAAAACATGAGTCAGATATATTTGCAAAACAGACCTTTGACACCCAATCTTTGTCTGGCACCCCAACCTTCAGACGCACACTAGGACAGAGGTGATATTTTAACTTTAGGCACTTGTAAGTCTAAGCGTGTACAGCAACAGCTCAAGTCAAAAGGAGTTTTTACTGCCTTGATTGTAATGAAGGACTTCTTTTTGCTCCACACTTAAAAGGAAATTGGATTTTCATAAACTCTTATTTACTGTCGGTGTATTCAAAGTGATATTTGTTTATGATTACATGTCGGCCTTTGGTTTGCGATGCTCTGCATAAATCAATGCTGTGATTTTTATATGCTCGACAGTAATTATGTTTGGAGCTTTACTGCATTTGTGTGTCTTGTTTTGTGCAGGAGGCAGTCCGTGGCTTAGTTTACACTATATGTCCAAACAGTTGGCCAGATGTAATCATTCATTCATATTGCCTGCATTCCCAAAGTAACATTACTAAATTATTTTCCATTGTATACTGCCAACAGAGTGCACTCTGTAACAAATGGCTTTTTTGGGGGGAGGTTCACATTATAAACATTTTGAACTAATCCTGGCCCACAGAAATCCCGCTGGGCCTCACTGTGAATTGGATTCTCTTTTCCTTTCTTTTCTCTGAAGATCATTTTGTGTTACTCCTTATCCATGGTGGTGATTATGTTTAATTTTTTTCAGGAAACTGGACATTTATTGAGGCAGTAGTCAAAATGCGTAATAAAACTATAAACAGACAAAATGATCTCGGCCTTGTTTCCCAATGATCAGCGGTACAGTTTGACCATAGACTGTATGTAAAGGATGGAAATGGGGAGGCACTTTATTATCATTAATTATTATTATTAATCAGTTAAAGAAAGTCAACTCTGGTAGACTTGTGGTGAAGGGGGAAATTGGCTATATAGACCAAAACTGTGAATTGTATCAGCCTGTAATCACAGGGCATTGAGAAAGATCTATGTATCCAAGCTATTACTGACATCCACCATTTTCAAACTAGCACTAAAATATTCTGTAATTTTATTTTGGTTTAAAAGTAATTGTATTATGTCATTCTAGCCAGTTTTATTTGTACAGGTCATAGTTTAGTTTACCTTTTTGAGGGTACACGATCACAGCTGGTCATTAAAGAATCTCACATTTTTTTTGCCTTGAGACACTTTTGGGGGGGTTTTTTTTGCAGTTTGCTTTGGAACATTTTCAGTTTGCGCTGTGAAGTATTGTCCAGTCATATTTGGCTGACTAAGCAGAGAGCATACCCCTGTACACTTCGCAATTCATCACAATACTTCTATCAGCGGTCAAACATTAGTGACCTGGTTCCACTGGCAGCCGTACATGCTCTTACCTCCACCATGTTTGGCAGATGTGGTATGCTTCAGTTTCTCTCCTTCATACTTTTTCTCTTCCTGTATTTCTGGTACAAGGTAATCTTGGTTTCATTTTTCCTGAACTATGCAGGCTCTTTCAGATGTTTTCTGGTGAAGTCTAATTTTGCTTTGTTGTTGTGTATCCATTGGTTTGCACCTTGTGATGCCTCCTGTGTTTCTGTTCATCAAGGTCTCTCTTGATTGATGACTTTGCTGTTTTTCTTAGCCATGGAAATAATTCTGTCATCATGCACTTCAGTTGTCTTCTATTTCAGGCCTTTGGGTGATGCTGAGCTGGTCAATACATTAATTGTCAAGAATTCACCAGATTGTTGATTTGGCCACTCCTAAACAGATAAATGTTGTCTTCCTTCACTTGATTTAAGATCTCTTTGGATGCGCATATTGAGAGTTCAAGTGATCAGCTACCAACTATAATTACAGTACTTGAAATAAACTCCAGATCCTTTTTATCTGCATAATTTGTCCCTAAATAATCAGGGAACAGGCCTCACCTGTTCATGAAACTCTTGTCCAATTACTTTTGAAACTCTTAAGTGACTTTGCATTCAGTGGTTGTAATTCCTAAACACATAAAACAATATTTTTTTCTTTGACTTAAAGCTGAAAGTTCCCACTTCAATCATCTGTCTTGATTGTTTGCTTTAAATCCACTGTGGTGGTGTACAGAGACAAAACAACAAATTGTGCGATAGGGCCATACATATTTGGACAAACTGTCACTAAACCCTTTTTAAGGGTCAGCACAAAGTCCAGGCCAAGTTAGCAAATACCACAAATGTTAACATTTGTAATGAAGCATCTTGAAACAAACCTATATAAATCTATCTTGTTCTGTGCAGGTGGAGATATTTGGCAGCTTCAGCACTGGACTTTATCTTCCAACAAGGTAACATTTGGTTTATTACCTTTTCTGTACACTCTGACCTTACACAGGCTTCTTTTAAAATGTCTGCATGTTACTTTTTAGGAAGTGGAAGCACTATTTTTGTTTGGGATATTTTTTTTTTTTTTTGGGTCAGCATTAAATTACTGCACTGCATTCAGTGTCCACTCTGCTAGAATTTCCATTGTGCTAGAAGCTTTCTGTGATGGTGTTTGTGTTTGCATTGTGTTTCTTATGGTCTTGTCATGGGAGCCGTTACAGAAATGAAGACTCTTGAGGAGGGGGGGGTGACATTTTAGCAAATGTGCAGGAGTTTAAAAAATGTTCAACAGCCTTATTTGGAAACATTGTATCGCATTAGTAAATGAAGTGATTTTTGGAGTGGGTACAAAAAGCATCTGTTCACTGCAACACTTGTTTTCATTGGATTCACATCATCCACAACAACAACATATTGTGAATTAAAACTGGTCATTAAGACTAGTAATTTTCACAATGCATTTGAACCCCACAAGATGCTTAACATTTTTGGAGATACAAACTATTTTTGTGTCTTTAGTGACATTGATCTGGTGGTGTTTGGAAAGTGGGACCATCCCCCGCTGCAAGAACTGGAGCAAGCCTTGAAAAAACACAATGTGTCCGGGTCTTATCCCATCAAACTCCTTGACAAAGCTACAGTAAGTTGGCACGAGATGCAGGCTTTTCAATTTTGGCATAGCTAAATTAAGAAGTGCTGACTGCCAGACCTACCCTTTGAACTAATTCCACGGGAATTCCTGACCTCTCCTTAGGTGCCAATCATCAAGCTTACTGACTGTGAAACACAGGTCAAAGTGGACATCAGCTTTAATGTGGAGACTGCAGTTAAAGCGGCGCAGTTCATCAAGCGCTTCCTTAAGGTAAGCCCTTAACATTGATGGGGGAGGGGTTTGTTTGTATGTGTGTGTGTGTGGGGTTTTTTTTTTTTTTTTGTTTGTTTTTTTTTTTATATTAAACTGAGTTTGTTCATTGAGGGTTTTTTTTTTTTTTTTTTTGGCCATCTCTTCTCTCTGTTGTAGAGGTACCCCGTTCTGCCACCCTTGATCTTCGTTTTGAAGCAGTTCCTGTTGCAGAGAGACCTGAATGAAGTCTTTACTGGCGGCATTAGCTCATACAGCCTAATATTAATGGTCATCAGCTTCCTGCAGGTACATGTTCATGCTCATTAGCAAAGTGATTGATTCTAAACTGGGCATTAACCACACTGTTTATCTAAAACTTTCACATTTTGCAAAATTTACCAAAAAAAAAGTTGTTAATTCAGGAATGTGGTTTTTAGAGATTTTGGAACATGTTTATTTTATATATGGATGATATATGGATGCCAAAAGGTGTCATAGAACTGATGTCTTTTAGTCCGTGTAGTGTTACAAAGCAAAGGTGATGAGTTCTTCGTGTCCTGCTAATCACAGTTACACCCTCGGATAGACCCGACCCGTAACACCATTAACCTGGGCATCCTGCTGATTGAGTTCTTCGCGCTATATGGCCGTGATTTTGACTACATGGAGACTGGCATCAGGGTGAAGGATAAAGGAGCCCTCCTGTGCAAGGAGGAAATGCTCAAAGAAATGGGGCATGGAAACAGGCCATCAATGCTCTGCATAGAAGATCCAGTCCATCCAGGTCAGACTGAATGTGGGGGGTGTAGGGGATTTAAATTGGGCATTTTTATATATATATATACAGAATTTAAACAAGATGTTACTGCAGAGGCAGAAACAGACACTTATTGGCTGCTGGAAGGGCAATCAAAGTGAAGAAAAATGGTGCAGCGCTGCAGTGTAATCACATGCAGATTCAGTAGAGAAGAGGCAAGTGATTATGCTACTTCCCAAGACATTTGATATATAGTTGCCAAAAGGTGTGATGCTCGTTCTGCTTCAGGATAGAGTAGCTGTTTTTTTTTTTTTTGTTTTTTTTTTTTTTTTTTTTTTTTTGAAGTCTGCATGGCTATGAAAATCCATGTGCCCACAACTAATCCAGTACGTGTGTTTGTGTGATCTTCACAGGCAACGATGTGGGCCGAAGTTCATACGGAGTCCTGCAAGTTAAGCAGGTGTTTGACTTTGCCTACATAGTGCTGAGCCATAGTGTGTCTCCGCTTTCGCGTGCATATCCCAACAAAGATGGTGACAGGTTAGTGTCTTTGATCCTGCTGCTTGAGGGACTCTCTTTGTCTCACAAATGCCAGATGTGTTGGAGTTTTTTTTTTTTGTTTTTTTTTTCTCTCTTCTCTTCTCTCTCCTTGGAAGCAGTATAACCTTTTTCTTATGATTTAGGGTGATTTAGCCTTTACAGTGTTTCTCTAAGTACTCATAGTTTCCTTATATTTATATTGTTACCCTCTTAAACCTTACCTCTCTATGTTGCAGTGCTTTGGGAAGAATCATCAAAGTCAGCCCAGAGATCGTAGCCTACAGGAAGTGGATAGTCGATACTTGGAAACAGAAGCAGCACTATTCCATTCTGAGACACCAGAGAACATTGTGCTCAACTTCTGGTTAGAACCTACTTTATGTAACATGGACTAGAGTTCACTAACTGATGTTACTGAAAAGTGAGAAAAATGTAATGGAAAATACCAATGCAGTGTAATATAATTTTAAACAGCAGTAATCTGTTTGGTCCTAGATGTTGAGGCTTGTGAACAGGACCTGGCCAGACTGATGCTGGTTGAGGATCAAAGAGACACATCCTCCCCCCTCAGTGCTGACTCCCCCTCGCCTTCTCCAGTCTTTCTTCACAGCCCCCATCACCGGTTATCCTCGTCATCTGCTTGCTCACTCTCTTCTTCCTCTTCTGGAAGTGACATAGTAAGGACAAATTATATTTTTTTTCAAAAAAATCAAATATGTTCAACAGTTTACATAACCGTGAAGATCATAGATGTGATGTTCCATCACAACTTCATAGTCCACATTTCTTAACTTGTATATGGCCATTTCTAGGAATCTGAGTCCCCTCAAGGCAGCAATACTGCTATCCAGTTCCATCCCCTCACCCTCCAGTCAGTGTTTCAGATGGCCGCTAACCTGAGGGTCACACATCCACCAGGCTTTATTAATGCACCACATCAGGTTGGTCTGTTTTCTTTGACTTTAATTTTTTTTTTTCCCCCAAGTAAAATGTATTTTACAAGACCCCCCCCCCCCCCCCCCCCCCCCCCCCCCCCCGCCTTTTTTTTTTTTTTTTCCTTCTAGGTCCAGATGCCGCTTCCAGAAAACGTAGCCATCCCTTCTCTTTCCGAATGCCGCTTCTACCATGAGACCTCCCCTTCCATCGGTGTTGTGCACCGTCAGTCGCCACAAGCCTCACATCTCTCCCAGCACACTAACTCTACCAGCCCTCTCCCAAGCCCCCACCACCCTCAGTTAGGAGGCCAGCAGAACCGCTCTTATGCCATGGGATCCAATTCCCACAGTTCACTTGAGCCTCCCAAATTTGGTTTCAAGCACACCCAAGGCAGTAGCCTTCAAGGCCAAAGTCAAGGTAACTTCAGTCCCCAGCGCAGGTTTGTTCCCCAAGTTCATAACACCGCATTAGGCTTCAGGAACCAGCAGCAGTACAACCGTAACACCTGTCGACGCAGAAAGAAGGATAATCTTCCTGCTCTCAACCAAATCAGATGAAACGACACAACCGCAGGATTTGACCAAACCAGTTTCTATAGGCCTCTCTACAACCATCATGTGATCATACCATGTTGTTTGTTTTTTTTTTGTTTTTTTGTTTTTTTTAATATCTTGATGTGGGAGGCTGTCAAAAATGCACTTACTTGTGCTAGTATTTCCAAGTCACCTCAAGATGTCTATGATTTCTTGCAGGAAAGCCTGAATAAGTTCTTAACTGAGCTCATTTTGTTACATCAGTCTGAAGTCAGAAGCCCTTCCACTCAGTTTGATGCACACCAGCACAATATTACGGATTCCCAGACTGGATCGTCTTAACTTCCCAGTTGGTTGAGCAGCTCATGTCAAGTATGGAGTTTCCATGCCATCTGAACATCATGTGCCATGTTACTGAACTGGTTCACTGAGCCTGGCATCTCCTGAACCTTTGACTCTTGGTGGGGCCTGTCTTGGGGCTTATTTGAGCCTCTGAATGCAACTCCCTATTAGCTGAACTCTTCAGAAAGAGCTTCTGCAGCTAGGGCTATTACTACAAATTGTACTCTGGATTGAAGCGAAGCACTACCTTTCTACCTATGCAGCTCAATGCTGACAGTGTTTTTCGTGTGACGGCACAAAAACAGACCTTGTCTCACGTGCTCAAACTGTGACGACTTGTTTGAATGTACAAAGTGTTTTATTTTAATTTTGTGGTGTGTGGACATTGTTTTTTTTTTTGTTGTTTTTTTTTAATTATTATATTAAACCCTGCTTTTTGGTCAGAGGGTTTCTTTTTCTCACTTCTCTCTTTTAGTTTTGGGGTTTTTCTTGGGGGGTGTTCTGTACTGTAAACATTGCCACCTTATTTTATGTCAATTGCATTTCTGTGCAATATTGACTGGTTTTTAATTTATTTCTCTCCTTTTTTTTTTTTTTTTCTTTTCTTTTCTTTTCCTTTTTTTTTTTTTTTTTTTTTTTTTTTTAAGGGGGTTTTCCCCCCACTGTAAGTTCTTTCATTTTTAGCCTACATTGATCTGTGCAATAGATGGATTTGAGGGCCTAGAAGGAATGTCTCTCTGTTTACAGCTTTCTAGCAGAAGGGGGAGCTAGGGTATAATGTGAGAAATGTGCCAAAAAAATCCAGTGATGCCAACACTTAATGTTTTATTTACCGTTGAATTATTACTCACTTGAAATTTTGCCAACTGTCGGTCCAAATGTTTTGCTTTTTCTTTTTTTTTTTTTTTTTTTTTTTTTTTTTTAACCACTAGTTCTTATTTTGATCATATCACTTGGTAGTTTTGAATTATTATTATTATTTTTTTTTTAAATCAGTATTTCCTCTTGGTAAGCTGTGTTGGGGGAAATGCACCTTTTTAGCTGTTATCTTGTCGTTTCAAGAATAGTTGGTGCTACTTATTACCAGCAAAGTGCTTGTTTTCTTGCCTTATATCCTTTGATTCTGTTAAAGCAACAGTATAACTGCCTTCCTAAATGACCAAATCTGCCCTATTTCCACTACATAGCCAGAGCTTTTTGTATTTGTTTGTCAGCAACAACAAAGCTGTTTGTGTTCTTGTTCTTTTTGTTTTGTTTTTTTCTTCCCATGCAGCCTGTAGGTGTAGGCTCTGAGAGCAGACTCCGATTACAGTCAGTGATTGTTAGCATGAACATTGTGTCATTGGTGTCTTTTTGTTGTTTTGTTTTTTTGATAAGGATAGTTGATTATTTGTGCAGGAGGGCCTCATATTTTCCAGCGGTTTTCCTCTGCCATCTTTAAAGTCAGTATTTCTAAGACAAGGTTTCAAAGCTATAGTTTACACAGCAACCCCACGATATGACTTGAGCTTGGGAAACCAGACTTATTGTTACACGAGTGTTGGTTGAGGCAAACGCCAAAACCACTTTGGTGAAGACTCATGTTTCAAAAGTCCAATCATTGTAACACCTCGTGTACCAAACTAATGGACACAATGTGATGCTGTCAGTATTATCCCTTTTTGTTTTCAGTGCAACTTTTTAGCAAGTTGTTTAGAGGATAATCTGTAGGTTGTTACATGAACCAAATTCCCAGCTCATTTCTGTACATTGACTGGCTGGTTATAATGTGTAAACAACTGACATACCATGTTTTTTATGCAAGTTTTCTATTTTTTTTTTTTTTTAAATAAACATTTTAAAAGTCCAGTCCAGTGTTTGCTTTTCTTGCTCAGAAGGGAAAAAAATTGTTTCTCATCCAAATAACAGCCCAGGCTTCCAGTCAGTTGCATTTCACGCACATTAGGCCCCACAGTGAGTCCTAGAATATACAGTTGTTAGAATTTCACATACTCATCATGGGTGTGAATGTAATGGTAATTTGGGCTTTTGTACAGCATACATCTTTAAACACTTTTTTTTTTTTTTTTTTTTTTAAATAAAAATTTGTGTGCACATGTTTGAATTTATTATGGATTTTTTCTAATCCACAGAGGTTCTGAAGTATACAGTCAGGCTCAACTATATACATACTTTCACTTAAATTTTTTAAAAATAGTGCTGAAGGTTCTGCAACGTCTTGACAAGATCTGTTGTTGTTCGTGATCGTGACTGCCTACAACTGGTAGTTTCTTTGCCTGGATAAAATTAACTGCACTGGCCTGACCAATATCACAGAACTCAGTGAATATCCAAGAAGAGATTTACACAAGCTGGAAAAATCTCTTGCAGCCATTTCTAAACAACTGCAGATTCCATGATCATTTCAAGCAACTGAACATAATTACAAGTTATTTGGATGCGTCACCCTTTTGCCAAGGTCTGGAAGATGGCCTCAACTGTCACCCTCAGATCAGAGGAAATGGGTTGTTCTTGAACATCCTAACCAAAGAACCCCCAAGGCTCAAGTCTGCCATGAACTAGAAACTGCTGGAATACCAGCGTCACATTAACATGGATTATGAGGGTGACCAAGAAAGAAGCCTCTGCTCCAAAATCACCACCTTCAAGCACCACTGAAATTTGCAGCTGCCCACATGGACAAGCTAAATGTCCTCTGCAGAAAATTATGGTCGGATGAGACAAAGATTGAGTTATTTGGCCATAATGACAAGAGGTATGTTTGGAGAAGGTGAGTCTTTCAAATTTAAGAACACTGTACCAGCTGTCAAGCCTGTTGGTGGTAGCGTCATGCTCTGGGGCTGTTTTGCTGCAAGTGGTACTGGTACACAAAGTGGATGGAATAATGAAGAAAAAGGTCTATCTCCATTTTTTTTTCTAACTTTAATTCAAATCAACAACTAGACAACTGAAATTTGGACACAATTGGATGCTCCAACAGGACAGTGATCCTAAACACACATTGTAATTTTGAGCCTCTGTGGTTTAGAGAAAATCCAAGATAAATGTAAACTTCTGCACTCAACTCATTTTGTTTGTTTGTTTAAGCCATTACAGATGTATGCTGTGTAGTCATGAGGGTATGTAAACTTCTGACCACAAATGTAACATTGCCAGAGGACCTTGTGGTACTTTCAATTTAAAATCAATAAAAAAGTAGGGAGCATCCGTCACTGTTAATATATTGTAATCCTATATAGTCTCTGATGGGGGCACTGCTGGATCATTTGCTTGGTGTAGCTGCTTGAGAGCCATTAGCTTTCAGATTGTCATCAGGGAAAAAGAAAGAGCTTAAATGAAGTGGCTCCTCTAAAGGTTTAATCACTGGAGGGTTAGTGGCTGAAACTGTCATTTTATTTCAATTAAAACAGTGGGAAAGGGGCATCCTCATTGCCCCCTTTTACTCTGTCTTCATTCAAAATAGCTGACTAAGGTACTAGGAAATTAGACCCTAAATTCACTGCTTTATTGGAATGATTATTTTGGCACAGCTATAGTTCATAATATTGTTAAAAGTTGGCTCTTTGTTCCTGATGGATCTATTAACTAGATTAGATCATGAGGCTCATGGGGTCTTGTCTACGCACTGATGAGAAATTCAGTTGCCTTTGCAGACAGCAGTTGTTTACACAGTTAGAGCTGCTGCATGGTTTGTGTGTCTAAATGCATGTCCACCTCAAATGTAAGAGTCCTTAGTGGAACCGGAAGGAGCCTCCAGTGAGAATACACCTGCTGAGATCTGCATGTAGTAAAGAGGACACTTGTCTTTATATAATCCTCACAAAGAGTGCATGGCTTTCTCTAAATAGGAACAAAATAGCTTCTCTGCTTTCTCTTTAGAGGGAGCAAACACAAGCCTTTTGTGACTTTTTAACATACAAATTAGTACAATATCAATGCGTGTGAACCAATCAAACTGAAATGACCAAAGAAGGTTCTTTAATAGATCTTCCTTTCAGATCCCACTGGGATTAAATATACCTTATATAGGCTGTCTGAACAAAACACAATGAATGTAGTTCAAAATTGGGCAATGGATGGCAAATATGGATGAGTTCAAGCCAAGTCTAATGTAGTCTTTTTCTAGACAAAGTCTCTCTGTATGTCAAATGGACATGTCATTACTTTGAGATAGATAGATAGATAGATAGATAGATAGATAGATAGATAGATAGATAGATAGATAGATAGATAGATAGATAGATAGATAGATAGATAGATAGATAGATAGATAGATAGATAGATAGATAGATAGATAGATAGATAGATAGATATGACCAGATTTAGAAAAAAAGTGTTTAAAGTGACACTAACAGGCTTTTTTTTTCTGTTTTTCTGCCGATTATTCTTCCTTTGTGTCGTTCTGAAATACAGCGAGAATGTGATCAAAGGCTTTGCCTTAACTACTGACAGGTTCTTTCTGTCATGCTTTCAAGATGTATGGAAGAGATTTTTCTACCATTATGCTATTTACAGCATGAAGCCACATACACACGGATGATGAGGGCACAAAGTGTACAAAACGGAGAAGATAATAACAGTAATGGTGTTGTTTCAGTGGAATGGAAAGTCAAGAAATAGGGGAAAAAAATGTCATCCAAGCTATGTGACTCTAGTCTCATGGACTTTTTACTTTTCATCACCGATGTACCTCTAAGTGAAAGATGATGATGTCTATCTAAAGTTATGTACTACTGTAAAATCATAAATGCACTGACATCTGTCACCCTTCCTCTCAGAGGAAAAACCCTTTGAACATAGTGGTCTTCACATCCCTCTATTTTGCACAATATTTTGCAAAAAAAATACACACACACACACACACACGCACACACACACACACAGAGTCTTAAACTGTCTCTGTTTTATAAGTGTAGACATCAGAGTTGAATCTCAAGCCCCTGGACATGCCAGTGACAGCTAAGACCAAGAACACAGATCGAGTTGTCAAGGTATAGCTATTAAAATGTGTCTAAACTCAGATCCCATTAATTGTGGCCTATGTACACCCACTGTGTTCATTCATTTTCATTTACATAGCACCTGTTAAATAGCTTATATCCCTTGTTTGTTTCTAAAGTCAAAGTACAACACTCTTAGCTAGCAACCATAGCCTCTTGGCCCAGATATTTCCACTTACCTTGATTTCATGCTCATTCACAGTTCAGTCCAGTGTGCTCACTTGAGATATCTTTTCTTCTCTGGCTCAAAGAGGCCTGATGGATTCTGTATTCTGCCTGATAAAATGGCTCCATTCAGCCTCTCTCTAGTCTAAAGATCACTAATGACCCATACACACCAGTATTCATTTGCTTCCCACAAAACCTTTTTTTCTGTGAATAATGGAGCCTTTTATTTTTGTAGCTTTAAGAAACATATTTCGCCTCTAAAGACCCTGATAGCAGAATGGGACAGATCCTAGTTACATCTATATCTTCCAGATCATTAGTTCCATTTTTGGAGATTTCTTTTATATTCTATAGCCTGTTGTCCACAACTGTTGCATAACACCACTAAGGTACAACCATCTCATCAACCAGAACAGTTGCTGATGGATGTTGTCAGAAATTTTCTAGAGGTGCAGTAACACAAAAGGGTTAATTTATCTAAATCAAACTATACATTTAGTTAGATATCATTTGCTTGACATAGAACAAGAAAAGCATCTCTGGTTACTCACCCAGACTTTCAATAATAAAAGACTAACAAACTTAGTATTATGCAAAGTAAATTTGTTGCAGATCAAAAAAAAAAATTGCAAGTACTTAATGTGATAAATGCTCTACAAGCTTCTTCAGTTAGTTGCTTACTTTGCCTGTTTGTTGCTTGTTTTTGGCAAGGTTTCCACAGTGAGTTTCTCAGAGTTCAGGGGAGCTGTGAGACTGAATCAAAACTGTAAGACTGAAACAATGAGCTGAATGCCATTATAATCTTCAATAGAGCCGATGGCTACTGCAGAATATAAAGTTGCTGTCAATTTATCATTTCAAGCTCTTCCACATTATCATGCCAGTTCCATCTGTTGTTTATGTTAAAAGTCTGACTAATCCAAATTGCTTTGTGTGTAGATTATGAGTAGCAAATAGCAAATAATAAACCAAATTACCATGAATAACAGGCATAAAACAAGATCTACAAATCATGAAAAAATATTTGAAGTTTCTGATTTCTGCACTTTTGTACAGCTTCAGAAGTCTAGTTTGTTCTTGCTGCAGTTGATGTTTTTACTGCAGAGAACATGCAGGTATGAGTATGTAATAATTGTGAGCGGCGGGCAAAGCATTTCAGTGTCACACAAACAAACAAAAAACAGCTCCTTGTGCCTGACAAAACTGCAGGGGGGGGGCTGTTTGTATGAATAAACTTTTAAAGGTATTGATTTTTTTTTTTCCCCACTCACAAAAATGTATTTTATCCAAGTGGGGATTCTTTGAACATTGACACTAAAAATAAACTTAGAGTGGCAAGTGCATGTTTCTAAGACTAAAGAAGTGTATTATGTTTGTATTCAGCGTCCTCAGTTTTGAGGCTGTATTTATACAGCAAAACACATTTGCAAACCTGGTGCCTTCCATCACTTCATCTTTTCTCTGTAGCTTGCACCCTGCTAAAGAGTTATTTAGATGACTCAGCCTATTACTGCATACTGCATGTATCTCTTCAAATGTTGATAGCTAGCTTGCTGATTTGGGTTTATGCGACACTAAGAACGCAGAATGCAGTATGGCCCCATTTAAGCTCTGTGTTGTTATTGTTGCTGTCATGCATATGAGCTCAAACAGAGAAAAGAAAAATAGAAAATTACTTTTATGCATCTTCAGTTCCTTTATTTACTAATGTTCTCTCAGGATATATGAAAACATGAAAGAAAAGAGATTGGTTCCACTTATTGCATTAAGCTACTGGAGGCATAATTTTACAAAGCTTACATCTTGTCCTGATACTGTAGATTGTTGAATGCTGTGTATGCACTTATAAAATTTTAAGGGATCAACATATCATCCTGTCAGTGTTGTGGCCACTAATTATAGTTTCTGCCACACAAGAAAGGTCTGAAAAGGGGACAAGAGTAATCTTTGAATCAGTGTCTACCAGGATAGACTAGGGTAGAACAGAGTAACTAATCAGCCTCTGGAAAGACAGCACACTGTTTGTCACTGTGTGACATTGCCAAATAAAGTAAAACAAGCTTGATTATCAATAAATCTGTATAAAAACACATTTATCATGCATGTTGCAATGAGCATTTGGCTGAAAACTGCAGTTGTGTGCACCAATATTCAGCTATAGTCTGTCTATTAAAGTAGCCTCCACAATGTCACCGATTAGTTTGTGGACTCTGTACTTTGCAGCCACTACATTAGCATTTTGCTTCCATCATGGTCGACTTTTTATTAAAAATGAACACAACCACTGATGTCACTCGCTGGTTAGTGGACTCTAAACTTGGAATCTTTGTTGTCTTTGTATATCTCTGTTAATTAGAGCGAAATAAAAGGCTAATAAACACTAGAATTTCACTCAGGAAAACTAGAGTACAAACTTCTTGGATGGGCTGTACCACACAGCAGTCCTTATTATTTTTAATCCCATTAAAAATGTCCAAAAAGGTTTCAGCACCACAAACTGTCAAGAAATACCAGTTCAGTGACTAGAATTAGCGGAGGAAGCCTAGCAGCCTGCAGTCAAAGCAGCCAGACTCCTAAATTTAAACTTCTACAGCATCAAAATTGATGAGTGTTTTTAAAAGTACTCTGGGTCTTGTTCTGATATATGCCATGGAAACTGAAGACCTAACAGTATTCCCTGAAAATCCTCTCCTATCTGATCGCTTCTTAATAACATTTAGATTACACATTCAATACTTTTCACTGTGTTTATATGCATTTAACCTCTGGCTCTCTTCCACAGCATGTCTTTTGTCCTGTCTCTCTCCCGTCACCCCCAACTGGTTGTGGCAGATGACTGCCCCTCCCTGAGCCTGGGTCTCCTGGAGGTTTCTTCCTGTTAAAAGGTAGTTTTTCTTTCCCACTGTCACCACGTGCTTGTTCATAGGGGGTCGTTTTGGCTGTGGGGTTTTCTCTGTAATTATTGTATGGTTTTTAGTTTACAATATGAAGCGCCTTGAGACAACTGTTTGTTGTGATTTGGCAATATATAAATACAATTGAACTGAATAGAACAGAATAGAACTGATCTGAATTGAATTGAACCGAAATAAATAAAATAAAATAAAAATTACCCTGCACAGTCTTTATGAAGGGAAAAAATTATCATAAAGATTAAAACTGTTTTTGTACCAGGGTGTAATTATTTTATTTTATGGCTAAAGATGTGAATTTTAACATGGGAGCCTCTGGGAATGACATGTTTTAGAGCCTGCCTCAAGTGGCCATTAGAGTTACTGCAGTTTTTGGCACTCACTTCTTGGTTTAATTTTTCATCCCTGAAGGCTGCCAATTTAGCAGCAATATAAACCACATAAAAAAGTAAAATAGACATGCTTTCACAGGTGCAATGCCTGAATAAAATAACAGGGTGTTCTCTGGAACATCATTTCCACTTAAATAAAGGTTTGCTATGTTTTGGCTAGATGTAATCCTTGAAATCCTTGATAGGCCAGTTGTGCTGCCCTTCTGGCCTGTGGAATGCACTATGAGGCAGGCAGCCTTAAATATCCCACTGTGGATTACATGAATAGAAGATACTCAGATGTTCCTATTCCTGTATTTTTTAGATGTCATTCTAAAGAAAAATACAGTTTCAGAGGTTTCCATTTTTATCTATTTTATGTGTAAAATATCAAACCTTTTATGTAGCCATTTACACAGAGGAGTGAAAAAGATATTTGCAGAAAATATACTAACCTCCACACGTACTGCACATACTGTTTCCATATACATTTCTGCTCTTTCACTCCAATTTCAGTCCAAATGTCTCATCAGAAGTGCTTGAATAGAGTCAAAACCATAAACAACTCATTAATCAGCCCTGTTTTGTATCTTTGTTACATTTAAATATATAATATCTGTGTGTGTGTGTGTGTGTGTGTGTGTGTGTGTGTGTGTGTGTGTGTGTGTGTGCTGAAGAGCATTTTTGTTATAGAATAAAATGCACTGCATTTTAAAAAATGAAAAAAGATTACACAAGGCAGAACTGAGGAAAAACAGATCCCACAATCACTAAAATCTCTCTATAGTTGCCCAGCAAGTTCAGGGATGCACAAACCCACAAAACAGCACACATTTTCTTTTTCTTCTTTTTTTTTTATTTGGCAGACATGTATTGGAGGGCATCTGTCAAGAGACAGCTTACACCGACAACAAATGGCAGACAATCTGTTCTTGAGTAAATTGCAAGCAGTTTTTACAGTAACAAGCTTTAACTGTTGCTCTGGAACAGACTGCCAGTGATCCTCCCCTTGTTCGTGTCCACTTGTAGACACAGAAATCCAAGAGGTTCGTCTCAGTTAGCAGTCTCAGCATTTTAGATCGAAAATTAAAACTGTGAAGGGAATTAAATATTGATTTCGTTGGCAAGAGACAACTAGGCATCATCCATTAATGTATACCTGCAGAGAGTTTTCCACTTTGCATTTCCATGAGTTTAATTGTGCCCCTTTGCAACTGTTTTAGGTTCAGTCTGCAGCTTTGACACAAAAACGTTTGTGGCTACCTCATAAACATAACAGTTTTTGATAATATTATAATGCAATACAGTAAACGGCCTAAACAATCTTGCAGACCTACAGTGCACAAGAGTTCATAACAGCAGATATGCTAATTATGTAAATAGTAGATGAAGGTCTATCGCATTTAGCTCTGACCTAATCAAAATACATGCTCTTGGATGAGGTAAAAGGCAGAGATAAAGTAATGAGACATAATGTGAACTATAAGCAGGTCTGAGACAATATTTCAGTTTCACAGCTGGGTTGAAAATAACCTGCAGTATTGGGATACTGGTGGAGTGACAGGCAAATTGCCTGTTGGATGATGAAATTTTTCCTGGCACAGATCCAGGTCATCCTCAAGTGTCACTGGAAAATAGTTTTTATGACAGCAGTTAACGTCCCTTAATTGCTTAATTTTCATCCCCGCCCAGCTCACTACAAGGAAATAGATTAAAAGATAATATAAAATATGGAAAGGCTCATCAAAATTCTGACTGTTAGTGATAAGAGCGCGCAGCTTTTAATGTCTGGAGGTCTGGGTATGACATGCAGTGTAACTGCAAAATTATGTATACTTCAAGTTACTTATAATAAGGCTTAAAATGAATTATAGACACAGAATAATGAATGTGTTGTACTGCTGCTATCTTACCTAATGACTTATTATGGAGACAATTATATTTAGTATTCTGCTTTTGGCTTTCTGGATGCCTACATTAAAAAACGCATGCTCCAAAGGACATGTGTCAATACAATACATTCATGTATATGAAAGTAAGTGATTACGTGTTGAGCTTAGCAGAAGAGGTAGGGTTATTGTTCTTACGCTCTGCAGTTGTACTCTTCAATATGTATCTGTCCTCCAAGTTTGAAGTTAATATGTTGCACGGTTACTGAGATACTGAAAGCGTGTTGGACAGACTGATGACGGAAAAGTGATCCCTGTGTGTCTCCAGGGAGACACAAAAGCAGGTACAGTTGAGCAAATGAAGAACAGATGAAAACAAGTCGCGAAGAAGGAAGATTAATTGGTTAGATTAATGAAAAGTCATGATCTGACTTAAACCACTGTACCTCAATTCCTGTTTAAAGCAGTCACAAGGGCTGAAGTCCTTTTCTGAACTCTGCCTCACATCTCAGCCTGGCTGCCATGTGTCTCACCAGAACGTAAGCAGCTGTGCCTGATGACAAGGCTTTAATTACAGGCCTTGTTCATTAACACATCCTGTGTTGCATTATTTTGGGATATGTCAAATGATGTGCATGCGCTAATTTTCTGTAACACTCTTCTTCTTGATCCAGGTGGCATTTAGCAGGTAAGCTGTATAAGTCAGTTGATTAAAATCTAATTTTGGTTGTTCTTAATACGTCGATTTTATTAAGTTTTTCTGAAAGGCACTTCCACCTGTCTGGTCAAAATCCTTTAATATATAAATAAAGAGAAAATAACAATCCATTCTAATTCATAACCATGTTGCTAACTGTTGATTTCCCAAACCCACACCGTACTGTTTATTTATAGACTTCAAGCTTGTATTAGCTACAACCTCCCCAGCATTTTTACATCACCGAGTTTTAACAGTGTTGTTTTACAATGCTGCCTGTGCATGCGTTTATGCTCAGCACCATGGGAGCCCCAGCATCCTGCTGCTCAGCATCATAGTCCCGGTACTTGCCTCACTAATAATTTGTCCTCTAGAATCTACTGGATGCTTCAAAACACAGTTAAAACGAGCTTCAGAAGAGCAAATCTTTAATTCAAATATAATCCGATCACATCATAATCAATTTCATTTTAGCTTTATGCGCTTAATTATTTGATGGCTCATAAGGTGTCCTTGGGTACTGTGAAATAATAAAAACAACCTATTAAATTTATCATAAAGGTTGAAATCCTATTTTGATTGCAAGTCTTGCCCCTGAATGAACAGTCATTCAAGAATACAGTTTGTGCTCAGTTCTAAAAAAAAAAAAAAAAGCTAGAAATTCAATATATTGCAGCATAGCTCATCTCTGCCATGGTCTAATACCTGGGCTGAACATCACAAAGAAGAAGACAAAAAGGAGTTTGTCTGAGCAGTGTCCTCCTACAGAAGGCTGATAAGAATGAAGGCTTGCACAAAGGCATGTGAGGGCCATACAACTAAACTGAGCTGCACTGGCACATTAATTTATTAGCACTCAAGTTTATTTTCAGCACAGAGGACACCAGGACAACAGTGCTCAGATGCCCTGTTGTTGAATGTGGTTTGTACACCATTTTGGACGTTATCCCCTGATATGTTTTCCTGATGTAAAAATGACGTGAATAAGCATCTTACAGACTCTTGGATTGGTGATAATTCTCTGCTGCAAAACTCTCTGATTCCTGGCCGTTGGTTGGCAAATATAAAAAATTTGCTGCTGGGACATTTGTCTCAAACTGTGGGGCGCAGGGTCACGACAGGTGAAGTGCAAATGACCTGGGAGAAAACTAATGCGGAACAAATATAGAACATTGGATTAATTCTATCAGCGGAACAAGGAAATGACACTAGCATACGTTAGCAGGTAGCGACTAGCGAAATTCTCCAGCTTTTTTTGTGTACATAGAGATGTCGACCCCCAGACCTCGCTTTGTGTTGGGCATGAAAAGGTTTCATCCGGTGAAGTGGGGCATGATGGAAAAAGTTTGAGAACCACTGATATAGCACTTAAAAAAAAAAAAGTGTTCTGAGCTAATGGCCGGAAAACAGATGTCTGAAAACAGCTGTGTTGTACCGGTCTACTTTTCTTTTCATCATGTTATGTTATTTGGTACAATACAGCAACACTCTGGGAAATGTAAGAATTATGAATACATTTTAGCAGCAGGCAATTTTTTTGTTTGAGAGAGTCTGAGACTTGTTTATTAAGATTTAAAGTTGATCCAATCAGTGTATTTATATTTAAAATGGATCGAATGACAGTTAAATGTCAGAGGTCAACTAGTTAGAAGCTCCCAGAGAAGTTCTTCCTAGTGTTATAGACTACCTTACTACCTTGGTGTTTCCAGCCACAAGCCTCCTGCTTTTAGTAACACCACCTTGACAGTTCTGCTGTGTGCTATCCACCCAGATTTTATGGAAATCTGGAGTGAACATGAGAGTAATATTTACCAGAAAAGCATTCTCTTAAATTAATTCTAATGTTGTTCCACATCTACTGGCTGTGTTAATGGTAAACTGTGTTATGAGCTTTCAGTACTGGTAAAAGTTGCCTTTATAGCAAGCCGCACCCACCTCCCTCCCTTCCCCTAAGGAGAAGACAAATCCATCAATCAGCGCAGGTTACAGAAACAAACTATACTGAAGATACTGAAAAATGCAGACATGAAGCACACATTAACATGCCATTAATTTTGAAAATTTCAAAGTAGGCCTTCTAAGTGATACTGAAGCCATTATTATAGTGCTTTGACATTTTGTTCAACCTTTAATGTGGAAAATATTACTAATGGAAGGCCTTTTATCCACTTTAATGGTTTTGATGTTGATGCTAATTTTCAATTCAAATATAGTTATGATGTAACTCAGTGAAGATGCATTGGATGTGGCCTCAGAATGGCCACATGCAACGTATAACTGAGGATCATAAAAAAATAAATAAAGGATAGAACATGAGCTGTAATTTTTTCTTAAAATGGCTAATCTTGCTATACAAAATTTAGACCCTGACCTTTCACAGTTGGGGTCTAAATTACACTGAATGGTGCAACTAATGGACAAATATGTAACTGAACAGCAAATATTTGTACAGCCTAGTTGTCCTCTGTAGTCTCCTGTCTGTAAGCTACAACTCTACATGGTGTCTCCAGTCTATGAGCATCTGAATTGATATGAAAAATCTACTCTTCAAGCAATTTGGGGGAGTTGATGGGTAGTGTTCCCATTTAAGACTTTTACAACAAATTAGAAATTAATAAAGACAAGAAGAATAACAAAACTGAGAATCAGTGAACGAAAGAAAAATAATTTAACAGTAGAGAATTTAGGATGAGAGGGAATTATTAGAGCACTTTGTGATGCAAAGAAAAGTCTCATAATCACAGTCTAACTGTTCTCACTCTCTCAAGGGACAAATATATGTACTCTGGTCGTTACGTCACCCTCTTCCCATTTCAGTGTGAAAGTGACAATGACTTATTTCCTCACACATTTTCTTTATATTTCACACATCTACATTTATTTTTTAAACCATATTCATTAACATTTCATCATTTTGCGATTAATGCCAAGGTTAAACTCACCAAAGGGTAGGGCAATCAGAATTCTCCTGGAACTCAGCGGGAGGAAAATAGAGCTGCTGATTAGTTGTTAAGGGTAAAGTGGAGAGTAGAAAATGGATTAGGGTGCAGTGAGAATATGTCACACTTCACGAAGTGTGAATGAAGGATGTTTTCCCCATCTGAGGCTCTGGAGAAACTGTGAATAACTGAAGACACTTTAAAAAAAGAAGCAGTGCAAAACAATATGACAGCAGAGAAAAAAAAAATCTTCCCCTCAAGGGACTTTTTATTGATTTGTTCCCCCTTTTGTTCTGAATTTAAATACCTTGGGTATATTTTTTTTCATACAGTAAATATTATATAAGCCAAAAGCCTTTAGATACTTTTGGAAAGCCAGTAAGTAAGCTTCCAGGTATGTGCTCCCTCAAAGGGAGCTTGGTTTGGATTAAGGATATAGTTAAAGGTTAAGATCAGACGTGATGTAATTGTAACGGTGATGGTCCCAGTTTTGTGGAATGCATTACATCAAATTTTAAAAATCTCACAGTTCAAACGTATATGGTCAATACAACAGACTTAGTCCTGCATATACTGTATGAATGCATATGTGCTAGTGCAAGTTTACATACATCCTGTGATACATTAGAATGAGTCATTCAGTGAAATCTGAGTACCTGAATTCAAAACATCTATGGTGCTTTTAGGCAATTAATTATGCATCAGAGATAATGATACAATCAGCACTCAGGTTACCCAGAGATTATGAAGGTTAAAGTTGCTGTGAAGTTCTCAGTTAGACACACTGATGGGTTAAGTGGCAAATTTCTTTGCACAAATAACAAAGGGTTACAATTAAATACTCTAGTGTCTTAAAATATCCAGGTCTTCTTCAAGATCTAGGTTAAGTCAAATGGGAAGTGAAGACAGCCAGAGAAAAGAGACAGTGTACATTTTATTGGATTTATGCTTGTATATCATGTGCATAGAACAGCTATTATAATGTGTTGCTTATGGACCAACAAAATCACATCTATAAAAGACTGCTTGTCCAATAGGACATCCCCCTAAAACATTAGTGTTGTAGGCTATAGTAAGCCCAATTTTCTCACTATGGTTTTACTACCAGTACAGCCAGCTATTCCCTGAGATGGTATGATGTAACATGCAATGTTTAAAAGATAGCACTGGCCCCCCGTGTCAGATAAAGAAGATATCTTGGATCCCCTATAATGTTTTACCATGGATACCCCACCCCCCCACCCCACGCAAGAAAAAAATACTTTCTGTGTAAGTTGATCTAATTGTAAAATTCAGACTTACTTCCTTTTTGTCTGCCCTAGTTGTAAAAAAAGATAAATTTGCTAGATCCATTTTAAATGAGCTTTGGCACAAAGAAGACGGTGGAATTTCGGGATCAGGTTTACATATGGCTTCTTCTTTACATCATAAAACTTTAATCCGCATTATATGAAAACAGCAAATTGTATTCCCAGACAGTGATTT
Organism: Archocentrus centrarchus; assembly: GCF_007364275.1. Lineage (NCBI taxonomy): Eukaryota > Metazoa > Chordata > Actinopteri > Cichliformes > Cichlidae > Archocentrus > Archocentrus centrarchus. The sequence continues at coordinate 16,404,675 of NC_044361.1, read as the reverse complement.
CTGAAAGTGGGCCTGAGCCCATGCAATGACTTCCATGATAAAAATCATGCCTGCTATTAATGCAGTGCATTGATTTTCACCACTGTCCCTTGCACATAGAGATTTCTACAGATTCTTCAAAGTGATATTGAAGGTTTTTGAATTTTTACTTTGAGGAACATTATTCTGAAATTGTTTCACAATTTCTAGATGCATACATTTAATACGTTTTTTTCTATCTTCTGCTGGGATTAAAATATGGGTTTATGGGACTTGCCAATCTTTGCATTCTGGTTTTATTTACATTTTACACAGTGTCCCAACTTTTATGGAATTGGGGTTGTAAAACATCCAGATTAATGTGTTTTGGTCAAATGTACTTTTCATTTTCCTACTTAGGCTGTCATTGTCATCTACAGCACATGGCCGTATCAAACCGTATTAATGTTACAGAGAGAAGATGAGTGGAAGAAGAGACGGGATGTAAGATGGTAGCAGAAAGTAGGTCAAGATGGAATGAGCTCACCAATTGGAGGCATGACGTGGGGAAGAGGGAAGAAAGGGAAAATAAAAGGGATGTGAAAAGGGAACTTGAAATGTGAAAGGATAGGAAAATATTGGACGAAGTAAAGGAACAGAAGTTGAGGCTAACGGATTGGATGAAGATTTTGTAGGCCTGAAAAAAGAATCGAAATATGAATTTGAAGGAGAGAATGAGGATTTCTCTGGGACAGGATGAGAAGTGGGAGATCGAAGAAGGGATTGTAATGCAGGAGCAGAGGCAGGATACTCGTAGGAAATGAGCTGGGAAGAATCTGAGTAAGAAATAAGAGGTGAATGCAGAGATGAAAGCTAAGAGAAAATAGGGGAATGAAATGGTGCTATGATGAGCAGGTACTGATGAAGGTAAGCGAAAAGAATGATTCAGGGGGAAAAAAGCAGGGCGACTGCAGTCCAGGACTAATTGAAGTCAGGAGACTGAACTCCAGATTATATATAATTATTATAGGAGGTTCCAGGGTCGTGTAATGTGTCTACTATTTCCTGCATTCCTCCTTTTAGTGTATTTAGTCTTGTTCTCTGTCCTAAATTGCTTTAGAGTTTAAAACCTCCCTGTTTCTTGCTCATGTGTCGAGTTCCTTGTATTAAGTTCATTTGTGTGTCTCTTTCCCTGTTATTTTAAGAGGGGTGTTCTTAGTGCTTTGCTTTTAGTTTTGCTTCCTGTGTTTCATCTGCTGTGATTAAGTTCACCTGTGTCCCATTCTCCCAAGCTGTCTCCACTTCCCCTAATCACCCTCCCGTGTATAATCCCAGCCTCCCTTTGTCCTTTGTCAGTGTCGGCCTGTGTTCCTGCTCATGGTTCAGTTTATGGTCATCTTCCTAGTGTTCCCTAGCTCCAGTATCTCCCAGACACAGTGTTTTTCCTAGCTTTAGGTTTCAGTTCCCTCTAATATTTTTTTGTTGCACATTCTGTGTACTCCTGCCATCAGTCCTCAACAAAAGGCTCACCTTTATTTCACCGCAGTCTTCCTCTGTGTGTCTGTGTTTGGTCCTCATCTCCACAACACACCATTCACGACAGTCTCAGCTTCATTTCGAAGGAATCAGTATCATGTTTTCCCATCTGCACATTATCACTAGATTAGCTTAATTGGTCACAGTACACTCTATCCTGATAACCATATTAGACTAAATTATTTATAAGTAACCAGGAAAAAAAGGTTTTATTTGCAGCATATTAAATCATTTTCATAACTTATTTATTGTACTAAATGATTGCTGGAGCTGACCACCGTGCACCACCAGCTGATGTCCAGACATGGAACTACAGTACAAGAGCTATTCAGGAACAACTGTAACATCTACATATCCTGACCAATAACTGGACAATTCCCTTTGGGATGTAATTATTCTGTATTGATGACAAAAGAGGTCTTACATCTAGCTTGATCTGCTATAGCTGGTGCTGCTGGCAGACACTGGGGGCCTCAAAGCTGTCCCTGAATGTGTCACCAACCTGATACTGAGGTTCAGCTATTTTATCAGTGTGGCCCAAGAAAGCAAATTTTTAAATGACCAATATCCACTTCACTTCACAAGCAGTTTACATATAATTCTTTTGTAATAATAATTTGTTTTAGGAATCCAAAACCTTAATCAACACCACATCATTTTCTTCTCCAGGAACAAATGTCTTCATTATTTTCTGTATTGCAGTAGAAAAATGTGACATGCTAAAGCCTTCAACTGCACATAAGGCATCTTTGCAGTCTTAATATTCACAATTGTACTTTTTCTGCCGCAGTAGTTTTGCCATGAAAACTCAACTCACAAATGAGGTTGATCAGGTTTTAGGGGATTAAAGGAACCTGTCACGATGTATTCATCTTTAAAATGGCTGCGGTTTGGCCAGCACCATTTTTTGGCTGCCCCCTGTGTGTGTGTGTGTGTGTGTGTGTGTGTGTGTGTGTGTGTGTGTGTGTGTGTGTGTGTGTGTGTGTGTGTGTGTGTGTGTGTACATGTGCATCATCGCAGGAGTATGCACGCAGTATTTGAGTTTTCAATTTTTGTGTTTCCTGGGCTGTCTGTTCTCACAAGCACAACTAAACTAAATGAAGACTCATCACATTTATTTAATAAGCTCATAATCATGTGTTCTAGTGTGTACTGATAATTTTAATTTGGACATTTTTGTTTTAGCTAAGTATCCCTTTCTGGTTTGTAATTTTAGTCATCTGCAGCTGGTAAAAATTTCAAATATTCATGCTTTGATGAATCTGGCATTTAGGCAAATTGTTGTCCACCTGTGTATTAAGCAGGAGAGGCAAAGGGGATAAATGAAAAACAAATGATGTAATGATATGGTTTATCTCTGCCCTGAAAATCGCCATCATTGTCTGGGTTACAGCTTTAGGACTGAGCTCAAACCCATGTTATTAAAATAATACCACAGAATGCATTCTCCATAAATGTCAATTTCCCTGCACTTTTCATTTTTCTTCTCTTTCTTCCACTCGCTGACTTTTCCCTGCTGCTGCACCTTCTTTTTCCTTTCTCCCCTCCCCCTTAGCCCTCTCTCCCTCCTCTTTCCCTCCACTTCCCTCCCACTTTCCTCTCTCACTCTAAAGAGCACTCACTCTCTGCACTTCTCTTCATTTTCCACCCCAACATGTTGGCAGGAGGAGAAAGAGGAGGATGTTGCGCTCTACCCTTGGTGCGTTCTTGCCACCACTCCGGCCAGCGCACACTGCCTCTGACTCAGACTCAGCCTCAGCTTCCAGCCGTCCCCGCCTGAAAGACTTAGGAGAGGAGGTGGAGAAGGACTCGAAGACTAAACTGGAGCTCAGGAGCTCTCACTCCAGGGTCCTCAACAGGAACAACAACAGCAGGAGAACAGAAAAGAGCAACTGCTCCTCATCTGTGGCGGAAACTACTAATACCTCAGCGGTGACCACCTCTTCTGGTTTCCCTCCTTCTTTTTCCTCCCTCTCAGCTCCAAGATCCATGTGGCAGGAGGCTCTAAGGAGAAAACAGTATCTCCTTGACCGGACAGGGGAGTCTGAAGTAAACAGAAGAGGAGGTGGTGGTGAAGTGAAGAGAAACAAGTCCCCGGACTGGCTATATGAATCATACTACTGTATGAGCCAGCAGCATCCTCTGATTGTGTTTTTGCTCCTCATAGTGATGGGTGCCTGTCTGGCTCTGCTGACTGTGTTCTTTGCTTCAGGACTGGTAAGCTGCTCATCCAAAACACACACAAACAGAACCACACACACACACACACACACACACACACACACACACACACACACACACACACACACACACACATACACACACATACACACACACACACACACACAGACCTATGTATGTGAAGGAAATGAATATTAAGTGTAAGCTCTTTAAACAGTTAAATCGATTGAAGTGGGTGAAAACTGCACAATGTATAATGTATATATTATATAATGTATATCCTATAAGTATGCATAGAAATGGGGTCACGCAAACTGGCTACACACACAGTTTTTTGGGAATACCTATATAGACGCTTAGGTTGTTGCAGCATGTGATCTTTATTGCAACAGTAATGTGAGGAGAAGGGTGAGATAAAAGTGAGAGGGTAAGCAAGGGGCTTAATTATTTTATGAGCTCATGGCTGACTAAACTGCAGAAGGATCTGTTTCCCTCCTTCACTATTTTCATGGAATATCTTTTCTGGAAAAATCTGGAAAATTCAGACAAGTGAAGACAGGGCTCTAAAAAGGTAGAAGAATATGGATGGATGATTTTTTAGAACACTATGACATTGTCACAATCTGGAAAAGTGTCTCCCTCTCCTGTTTTATATATATATATATATATATATATATATATATATATATATATAACAAAAAAAGGTGTTAGGAGACACTTCCTGTGAAGGCTCATATCTAATCACTGACACGCTAATGTTAGCAGGTTACCAAGATGCAGCACTATCAGCTAAGACTGGCTGACACTGCAGCACTGTGTAAAAGTTGAACCAGCTCTGATGGGGTGGAGATAATAACTCTGCCTTTAAGTTATTAAAAGACCTGTGCCCATACTGCTTTTCTCACTGTACCAGGGTCACAGCAAAAACCTAACGTTTACTTTACTTCAATACACATTCCAATTTCTGATTTTTACAAAAAATGAAAAAAAACAAAAATGAAAATTTTTAACCAGTGTTGATTGGGTAATTATATTTCTAAAATAGACAGTAGACTGTGTAAAACATCAGTAAAAGCTGATGCTCGCTAATTTGATGCCAACAAGACAATTAAAAAATGTTGGCACAGGTGCAATAAATGACTTCAGTTGAAGCAGTCCAAAAAACATAAATAAATCTTGGAAAAATCTCATACCTAATGGGTATTTGAAAAAAAAAAATAGCAGGGTAATTTAGAACTAAAGATGGGGAGGGGTTCACCACACTGTGAGAGACTGCTTTACTTTAACTTAATGGTTCAGTCATTTAAATGGGATATATTATACTCTTCTTATGCTCTTTTGCTTATTCGACTCTTGTCTTGCAAACAGAACGTTTGAACAGCACTTGGTGAGGTTGCTGTACTCACAGCAAGAGCTATGTGCCAGAGATGACCATATAAACAATATTCTTCCTTTATGATATTAATATTACCCATTGGTCAATTTAGGCAGACTGGCATATACTGAGGTTAGTTTCCAACCAGCCCAACAGCAAGCATAAGCATACATTTGTAAATTAAAATTTTGCTCAGACATAATGGATGGTTCTTCCTTGCTGCTAAAGAGAATAAAGTCTGTGTTCTCAGCACATAGTTCAAAAGTCAGTTTCCTTTCATAACGACAGCATTTGGCCCCTTTAGTACCCAAACACTTAACAGGGTGCTGTTAAAAGAAGAGGTGATGGAGCACTGTGGGAAAACATGCCTCAGGCTTAGATTTTTAAAACCTGCTGCTGGCATCAAATCCAAAAACGACATTGGATATATCATAGTTTTATTGTTTTCAATTAAATATATGCTTGTCATTTGTGTCAAAACTTCAGAAAGGTCATGTAGGTCATTGCTTTGGCACTGGTATTAGGTGTCAGCAAATATCTAGTGTCCTCTTTCTTTTAACTTCATCAAGACACATTTTGTATTGCGAGCTGATTCTGAAACCGATCATGACACAAGTTATCCAAATTAGATTATGCAACCCTGTAATAGTGACGATTTCCACCTGGAGAGATATTTAGGTAGTTGGTCATACTTATGATTTGATACCTTAGCCTCAGCCTGAAGGATAATTTCATCTTGAATTTATTATTTAACACAAATGTTCAACTGGATTGTATTGAAGTATTGAAGTATTTTTAACCCTAAGTTAAAAGCACCTAAAACCATTAATTATTAATGTAAAGCAAGAAGCATGAACCACAACCAACCCAGGGTCTTTGAAATCTCTAGTTTTAGGAAAACAGTTTCTTTAAATAAAATAAACAAAAACAAAATTAAAATGTATGAATATTCTGTTTGCAATGTTTTTGCTCGCAAAACAGTAAAAAATTCTCTCAGTAAATTTTTCATGCCCATTGCTTTGACTATCTGTTTCAACACCTTCTTCCTTTTTTTTTTTTTTTTTTTGCTCTATCCCTGTGCTAGATATGCACAATTTTTTCTGTTTGCTATTTTTTTCTCCATCATCCCATTCTCATGCCATCTCTCACCTCCCCATATTTCTGTCTTTCTTTTTATTCATATCCCATCATCCCTCCATCCTGCTGGCTGGCTGACCTAAATCCTGCGCTGTTTTGGAGCTCTGCTCTGGGCGAGACAAACTCTATGTGGCTTTCTGCAGCCACACACATCCTCTCATGTCCCAGTGCATTGACTGCACATGAGAAAAAGACAGAGGATAGGTGGGGGTAGGGGGCTAAATAAGGAGAAGGAGAGAGCTAGAAAGAGGATAAATGCAAAGAGAAGCATTGTTAAGCTAGCAGAATAACAGGTCACTCCTGAGTTGATTGAAAAAAAATAAAAATGTGTTTTAGTAATTAGACCTCAGTGGATGAGAAATAGCACATGAATGCATTTTAAATTATCTGTATGCATGATTTTTTTTACACACTAGAGACACTGAGAATTTAAATAGTTTTAATTGTTGCCATCAGTCTGGAGGATGGTTTGTTTCATTTATAGTGGATATGTTTAGTTTTTAAATGTGACAATATAGTGTCCATGGATGAGGAAGTTCTTTTAATAGGCACAATTCTGGAAATTACTAAAGATGTTTTTAAATGAATATACATGGAACAGTTAGTCATATAAGAGTTTGATTTATCTCAAATGTTTGTAATTTTTGCAGATTTCCTTTCCTGCACAGCCAAATTTGATAGCAAGGATGTGACACATCAGCCCCCATTTCCCTGTCCTGACCCTTTTTCATCTTCCATCATGCCACTGTAAAACCACTGATGGGATGAAGTCTGCCAAAGGCAGGCAGCGCATGTCTCGCATTAACATGCTATCCTCTTATGTCCACCATGAAGAAACGTGCAAATATATATTATATATATATTTTTTTTACCATTGTGTATTAAAAGGAGGATATGCAGGATATTACGGGAAATGGATATCTGTTTTATTAATGAACATATTTTATTATCTGTAGTATAATAATTTGTAAAAAAAAAAAAAAAAAATGAGTACACCTTACTGCTCCCATAGGGTAAGTAGCAGCCAGGTACTGCTAATCAAATGCACTTGTTTAACTCATGAGGTGGCAAGTGTAACCACCTCTATTGAAAACAGGACTTTTGGTAGTTAGGTGTGTTGCCAGAATCTTCTCAGGAGTGGCTATCCCAGCAAATTCAGCCCAAGTTCACACTGTGCAATGCTCATAGAAACTACAAAAACCCAAGAGTCACATCTCAGCCTCTACAGGTCTCAGTTAGCATGTTAAATGTTAAAGTTCATGACACCATAATTAGAAAAAGACTGAACAAGTATGGCTTGTTTGGAAGGGTTGCCAAGAGAAAGCCTATTTGCTCTAAAAGGAACATAGCAGCACACCTTAGGTTTGCAAAGTTGCCTCTGAACAAACCACAAGATTCTGGAACAATCTCCTTTAAACAAAGGAGACATAGCACATCAGCACAAACACCTCATACCAACTGTCAAGCATGGTGGTGGAGGGGTGATGATTTGGGCTTGTTTTGCAGCCTCACAACCTGAGCACCTTGTAGTCATTGAGTCAACCATGAACTCCTCTCTATTTTAGAGTCAAAAGTGAGGCCATCTTTCTGACAAGGCAACGATCCCAAGCATACCAGCAAATCTACAGCAGAATGGCTGAAAAAGAAAAGAATCAAGCTATTGCAAAGGCCCAGTTAAAGTGCAGACGAATCTCTTATGGTGGGACCTTAAGAGAGCTGTGCATAAACAAATGCTGGCAAATCTCACTAAACTGAAACAATGTTGTAAAAGCGTGCGCCAACATTCCTCAAGAGACTGATGAAGTTCTACAAAAAAAGGCTTACTTTAAAGGTACAGCCAGTCAATTTTTGTCTTTAAATTAAAAAAATATTTTACTCATAAATATACATAAATTAGTGTGTAATTACATCTTCCAACAAATTGATGTATTCTCATAAACATAGAACTCATCCATTAAAATTATATAGAAGGGCGCCGTTTTGTGGAAGCCATCATGTTGCCCCTCCATCTTGAAGACAGTGGCTGAACTGGACATCGCCATCCATCCATGCATTTTCTACCACTTATCTGGGTTCAGTTCATGGGGGCAGCACTCTGAGCAGAGAAGCCCAGACTTACCTCACCCCAGCTACCTCTTCCAGCTCATCCGGGGGGGCACCAAGTCCTTCCCAATCCAGCCAAGTGATATAATCTCTCCAGTGAGTCCTGGGTTTCCTCCCAGACATCACAGTTCTGCCTAATCACATTTTATGCAAGTGGCTAGAGACCAGCCCTATACATAGTACCCCAAATGCGGAGGAGAAGGAAACTCATAGGCATTCGCCTCCTGTGGAGGCAAATTTTAATTCATGTCTGCACCTTCAGACTCAAGATATGAAGGACCATACCTATGTTTTATCTAAGAAGGAGTCCCCTTCATCAAAGAAGCAAAAACGCAGGGGAAAGACCAGCATCTGGATAAAATGTCATCCTCTTCCTCCTCATCTCAAGCCTCATCTCTTGAAGTCAGGGCTCTAACACACAAAAACAAACATAAACATGGTTGCTCAGTACAGATATTGTTGCAGTTACTTATTGTCAGCAGATTAGACATGCAACTCTCCCATCTCCAGACAGCTGACAACAAGCCAGCTAAACAACAAATGCTGGTTATAAGCTAATATTATGCCAGCTGTTAGGCCAAAAAATAAATAAATCAAACTTTCCCTCTGATAAACAGTTTGAGTACATGAGGTACAGCAGCTAACAGGCAAAAAAACAGCAGTGCTTACTGACAGAAAAGGTCAGGATATCCTCAACAACTCACCTCATTAATGCTATCATCGGACAGGAGTGAGCTTCAGTGACTCATTGACTCATGTTGGACTCCTTTCACAAAGTTTTACAGCGTCCTCCAGAGTAAATAGACGTGGACACATATTGACAGCTGAGGTAAACAGTGGCCTAACAGCCCACTCACTACAGAGGGAGGCAGGCCAAAGTTGTTTGTCCTCCAGCAGCCACCATAGCTGGGATTATGCACCTGAACTGGGAGGTATAAGAAAACAGAACTCAGTTAACTGCAATCTACTGACATCTAGAGGTGAGAGTACACAATCTGTAACTTAAAGGTTTTGTTGCTTAAGGTGGTTCTGCGGTCTACTGAATTATGAGGTCTACTTACTTTCTCACAGGACTGATTGATGTTTATATAAATGCTTTGGGGGCATTTCAGGCCTTGACAATCCCTTTATCATTTTAGTTTTACCCTTTTTCCTTTTTTAGGTTTTAGTGTTATAGTTTTTTTTCCTTTTCTCAGTCTTATGCCCACTAAATTATGGGTGGCTGTGGCCCAGGAGGTAGAGCAGGTCACTTACTAATCGGAAGGTTGGCAGTTTGATTCCTGGCTGCTACGGGCTGCATGCCAAACTATCCTTGGGCAAGATACTGAACCCCAAGTTGCTCTTTGATGCAAGCATTGGAGTATGAATGTGTGTGAATGTTAGACAGTAAGCACTTAGCTTAAATATAGATGGAAGTGCTTGTGTGAATGCAAATGTGTTGTATAAGTACTTTGAGTGCTCAGTTAGAGTAGAAAAGCACTACGGAAAGGATTTGGACGCCTTTAAATTTTTCACTCTTTGGTTCATTGCAGCCATTTGCTAAAATCAAAAAAGTTCATTTTATTTCTCATTAATGTACACTCAGCACCCCATCTTGACAGAAAAAAAACAGAAATGTAGAAATTTTTGCAATTTAAAAAAAAAAAAACTGAAATATCACATGGTCATAAGTATTCAGACCCTTTGCTCAGTATTGAGTAGAAGCACCCTTTTGAGCTAGTACAGCCACGAGTCTTCTTGGGAATGATGCAACAAGTTTTTCACACCTGGATTTGGGGATCCTCTGCCATTCTTCCTCGCAGATCCTCTCCAGTTCCGTCAGGTTGGATGGTGAACGTTGGTGAACAGCCATTTTCAGGTCTCTCCAAAAATGCTCAATTGGGTTTAGGTCAGGGCTCTGGCTGGGCCAGTCAAGAATGGTCACAGAGTTGTTCCGAAGCCACTCCTTTGTTATTTTAGCTGTGTGCTTATGGTCATTGTCTTGTTGGAAGGTAAACCTTCAGCCCAGTCTGAGGTCCTGAGCACTCTGGAAGAGGTTTTCTTCCAGGATATCTCTGGACTTGGCCGCATTCATCTTTCCTTCAATTGCAACCAGTCGTCCTGTCCCTGCAGCTGAAAAACACCCCCATAGCATGATGCTGCCACCACCATGTTTCACTGTTGGGATTGTATTGGGCAGGTGATGAGCAGTGCCTGGTGTTCTCCACGCATACCGCTTAGAATTAAAGCCAAAAAGTTTGATCGTGTCTCATCAGACCAGAGACCAGAGAGATCTTATTTCTCATAGTCTGGGAGTCCTTCATGTGTTTTTTGGCAAACTCTATGCGGGCTTTCATATGTCTCGCACTGAGGAGAGGCTTCCGTCAGGCCACTCTGCCATAAAGCCCTGACTGGTGGAGGGCTGCAGTGATAGTTGACTTTGTGGAACTTTCTCCTATCTCCCTATTGCATCTCTGGAGCTCAGCCACAGTGATCTTTGGGTTCTTCTTTACCTCTCTCACCAAGGCTCTTCTCCCACGATTGCTCAGTTTGGCTGGACGGCCAGGTCTAGGAAGAGTTCTGGTTGTCCCAAACTTCTTCCATTTAAGGATTATGGAGGCCACTGTGCCAATTCTTTTGTAACCTTGGTCAGATCTGTGCCTTGTCACAATTCTGTCTCTGAGCTCCTTGGGCAGTTCCTTCGACCTCATGATTCTCATTTGCTCTGACATGCACTGTGAGCTGTGAGGTCTTATATAGACAGTTGTGTGCCTTTCCTAACCAAGTCCAATCAGTTTAATTAAACACAGCTGGACTCCAGTGAAGGAGTAGAACCATCTCAAGGAGGATCAGAAGAAATGGACAGCATGTGAGTTAAATATGAGTGTCACAGCAAAGGGTCTGAATACTTATGTGATATTTCAGTTTCTCTTTTTAATAAATTTACAAAAATTTCTACATTTTTGTTTTTTTCTTTCAAGATAGGATGCTGAGTGTACATTAATGAGAAATAAAATGAACTGTTTTGATTTTAGCAAGTGGCTGCAATGAAACAAACAGTGAAAAATGTAAAGGTGTCTGAATACTTTCTGTACCCACTGTACAGTATATAAGAACTAGTCCATTTACCATTTTACTAAATTATAAATATGGAAATCAGTTAAATTCAGTTTTCTAGGAGCTGTACTACAGTGTTCTCTTTAGTACATAAGTGTATGCTTATCCTCACAATGGATCGTGTTTTTTTTCCCCGAGAATGGTCGACAAAGCAGTCTGTAAAGTTCCACTGCATTCCCTATTCATGGTTTAAAATATACTACATAAAATTTTAAAGAAGATCAGGTAGGACAGCAAGCCTTACAAGTATTATACTTCTAAAGAATATGTTTGCATTTATATTTTCATTCACCATCACTTGTAAGTCTTTACAATTTGTTGAAATTATATTTTCACACTTATATGCACACATCTGCCTTAGGTTTTCTGTTTTCAGAATATTAAATTGGAAAGAGATAGGGGAATGGCTTTTTCGTTGTTTTGAGTCCTCTCAAGAAATCTGCCCTTTGGGCTCCAATTATTCTTCATTTGTCTGATAAATTAACTTCCCTCTTAAAATGTCCATCCACATGTCTCACTTTCTTTTTCTGATGCTCTTATTTTTTCTGTCCTTTTCCAGAACATTGCAGACCATGTGGCCTTTGTAATCACCGTACCCACGGCACTGGCCATATTCCTGGCTGTGTTTGTGCTTGTCTGCATTGAGTCTATCTTCAAGAAGCTTTTACGTGTTTTCTCCCTGGTCATCTGGGCTTGCTTGGTTGCCATGGGTTACCTTTTTATGTTTTCTGGGGGGATCATCTGTCCATGGGATCAGGTAAGAGAAGAGATGAAGTTTCTGATATATTTATTTGCTGTGGAGTATGTTTGTGTGTTTATATTATGTGATTTATTTGTGTTTCATGAGTACTTTTATGATAAGCTAATACAGAGACAAGAAAAAGTATGACTCCATCTGGTCTGAAACCCAAACGTGACCAGCTGATCTTTCCTTTTTACTCTCATCTAGTGTAGAGTGTGGTTAGAAAGAATGTGGATTTATGTGAAATGTCACACGGATTCAATTGGTCTGGTTTATTATTTTTTCATCTTTTACCACTTGTGATTTCTGACCTACATTCTGAGACAGGCTGCCTTTTAAGTTTTGAATTGATCATGCACAATCTTGAGTGCTTCCTGACATTTAATCATGATTTGTTGCTTTGTCTATTTACCTCTGTCTCAGTGAGTATAGTTGATAAGCTAAACTCATTCGAGTTTATATTAATACGGCAAAATGACATTAAAGTCTGGCCATGTGTTACAAAAAATATAATTGTGGAGCTTTTGAATGTGAAACCACACTGACTTTCACCAGCGATGATCATTTCTTTATAGATTGTTACTGTAAATAGTATTTAAGGGAGTATTCATACAGTTTATAGGAACTACATGGATTGAAAGACCTGGAATATTATTATTTTACTAAAACTAAAACAAGATTATACGAGATGTGATTAAAAAGTTCAAGAGATCAGCCAAGAAAAATCCAAAATCATACCTGACCCTTCAAGATCACCTTCATGTGTGTGGCTGGATGGTTCTAGTCTGGTTTATATTTTTAGATTGACTGGCATAAGTCTCCTTCTGTCTGCTTGCACTTGTTCCTTAGTGATATGCACTGGCTCTCATTCACTGTGCCAATATGGCAGCCCTTTATGTTTTTGGAAAAGGCAGAATTTGCTGTGAGGCAGATCTGGTGAGTGGGGGAAGTGCTGAGTGAAGATTGTGTTGGTTTGTTGTTGTCCTGTATTTTATTTTCAGTGTTCCTTGTGCCACAGTTCAGGTTGTTTCCCCTGAATGTTATCTCTCACACACCTTACGGACATTAAAAGTAGAACTCCACAGCCTGGCCCTGTGGGACAAATTCACAGTGTACAATACAGAGAAAGTCAGGAAAAAAAAAAACCACTCATTCCTCACCTCCTCACTTCCACCTTTGGGCTTGGAAACTGTCCTGTCATAGCCGGAGACCTAGCTCATATCACCTTCTATGTGAAGCTATGACCCTTCACATAAAATTTAGGTCCTTTTGAAATCACAGATGAACAAATCTAAGTGGTCATACCACGGTTTCAAGGGACCGATCTAAAAATAGCAGTTGTGGTAAAAGTATCCTGAAGATGCATCAGAAGATAACTTAAAGGGAAAATCTGCCAAATTCAATTCCAGTATGGATTTAGATTTGGGACAATTCTCATCTATCTATCCATACATACAGAATTACATGTGCAGAAGATGCACAGTTGCCCCTTTAATTCAATTCAATTCAATTTTATTTATATAGCGCCAAATCACAACAAACAGTCGCCTCAAGGTGCTTTGTATTGTGGGTAAAGACCCTACAATAATACAGAGAAAACCCAACAGTCAAAACGGCCCCCTATGAGCAGCACTTGGTGACAGCGGGAAGGAAAAACTCCCTTTTAACAGGAAGAAACCTCCAGCTGAACCAGGCTCAGGGAGGGACAGTCATCTGCTGTGACTGGTTGGGCTGAGGGGAGAGAAAAGACATGCTGTGGAAGAGAGCCAGAGATTAATATCAATTAATGATTAAATGCAGAGTGGAGTATAAACAAAGTAAATAAGGTGAATGAGAAGAAACAGTGCATTATGTGAACCCCCCAGCAGACTAGGCCTATAGCAGCATAACTAAGGGATGGTTCAGGGTCACCTGATCCAGCCCTAACTATAAGCTTGATCAAAAAGGAAAGTTTTAAGCCTAGTCTTAAAAATGGTGTCTGTCTCCCAAATCCAAGCTGGAAGCTGGTTCCACAGCACGAATGCTTTAAATAACTACATGTACATACCTGCTATGTATCTTTGCGTACTGAGTTCAGAAGCAACTGCAGGTAAATTTGCAGGACAAATGCATAGTGATTCTTCATTGTTACCGCCATATGCAGCCTGCAACAGGGCTCCTTGAAAATGGCACAGAACATTAGGTCTTCCCCATTTGAGAGCTGCACACATTCAATGTAAATGCAAGACAGATGTCTGGTGTGGACTCAGCGAGGTAGCTTAAGTTGCACTGATTCATACACATCTCCATTCATTCCTTTCTTCTGCTTACTGAAATGTCAGGCCATTATGACATTACTGCTCTCTCACTGCAGCATCTTACCCATGTTAATTAACACTTTATTGAAGAGACATTATTTTTGACAAGCGCTACTGTCTGTGCAGTTTTAGGAGCTTGTTGCCAATTTATAGATTAAGCAAATGGCTTGTTAGTGTTCTCACATGGCTTTATCTTTTGTGTAAAGTATTCAGTTTACTCATTTACGCCTGGGGTGACCAGAAAACTTACTTCATGTATCAGCGCAATGAATGTGAACCATGCTGTCAGTAAGGAAAAAGCCTTTGAATAATACATATGTGCTAATTTTTAGGCCTCAGTTGAGATATTCTAGTCAGAATAAAAGATGAATAGTTCTTCATATCACTCTGACTGAGAGGGCAGGGCAAGCCAAAATAGCTGATGGTTATATAAAATTCATTTTGACATTTTGCTTTCATGCTTAACCTAAGGAGGTAAAAATGTTTAAATAACAATCGTAGTTGCCATATCCTGAGGCTGATACACAATGTCTGCCAGGCAAATTGCATGTAAACCACTGAAATCAGTTAAGAGAACAGTACAGCAATGCATAGGCTCCACTCTAAACATGGCTCTGAAAGATTTGTAGTGCCAAAAGACCAAAGAATGTCAAATGGATAAAGTTAGTATCGGAGCCATGACAGTAATCCTACTAAGTGGACAGGATCAGCACTTTAGTCACGATTTTATATTTATTTATTGGCAGCAAATCACGTCTATCATGGATGATTTTAAGCTAGAATACATATGCTGCAATAAAATTTCTTCTTTTCAATTAATCACCTGTAGCTATATTGCTATGTTTCTTGCAACACTTTGCACATCAGTAGCCATACAGCTGTCAAGCTAGGGAGGCAGTAAGTATGCTAGTTTTACAACCTGCCCTTTAAAATAAAATAAAAAAATGCTGTCAAAAGTCCTCCAAATTTGTCTTCAAAATCCCATTGTATCTGCTGTGAAATAAACTATATTTGCTATTTGCAAAATTATCACCAAGTACATTGTAAAGAATGCCATACCAATCCTGTGTAAGGCTTTCAAAATGGACTCAGATATTCATGGTATGGACAAAATGCTGTAGCATTGCTTTAAAATGTGGCTTATGGCTTGTGGCCCTCACAACTTCTGCAGCTGCACAGATATGGTGCAAATTTCTGATCTATTTAATTGAGATCTGGTTAATATGGCGATCATTATTCTGTTCAGTTTTTGACAACTTTTCCTCTGTGATTTCGTGATTATCATGCTAAAAAAAAAAAGCAAACATAGAAGATGGTAGCTGCACTGGTAGGTGGTGATCAGGTGATCATAAAACGTTGCTTAAAGCATTTCTAAGTCAGATCATCGAGCCGCGATTGATTGGTAATAAGGTTTTCATGAGCGTGTATCCACTGATTTTTGTGCTTGATTGACACAAGTGAAGCCCAAAATTGCTGTTGTATCCCTTCTACCTAGAGAACTGGAATTTTTTTTCCAACTCTTGAAATATAAAAATCCCACAAGGTCAGTAACTCATCGGTCTGGTATACACCATAAAGACATTTATTAATGTCAACCTGACTTGAAGCTCTTGACCTCTATTGCAAAATTATTTGATTCTGCCACACAATTAGCTGATTGGATAATTGTATTAATGAGTATGTCCAGAGGGATCTTTTAAAAGTGTTTTTTTTTTTTTGCATAGGTTTCACTTCTTTCTTTTTAAGTATTTCTCTTCAATTGTGAATTTGGAGCATGCTGTGCAGTTGTTTCACAGCCAATTATATTAATAACCAGTCTTTGAATCTGTGGTTACCCTGGTGTTATTCTGCAGTTGCTAAGTGGATATCTGCTGCAGAAGAGAAACTAGGGAATTTGAAGTAAAAGACAGAGTCAATTATAGATTTCTGTGCTGTAGCAAAGAGGAAGACATGAGAAGTAGGGGAACAAAATACTGATTAGAGCATTGGCTTCATCCTCTCTAATCACCTCACCTGTCATGTACAGCCCTAAGGTCATTTGGAATGATGACTTTTTCCCATGTCCTTCATTGCAGTGCAGCTCTCGCTAGTACGTGTATGAAAATTGTTAAACATTAGGTCTCTCTCTTCCAAGTCCCTATTAGTAAATGATTTAATAATTGATCAACGTATTGATTTATTCTGCCTTACAGAAACCTGGTTACAGCAGGATGAATATGTTAGTTTAAATGAATCAACACCCCCGAGTCACAGTAACTGTCAGAATGCTCGAAGCACAGGTCGAGGAGGAGGATTAGCTGCAATCTTCAATTCCAGCTTATTAATTAATCAAAGACCCAGACAAAGTTTTCATTCTTTTGAAAGCCTGACTCTTAGTCTTGTCCATCCTAATTGGGAAAATCAAAAAGCTGTTTTATTTGTTATTATCTATCATCCACCTGGTCCCTACTCAGAGTTTCTGTCTGATTTCTCAGACTTTTTATCTGATTTAGTGCTCAGTTCAGATAAAATAATTATAGTGGGTGATTTTAACATCCATGTAGATGCTGAGAATGACAGCCTCAACACTGCATTTAATCTATTGTTAGATTCAATTGGCTTCTCTCAAAATGTAAAGGAGCCCACCCACCACTTTAATCATACTCTGGATCTTGTCCTAACATATGGCATAGAAACTGAAGACTTAACAGTATTCCCTGAAAGCCCCCTCCTGTCTGATCATTTCTTAGTAACATTTACATTTACTTTAATGGATTACACAGCAACGGGGAATACGTTTTATTACAGTAGAAGTCTTTCTGAAAGTGCTGTAACTAAGTTTAAGGATCTAATTCCTTCATTGTTATGCTCTTCAGTGCCAACACAGTGCAGAGCAGCTACCTAAACTCTGCTCCCAGTGAGGTCGATTATCTCGTCAATAGTTTTACATCCTCACTGCGTATAACTTTGGATACTGTGGCTCCTCTGAAAAGGAAAGCTTCAAATCAGAAGTGCCTGACTTCGTGGTATAATTCACAAACGCACAGCTTAAAGCAGATAACCCGAAAGCTGGAGAGGGAATGGCGTCTCACTAAATTAGAAGATACTCATTTAGCCTGGAAAAAGAGTTTGTTGCTCTATAAAAAAGCCCTCCGTAAAGCTAGGACATCTTACTATTCATCATTAATTGAAGAAAATAAGAACAACCCCAGGTTTCTTTTCAGCACTGTAGCCAGGCTGACAAAGAGTCAGAGCTCTGTAGAGCCGAGTATTCCTTTCACGTTAACTAGTAGTGACTTCATGGATTTCTTTACAAATAAAATTTTAGACATTAGAGAAAAAATTATTCATAACCATCTCAAAGATTATTCTTCATGTTCAGCTGCTTTCAGCACTGCTGGTATTTGTTTAGACTCTTTTGCTCCAGTTGATCTTTCAGAGTTAACTTCAATAGTTACTTCCTCCAAACTAGCAACATGTTTATTAGATCCCATTCCTACTAGACTGTTCAAAGAAGTCTTTCCAATTATTGATGCTTCAATCTTAAAAATGATCAATCAGTCTTTATTAGTTGGCTATGTACCACAGACCTTCAAGGTGGCTGTAATTAAACCTCTGCTTAAAAAGCCATCACTTGACCCAGCTGTCTTAGCTAATTATAGGCCAATCTCCAACCTTCCTTTTCTCTCAAAGATTCTTGAAAGAGTAGTTGTAAAACAGCTAACTGATCATCTGCAGAGGAACGGTTTATTTGAAGAGTTTCAGTCAGGTTTCAGAATTCATCACAGTACAGAAACAGCATTAGTGAAGGTTACAAATGATCTTCTTAGAGCCTCTGACAGTGGACTCATCTCTGTTCTTGTCCTGTTGGACCTCAGTGCAGCTTTTGATACTGTTGACCATAACATTTTATTACAGAGATTAGAGCTTGCTATAGGTATTAAAGGTACTGCACTGCAGTGGTTTGAATCATATTTATCTCATAGACTCCAATTTGTTCATGTAAATGGGGGGTCTTCTTCACACACTAAGGTTAATTATGGAGTTCCACAGGGTTCTGTGCTATGACCAATTTTATTTACATTATACATGCTTCCCTTAGGCAGTATTATTAGAAAGCACTGCATCAATTTTCATTGTTATGCAGATGATACTCAGCTTTACCTATCAATGAAGCCAGATGACACACATCAATTAGTTAAACTGCAGGAATGTCTTAAAGACATAAAGGACTGGATGACCTCTAATTTCCTGCATCTAAATTCAGATAAAACTGAAATTCTTGTTCTCGGCCCCACAAATCTTAGAAACATGGTGTCTAACCAGATACTTACTCTGGATGGCATTACTTTGGCCTCCAGTAACACTGTGAGAAATCTTGGAGTCATTTTTGACCAGGATATGTCCTTCAATGCACATATTAAACAAATATGTAGGACCGCTTTTTTGTATTTGCGCAATATTTCTAAAATTAGAAACATCCTTTCTCAGAGTGATGCTGAAAAGCTCATTCATGCATTTATTACTTCTAGGGTGGACTATTGTAATTCATTATTATCAGGCTGTCCTAAAAGCTCCCTGAAAAGCCTTCAGCTGATCCAAAATGCTGCAGCTAGAGTACTGACAGGGACTAGAAAGAGAGAGCAGATTTCTCCCATATTGGCTTCTCTTCATTGGCTCCCTGTTAAATCTAGAATAGAATTTAAAATTCTTCTCCTCACATACAAGGTCTTGAATAATCAGGCACCATCTTATCTCAAAGACCTCATAGTACCATATCACCCCAACAGAGCACTTCGCTCTCAGACTGCTGGCTTACTTGTGGTTCCTAGGATACTTAAGAGTAGAATGGGAGGCAGAGCCTTCAGCTTTCAGGCCCCGCTTCTGTGGAACCAGCTTCCAGCTTGGATTCGGGAGACAGACACCCTTTCTATTTTTAAGAATAGGCTTAAAACTTTCCTTTATGATCAAGCTTATAGTTAGGGCTGGATCAGGTGACCCTGAACCATCCCTTAATTATGCTGCTATAGGCCTAGTCTGCTGGGGGGTTCACATAATGCACTGTTTCTCATTCACCTTATTTACTTTGTTTATACTCCACTCTGCATTTAATCATTAATTTATATTAATCTCTGGCTCTCTTCCACAGCATGTCTTTCTCTCCCCTCAGCCCAACCAGTCGCGGCAGATGACTGCCCCTCCCTGAGCCTGGTTATGCTGGAGGTTTCTTCCTGTTAAAAGGGAGTTTTTCCTTTCCACTGTCGCCAAGTGCTTGCTCATAGGGGGTCGTTTTGACTGTTGGGTTTTCTCTGTATTATTGTAGGGTCTTTACCCGCAATACAAAGCGCCTTGAGGCGACAGTTTGTTGTGATTTGGCGCTATATAAATAAAATTGAATTGAATTGAATTGAAATGTTGCTGCCAGTTACTACAACTAAAATTCTAATGTGTAATACGAGCAACAGACAAAAAGTACTTGTAGATAAGACCCCATCATGCACATTAATAGACTTAAAATAGGTGGCTTAACTTTCTTTTGATTTTTCTATATTGTTCCAAGATTCCCTGTTGCACAAGTTGCCACATTTTTACAGTACAACAAACTGCAACAGTTTGTTTGAAACTGCTTCACTCCAGCGAGGCAAAGGTCATTACGCATGCTCAGACATAAAGTTTCACAGGACTCAATGCAGTACTGTGAAAAAACAAAGTGCATCCCATGTTTCAACAGCTTTCAGAAGCACCTTTAACGAGCCCATACTCCTTTGAAAAACAACCTCATAGGTTGTTTTTGCAGACACGTTTTATGGCCAATACCTACGTTTTAAAATAAAATTAAGTGACGTCTAGCATTTTTCATGAAAGAGCTTTTGAACATGTTCGGTTTTCTGAAATTCTGCAGAAATACATAAATATGTATTTTCTCAGATTTCTGAGAAGTTTATTGGGACTAAATGATATTAGATGCCACAGGAAAAGATTAAACATTAAATAAATAGACTGGTTCTTTTATAACTCTTTTCTACTGTACTTTAGCACTCAAAGCACTTTATACAACACGCTTCATTCAGACCCATTTATACAAGCAATTCAGGATACCGAAGGATACTTTGGCATGCTGACTAGAGCAGGCAGGGATTGAATCACCAACCTTCTGATTACTAGGTGACCGGCTCTATGTCCTGAGCTACATCCAAATTACATGCTGATATGACCGACATGACATGCTCATTTTGGAAAGGCTCATATGGGTCATTTTGAAGTAAATGATTGGATTGGAGGATACATGGCCTTTAGCAGCAAAAACCTGAAGTTATCGCTTTCTATGTCTCTATTAATCTCGCACACCATTATAGAAGAATCTTGTTCCACTCTTCTTTATAACATTGCTTCAGTTCATTGAGGTTTGCAGGTTTTTTTTAGCCATTCTGTTCTAAGTGGTGTGCTTGAGAATTGTCCTGTTGCATAACAAAGTTTCGGCCAAGCTTTAGCTGCTAGACAGGTGGCCTCACATTTGACTCCATTTAATTATCCATTTAAAATCTTGAGCCATGCAGGTGTTTTTTTTTATTTTTATTTATTTATTTATTTTAGAGACAAGAGGCTTTCTCCTCACAAGGCTTCCAGACAAGCCATACTTGTTCAGTCTAACTGAGGCCTGTAGAGGCTGAGATAGATCTCTTTTTGCAGTTTCTCTGAGCATTGCATGGTCTGACCAACATAAACCTAACTCCCAAAACTCCTATTTTTCCTAGAGCTGGTCACATTTGCTGATGAGTTAAACAAGTGCATTTGATTAGCATTATGTGGCTGCTACTTCCCTTCACTTAGTCCTGTCCATATAGTCCTTTAACTTTCTTAAAGCCTGAACATGTTTTGTTGAAGTACAAAGTATGAGTAATAATTTTTTGTTGATTAGACTCCAATGAAGCAACAATTGTTGCTGGTGGTGTTAGAGATAAAGCAGGTGAAGACTTGGATAAGGATCTCCATCAGGCCAAAATAAGGTGGAGATGGGGGGAGACGGGTTGCATGAATAAGAGCCTGAAAGGCAGAACGTCAGAAGAGCGCTGAGATTTAAAACACACAGAGCAGAGGCTGATTGGCTTGCAGAAGGTAGGCAACAAAAGACTGGCCTAGAGTGTTGATGACAGAATTAAGTTTGTCAGCACGGGGAAGTGGAAGTGGAAGTGTGGGAAGACTAGTCTGAACACCCAGGAATGCAGGCAAATGAATGAATACAGATCATCCTTAGGGAACTTAAGCATCATTGGAGAAATTTACAATATCTGAGATAGAGTCTGATCAGTACAGTGCAGAACAGGGAGCCTCCCCTTTACATGAGTAAACTATCTGGCAAGATGTAGCTACAAGCAGCAATGAGAGGACCAACCAGTCTAGTGGCACAGCCGCCACTGTAACTTGATAAGATCATGTAAAAAGCATGTATTGATATGATAAGTATGTTTTTGCTTATGCAGCATCAGCACAGGTAAAATTGACACTTAATTTGGATTATGGGCAACCTCAGGAAGCTGTGTCATTCCCATACACCAAATTTGATATCAGGACATGAAATATTTGATGATATACATGAGCTGTGAAAAATGTTCAGAGTTAATATTTCTTGGCCTTTGGAGCCTCCACAAAATTCCCACATGCAATGAGAATTTTAATTTACTGCAGCATCCCACTTTGTGATTGAATGCATTTTTGTGTAACTAATACCTCATTCCAAATCCAACTCTTTAAAACACTAAAGTTAAGCATATCACAAACAAATTGATTGAGACAACTGGTAGAACAGCAACTCCCATATTCTGCAAGCTAAAATGACTTGAAGATGAAATGGCTTTAGTTGTCCATGAGAAAAGGGTTGTGTAGCAACAAAGTAAAGTGGGGGAAACTTCAGAATACAGTTGGTACACTTAGATTCCATTCTTTCATTATTTTTTTTTATCTCAGTACATTCTCAGTACTTGCCCCAAAGCCTATACATGCTAACAAGGTCACTGGACTAATTCACTTGAGGAAGTTTTGGGTCAAACTTTATAGATGTGCACAGATGGCACTTAGAATTTAATATTTTTCAGTTGCATTTCTGCTCATGTCTAGACAAAACTAGATGATTTCCCTGTTGTCCCGATTATATTTTTTAAATCCATTGACAAGAGAAAACTTTTCCGCCTGAGGGAAATGGTGTAGCCTTGGAACCAAATGAATCCAGCATCTCATGTGTTATCTCTGGCAGAATCTGTAAAGCCTCCTCCCATTAGATTCCCACTGTTTATTCAGTATACTGTGGATTAAATAGAATGACTGCCATCTCCATCTGTATTTTTATGGTGACATCCTCAGAGAGATAATGTCACAGTAAGAGAGCAAAACATAGTAATACTAAAAGCTGCACTGTCAGAACATGCTGCCGTGTAAAAGAAACATTGCGTTGTTGATGGTCAAATAGTTCCTATGCGGTGTTGTGCTCACCATTCCTGCTTATTATAGAGTACACTTTCCAATTTGAAACCTGAAATCAATTGGATGCTTATCCTTTCCCCACAAAGCCCTCTCTATTTGCTGGTGGTAGGAAGAAAGGCTTATCTGTGTGGTCCAGCCTCTACCCCTCACTGAGGGATGTCTGGACCATGCTTCATCTCCTCCTTTCCTTCTCCCTGTCTCTCAGACACACATGCCAGATGCACTCACAAGAGGGGAGATGGCAATAGAACAGGAACTACTGATAGGAAAGACAGGCAAGACAGGAGAGATACAGTTTAGTGTAAAGAGAAGTCATTTTTTTTCCTGCACTACCAACTTAATTTATCTTAGTGATCAAGGTCAACATACCTATACAGAAATTGCACTTGGCTTATTGCCTCTTATGCACTTCATTTAATTTTGTATCTTTACTCTAAATCAATAGATTTTTTTAACTGAAATTTAACGTGTAGCCAGAAATTAAATGAGTATATGTCTTCTTTGACCATAAATAGCTGACACACACACACACACACACAAACACACACACACACACACACACACACACACACACACACACACACACACACACACACACACGTGCTTATTACATGGACAACAGCACACAGATTTCATGTTGTAAATCTAACGTGTACACTAATCTCAGCCACTGACTGTAGACTAAAAGGCTGATGTAATGTGACACTCCATCTCTATAATTTGTTTTATGAACCCTCACCAGTGTAATTATCAAGGGATAGATTCATGGAGAGAAGCAAAGTTGACTCACCATGAAGAACCAACAAAAATCTTTGGCCAGAATTGTTAGATAAGAGCTTTCTTAATAGGGCTGGGCTCCATTTGAAAGATCCAATATTGAATCATAAAAATGAGACACCAGTCTTTTAACGTATTCTTTTTCCTATTGATTTTGTGAAGCTTTAACCCAGGCTGTTTAGACACGTGAACTTTTGATCCCTCACAGAATGAGATCCATCCAAGTCCAGTGAACCAGCATCAGCTGAATCTGTTTGGTTGAATTAGTTTCCACTGAAGGCAATGCCAAAGCTGAAGACATACAGTATATCTGGTGGCATTTTGGATTTAAAAACTATGAAAACAAAATGGGGAGAAAATAAGCAACGTAACATATATGATGTCATACGTAAGTATGCAAAATACAGGTAAAATACTGTGAAAATACCACAAAATCCAAAACCATTTGACATTTTTGAAAATGTGTCTTATTCAAACAAAACCCCACCGGAGAGGGTTTTGCACTGAAATTGCAGTTCCATGTTCCAAGTTTGTTGCAACATTCATATGTAGGCCCATACTACATTGTTTTAAATGATGGCTTCACACTAGAACCATGGTACATTTTACAGACATACAAACATTTGAATAAATCATTCAATAATCTGTATTCTGAAGTTAAACACAAGGTCTCAACCTCACTTAAGTCGGTTGACAGCTGCCCTGTCCACAGGTGGATACCCAGAGCCATACATTCATACCTGACAATCAAACCTGGTTTTCACAGTATTTTGGCTGAAACGTTGTCTGATGCACTAAAGAGTGGAATCATACAAGCAGACAGTCAGTTGTAACACAGCAGCTGCAGTGGACAGTGCTTCAGAGTCTTTGCAGTGGAATGAATGAAGTGGTTTCATATTAGATGTTTTAAGATAAGATAAGATAAGATAAGATAAAACTTTAATAATCCCACGACGGGGAAATTTGTGCATTACAGCAGCTCAATACAGAGAAAAAATGAAAAGGATGAGTAAGAACAAATAACTAAACTAAAATAGAATAGAATAAAATAAAATAGCAAAAATCTATACACATATACATAAGCACTATATACATAAATATATATATCAGTGTCAATACCCACATTTACATATACACACATATACACACATATACACACACGTCAAAACACTATATACATATTTTGTGCGCTCACTCATCTCAGTTCACAAATAAGTCCCAAAATTCCAGCTGTTGTCTTCTTGACAGGCCAGGTAAGGTGGATTGTGTCTAAGGTTGTCACAATACTAGAATTTCAAACTTGATGTGATACCCAGGAAAATACTCGATGCTTGATACCATTTTCGATACCACAGGGGAAAAAATTGAGACAAATATTTTGTGCAAAAGAAAAGCAAACTAGACAATATTTTTCGGTTGTGTGATGTAGTGCTGCATTTCTGGTAACTTGGAACCATATTTTCATTGCTGATCA
The DNA here is from genome assembly GCF_007364275.1 of Archocentrus centrarchus. Lineage (NCBI taxonomy): Eukaryota > Metazoa > Chordata > Actinopteri > Cichliformes > Cichlidae > Archocentrus > Archocentrus centrarchus. The sequence continues at coordinate 16,379,542 of NC_044361.1, read as the reverse complement.
AATAGAGCAGGGAAGGTAGGCTGCCACTGCTTGTTGCTAGTTACTGTTAGAATTTCTCAGCTTCAATCTGACATAAAGTATCAGTCAAAAGTTTGGACACACCTTCTCATTCAAATGTTTTTATTTTTTATTATTTTTCCTACATTGTGAAGTAATACTGAAGTCATCCAGACTGTAAAGGAACACATAAGGAATCATGTAGTAAACTTAAAAGTGATAAACAAACCAAAATATGTTTTAGATTTTAGATTTTTCAAAGTAGGCACCCCTTGCTAAGATGACAGCTTTACACATCCTGGTATTTTCTCAGTCAGCTTTATGAGGTAGTCACGTGGAATGGTAATAGAATTTACATCAGGTAAGCCTTATTTACACTGCTAGATGATTCGATTTAGAATCAAATGTTGCACTGAAGATACGTATTAATATTTACAGTACTGAAATGTATTGTTAATTTTTTTGATTTACCTGTTCACCATTGTTGTCTAATGAAAGACTAACAAAGATTATACTGTCTCTGCATTACACTGAAGTAACCACTTATTGAAAGGCATTATTTGAACTGGCTTGCTAAATGTTTTTATAAATGCCGCAGGTTATAGTATTCCTTGTACACTCTTAACCCAAATTAGTTGAGTTTACTAGAAAATCGCGTGGAAACTCGTTGCCTTAAACCATTCTAGTTTTTACACAAAGATGAAACTAAACATGTTTAGTAGTCTTTACTAAAATTGATTAGCTCATATAAATTTCTTCCTATTTATGAGAGCTAATCCATTTTAGTAAATACTACTAAACATGTTTGATACATTGTACTAAGGTTCTAAGTTAACACAACTAAACATGTTTAGTTTCATCTTTGTGTAAAAACTAGAATGGTTTAAGGCAACGAGTTTCCACGCGATTTTCTAGTAAACTCAACTAATTTGGATTAAGAGTGAAAATTACTTTTAAGCTAAACTGTAAAGCAAATAAGCAATTTAACATTTAAAGCTATTTATATTTTGTTAATATGATTAATAACATTTCCTCTTACCCTCTTCCTATTACCCTTTTTATGTTCAAGTTGTATTGAATGTAACACTAAATTGTAAAGAGAATAAATCAAATACATTTCAATATTCCAATATTTTATTTTTTGCAGAATACTTACGCAAAAAGACAATTTTAACTATAGTTTGTCATCATGCTTTTCACAAGTATAAAAAAGTATCAAAACAGTAGCCATTCAAAAAAAAGTTTGCCATCCAAAAGGCAAGTAAAAATAGGCATATGTGCTTGAACTCAATTCTAACATGTTTAGAGGAGGAATACAAATGCAGCAGCATTCAACAAAAATATTTGCATCCTTTTGGAAAAACTGGACACCTTAAAATAGGACACAATCTCCAACTTGGAAAATGCACAGATCAACTATGTTTAAGGGAAAATTTTGCATGTTTTATGTAAATGTACAGTCTGTGTTGTTAGTAAATGTAATCAACTGAAGCAATAAATTCCTGTGCTGCTATTGACTGAAAAAACCTGTAAAATAAGCGGTAATGTTGCTGTTGAGGAGGAATTACATTATTTTGAATTTACTGCTTCAAATGACTACATTTACCATCAACACAAACTGGACATTTATATGAAAAGTGCTGAATTTTCCTTTAACTGTATCAACTAAATATTACTATGGAGCCCTGAGCATACACGTCTAAATCCTGTTTTGTAGAGTACAAGTGGCCTGACATTGATGTGTCTTATAACACTGTAAACTGAACATTACAAACTTTCTTAAGAAATAAAAGTTGAGGCAGTACTGCTGCACTGAACTGCATTAGATAATGCAGATGGAGTTGATAAAGTTGCTCAAGTATATTTTCAACCCCCTGACTGTTCACTGACAACAACACACAAGACATTTCTTTACATCGCAAGCTGGTTTTTCAATGTTTGTAACTTTGGTTTTAGTTCAACGTGGCCCAGCTCAAGAAATATCTGTTGGATGAACTGGAACGTGAACTTCATAGAAATGGGGTAACTGAGATGCATTGCATATGCAAGTCCAAAGAGAAGACACATAGCTTTTGGCAGGTCTTGAATGTTGTCCATCACCACTTCTCCCTCAATGACAATTTTTAGTGAGGCTGGACTGAGATGCAGGGAGGATGAGGGCACAGCACCTTCAGGTTGAACGAGGAGGATCCCAATGTCAATGTTGCAGAAAGAGTCATCGTCATCTGAGTCCTTTATAAATGACAAGAGCACAACAATGATATTTCAGTGACATCAATAATTGATAAAAAGAAATAACTTCCACAATCAAATTGAAATTTCTGTCATATCATCTGTTTTATCATACTATGCAGCCCTAGTTTCCTAGTGTAAATGTTGAATGAGTTGGAGCTCCACAAAAGAACATCTATCTAGCATCTTCATGTGCTAGTGCTAAGTGGAACAATACCTTATCCTTTGAATTATTTAAAACTATGCTCACAAGTTTTCTTTAATCACTGGAACTGCCATCTGTTTTCCCACGTCTGTCTGTCTATGCCCAAATCCTGACATGAACCCAACACAGCATAGCATAAGATATAAATTAAGATAAAAAAAAAAACTATCCCTTTAAAGTGGGTTGCATGAGGTGCTTACAGATGCATCAGCATATTTACCTACAGTAGATGGTGGTCAGCCTTTCCCCACTTTGGAGAAGCAGCAGGTGGATCAATGTAGGTAGATAAGCAATTACTGCTGCAGCTTGTATTTTTAGATAAGTCAAAAAATTTATATCAGTTTTAGTGGACGCATACTATTTTCAGCATCTCAAACTGCTGTCCAACGGACCTATCTGACTAGAAAATTAAGTTACAGCACTCTCTTCATGCCAACCAAATGCCATAGGAAAAATTAGTAATTTTACCTCATAGAACACAAGAGTTGTTAGTCTAGCATGTCCTTGATCCTTAAATGTGTACTACTGTGTGAGTTTAGTGAACTCAAACCAACCAAATAATAACACAATCGAACAGACTGAGGCAGCAGTAGAAGAGCCGTTCCTCTGTTCAGCAAAGTAAACAGATTTTGTCTATGAAGTTTGGCAGGAGAAATCTTTATACAACTTATATAAAAGTAATTTTATGTCAGAGGTCTGACTGACAGTAATGCAGTGAAAATATTCTATGTATAGTGTACATTTCACTGATCTAGATTTTTTAGGTGGCTAAAATAATGTTGTTAGAAACACTGATCACAGCAGTATATTGCTTAGTTTCCTACACCAGTACCTCTGCTGCTTTTCCAAACAGGGGCCATGTCAAATGGCACTTAATGCAAGTAATACACTGACTTTGGATAAATAGGTCATACAACACAGCTGCAAAACATTATTGCAAAGTAAATATTAAAGAATTTAAAGTATTTCAAAGACCCATGAGAACCATGTATAAGAGTGAAAATTCAAGATTGAGTTGTTATTGTTCCTTTAGGTAGTCTTTAAGTAAAATTACTTACAAAGGCTGGTTTGTAGAAGTCTGTGGGGTTGTCACCAAGGATAACAGGAAGTCCTCTGAGCACCAGTGTTCGAATATCAGTTGGCTCTGCAGTCTTTTGGGCAGTAAAATGACAAAAATAAGCAAGTAACTAAGCACAATTGATTGTATTAAACAATATAAAGTCCCCACACCTTCTTAAGCATCGTTATTACGAATGTACAATATATCGGCATTAACATCGGTATCAGCCAATATTAGTCATTTGTTAACATGTGAGTATTGGTCCGATAAATAAAACTGGGTCAATATTAACAACCCATATCTATTTCCATCTTCTTGACGGGCAGGGGAGGAGGTTGGTCATGTGGTATTTGTTTGGTCATGTGACAGCGATGCAGCGCAAGATTGTGAGGAGTTCATCTGAAGCAGAGAATCAATGTCAGCGGTGGGATTGTTTTGTTTTTTCCAAGGTGTCGAAAGGGTAGTGAAATATATATATTGTATACATTATCAGTTATCTGCCATAACAGCAATATTAATATCGGGTATCGATATCATCCCACATTTTAATATCAGTGCATCCCTAATGGTAATCAAGGACTTTTGAAGGCACATTCCCTAAAATTTAAGAAATACATGGCTCATGGTTAATTAACCCACTGTTACAACACTGAGAAGAACTAGCAGGTTTTACTGAAGTTCTCTGAAGGTTTTAGTGAAGTTCAGAAACTCAGCCTTGTTTTTCCATCCCTAAATTCAAAATCTTTTAATCATTTCAACAATCTATGGGAAGCATGAAAATGAACACAGTTGGACTTAAAGCCAAGTCATTACATGAGCTGTTGCACACAATGCAAGTGCATAATAGGACCAACCTTTGTTTGTTGGGAAAGCTGTGTCAACATTTGGCCAATGTTCCCTCTCTTGGATCGAAAAATCTCGATAAGACGAGGACTGTGCCGATCAATGCTCTCATAGAATTCCTGTTTGAGATTCTTGCCAACAATCCTGTTGAACTCCATGCATACCTGCAAAATACAGAAAATGCTCCAATATTACATCTTTACAGCTAATAACTGAAGGTGGAAGCACCAGAGTGAGGCCAGCAATAAAAATTGCACAGGTGTGGACATGGTCAGCTGTAAAACACAAAGCCCCCTTCAACTCACTCACTTTACACTTTAAATTTGGGGATATTTCAGTTATTCTAGTCAAACGTCTTTGACAAAAACTTTGTACCGCGCACAACACAGGAGTTGCTTTTCTACTGCCCTGATTGTTTGTGGTATTGTGTTACTTTTGTGTAGCAGACCATTGCTACATATAAACAGACTATTAATATTTTGCGTCAAATTATATATTTTTGTTGGCAAGTAACCTTTTAATAAGCAGGATAGCGTACTGTGAACAGGGAATTAATAGATGATAAACCTCTTCAGAATAATCTGAAATCAGAGTTCTGCATCAGGGTGTTGGGATTGATTTCACAATAATGACTAACTCAATATACAATATTCCTTACCAAAAAAGATAAAGGCAGCTGTAGATAGCAACTCCCATGTCCTGCATGGTAAAATTACTTTTTTTTGCTGACAGTGGGAATGGCTAACAGATAAATATTTTTAGGTTTTATAAAGGCAGTTTCCTAAGAGAAACACAGACACATATTTAAAAAAAAGTTCTCATTATCTTAATCATGAATGAACTAACCTGATCTTCTGTGAAAAAAGCAGGCCAACATTCCACCATCTCACATACAGCAGGTTCTGACTTCACCACCTCTTTTCTTCTCAATGCAAATGTCAGATCCATCTTCTCTTTCACAAGCTGTCCATTTGGTGTTCTCTTCTGCATTTCATTAACCAAGTCTTTGTGGGCACCCTCAAGGGCTACCTGATTAAATCCCTCTGGAAAGTTGGGTAAGAAGTTGATCTCGCCTTTCTTGATGTTCTTGTTGGCTGGTTCTCCTTCAGTTGAATGCCCTCCTCATTTCCCTGCATTTACTGCTACATCAAGGCACCCTGATCTTCTGCGCTTTGTTCTGTAATTAGCCATTTTAAATTTTAGACTATTTTTCCAGCCACTACAGCGACTGGTTGAGCCTCGCTCCTGGAGAGAGGGGTGCTTGCTTATGAGGGCTTGTGCAACACTTTCAAACTGAGCATTATTTGGGTATGCTGTGCAACTATACATGCTCTCTGCCAATCTTTCAAGAATCTCATGTTTCAGCTCTTTTGTTACTTTCAGGTGCGTACCATCACGAAGAAACTGATGATCTGCTTGCCTAAGTCTATATGCTACATCAACAGAAAAATCTGGGATATCAAAACAATCTGGCCACTGTTTCTGTCGCTCCTGCGAGGATGTAGAGAGGATCTCTGTATCTGCTACACTGGGTGTGCCACTCAAGATTTCTTCAGATGTTGAGACAGATACCAACTCAAGTAGAGGGATGACCTTGACTGTTGGTTTTTCAGGAAGATCTTCGATATCTGTCAGATTGCACACTTCATAATTGAATTCAGGATCTTGGTACTGGAGACTGAAGTTAAAATTAAGTCCCAGTGATCTTTAAGCTTGCCTATCAAATCCTCCACTGTAGTGGGTCTCGTATTCAGAACAACCTTTCTTATATCCGTCTCTGTGAAAATTACTCTCAAGGTCATCTTCTGGTGTGCTGCCATCTTGGAAATAAAAAAAATAGCTTATTAGAAATATATACACAAAGACATAGATATTCAGTTTAACATAAGGCTTATCAAAAAAGATACAAAATTACCAATTAGGCTTACATTTAGACTCTATCTAGAGCAATGCTAGGACTGACAACACTTGTGGTTTCTCAACACAGAATATAACGAGTGAGTGTCACTACTGAATTTTCTCCAAATCTGTATGCTGACAGAGGGAAAACATCATTCAGCTCTTTTAGTTCCACCACACATAAAGAGGGATTTGTGCTGCCACAGAGTTCAAATGATCTGACATGTTCATGGTACCATGCCATCATTGTATTGCAGACAAACAAGATCTCTGTGTTTATTGCCACAATCTGCTTGATCTGTTTGAAATTTGGGGAGGCCTGAACATGAACCAACAGAGTATCATATCAGCATAATATCTAATTCCATCTACAGAGACTGATGATGCAACCATAACCTTTGTAAGTTGGGGTACTCTATTGCAGAAAACTTGTTGGACATTCTCGGGGAAAGATGTGATCAGTGCTGTGGTAACCTTGTCCAGCTCAACTGAGGGCTTGAAAAACGAACTTGTGTCCAAACAGTAAGCCATCATTTTCTGATGCTTTACAGCCAGTGTAAGTGCCACATGTCTGAAGTTGTGTGCATTACGAATGACCCGCTTGAAGAATTTATGTTTTCCCTCGAAACGCATTGTCCAGACATCTGACAGTGGGCCAAATGCCTTAATCATCTCAGGATAATGCTCAATGAAGTGGTGTTTTGGACGCAATTTGAAATTTGGGAATGTAGTTTGCAACAGTTCTCTGTGTTCTGACACTTTGCATTCAAAGAAATGTATAGACTCTTCAGTGTGCCTTGTTGCTACAGCCAATTCAACAATATCTTTAAGGAGCATCAGAACGTTCCAGGCATCGTCCCCCTTCAGGCACTTTATGGCCAATGAGAAGTGGGAGCAACCTGATTAGAGCCCAGTTCTCATGGCCATTTCCACCTATGGTCCCTTTGGTAGAGAAGCCTTGGGCAATAGGCTGAGGCTGGTCAGTTTTGTCATGAAAAGCATATGCAAAAGATGTGATAGCATGGTTCAGTGTTTCTAATGTGAAATATTTCTTAGAAATCAGTTCTGAAATGCAGAGTGATAACTCAACAGGAACAACCCCTTCAAAAAAGTCGTGTAGGATGTCAGGGGGATAGCCATGAACAACATGAAAGTGCTCCAGACTGTCAGTTAGTACACATCGTCCCTTTACACCATACTGTTTTGCCAAAGTGGGATCCTGCTGTACCTCCTGTACCTGTTTGTTGTGAATGTCTGCAGTTCGGGGTTCAAAAGAGCCTGAGCTTACCTCCTTGTCTTGGATCTCACTCATCGTTGCCATGCAGAACCTGCAGAACTTGTCCACTCCAAAGCTCTCAAAGAATCCTGCAAAAGAATGAGCAGCCAAGTTATCAGCAGCCACATACAACACTGTGCCTTTGACACATGCTCCCAACTTCTCAACATTTAGGCCATCTTGCTCCAAAGAAACCAGATCCTGATCAGAGGATGAAGAGTTTTAGCATAGCCATATTCTTTTACATCAGAGGCTTTACATAAAAGAGCCAAGTTGAATGGACTGGAGTGTGGACCTATATTTTGATGGCACATTGGCAAGCACCCAATACACTGCACTCATTTTATGTTTTTTCTTAGATGTCCCGAATGGATTAGACACTTCAAAATCATCTGTGTAAAGTCCAACAGCGATTCTGAATTCCTCGCTGTTAAGGGGCCATTTTCTTTACAGTACAAACCATCTCTGTATGTACTGTACTCATGTGGCACATGTTTTTGTACTGGAAGAGCTTTATCTAAAATGTCTGCCCTGTTCAACATTTTCTGTAACATGGCATTTATAGGAACATATACAGCACTGGATTTATTTTCCCTGGCAATAAAGTACTCAACTGGCATAACCACATCAAAGTTTTTGTTTACATATGCTGCTCTCCTTTTAGAGGTTGATAAGGAGCCACCCTTGCCACAATACTTTAGTATGATATTGCTCTCTGAGGCAGCCCTGACTACTTGTTTCACAGTTGAATCATCTACATCTGTGTGTAGCTTCAAAATGTCCTTGACTGAATTGTGCAGCAGTGGTTGGGACAGTTCACGTAAATGTAGGAGCTGTTGTATAACTTCATCGATAGAACTTTGTGGAATGTGGAGGATGGTTTGCATCTTTAAAAAAAGAGCAGCTAGGTTGTGCTCCAACTGTTTCCCAAGATCATGATGCTCTTCATCGCTGGACTCTTCGCTGCCTTCTAAATCAACAGTGTTGTTTGGGGGCCCAGGTTCCTCTTCTGCCACTTCATTGGTTTCACTACCAGACACTATTTCTGGTTTGAACATCTTCCAATTGCCTGTTCTGTGCTGTTTACTTCTGTGTGCATTGAATGTGGAGTACACAGTAGTATTAAAGTTACACCCATTATATGGACAGTGGACTCTGTGATTAACTTTTAAATGTGTACTCCGCAAGTGAGTGATAAAAACTGCCTCTGTGCAAGCAGCAGAAAAATCACAGGACTGACAGTGAAAGGTCAGTGTTTCACACAGTTGTGCATCTTGGTCTTTCTGGTGAATTTTGGATAAGTGGACCCTAAGTGCACTGATGGACTTAAATGTGCATAAACACTCTTGGTGTAAGCAAGGAAATGAATGGTACAGTTCTGGTGTAGCTTCCATGTTTTAGCCTGTAATGTTTTAAGAGGTAACCCCTTTTCTCTGATGTAAACTCACAGTATTTGCACTTCCACTGCATCTTCACACGGACCTGTAAGAACAAAAAATAATAAAGATTTTAGCACACTTGTCCACAACCATGTCATCAGCGATCAAGGAAATATGGTACTTTTAAATACTGTCTCCCTTTGAAATTTCTGTTCTCAGCCTGAAAATTTTGTTTTCCCGTTTCACATTAGAGTTAAAATATTGCCGAATGAGTTAGGCTTACCCTTCTGTCTGCAGACAACTGACAGGTTTAATAACGTTTCTAACTTGTTGTCAGTTCTGTATTTTAAGAGTCTGCAGAGGTGAAGAAGAACAACTGGCGATAACCTTAGCCTCAGCTCTTTAGTCATACAAGATTTCAACCTTTGTGTCCGACCATTACATTTCAGTACATACGAAACCGTATAGAAAAAAACGTGTACTATGTTAACACAAGCACATGCTGTTACGAACGATGTGAAACACTAAGCTAACGATAGCATTTAGCTGTCTTGACACTACTGGAGCGGCTTTTTCAATTAAAAAAAATTACTCTCAGAGACAGGATACACTCGGCTTAAACTTGGTGTAGTAAAGGTTTATTTCAGCAAACTACATCTCTCCTAAAGTAACTGTCCGTTATAAACTGAGACTCGTCAGTACGCTAACACTAAGCCAATGCTAACATTCGCGCTCGCCACTCCACTCGCGATATTTAACTTCGATTCCAAAACCCCTCACTTTACCTTTACAAAGTGTTGATAATGGTGGCAGTAGGCTGTAACTATAATTTTCAGTTATAGCTGCACATGGAACTCAGCTATCTTTTAAGCAAAGAAATAGCTAGTATTATTTAAAATAGTTATTCTTCACACTTACCAGTCAGGAGCCGTTGAACTTGCCACGGTGCATGTTGCAGCAGTTTGAATATGCCCCGCCCCTTCACTTCAAAAACATAATATCTTTAGTAATCTCTGCTTAACAAGTTCATTACACTCTATATTTGTGTAGAAACGTACAGTTAACTAATTTGATTTAGTAATGGGACAACATTTTTACCAAAGACGAAAGAATAAGTAATGATTACTAAAACGTTTAATTACAATTAATATCTGGGTTAAGAGTGTAGAATTTGCATACTTAGTTTCATATTTTCATATCTAAGCAAAATTATTAAAAGAAAATTAACCAAAAAGAAAAATTCCAAACCAAAAAGATTTTGAATGGATTTGGAATTTGAACAAAATTGGAACTTTGTATATCGGAATTTAAGTTATTCAAGAAATCAGGAGCAATAACCATCTCTAGCCCTTACGTGCTTCCTGTAACCACAATGCAGGATGCCCTGCACTCTTATTACTACATCATGTATCAACTATGTGGGAGAACTCAGCAGGTGTCTTCACTCCTGCAGCCTCTCCATTATAATGGGTACATTTTGTGATTGAGTTAGCAGCATTGGATTTCAGAGAATTAATTTAGAGAAAGGCTTTCTGTACCCTAAGCAAATTATATTACTGTGCTAGATGGTGCTTGGCAGCATTAGCAGCTCTCTCTTGTATTAGGAAGTAAGTTAATACTTTCTTATTCCTCTTCTGCCATAGTTAAATGAATAACTATTGTCTAGATAATCTTGAGACCTAATGTTTAATGTCTAATGTTTATGCGCATGCGGGTATGGAGTACTGAAGGGATACGAACGTAAATTCTACTGGTGGATCTTTGTTAAACACAATATTCCTCTCTTCTTGCCCTTATTTTTGGTCTCTCTCTATATCGGAGTCCATATCATAAAGTTCCACATGCATTATAATTTAATGCAATATATTTTCAAGTAGGCTAATAGTTTGTTGTGTGGAGCAATTTTGAATCTATGGGGTTTTAACAAATTGGCACTGACAAGTTCACAAATACTGTAGGAGCCATGGAGCCTGAATACTCTCACCTTCCTCAAGACCCTTACCTTTCTACTAGTCACCCCGCTTTTGCATTCTCACCTGTGCGCGTCAAGTTTCATATTTCTTCACAGCTGTTTTTATTTTATCGTTTCTCATTGACATGTCTCCATTTTTGCCATTTAATTTCCTGACATTTCAGTCTGCTTTCCTGTTCCAGCATCCCTTCCCAATAAGCAGCCTCTTAAACTTTTCAGTGCTGCCTTCATGTTTGGAGGCTAACTATTATTGCCAGCACTACTGAACCATGACATTGTAAGAATAAACTAAGACTGCACCCAATTAAAGCTCAGCCAGGCACTGGCACAAAGAGATTAAAAAACAGATCTCCCCTGGGACCAGAATGAAGGAAAACAGGATGCATGCAACTTTATAAATTTTTATATTCACTTTGGCTTTCAGAGATGTCAATGAAATGCTGATGGTCTTTTGTAGTGTTCTACATCTTCACAGCTGGCTGTTTTTTGGCCCAGACCATGGCTATGCACAGGGTTTGATAGAAATGGGGGTCATGCAGCATTAGAAATTTTACTGGTACTTTGCACTTTCTCCTGCATCTTTTCAAAACAATTTTCTCTCAACATATTCAGTATAACATTTTCTGTCAGTAATTTATGCAGTCGGGATTATTATGGTAATTGTTATTGGTTTATACATGTGAAATGACTTAGATAAAAGAAATGGAAATGCCAGGCTGCATATCTAAAAAGATGAGCTCCACTGATTTGGAAAAAAGAAATAGTTGCTGTGAAGGTCAAGCAGCTGCACATGTTGGTGGTCATAGTTCTGCCATGACCAGTGATTGAATTTTTTTGGCAGTGTCACAGTAATAATGACCTCTTCCAGCCCTTAGAGGAGACAGCTTATCGTGGATTTGGAAATTGTCAGATATTAACTGTGACACCAAAGAACGGGATCCAGTTCTGGGCTAATCATTGTATGCATTTGTCCAGGGTCATGGGACATCATAGGCTACTCACCTTGACAAGTGGCTGGCTTCTGTAATTATAAGCTGTCTTGTCAACAGTATGGTTCCACCTAAAGGAAGGTGCAGAACTTCTGTAGGCAATGAAAAAAAAGTGATTGCATGGTTAGATTGCTACCTGCTGTTTTATGAAGGCTTTTGAAGTAACTTAAAACTCTTAAATGCTATAGGTGTCTAGAGCGATGCATACATTTATTAGCATGAGGCTGTGGAATTTTATTTTGAGTGTAATTCAAGTGTTTTACCCTCTTGGCCTCCGTGTCAGTCACTTTACTGAAAAACATTCATTTCTTCCCACTCTCTAAAAACTGCAGGAAACTGCCGTTATTAAGCTAATAATAACTGGAAATAATTGTAAATACATTTGATTGTCAGTCACAGATAGTGGTAATCTACTGTTTATTGTGCTGATCTGTCAGCATTTTCAAGGCAATTAACATTCAGTGAGATGCTCTGTAACTATTGAGAAATACACAGACACACAACACTTCAAGTCATACCAGAATGGAGGGGGGGGAGGGGGGGTTGCAATATGAAATATAATCAAAGCATGGTTTATACTATTTGTAGTTCAATTAAAAATCATTGTTACTTTATTTCATATTGATTTGAGACCAAATATTTAAACTTCATCAAAGGTTCCAAATCCTTTGATGCTTTAATAAATAAAGTGCTTTTCTCAGTTGATTGCCAAATATTAATGTAGAAGTTGTGCACATTGTATCAAAACTGTATTAAGAAAGGCAATCTTCTGGCAATATTTTAGTGGCTCTGGCATTATCCTTTCATTTGCATTTTTTATTTAAAGAGATCACAAATTATTCTTGCACTAAATCAGTGATTTTTTTTTAAAAATAGATATTTATGTATATTCGCACTTACTGTACTGGAGGACTTCTTATACAAACACATTCTTTTAATATAACATATCAGGTTCTTTTACATTCTTCTTAAAGTAGATGACATTTATAATCTAAGGCTGGTGTTCTGCTCTTCTTGTAATTGCAGAACTCACAGTCTGCTGTACTGCAGGGTACAGCATCCAGTAAATTTACAGTACAAAAGCTGTAAATTACTGTGGTAGATTTGTTTTATGAAGTTTTTTTTTTCATTGTTTTTATGAATAATGAATTTATAGGTATTATGCAACTGTGGAAGGCATATTGCTTGGTAATTTTTTTTTTAATTCAAACATAAATATCAATCTCTTGGCCTTATGGGACCAGACAAGCCTTTGATATTTACTAATATTTAGGTTTAAAACTGTAGTTAAATATTATTTTCACACAGGAATTGGAGCTCAGCTTAAGACATTACTCAGAGAAGCTGTAAGTGAGAACCCAAGTTTTCAAATCAGTTGGATCTGAATGTAGAGAGGAGAGAAAAACACAAGTAAATGTCAGGTAACTGACAATTACCATGGTGGATGGCTATTTACTATGTGCCCTGCTTCCTGTTTGCTTTATCCAAATGCCTAAACAAAACTGAGTATTTCCAGTACCGAGAACACATGACATGGAAAATCTGTTGTTTGCTACATTTGATTAAGAGCAGCTTCAGAAGTTGTCATTGTCAAAGGCACTTATGTTAATCACTCATGCTTTAACAGAGGCAGTACTGTTTTAGTCACACTCCATCCTTTTGGCTTCCTTTTCTTGCCCCTTTCCATCTTGCTACACCCTAACACCACATTCCCTCTAGTCCTGCAAATAAACCAAGGATGGTTAACCAGCACCTGGCTACAGCCAGTAAGAACACTGAGCCCTTTCTATTCAGGCAGGGGAGCAGACAAGCAACTTTAACCCTGCAGCAGAAAGCGAATTAAAGAAGTGTGTGTGTGTGTGTGTGTGTGTTTATGCATTTGTATATGTGTGGAAATTGGATAAAAAGGGAGCCACTCCACATGCTACATTAGAGGTGTCAGATTTGAAGTGTAGGCGCTGATTGTCCCCCTTTCTGGTTCCTGCAATCAAGGCGCTTAAGTAAGCTTAAGATGCTAAGAATGCTAAAATGGGCTGGCTGTTTAGTGCAGAAAACTGAAATATGCTTAATATCATGAATATATGTCCTTTTTTTTTTTTTTTTTTTTTTTTTTTTACCCCAAAGGCCTGTTAACAGAATCTATATTTTTTTTTGCATGCATTGCTTTCACCCCTTTTCTTATTTTCTCCTTTCCGTTTCTGTTTGCAGGTGTTATATAACTGTAACTTTCTCCACAGGTGTCATTCTTCCTGTTCATTGTGTTTGTGGTTTACACCATGCTGCCGTTCTCTATGCGGGATGCCATTGTCGCCAGTGTTCTAACCTCTGCCTCTCACACCGTCGTGTTGAGTGTCTGCCTGTCCACCACAGCTGACCACATGGAGCCAGTAGTGTGGCAGGTAAGGTGATCAAGGGTTGCAAGCATACAAATGCACTAAAGGAAAAAAGCACACAGTGCACACCTGAACTCACAACAATCATCACTTATTAGTGATTTGACCACTGTATAACTGCACACAAGAACTCTGATAAGCCAACTTAGAAATTCTGCTTACTACTCATGTAACAACTATAAAGAGTTCATCAGCAGTCACCTCACTTAGATGGACATGAAGTTGGGGGGACCTGTTCAAAAGGTAACAAATTGCTCCTACCAGCTACCACATAGATCTGAACGTCACTAATGATTTAATTTTTTACTGTTGACGTTGAGCCAGAGCCAGCCTGGTGGCTCCTAGTTTTCCCATACATCACTACAATCAGTCATCCTCAAACCTGTGTGAGTCTCACTTCTCTCTTGGGGTTTACCTACAGTTGCCAGGAAGCATTACTTCACACTGCATGCAGAAAGGCTTAGCGTTACTTCAATTAGCTAATCATGTGTATGAATTTGTTTTTTGCACCTTGCAACCATGCATATTATAACAGACATAAATACACTATTTACTCCCCTGTTCTTCATTTAGGTTAGTTTATTATTACTATCTAGATTAAATCATAAAAGAGTTTTTTATGAAATTGAATGTGTTTCCCCATCACACTAATTTTATGATCTGTATTTATAGCAAACAAACAATTGTGACCTTTAAACAAAAAATAATTTAGCATGTGAGGTGAGTGAGAGAAATTCTAATGTGTTTTTTACCCTTCATTAAAAGGTCACTCCTCTTTCTAGCAGTATTGCTGCTTGTGTGCCAAATGTTCAGGCATTTGCCATATGCTGATAAAGACAAAGCAATAGAAATATCAGGTAACGGTCTAGATAATACTTTGATCAATCAGAGCGTAATTATACCTGATTTCAAAAGTCAGTAATTTTCAGTCCACTGGGGGCTAATTTCTTTCGATGTCTAAAGTAAACAAGATTATTTTAATAAGCACGTTGCAAAACCTCTTCCTCATCAACAACCTTAGACTTTAAAGAATTTTCTGAGCCAGTCACAACAAGCATTTCTAGCATACAGGAAAAGCTTGATGATGATTATTAGACCACCAAGAAAAGGCATTTGTTACACAAAAACTACTGAACTGAATATCATGAAACCTACTAAAGACATGGAGCTTGGGTACAGCAGAACCCAAGAAAATTTTAATCAGTTTCTTTTTAATTGTGGAATACTGCACTGGCCCTGGTGGAAAATGTACTCTCTGAGTACATTTCTAGTTTTACCAGATATTCACTTCAATGACTTCTAACATGTGCAGTCACTTCAGAAATCATTCAGACCATTTTATGGATAAAATTAGCATTTCCCATGTGTATTGTCAGTAAGCTTCAAGTAGTATCAGTAGAAATGGGACAGCACTTTGTTACATATCACTTGATGTTACCCTGATGTCAAAATAAATTGCTATTGTGGGTTTGGGACTGTTTTGTTCTGTTTACTTTCTTCATGTATATTGGACTGATTAGACAGCCTTCCAGACTCTTCCCTTAGACACAGTGGAGAGCAAATATTTGTCATATAATCAATTTACTGTTTCTTTTTTTGGTTTTCTTTTTTCTACACTACTTGTCACATTGCTGTTGAAGTAGTTCCCTTTTTAGGCACTAAATTGCGATCAGAAGCTAACCTGTGACTCTCAGACATGTCCGGGCTTGTATCATTGTTGCACACCAGGGAATGTGAACACACGGTGTTGCTATAGCAATGATATTGCAATATGACATCTTATATGGCACAGCCATGTCATATTGTCTGGTATGACATGGCGCTTCCTCTGCCGTCTGTGACAGCCTGTTATAAAGCCTTGATATGCTGAGCATCTCAGGGTTTGTTTGCTGCTCGTGTTGCAGCTGCTGGGATGGGCCGATGCAGAGGAGCACACTCCTATGTGAAAAGATCAATCCTAACCTGACTGTCATCATTGGATGAATCACAAGTTACTGTAGAACTTGTGGTGCCATAAAACATGTTACAAAACTGAGCCATTTTCAGATATTGACGCTCTGTATTCGTTTTTCTATCAAAGTCCAAAAGCCTGCTGGTTATTTCAGTAAATGGGCAAGGGGCTGCGTCCTTCCCTGAAAAGATGTGGGTAAAAGTAGGGTAATGTGCCCATTTTTCTTTTTTCCTTTGAAGGAAAAAGGACAGAAGCTTGTCATTGATGCAGACAGTTTTCTTAGTCTGACAAGTAGAAACATAATACTTTAATTGACCTATGTATTCATTTGGTTTACAGGACACTATGCTGTTCCATTTTAACATTTTTTTCAAATTTAATTTTGAAGTAAAGTGGCATGCCTGCCCAAATTATACTATGTGAAAGAGGTTTCAGTTCTGGCATGTTAAAATGACATTTAACCTTGTGTACTATTGTTTAAATTCCTGCCTTCGATTTGGAAGAAGAAGGGACAAAACACGAGACTGGAAATATTATGCACATTAATTAAAAGAAGATATTCAAATAATCTTGCAAATGTAAGGCTACATTTCAAGCCATTTTCTTCCACCTATTCCAGTTTAGGGTTGTGGGAGCCTAGTTAAAATTTATAATTATTCTATAAACAGAAAAAGTTTTTTCTTTTTCTTGCTTGGAATAAATTCTCCATTGTAAAAATCCCAAACATTTCAAATTTAAACTTACATACTTTACCAGAAAGGTCATCCACACCCTTACACAAACCTTGAAATTCATTGCTGAAATGGTAAATTATTTGATTTGGTTATCCAGTAGTTTAGAAAGAAATAATCCATCTACTTCCAAATAGGATTCTGTAGATTAAATTGTTCTTCATATTAAGCAATTAAGATCATTCCATATCTTTCTACTATCCAATTTTGCATCTATAATTGTGTAATTGTTAGTAGTATAGTGTGAATTAAAATATTACTTCAAAAGTTTATAGTTTTGCTTTTGAATGTTGTTGTTGTTTGTTTTGTCCCCCCACCAACTCCTTTTTTACCAACTCCTTGTGTGCAGGAGATTAATAACAAAAATGAGATTAATAACAGTTAATTTATGATTTAGTTTACCAGAGCAAGTCCACAAAGCACATGTGGACTGAATAAGCAACCCCCCCACAGGTCTGATGATATGTTTACAAAAGTGATCATTGAACTGCAACCTAGGGTGCCCTGGTGCCACATGCATTTATGGACATCCTTGCATCCTGCAGAAAGGTGTGATGAAGCAAGGGGTGCCTAAGAAGTACAGCAAGCTGTCCATACTTGAGGCCAGCAAAGACTCACAGCCTTGGCTAACCGCTTGGAGAGGTATACCAGAGAGCTAGAAACCAGGAGACTAAACTAGATGTTCTCCACTGAACCATCCAAGTTATACTCTCAGTGGCAGGCGAACAGTATGAGAGCAGCACCCCACCAAGGCTGGAGATGGAGCAATACTGGATAGGCATATGGGAGAGGGATGCAGCACAACAGCAATGCTCAGTGGCTAGTGCATCTAAGAGTAGACCACAGCAACCTTCCTGAACAGGCTCCATTAATCATTACAGTGGCAGACATCCAAGAAGGAGTCTCAAATATGAAGAGTAGGACAGCACCAGGCTGTGACATGATCCACACTTACCGGCTAAAGACTAGCTGCATTCATAGCCAAAAGGGTTTTAATTTTTTTTTTTTTCAGAAAATTTGAATATTTCACTCAGCAGTTAGAAAAAAACTGCATCAGTCTGTTCTTCCAGACATTTGTAAATGTCAGCTATTAAATGTCTACACTCTCATGAGTATTTAGAAACTGCCTAGGAGGTATTAAGTGAGAAGCAACCATGCCAACATCTTGACTTTCTCAGGTCTATTAAACTTTACAGTGTTGGTTCATTTAAGTCTTAATGAACCAGCTCATTTATTGAAGAGGAGATAGCCACCTGTTGGATCCACAGTTATTTGTTTGTAATATTTAGAAGCAATAATAATGAAGCATTATTATTTTTGTCTTTCACTAATACTATTGTCTTTGTTTCTGTCCCTAAAAGGGGTGAAGATTACTCATGCAACTCAATGTAAAAATATTCTTATTTCTTTTGTGCATTTCAATATAGCTTAGCTTTTTTGCCAAATTGAGGCCACAACATAGACTACAATATAAACAACCCAACCCATGTTTGTTTACACTTTTGTTTTTGAGAGTGAGGGTCTGGCTTTTATTATGACACAGGTTTTAAAAGCAGCCAGCTGTGATTGGAAACCTATTTGTAGTTTGTCATGTGTCTCAGCAAAGTCACAGCAATGATATATTACACTATAACAGATGTAGATGCACCGTCTTAACAGAGAAAAATATTGACTGAATCTTTTATTAGAGCTATTGAAAATATTATGTTTTATAAATATAGTTCTTATTTCCAAGTCAGTAACTTTTTTTGATTGTATCCAGTCTGGCTTTAATGTAATGTAAACTTTGGTGCAATTAGAGCCAATGAAACAGTGAAAATTATTCATGTAAGCTGACCACTGTGTTTTTGTATCAAAGCCTCTCCTCCCAGACTAGAAGCAACCTTCTGTTGCATACTTTCTTAATTATTTTTGAGTGCTTAAATCATCAATAATTCATTACGGTGCTCACAGTCCATTTAAACTTTAGCTGACAGAATTTCACATAAACTACTGTGGTAGCAGCTGTTGAATATTGCATGGATTACCTGTTTTGGAAGATGTGAGGCTTTATTTGAATCCAAATGAAGGTTTTTACCTTTGTTGAAGATGTACTGCATACTTACATGTGTTTTTTGAACTCTAAACTAAATTTCGTCACTGTACTGTGATGAAACATTACTGGGAGTTTCTGATTGCTGGATATAGACTGTGCTTCTGCTGTGTCTCAAGTGATATTGACTGGACTCTTATATTTCTTAAATTCAATATGAACCAAAATCCCAGCTCTTGAGTAATTCTGTTGCACTGAGATCGTAGTCCTTTGGCCTTGTAGGTGTGGTGTTTCACTGTGTCATGTAACACTGTGTGGCAGGCAGGACTAGACCCCAATGCAGGACTCAGGAGACAGGATGTGGAACTCAAATAACAGCTTTATTGCTGACTGTCAGTGAGCCAGAATTACATAACAAATAACTTAACTAGAAACTAATCACTAGAAACCTGAAACTTAACACTTGAGCAAATGGCACATACAGGGGGAACTGATGACGAGGACGTGACAGTGAACAGAGGAAAACAGTGAACAGTGAACAGAGAGATTAAATACAACACAGGATAATGACAGGGTTGGGAACAGATGGGGACACAGCTGGAAATAATTAACCAAGACAAGACAAAAGGAAGCAAACGGGATGAGGAACTAGCAAAGTAAAACAGGAAACAGGTAGGCATGGAGACAAGAATGCAGGCTTGACACAGAAGGCAGGTACTCTGAGAGAAACAAAACATAACTAACCGGGAACAAAACTGGGGATGCCTGAGGATACAAATACACTAAAGTACACTAAAATACACTAAAACTAGGAAAATAACCCATAGCACAGCAAGACCCAGAAAACATAATGATAAAAGAATCTCTTAAAGGAAAACAAAACCCAAATTGACAAAACCACAATAAACAACTACTTAACATAAATAGGAGCCAAGACTCAAAACTAAAATGCTGGGTCAATAGACCCAGAATCATAACACATTGAATATGATTTTCATATTGCCAAAAGAAGACACCATCTCCATGGTTCTGTTGTGTGAATTACTTGAGTGACAAAAGGACTTACATGAAGTTTTGAATTCTTGTGTTGAATCCTGAACAAAGGCGTCGGGAAGTTGCTGAGAAAAGTCAGTGATGTCAGAGTTAGATTTGAGCCATATTCACACATGCTGTGCATCCAGAAATTACCTGACAGAGATGCATGTAAGAATGCCAATCTCTAGATAATAACATGTCTTTAATTTGTCATTTCCCTAAAACAAAATCTGTTTGTGACTATGTGAGAATAGTGCATGTAATAGCCTGATGAATTCACCCTGACACAGTGGGCTGAGGTGTGCTGCCTCCAGCTGTCTCTAAGGAGTTTATTGTGGGTGTGTTTATACAAAAACTAACTACATTTAATGTATTTCATGTTCCTATTTGATATTTGTGATTTACTTGTTTGACCCTGTGCATGCGTGTATGCTAATCATTGTGAAGACATTTGCATTTGCACTCCTGTAAGTGCAAGCTAAGTAGAGATAGACGGTAGAGTTAACTGTCTGGCACTTGTCCACACCATGACATTTATGTCAAAAGAATGTTAGCATCCTCTAATTAGAAGTAGACAGCACACACCCTAGCTCTTTCCCTCTCACTTAAGCGGGAATCTGTGAAATTACATTTTCAGTGCAGCTTTATTTATTTATTTTTATTATTTTGACACAGCCCAGCATTTTTCTTTCTCAAACATTCTAGGGTGTGCATTGGAGTTTGCCCAACCAGTTACCATATATTTTGTGGATTTGGTATAAAGCATATGACCACAGGGGTATGTGGGGGTATTTGGAAGTATGGGGCATTGTGCCTGATGTTACAGCCAATTAAGTAATAGTAGAAATAGTGTGTGAGCTTGGTTCTCATTACCTTCTGCACATTTGAACTTCATCTGCACATTTGAAATCATTACTGTATCAGCTGTACCTGTACTTTGTCACCAATTCTGTTTAGAACCTTTTACTTTTATATTTTTTAGTTATTTGATTGGACAGTACAGGTTAAACAGGAGAGTGGGGAGAGTGGGTGTGTGTGTGATATGCAACATGTGTACAATCTGCTTGTTGAACTACAGGCCCCCCTGTATATAACTTTTATATATACTGATTATAACATTATGACCACCTGCCTAACATTGTGTTGGTCCCTCTTTTGCTGCCAAAAGAGCCCCAACCCGTCGAGGCATGGACCCCACTAGACCCCTGAAGATGTGTTGTGGTGTCTGATTGTTAGCAATAGATCCTTTAAGTCCAATAAGCTGTGAGATGGGGCCTCCGTGGATTGGACTTGTTTGTCAAGCATATCCCACAGATGCTTGATTGGACTGAGATCTGGGGAATTTGGAGGCAACACCTTAAACCTGTTTTTGTGCTCCTCAAAAGATTATTGAACAATTTTTACTTTGTGGAAGGGTGCATTATCCATTATGGCAGCACTCAAGGTTTCCCAGCAGAACATTGCCCAAAACATCACACTGGCTCCACCGGCTTTCCTTCTTACCATAGTGCATCCCGGCGCCAGGTAAGTGAGGCACATGCACCCGGCCATCCATGTGATGTAAAAGAAAATGTGAAAATGTCATCAGACCAGGTCACCTTCTTTTGTTGCTTCGTGGTCTAGTTCTGATGCCCATGTACCCATTGTTGGCGCTTTCAGAAGGTGGCAGGGGTCAGGATGGGCACCCTGACGCGTCTGCAGCCATGCAGCCCCATATTGAAGAGCTGTATTATGACACCTTTCTATCAGAATAAGCATGAACTTTTTCTGCAATTTGAGCCACAGGAGCTCATGTGTTGGCTTGGACCACACGGGCCAGCCTTCCCTCATCTCGTGCATCAGTGTGTCATGTTTGGCTGTGTAGCAGGAAGGGTTGGACCCCAAACGCATGACGCCGGAGACTGAACTGAGGTCAAACAGCTTTAATGATGGGACTTAATGTGAAATTCAAAAAAACATGAATAATACAAAATCCCCCAAAAAACAAGGTAGGAAATGGTCCACAATACAAAACCCTGGATAACAAAAAGGGGAAAACTTAGAATGAAGGTGCAGACACAGCATACAGGGAATACGATAACGACGTGACAAAGGACAAGGGAAAATGCAGACTATATACACACACAAAGTAAGACAAGAGGAAACAGCTGGGAAGGACAGGTGGACTGAATGAACCTAACAAGACAGGGGAAGCAAAACTGAACACAACACACAGGGAACAGGAGACTGTCAAAATAAATAGAGGAAGAGACCAAACATGATACTAATAAATACATAGATACAACTAAATATAGAACACACAAGAAAAGGGACGATGACACAGAGGGACAAACAGACACTGGAACACAGAGACATGAGGAAGAGTAGAAGAACTAAGGGAAACAGGAATAAAATAAAATAACTAACTATAACAAACTAAAGATCAAAACCCATAGGCAAACTCAGAACACAGAAGAAATACAACAAAGACAGAACCTCAAAAGAACAAAACACTGGGCAAAAGGCCCAGGACCATGACACAGTGAGTCTTGGCTGCTCATGACCCTATCACTGTTTCACTACAGTTCCTTCCTTGGACCACTTTTGATAGATACTGACAGCTGCAGGCCAGAAACACCCCACAAGAACTGCAGTTTTGGAGATGCTCAGACCCACTCATCTAGCCATTACAATTTGGCCCTTGCCAAACGTGCTCAAATCCTTATGCTTCCCTGCTTCTGACACATCAACTTTGAGGACAAAATGTTCACTTGGTCCCTAATATATCCCACCCACTAACAGGTGCCATGATGAAGAGATAATCAGCGTTATGCTTGATCAATGTATATAAGTTATATGCAAGGCATAGCCGAGGGGTGGAGAGTGTCTGGTTGGCTGGTACTGGAATAACATGTTTGCTTTTTTGCAGATTATGGTGTCCTCTTAGCTTCATCATGAACTGCAGTTCACACTGGGCTGGATTACAGCCAAGTGTTGAGCAACTGGGATGAAAATTGTCACGTCCAATTGTGAGGCCTCGGTTCTTTTGCTGGAAAAGAGTAGATGGCCTGCTCTGTTGAGTTGCTGCTCCAAATGAATGAATTCAAGTATCTTGGAGCCTTGTTATTGAGTGGGCAAAGAATAGAGCAGTGGACTAACAGGCAGGCTGGCACAATGAATACAGCTTGCTAACTGAGCTTCAAGCATTTAGAAGCAATGTCTTTTCATCAAGATTTAGATTTGCCACTAAAACCCACAATTTAAAAATTTCATAGATTTTTTTTTCTTTTTTCTCGCTATCTCTTGTTGCGTTTGAAGAGTTATACCTGTTTGCAATTTTGCCAATGTCTACCACCACAGTGGATTTAAAATGGAGCTGAAAGAAGACTGAAATTTCTTAAGTGGTTAATGCAATATTTTTGTTAAAGCCCGTGAATTAAAGCTGAAAATCTAGATTCATGCTTTACTGCCTCATTTTAAGTAAATTTTAACAGTGTAGAGAGGAAAAATACTCACTGTAGTTGGGTATAGCCTTACAATTCCAAGTTACTGTTGGAGATTTGTGCTTGTGGTCATTTCTATTGAGGGAATATTGAAGCCAGAACTACTGGATGTCTATTGCTATGGTCCAATAAAGCAAGATTTGTCTGCACACTGATGCTAGATAGTAGTCTTTCTCCGTGCACATGCCAGTAATGTGGCAACAATGTAAACTTCAGAAAGTGAAGTTCTCTGATTTTAAATAATCCCAGCAGGACTCACAGCTGTTGAGATGTGATTCTCACCTAACCCTGCCGTTATCTATAATTGGGTACCACCGAGGTACGAATGACTTGCACCACCAGCCTTTATACACAGCTGATATTTGAGATGGGCTGGAGGTTGTCAGTGTGTTGTTTAACAGATGTCAGGTTATAGAGTAATATTTATGTGTAACTCAGTGTAATCTGTTGGGCACCTGAAAACTTCTTACATAAATGGAACTGGTTGTGTAACTTTGCTGCATATTAGTAAAACACCATATAGTGGTACGCTGGCTTAAAATGGACAAACTCAAATGCAAAAGAAATGCCCCCCCCCCCCCCCCCCCCCCCCATCTTCACATTTGGATTTCAAGTATAGTTAAAGGAAATCCTGAGTGTTCAAAGGCAGAAGCAAATTTAACTTTACTGACTTTGCTTCTTAAAAATGTTCTTCTTAGTCTTCAAAGAAGTAGACTCCTTTTGACTACACATACCTCAACTGTGCGCTACATGAAATAATCTACATTTAACATCATATCTAGGCTTTGTGGATTGAAAAATCTTTTTTTTTCAGACTCTAGTGCAGCAAAGTTTATAGTGACCAGCTTCTAAAGAGAAACCTGAATGGATTACTTGTTAAATATGCTGGTGGCTTAATGGAATTGACAGTTACATTTTTAAATCTTGTACACAGTATGGGCTGCTGAGCTCTTCTATAAAGCCCCATACAGAAGTCCCAGTCCATTTTTTTGTGGCTGTTTTAAGTCATTCAGTGATTTTGTCTCAATCCTATACCTTCAAAACTATTCTGCAGTTCCAGATTCTGGCTGTTTTTGTCCATTTTCCCATTTAACATGGATGATCATGAACAAAACCAAACTTATGCATACTATATGTTTGAAAGAGAAGAGGCCAGTTGGAGAGGAAGAGGGATGTCTGTTTGAAATACACTGAGTAGATGTGAATATAAATTCAGACAGCAGGCCATTTCATGTACTTGGCTACTGGCCTTTATATTTGCTTTTGTCAAAATCTTTTGTCAGATATAAAGAGATAGTAGTAGTGTAGTGGTAGTCATAAAACATTTATAGAACAGCTTTGTCAATAAGGACACAGTATACTCATTATTTATACTGTTTTCACCAAATCATATTGTTCTATCATTGTATGATTTCTTTATTGCCTGTGACTAGTTTTATAGGTATTGCTTGCCCTGGTTAAGAAAATGTTGATTAATAGTGCTTTATTGTGTCTTCAGCAGGTTAAAATAGTTTTTTGCACGTGTGTGTGTGTGTGTGTGTGTGTGTGTGTACCTGGTCTGCCTTTGAGCTGTCAAATACAAATACAAAATAATTTTATGTTATAAAAAGGGTACACAGGGGTTCTTTTGGTTTTGGTTTTAAAATAACTTTAAATGCAGTCTCAACTGTTTACTATCAGCAGAGTACAGACGTCAGTAAGCTATAAAATACACGGGGAGGGCTTTAGTTTTTGTAGTTTTTAGACTTATTTTTAGTTCCTGTCTGAATATTGTTACTGAAATAAAATGTTCTTCTTGCAAAGGTCATCAGCTTCTACTGGTGCTGTGATATAAATCTGTTGGGCATATTTATGTCCAAAAAGAGAGAACAATGGTCACTGTGACAGTAAGGTCACTATTATGCTGCAGAGAAAAGACACAAAGATGGAAATTGGAAATGAATGGGAAATTGTGAGAATGAGACACGGCGTGCAAGAGTAAATTATCATTTGCTGTAAAGTCGCAAAATATTAAACTCAAGGTTATCGGGGCTCCAGGGTCTTTCCACTTCCAAATCTTTAAACATCAAAAGTGTTCCTGTAATGGCGCTTCTTCTTATTTTTATGGACAGACTGCAATTTGCACTCCGTGGGTATAGTGCAAAGCATCTATCTATCCTTGTGTGTCTTTGAAGTAGGGTATGTTCTATAATTATTATTTTTTTTTTTTTGTATTGTGTATAAAAAAATTTGGTTATTGCCAGTCTTTTCACTCATTAAAACTAGTAGGGTAGCAAATGCTAATTTAGGCTTGAGGGTTTTGTCAGAGATTGTGCAAATTTGCCACAATCAAAAAGATGACTTCTTTAATTGTTTTCTTTTCAGGCTCAGCATTTATCTGTTTAATACAAAACGCACTCACATGGTAGAGTAAGGTAAGCATTAAAAATGCTTAAAATGCAGGACTTCATTTGGTTTCGAGGTAGTCTGTCATTAAACACTTTGATGCGCAGCACTTGATGAAGTGTCTGGTGTGTTTATCGATTGTTATGATAAACACACCACCACACACAAATTTTAGTCTGTGTCACCGCAGGAATGTGGACTGGTAAACTGAAAATGTTCTGTACTACATCTCAGAAGTCACAACAAATATATATGCCTAGACACACATGACATACTGTTAACATCCTCTTTGCTACTATACTACTATATTGGCACTTTATTTAAAACATAAGTTAAATGCTTCATGATGATATAATAACATGACTTTACTAAATTTAGTCTAATAAAGTTTAATACAATGAGTGTAAAGATTTTAGCTCCTCATTATTAAAATAAACAGATCTAATTAAGCCTTATTGTGCTGAAAACGATCCATGTTTTAGAGCAGTTTTGTAAATTGAGCCTTCCAGTGGTCAAATAGTCCTTGTTGTGGGATGTGGTGTTTGCCGTAACAATGCTAATTAAGCCAGGGCTCTTTGTTTGCTCAAGGGAAAGTCTATTTATATAGACGAGGTGTAGCAACATTATTTGCCCTTATTTGTGTATTTCTTTATTTGCAGGGTAAGGGCTTGGTTTCCATTATAAAACAGAACTGAAGACTGCTATTTAGAGGAAATAAACAACTGAGAAGGGGCAGTATACGGGTCAAGCTTATCCAGTGTCATTATTTTCTTACTGTATTGGATTTCTCTCTTTGAAGTCATCAACAGGCAGAGGCTGTTTCCATTAAATAACTTGAATGAAAGATGTGTATTTATATGCCACATTACCCTTGAATACAGTGTGGTGCTGCCTGCTGATGTCACTGCAAGATCTCACCATAGTGCCTGGTACCCTTGAGGAAAAGATTTACTTTATTTCTGAGTGTTTTTTGGGGTTTTTTCTAGGCCTTGGATTGCATCACAAAATCATTTCACTGCATACTTGTATTACAAAAGTATATTTGTATTTTTATACTGAATATCACAGAGAAACTGGGAGGATTGGAATGCTAACCTGAGATAAATTGTGTGTGTGTGTGTGTGTGTGTGTGTGTGTGTGTGTGTGTGTGTGTGTGTGTGTGTGTGTGTGTGTGTGTGTGTGTGTGTGTGTGTGTGTGTGTGTGTGTGCGCGCGCGCGCGTATATATATAAAATCCAAGTAGAACTTATTGTCCTCTGTTTCTGCCCAGATTCTGGCCAATGTTATCATTTTCATGTGTGGCAACATGGCTGGGGCATACCATAAGCATCTGATGGAGCTGGCACTTAAACAGACCTACCAGGACACCTGCAACTGCATCAAGTCCCCAATTAAACTGGAGTTTGAGAAGAGACAACAGGTAGAGTGGTTAACTCTTAATTTCCACTGAACCAATGAACACCAGGCAATAAATTATTTATGATGGTGCTGTTCATTACAGTAAATGTTACAGTGATGACTTTCAGATTTTAAACATTAGCTTATTATGCAGTACTTACTATGTAGTAGAATGGGATGGGACATGTCGGGACCTTATTAGCTTGACTAATCTTACAACCTTGTCTGAATATTTATGTCATCTTTTTCCTTCCACTTGAGTGGTCATTTCATGGAATAATAATTTTTTTAAAAATCCACTTCATCTTAACTCTTTAAAGTTTTTCTTTTCTATATATTTATGCATGGTACTTAGTGGGTCCATAGTGTAGTGATCTGCATATTGCCCTAACAAGGGAAAGATCCCTGGTTTGATTTCAGGAGGAGACAAAATACCTTTAGAGTTGCGTCAGGAAGGGCATCCACTGTAAAAAGCCTGCCAAATCAAACATGCGGAGCTACCTGCTGGGGCGTTCCCCTTGTAAATAAGGGAGGAGCTGAAAGTAGCGTGTGTGCTGTACTCAAACACTCACTCCTAATATCCTATATTTGCCATAAAACCAATCAGCTCTGGATTTAGCTGATTTTGGAACGGCCATAAATCCACAGAGGATTTTGTCAGATTAACATTGCACAGAATGTAGTAATTGTTTATGACTTCAATTACTGTGTGAATATATCCAACTATGTTGTTATCTACAACAAATTACTCCATTTACTCTGGGAGGCACGTTCTGCTCAGGGTAATCTTACGTGCATCCACTTGTAATATTTTGATTGTTTTATATACATGACATTTTGGATGATGCTGATTGGTTTTTGACATAGTTTTAGGAAATGTGATGTGATTGATGCACTACAATTATAAGTTCTATTACTGACCAGCCTGCTTTCATTGCTTTTTGAGTTTTCACTACATGCGCATGCATTACATGCAAAGTTGGAAGCAGTTAAATGCAATAATACTAATTTGTTACTAATGCTTTCAAGTGGCGCAGTGAGATACATATTAGTAGTTTTAGGAAAGGGTTAAGGCATACCAATGTGAGAGTCTGGGATCTAGCTTGCTTTTTACTACAGCTTTTGGTGAGTTGTTTAGTGAGATGATGTGAATCCAGCTGCTGTTGTGAAAGCCCAGGCTTAGGGATGAGCTGGTTTTTCATATGGTAAATGCAGCTTGTGGTGTTAGAACTGCCATGAGTAAAACTGAAAATGTCTGGGGTGGAGCATTTCACAGTAGCCCTGGAGTGCTGCTGCTGCCTGTGACAGATGGTAGTAACTGTGCAGAGACACATTCCTCCTGGGTGCTCATTGCACTCATAATATATGCTGTTTGCTGCACTGCATGCTTTTATCCAAAGTGCTCTGCAGTACAGTGAGTGCATACATTTTCACTGTGAGTGGTCCAAGTGGACTATGTGAATTCATCATACACCAAAATCACTAGTAGTATTCATCCGCAGGAAACATAGCCCTCTCTACCACACAGAACCCTCTGGACACGCGATGCGGTGAGATAATCAGTAGTTGTCACGTTTGGGGTGACATATTTAAGCATTTTCTCCCAACTTCTCCTCACCCTAAAGGTCAGTTGCTTGCTAAGTATTGGGAAGGTGGCTCAGAGCACAGCAGGAGATTCAAAGAAAAACAGGGAGATGGTTAAGGTATCACTAAAGGAGAGGGGAAAGGAGTGAATAAAGGCTGAATGTAAATTGTGAGCACTGGCGAGAAAATAATGAACTCTGAATTTACTTTGCGTCTCAGGAAGTTAATGTGATGCACTCTAGTGTCTTTAAACTTCAACATTAAATTGAATTCAGCTCATTTCCATTGACAGCTTACACTTCCTGGTGATTATACACAGCTCATAGAATTTAAGTATAGATAACACAGAGTCAGTTAAACTTAAGGGATATCAGTGTGTCCAGTTAGGAAGCAAAAAAAAAAAAAACACTGTTAATCCATTTCACCTGCTTTGGTGCACTGGAGAGGCAGTTAACTGAGAACACCAGAACTGCAGCTCCACCAGCGATGCCTCGTTTTTTGTTTTGTTTTTTGTGCATGAGAGCAGGTTCACACTGAGCACATGTGACAGTCGTGAAAGGGTCTGGAGACGTCGAGGAAAAGCATTATGGTGCCAGTAGCAGAACTGCCAGTTCTGATGTTATCTGGAGAATGCCAGTCAATCTGCACTACATGGGGATCTGTGAGCACATCCGAAAGAATGTTAGGTTCTCGTGCTACCCTCATATACTCTGAACCTGACAGTTTGGTCAAAGACATACATGAGTAGTCCAGTGGAGGTCATTTTGAGACACGGGAAGCCTTTCCTTCTTGTGACAATATTTATGGTCAGGAAGGTGAAGAAGAGAGCAACGGTCTGTGGCCACCATGTGCCAAGCCATTCCCTTTTTGGGAGTCTTTTTGTTGCCTCTGCAGTGCAGCTGTTGTCACTTTTATTTGCACCAAAGCGGGTAAAATGGATTCACAATGGCTTATGTTTCCTAAATGAAGCTTAACTGACTGCAGTGTATTTTTTAAACTTAATATGCATGTATATTGTGTGTCACCTCATGCTTTCTTGCTTAAGTTAAAGCTGTGAGTAAATGAAGCAAAGAGATCCTGAGAGAATATACTCCACAGTTAAAACAAATCGGTTATGTTTATGTCTGCATTACTAATACTTTTTTTTTTTCCCTCTGTGTTTACTGCCATTAGGAGCGTCTCCTACTGTCCCTGCTGCCAGCTCACATCGCCCGTGTGATGAAGGCTGAAATCATCCAGAGATTAAAGGGTCCAAACTTTGGCCAGATTGAAAACACAAACAATTTTCACAACCTCTATGTCCAGAGGCACACTAATGTCAGGCATGTATCAGTTACTCGGATTTATCATTTTATAGCCAAGTTGTTTTTCACTGTACTTGAAGTGAGTTGGTTCTGTATTTTCTGGATAGTTCAGATTTCCGTACAGAGTAGATACATAGTAATGTATATTATTTTCATATCTGATGTTTCCTAACCTGTGGAATCCATAAAATCATTAAAGTATATCCATTACTGTTTTTTCTGTCTCTAGCATACTTTATGCTGATATAGTAGGATTTACGCGGCTGGCCAGTGACTGCTCCCCTGGAGAGCTTGTGCACATGCTGAATGAACTGTTTGGCAAATTTGACCAAATAGCTAAGGTAAACATTTGCCTACTCTGCTCTTGTAATAAATTGTTGTCCAACCACGCGCTAATCTTCATTAGAATAACAAAACACACCTCTTATACCTACTATACTGGAAAGTGTTTTAGTCACTCTCAAATCTTGTGAAGAGTCTCTTTGAATGCCAGTTTGTCTGAATTGGTTTAGTTTAGTTTTTCATTCAGTAACATGTTGTGAATTCTTAAAAATGTCACGTATGTCTCTGCATCTTTGAATCATCTATTCCAGTCAAACAAATGTGGTCAGAATGAAAATACTGTATACTGAAATCAGCCCTGTGGCATTGAATGAGGAGTAACACTGATTACAACACATTTTTGACTAGCTTTTAATGCTACATCATCCAATATGGTTAAATTTTTTTTGCCTCAAATACATTTTTGTCTTATTCTTGCAAATACCTTATACTCAGGTGTTTGTTGGTTAGATACCAACAAATATCTGATACAATTTGTGCTGCCGGTTTCCTAAATAGATCTATTTTTTCTCAGCAGTCTTCACTTTGACTCATAAACATGTTTACATAACATCAGGTTATGATAACAAACTGTCAAAACAGGATCTTTTTTCTTTCACTGATATTGTGATACTGATATCACACAACCTGCTTCCAAAAAAAAAGTTGAGATGTTCTGTAAAATGCAAATAAAAATAGACTGGACTGTATTTTTGGAAATTCCTCATCTTTTTTTTTTTTTTAATTCCTGAAAGCAAATAGAAAGTAAACCTATATTTCAGTTTAAATACTTTCCTTTTTATTTGCATTTCTCACAGTGTGTTCTAGCTTTTGGAAGCAGGGTTGTAAATAGACAAAACTATGATAAAATTGAGGCTGCAATTTTTTCCATTTTTAGAGAGTAAGGCCCATATGAGAATTGTATGCAAAATATTTATAAAATCAAATTAAATCTTACCTGACCTTGTGTATCAGAGACTATGTTTCACCTTTCTATATGCAGGAAAATGAATGTATGCGGATCAAAATCCTTGGTGACTGCTACTACTGTGTGTCCGGCCTGCCGGAGTCGTTGCCGAACCATGCTAAAAACTGCGTGAAAATGGGTCTAGACATGTGTGAGGCCATTGAGTAAGTGCTGCTTAAGAGTAAAATTGTTTGTTTTGACATCAGTGAATCACTGATGTAAAAAATATGTTTTGTGATGGGTTCAGATCAATAGTGTGGTTAATGGAAAACAGAAATAAGAATTAGCATATTTATTAGCAGACCTACACAGAACTGTATGAGTATAAAAGTAAATCTAAAAGGGCTTACATTATAGTTGTTGCAGTTTTCCATCATTTTTAAAAGTTGTTCCACTGTTTTGTTTTTACAACATATAGGTCTCAGAGGGATGCATTTGCTCTTGTTTCCTGACAGGATAGATGGCATGCACAATAATTTTTTTGTTGCTCCACATTAACGAAAGAAAATGTCTGATGCATGACAGGAAAGTATGGGATGCCACAGGGGTTGATATCAAAATGCGTGTTGGTGTGCATTCTGGGAATGTCCTGTGTGGTGTCATTGGACTTCAGAAATGGCAGTATGATGTTTGGTCACATGATGTCACACTGGCCAATCATATGGAGGCAGGTGGTGTACCGGGGTAAGTGAGAAGCATATATAAGATAAGAAAACAATGTCGCTATATCACACTTTCTCTGCACCAGTGTTGTCTGGTTAGTTGTTTGCTATACATACAGGAGGAGACCATTCATTGATTAAATTGTTCATTTTAAGGCGAGTCCACATCACCTCAGTGACACTGGAGCACCTAAATGGTGCCTATAA
This sequence comes from Archocentrus centrarchus, assembly GCF_007364275.1. Lineage (NCBI taxonomy): Eukaryota > Metazoa > Chordata > Actinopteri > Cichliformes > Cichlidae > Archocentrus > Archocentrus centrarchus. The sequence continues at coordinate 16,347,239 of NC_044361.1, read as the reverse complement.
GGTGGAAGATGGGGATGGACAAGAAAGAGACCCCTACCTGAAGGAACATGGAGTCATCACGTATCTGGTCATCAACCCAAAGGTATCATACAAATGTTAGATCCAGTAAAAGAGAAGACTGGACATTGAAGAAAGATGCAGTAACATGACATTTCTTATACATGTTCCTAAACAGGTTGCGCGTCAGAGCCCACAGCATCATTACCGACCCAGGAACACTCTATATGGAGCCAAGATGAGAGCCTCTGTCAGGATGACCCGCTATCTGGAGTCGTGGGGAGCAGCTAAGCCCTTTGCCAACCTGCACCACAGAGACAGCATGACTAATGAGAATGGGAAGATCAACACTGCTGTGTGTAATTGCTTTCTATACAAGTTTTTTTTATTTTTTTCTAGTTTATCAGAAGTTCATCTCTAGCTGCTAACTTGTCTCTCTTCTCTTGTGCTGTGTTTAGGATGTGCCGATGGGGCAGTATCACTTCCAGAGGAGATCAGAAAGGCAAATTACTCGTATTACAGCTCCACACAGTTTTCTTTGATAGGATTATTCTACAGCAACAAAATGTTTTGATAAGGCTAGGTTTATTTATTTATTTATTTAGCTTCACACTTTGATGCGTGTGACTAATGCTATGTGAACATAAAAGATACATTTTGTTATCTATTAAAGGACGAAGTCTCAGAAAAAACGGTTTGAGGAGGAGTTCAACGAGAGGATGATCAGGACTTTTGATGGGATAACTTCACAAAAGTAAACATTATTACACATGTAAACACATATTACCTATTTTAATATATTCTAAGAACAGAATAGTATATTGTAGATCGACCTACTACTGATAAGGTGCTGTTTTCTAATATTGCAACTGAACAAACACAATACATTTCTGAGCATACACCTATATTCTTGCTGCTTTAATCTTAAACATTTTTGTGCATTCATTTACTTATAGTGGTACCTGTATTCTATTTTTATCCACTCTATAACACTGCCTTTTATGCTTGCAGACAGTGGCTGAAGTCTGAGGACATCCAAAGAATTTCACTATTCTTTCACAACAAATCCTTAGAGAAGGAGGTAAGAGGCTTTATGAGCTGCAGCTCTCCTTGAAATCTTGTACATGCCATAGATTTATGATGTCTAAGTGCATAGTTGAGAAACTTCTGAAGTAGATTTTAAAATCCTTTTTCATGATTCCTAACCATTTTTTTTTTGTTGTTGTTTTTTTTGTTTTTTGTTTTTTTTTTAATCTTTTTAGTACAGAGCAACAACCTTGCCGGCCTTTAAATACTACGTCACCTGCGCCTGTTTGATCTTTTTCTGCATTTTTATCGTCCAGATTCTGGTCTTGCCAAAGTATGTGCATTTTATATTCATTTATAATAGAACTGTAAACATTTTTTTACTCAATGAGTTAGTGTCAGTATGGTGCAATAGTACACTAAACTTGAGTTTTGTCATTGTCCCTTGACAAGTCATCTTGAAGAAGGGCACATTTTTGTTTGCTTGCACATGATATAAAACTTCATGACAAAGCATAATATTAAACTTTGATATTTTTTATTTATTTGTTTGTTTGCAGAACAAGAGTCTTGGGAATATCCTTTGGAATGGCTTTTCTCATCCTTTCCCTTATCCTCTTTATATGTTTCATTGGACACCTCCTGGTGAGTAGTGTATTTATGTAAATTAGATTCCTGCTGGCATCTTTCTGCTTAGTCTGTTTACATTAAAGTTCCTATTTGATGAGGATCAGCCTGCTCTTTAATGTAGCCCTCGTGTTCTTAATGTTTATGCTAATGTCACACCAAAGGCACATGAGTGATCCAAGTGGCTCTCTGGTCAGCTTAACAGTCCATTAAGTGACCCTCAAGTCAACAAAAGCGCCACTCTGGTGTAGCCTTGGGGCAATGGTGCTTTGGCCACAGTTACTGTGTATTACTTCCTATAATGAAATTTTATGCTACACATTTTTATTATCATGTTTGTAATGGAATCATTTGTTTCAGAAAATAATTATGGAAAATTTGCATTTTGCAATCACAAAAATGTGCCAGTGGGAGTGTGAAAGTTCTAGTGGTGATCTACTGACAATGTGCTAATTTATAAACAAAGAGAGAGCCAGTTCATTTCAGTAGTGACCAGTGTTCTTCTAGCAACAAGCATGTGAACCAGCGGGTCAAAAATGAGCAGATCCATGCTAACAAAAATAATACAGTACAATAATTTATTTGCTTCTGTCTGAAAACAGCATCGCAATTCAGATTAATTAGAGGCAGCCGAGAAACTCTGTGTGTGGTCCTGTAGGTTAAGACAGCTGTTCTCGGGGTAAATGATGGCTCAGGTGGCGTGTAGGATTCAACCTGAGGAGGGCTACATTATCACCAACTATTCCACTGTATAAAACCTGGGTTACAGCTGACCTGTATGTGTAGAAAAAAAAACAAGCATATCCTGTGTTATTACACAAACATGTGCATTGCACTTTTTTGTTTGTTTTTCCTACCAGGCTGTGTGAGGCTGCTGATATTTATTAAACTCAATATTGAAATCAATATTGAAATTTAATAAGCCAGGGGCTTATGGAAACTGTTCCAATCTTTGAAAACTTTAAATCTTTGCAAGTGTGAATCAGCTGCTGGTTCTAAACTCGGCTCTCTGTGGATGTTGCTGAACTCTTTAACAATAAAAATACACACACAATAAACCTGTTGTCTTTTAGCAAAATTATTCGGCATTGCTGGGTCGTGTTCTACACTGTAAAAAAAATCTCGACAGTTTTATCTTTAGAATAAACATGACATATTCATGAAATTATGTTATACTCGTGACTGTATTTTTACAGTCCTTTTGTGTGGAAAAATAATGGATTTCCTGTGAAAACATGAAAAAAATTATTCACAGGTCATTTAGACATGTCAATTTATGGTCTGTTTTTGTGAGTTTAGTGATATTTGACATATTTAAAAAATAATAGGAAAATACCGTAAAATTTCTATAATAAATTCTGTTAAATCACAGAGTACTTTTTAACAGTGTATTCCATCATGAAAGTATCTGCTTATTGTAGAATTTGTAATATCTCAGAAATGCTCCTTCTCGGACTCCTGTGTAATAATTCTGAATCAGCCCAAATTTTATGGTTCCTTTTGTAAGACAAAATACAAATCATACAACATTTCAAATGCCCCATGTGACTTAGATAAACTTTATAATATTTTTCTCTTAATTCGAAGCTGAACATCTTTGCCCAGCCAGTTTACCTTTTTTTTTTTTTTCCCTCCACACATCAAGATGATTTACTGTGCTGTCACACAAAGTTTAGACTTATTTAGCCTTTCTTACCAAAAGCTTGTAACATCTATGCTAGTGGATTTCTTAGAAAGGTCAAACATCCCTTTACTGATAAAATTAAATCGGGAAAAAAAAATCAGGATTACAAAAATGTATTGAAGAACAGCAATACAAGAAAATTGCATTAAAAGGTTGCTCCAAATGTTGTTGATTTTACCAGACTCTCCATTTGTACATGGAGTGATTCAGAGATGTCTAGACCATTGTGTCTTTCCCTAAGCAGCAAAGTTAAGAGCAACTAATTAAATCATTGGGATAAATGCTTCACTGTCACTTGATGAAGCGATCTGGATATTCTGCTGGTTCTGTGAATTTGTACCTTCACATTTTGTTCATAAATCAACTCGGGAAATTTCACGAACTTTTAATGAACATTTTTTTTGTTGTTGTTGTTTTTTTAAGTCCTATGGATAAGTATTTTAATGGCTGTTCTAGAATTACAGAAAAAAAGTTAAGTGATTTGGGTTTTCACTCTCATTGGTTCACTGAGGCACACACAGAGCTCAAAGCAGTGCTGCAAAACAAAAAAAAACAACTGACTGTAACTGATCTAGCACAGGAAGCATTCATGCTTGAATCAATAGAAGCTTAGTAACAAATAGTGAACATTAAAAGTGGCTGTGTTGTGCAGCCCAGGTTAGTAATTAGAAATGAGGTGCATGACTGCACAGTCTGTATTGCTCTTAAGTCATGCTAATGGGGCTCTAAGTAATATAAATTTTTTTTGTGAACCAGAATTTGAATCTACTTATTATACCCGTTTTTCTTTAGCTTAGTTCTAATAAAAGATCTAATAAAAAAATTATCACTGGTGTTGATAATTAAATTTACTGACTTCTTGAACACTGCTGTGCATGATGACATCACTTGAAGTTGTGATTTTGTAGTTCTGTTATTGAATGTATGTTGAAATTTATGCAATATGCCATTAATTTACTTGGACCCCTCTCCATGATTATTTGGCTCCTGAAATTGTTTCTTTGCCCTGCTGAGGCGATAAAGGTTAATCAGAAGGAAGTGTTATGTTTAGTTTAGTTTATGTAACGCAATTCTCTTTAGTCAACAAAAGTAATGAACTTGCTATTGTGCATGTGCCTGCAGAGATGCCTACATGCATGATTATTTTAACTAGCTCATGCACACTTATACATCTCTCTGGCTTTCTTTGTGTGTGGCACATTTGTGACATTATAGCCCAGCTCCTTCATGTGTGTGTGTGTGTGTGTATGTTCCTGCAGCACTGCAGTAAAAGCACCTCCACTTCTTGGACGTGGCTGCTGAGGTCATCACTTATTATTGCCAACAAACCATGGCCCCGCATCACTCTCACCATGACAACCACAGCTCTAATACTTACAATGGCAGTCTTCAACATGGTAAGCTTCTTTTTTTTTTTTTTTATGTGCAGGTACTTCACTGAGTGAGTGGTACCCCACTCTCCCAGTGGTAACTACAGTATAATTACAAAGTAATACAATGGAGCATGGAATCATGCAAAAGCAAATCAGCTTCTTCAAAATTCTGTTATTAACACAACTTTACTGTACATAATACTGATGAATAACATAAAATATAGCTTCATGTATAATAATAATAATAATAATAATAATAATGCAATAACCACAGCAATCAATATCCCAGTGATCATGCTTGGAACCTGTGGGAAACATTTGTGCCATTTTTTGTTTGTTTTGTTTTGTAAATTAAGTCTGAAGCATATTAAACCAAAGAATCACCTACAAACTAAATATCTTGCATTGTTTTCCTTGCAATGAGTTTATCAATTGGCTCCTCAGACCAGAACGTTATTCTCCTTGCACTGGATAAAAGTGCCAACACTGTTTGCATGCAGTGATGACAAAATGCTGTATCTAGCAATTACATTGCTGCATTGCTTCTCTGTATTCATTTTCAGATTTGACTGAGGTTTAGTTTTGCAGAGAAAGATGCTCACCGAAACATAAACCCTCAGACAAAGGTGGGATGGAAGCCTGAGGCTTGAAAGGAAGCTGCATGATAAAGCACAATGTCAGGACCCTGGTTTAGACCTTCACACAAATCGATTCCAGAGATTATAATCGTATTTTGCGTCTGACTTGGGTCAGTCGCTCAGGGCGTATGAACCAAATTAACCTGGCTTTGCTCAGTGGGGCAGCCAATCCTCATTTTATCCTGAAGGTTCACTTTAACCGACATTGTTGAATGGTTGTCACTATTGGCCTCTTATCTAACAAGATTCTATTTTCCTCCTGCAAGTCTAATGCAGACTACTTCATCTTGTCCCATGCTCACGTGCAAAGAGACAGACAGAAAGCATATTTATAATTTGCATGACAATTCTCTGGTTTGTTTTCTGTGTTTCTGAATTTCTTTTGACTTTGTGTTTTTCTTCTAGTTCTTTCTAAAAGACAGTGCGCTGATGCCAATTCCTAATTACAATTCATCCAACACCAGTGAAACACTGGTTCACCATAATGAGGAACTAATCACCTGTTCTGGGAAAAACAATTTCTACCTTCCTGTGAGTGAAGACAAACATCATTATCACACTTTATTTATGAAACTTGTTACATTCTTTTTCTTAAGTTTAAAATTACTCCACCTTCTTCTTCTGTATAGTATTTAATTTACAGTTGCATCCTGGGCCTGATCTCTTGCTCAGTGTTCCTGAGGATAAACTACGAGCTGAAGATGATTATCATGCTGACAGCAGTTGTGGTCTACAATGTCATTATTCTACAAACACACGCCTCTCTGCTGGATGAATATAGCAGGTTTCTGTACAGGACAAAAAGGTAGGCTTACAGCAACAAACAAGAACACTTCAGGAGAGAATGAGATGGATGAAGGCAGTCAAGGAGGGTTAGGAGATTGTTGTGGCAGCCTGAGGAGAGAGGAGGAAGTTCTGAAGAAAGAGAAAAATAAATAATTACTTTCTTTTTGAAGCTATAAGACAAAATAAAAGGTGGATGTTTACTTTGAGGTTAAAAAGCAAAATAAATACACCAGTTAGTCAGTAAACAAGTAGACAACTAATTTAGAGTTGTAAACTATGATTTAAAAGGTTGGAGAAAAGGCTTTAATGGATATGTTCCCCATGGACCACTATTCATCCACCCATATAGGAAGAAATGGAGAAGAAAAATTGTCATACTTTGATTTAGTAATACACATGCCTTCCTTTGTATTTTTTTTTTCATATGTAGTACACTTATAAAAATAAGTATGAATCAAGTAAACATGATATAGTACAAGAAAGATGTAAAAGACGTCAATTTTGTGTACTGTTCCTTCTCCCAGAATAAGCAGCACCAAAACCAAAATGCTTTTCTACATTTTTATGGCTACTTGTGTTAAATTGAGCTGATAAAAGACATTTTTCTAGTTTTTGGAAAATTCAACCAGCACTTAAGGGAACCTAGTCTTGCCACCATAATATTAGTTGGATGCTTTTGTTTAGAAGATGTGAAGGAAAGCTTTGCGCTGTACTACATCCTCACATTGAGCTGAGCTGCTAAGAGAGAGTGTAGAGATGATGAGACATGAATAGACAAATCCAGGACCCCCCCCCCCCCCCCCCTTAAAGATTAAAACATCAATTGTAATGTCACTAAAAATGTGCATTTCTCCTGAGCTGAAAGACATACTCGAAAAAAAAAATTCTGAATTTAATGTCTAAAACAAAACTTTCTGGAGCGTCGTTAAATAAACTTAGCACAAAAAGTAAGGAAATTTGTGTTTGCTTGATGATTTCTTTGTTGTAACAATGCTTCTTGCCAAAAAATCTTATACCATTGGAAGCCTGTTTATTTCCCTTTAAATTGTGCAACATTTGCAAGGAAAATGCATTTGTGGGTTGAGCAGGAGAGTTGAGTATGTGAGTTACGCCCATGAAATATCTGTACCACTGCCAAACAGCTTATTCTGCTGTCGACTCTTGTTTTGAGCTTCTGGTACCCCAGGTGTTGACAATCAGGTGCCTGACTGGTGCCTGATTAGCAGCACCTGTGACCATGGACTCTGCTACACCGGTCAGTTGGTGTCTGCTCCAAGTATGCCATGTTTGACTGATCTGGATAGTGCCCGTGCCACTGGGCAAATTCAAGCTGGTGTTCTACAAAACTAAACTATAGCATTATTTGAAGTGAACCCTAGTACCATCTCCAAATTGAAGGCCAAGTTTCATGTAAGGGGGGATGTCAGAGACAGGACACAAAATGTTTGTCCTAAGATGACAACACCACAAGAAGACAGTTTCCTCACCCTGTCAGAACTTACGAAGCTTAGGCAGGCACAAATTGGCAGTCAAGATTTGCTGGATGATATGGCTGATGGCTCTCTACCCACACAATCTGAAACAGACTGCACACAGCTAATTTCCAGGCTCGCAGGGCTGCCAGGAGGCCTGGCCTAAACCCCACCGAACACTTGTGGGATCAGCTTGGGCGTGCTGTTCGTGCCAGAGTGACCACCATAACCACATTGGCTGGTGTGGCTTGTTCAAATGCTGGTTGAGGAATGGGATGCCAGCCCACTGTGTGTGACCAAGTTGATGACTAGCATGAAGAGGAGGTGCCAGACTGCTGTGGCTGCATATGGTTCTTCCACATGTTGCTGAGGCATGTGGAAGAACCACAAGGGGGAAATAAACAGGCTTTGTTACGGCAAAGAATGAATAGACCAAACACAAAAGTTTACTTTTTGTGAGTAAACATATATAGCAAATAAAAGTCACCAGATGATGACTTCAGAATTCTAAATTGTCTTGTCACTGATGTAACTGTCCCAAACTTTAAAACTGACAAATTGAAAAGCTTTTGATCATTTTTGTTGGAAGAATTCTAACAGCTGTCATCTTTTTAATTAACAAAAAAGAAAAAAAAAACAATCACAGCTGCTGCATGTATCTTTTTCATCTATGATTTTTCTTCAAGCCAACCCATCTTCTGTCTTCAGACATTGCCATTCATTCTGTGTAGAGAACTGTTCAGATGAACCAGTTAGATGCAGAACTCACGTGGTTTTCTTAGCTGTTCACTCTAGCATAGATACGATTAAGGGTAAATACTTAAAATGTGCTTCCTTAAGTTTGGTCTGTGCAGCAGGTTTTCTTAGCATCAGCTTTCAGGCAATATGTTTTGGGCTTTGAGTGTGTGGGAGTCTGTTTACAATACATACATAACAGCTATAGTGTGGTTGGTTGCCTGCTTTGTCATGATAGTGGAAGACTGAAGTTTTTTTTGCAGAGCTGTATCTCTAAGGATCATGAACACTTGTTTATTCCTTCTTGAAAAATGCCTCTAGTCGATACACCCTTGCAGGAGGGCTCACCCCCTCAAATGCATTCAGTAAACAAGCTCTTGTCACAACAAAGCAGAAGCGACTGTCTTAATTTAGTGACAGGTTGGAATAAAACGCTCTGCTAAGCAATCGTGTGGCACATCTCTACTGACTCCAGTCTGATTTTTTTTTTCCAGAAAGTCTTTCTCATCTATAACTTTAGTTTTCTACCCCTCTTTTTTTCAGTCACATCTTTATCTCTGTCTTTGTCTTTTTCTTATCTTAAAAAAAAACATTTCTCTTTTTTTCCCTCTGCCCTTCAAGACCAGGACTTCTCAAAGACCTGAAGACTATGGGCTCTATATCCCTCTTTATCTTCTTCATCACTCTGCTTGTGCTTGCGAGGCAGGTAAGTCTAAGCTGTAATAGTCTGAATGGTGCTGTCATCCGTCTTTGCTGTGCAATGTATCTCTGAAAGAAGAGTAGTTTTCAGCCATGTGTCATTATTACACAATCATTGCACTTTTCACACCAGTTTTTAACTATATTTGCTGTGTTTTTTAATCATTTCCTCTGATTTTGGAATAGCAATTATTCCATGTGATGTGTTCTTATCAGTGGAGCTTGAGAGCATTGTGAAGCTTTAACTCCATCTTTTACATACCTCCTTTTGTATCCCATGGATTCTTTGACCCTTAATGGTCTTTCATAGATGAACACATTTTAATGCCACTAAACTTTTACCTGACTCATGGATTTCTCTCTCGTGTCATGAGAGCAATTTGTAGCTCTGACACTGCTGATTCTGCCTTCCTTTCTGTATTCCTTTATTATCTCAGGGCTTGGTGGAAAAAAATAGCAGCTCTCATTTATCTTCTAAGTGAGAATCAATTAGTGAACTTGGTAGAAATGGTTAAGCTTTTTGGCTGCTGTGACATGCAGCAAGAGAGGCATTTTAAGACCAATTTGTCTAACCTCCCTTAGTTACACAGGGGCAGCGATTTACATTAGCCAGTCTGAAGTTTCTCAGATGTAATTTGAGATTTAGTAGTGATGGAGATGCAGAGCATGTCCCTTACTCTGGCTTGTTTGGGGTTCTGCTAAATTGCTCACATTATGAGCTCAAATTATGATTTACCTTTTACAGCTGGAGCAACAGCTGTAAAAGGTAAATCAACCCTAGAGTTATATTACAAAGCAGTGTACAAAGGTAGTTCACTTTTTTTTTTTTTGGGGGGGGGGGGGGGGGGGGGGGGGGGGTATATCACTATGGTAACTTATGCTGCAGCAGCTTATTGTCATGTCCTGGGCCGTCTGCCCAGCGTTTTGTGTTTAGATTTATTTTCCCTGAGTTTTATTTCCCAGTTTGTTTTGATGTTCTTGTTCCCTTTGTCCCTGTCTCACCTGCATCTATGGTCTTGTGTTGTCTTAACCCTGACCTCCTGTGTTTTCATATTGAGTTTTATTCCTAGTGTTGTGACTAGTCTGCGTCTCTGTCCTGTGTGCCAGTCCCTCGTGTTTAGTCTGCGTGTACCTTGGTTAGTCACTTCCTGTTTTATTTTGCCAGTCTTGTTTTCCCTGTGCTTTGTGTTTAGTTTTGCTTCCCCTGTGTTATTAGTTTCACCTGCTGTGCCCTGCTGTTTCCTCTTGCCCTGATTACCTATTGTGTATTTAAGCCCTCAGTTTTCATCTGTTCTTTGTCGCATCATCGTCTATGTTCCCGTTGTGTGTGTTCCCCGTCCCTTGTATCCTATAGTTTAGTTCTGGCATCAGCCCAGCCCAGTTTATTTGGTTATCTTCACCTCAATAAAAGTACACTAATTTCATCACAAGCCATGACACTTATGTTTGAAATAAGAAATAAGCAGGCACATTATCACTGTCTATAGACCGGTTCTCCAGAAAATATCATCACCATCCTTGAAGATCCCTCAGACCCTGATGCATGGATACCAAGAGGGAGAGTGCTGGGTGAGAGTAGACACGGCAGAAGAAATACTGCTGTTTTACTGTATATCAGAACTCATCAATTAAATGGGATGTAGCCGGTCACCTGGGTTCTACTGTGTACTACCAGCAAGGCTGCTGAAAATGGTTGTCACTGTGGACAATGTGGCTGTCTTAAAAAGCTACATCCTACTGAGAACAGGACCGGATATGGGGTGGATGTTGAAGTACCACATTTTAACATGCATTACTGTGCCACAGCGACACTGTTACCAAATCTTCCCTTGATCTAATAGTACTTTTCAGGTTTAGTGACATAAGAGCATTTGTGTGGCATCACACTACACTGAACATATGCACACTCTGAGTTATTGAGTGTAATAAATAAATCATTGCTAGTGCTTGTGGATGAGTTAATCATATTGAGTTTGAGTGGATAATAAATGTATTTCAAGAACTCAGATTACTTAGGTTCTTGGCAGTATGAAAATGCACCAGGTGTAACTGTATCTACAGCACAAATAATAGATTCCATTTATTAATGTTACACGCTCTTCTGATTTATGTTCATTTGCGTATTTTTGTCACTGGCTGTAACATTGTCACTTACTGTGCTTGATCATAATTCTGTCAGCCTGCAAACACGTTTCTCCTTGGTTGGTGCATTTTTATTTATCAAATCAGTTCACTGCGTATGACAGACAAACGAGGCTGAATAGAGTTGCTGTCAGAGACGACCTGATTTGTGAGTGCCAAAGAAAAGGAAACCCTTACGTGTTCCTCCCAATGTTTAACTCCACTTCTGCATCCTGGAATTGTGGTCTTTAAAAATAACTACATCATTTAAACAAAGCTGCATAAATCACCAGGCCAGACTCATCTTGTTTGACCCAAAGTCATGCTGTGTGAGGTTTTTGTAAACGTGACTAATTTCAGTGCATTTTTTACATTTCATGTCCTTTATGTCCCAAGCCTTGTTGGTTTTTCATATTTGTGGCTGTTTGTATTTTTCTCTGTGACTTCTTGGAAGCAAGCTGTGCAGCTGTACCTTCAGTCTCTTTACCTCTGTGTCCTCTTGTAACAGAATGAATATTACTGTAGGTTAGACTTTCTCTGGAAGAACAAGTTCAAGAAGGAGTGCGAGGAGATTGAAACCATGGAGAACCTCAACCGGGTTTTGCTGGAGAACGTCCTGCCTGCACATGTCGCAGAGCACTTCCTGGCACGGAACTGGAAGAATGAGGCAGGAATTTATTGTGCTTTTATTATAATTTGCAATGCCAATGAATCATCATCCAGATTTTGCTTTGACAGTGACTACACAGCTAATGAATTGTAGAGTAATACAGAGGATTTTTAACTGCTTGTCTATGTGCAAAGTTCTTTTATGTTCATTCACTGTTGCATCACAAAAGCAGGATGTTCAATTCAGGATTTCAGGAGACTTTTTTCAAATACAGAATATTCAGTAGACTGTTTTAAAGTGTTGTATACACAGATATAAAGTTGACTTAGATTTTTATTTTGAAAATGCAAAATTTAAATGAACGTGACACTTGTTTTGTACCATGACAGTGATTAATTAGCTATTATGATGCCAGAACTTTGAGAGGCACAATAAGAGAGTTTACTAACTTACTCGAATGACTCATTCATCATTGTTAATCCCATTACATCCCCTGAGTGCATTTCACGATCTGAGCTAGGAAAAGTAAAGTTTTACATCTAAGGAAGTTTCGATAATGCGGCATCCTGGAGGTCATGTAAGATTAAACAGGAGAGCAGCATCTGCTGCAGAAATCCTGAATGACGAGTCAGCAAATGACTCTATTTCTGCTCTTGAACAGGATCCAAGAACAAGATGCCGCTCTAAGGATTTTAAAGCATCTGTTTTTGGATGGTGGTTTGGGTGATTTGCCTCGTTTCATTCGTCTATCATGTTTCTTGTGTAGTCCAATGATTGCTTTTTTTTACTGAAGAGTGTTGTCAAGTAGTTTTAAGTTTGAATATACACAGAAAACTCACATTATGCAGCCCAGATCACATATTTGTCTGTCAAAATGGCCTCATCTTTCTGTGGTTGATCAGTTTTATAACTGATTTTACAGCATTGTCTTGCACCTGCAAAAGCTAACGACTCCATTCTGTCTTCTGCTGCTTTTCGTCATGCAGGATCTGTACCACCAGTCCTATGACCTGGTGTGTGTCATGTTTGCCTCGATCCCAGACTTTAAAGAGTTCTACACCGAGTCTGACGTCAACAAAGAAGGATTAGAGTGTCTCAGGCTGCTCAACGAAATCATTGCTGACTTTGATGAGGTAAATACTGTGATCACCACAAAAACTGACAGAAACTGTGATACCATTTCATTGCTTTTCTAAGAGCGTGTAATTGGATACCATGTTCCATGCAAGCCCAACGCTTTTGTTATGAATATTACAAAAAGCTTTCACTGGCAGACAAATGGGAGACAAAATACTGAAGAGTACTTCTGCTTACAGATTCATACAGTTAGGTTTTATTGTCTGTTCTGCTATTAATTTGGGTTAATTTGGTTGAGCTGTGTATGTATTTCTGTGTAGTTGCTTTCCAAACCAAAGTTCAGCGGTGTAGAAAAGATCAAGACCATTGGCAGCACTTATATGGCCGCTACTGGGCTGAACACCTCACCGGGGCCTGAATACACATCACAGGTAGGCTCATAACAAACACATCATCTGCCATAATACTATATGCATTATGCTAGAACCTAATGTGATTCTAGTTGTGCTTTTTTATGTTTCCCAGGAGCATGACAGGCAGTACATGCACATTGGGACCATGGTAGAGTTTGCATTTGCCTTGATGGGAAAACTGGATCTTATCAACAAACACTCTTTCAATGACTTCAAACTCAGAGTTGGTGAGGATGGATTCCCAATATATTATCTTACTGTGATAATCGTAGAGTGTGCGTGTGTGTCTGTTTCCAAACTCCTCATGTTAATCGATCTGGATGAAACTTACTAGATAATCTACTTACAATAGGGTACCAGGATTATCAAGACACACAAACAACATAGAAATAAATTTTGCTGAACAATCTTTAGTGCAGTGGCACTTTGAGGTCACTGGAATGCGTTGTCATGCATATCTGTAAATAAGTGTTCATCATACAGGGATGCTAATAGTCCCTGTAATATCTTCCTTTGTCATATACAGTGAATATGTAGCTTGCAAAGATGAAGAGCAATATATGTATTTATTATTCATTTGTTTGGTGTTTCAGAACAGCTGTTTTTGCCATCTGTTAATATACAGTGATATAATGAAGATGAAAAGACTAACATGATATATTAACACATCTGTGTTTTCATACAGTACGTGAACAAAGCGAACAAGCGCTGCTTGCTGCTATATACTAGCAAAGCCTGCCTGTATATATAATTTTCTGAAAGGGAATGAGCTGTAAACTTATTTTATGCATTTAAGTTTACTGATCACACATTCATACAGTATACAGAGACTGTATGCAGAGGTACTGGTACTGTAAGTGGTTTAAATATCAAATTTAGCAGCCAGGACACAACTTCAGATAAATGAAATGGCATAACAAAACAGTATCATTGCTGTTGGGTGAGACTTGCATTCACTGCTGTCTTGGATTCATTATATTCTTTGGAATCACACACAGAGTTTTGTACTCTTTACACACGCCGGGAATTAGCATGCAATACATCCTACACTGCACTGTTATGGACAGTAGCCTTTATGCATCCTTTTTTTGTTGTCTAGAACTCCAGTAAGATGTGGAGAGAATTTTGTTATCTTGACAGACACTGTGAGAAATACACAGATGTCCTAATAACAAGATAAAAACATTTATTTATGCAGTAAGACAAAAATAAAAGGTAGAACAGCAGGCAGGCATACCCCACCTCCCTCTGTGCAATAAGAGTCAGAGTTCGATACCTTCAACCTGTGTCCTAAAATCTCAGCATGGGATGCACCATTAACTCAGCAGTGTGCATGCAAGAAACTGTATATCCCTGCTGCTTCCAGACGGGGCCTAAAATGCTTCATTAAAGAGATACACACACCCTCGCCCACTGGGACTGAACAGAACCAGTGGCTGTGTGACCGTATGCGCCTTCTGCAGATTGCAATTTCCAACAATCTGGAGACTGAGTCAGAATCTCAGGCGAAGAGAGGCCCAGTGTCATCTCAGTGCTGTGAACAACTTCCAGAATGCTGGGGATTAAGCGTTGAGCTGCATTTAGCTCATCCTTCATCTCATGCTCTGATGAAATCTTGTGAAAAGCTTTGGTCATTCTTGAAGCAGCAGGGTTCCTGCTGAAGTCTGCTTTGAGCTGCACTCAATAATTAATCAGTAATATCAACATTTTGATACATTTTCAACAAGTAGGGACTCACAAAAGAATTGAAATACCAGTTTAAATTTGTACCTATAAAATCATAATACATGCTCCATGTAAATGGCAGAGATGGGGACACTGGCTAAAGAGCCAGCTATGAAATGTTTACTAAAAATGTTTTCTTTGTCAGGTATTAATCATGGTCCAGTGATAGCTGGAGTCATTGGAGCCCAGAAACCACAGTATGACATCTGGGGGAACACTGTGAATGTAGCCAGCAGAATGGACAGCACTGGAGTCCTGGGGAAAATACAGGTAAATGAAGGATGATCTGGGAAATATTTGAGACCAAAAAATAAATTTTAAAATATCAGTTGTATTGAAAAACAGAGAAAATGGTTTAAAAAAAAATACCTGCTTGAATATCAAGTATACAGGGTTCTAGCCAGAAAAAAATTTCAGCCCAGTGCCAGTGTGTGTGTTGGCATTAGCTAATTAGCATTAACTTGCTAAATTCAGTGTTGTGAACAGTTGGATAATATTATGTGTGTAATATTCTGTGATAATGGTTGGTCCTGAGTCATTGAAGGCATCTGAATCTAATTGGACCATGTGACTTGATGCCGCTTGATAGTGTGGCTCCCTCTAGTCTGTGTTTACGATGCTCTGAAAATAAGATGCACATTTACCTGCAGTTATTGTTAATAAACTTTCCTCAAGCAACACGTCAGTGTGTTATTCTTGTGAGTCTACGAAGACAAGAAACAAGATAGCTCCTAGAATTTTATGTTTAATAGGAAGCCCAAAATTGTCCTTTGAGCTCCCTTTTTCCTCCACTTCCCCCTTGGTTTCACGCTGGTTGCTATTTTCTCCCGCAAAATCAAGCGTGAACAGGACCCGATGGTAGATTGCAAATTGCGGTGAAATAATACTACAGTACAGCGATCTAGCCACAGAGAAAAAATCAGTCTAGTATGGCGACGGGATGGCATGTGGGGTGCTCGCCCCACTTGCTCATTGCAGTGATATAACAGCCTGCTGCAAGGCAACCTCAGCATGGCATAGCGCCAGGCTATCAACCGCTGGCTAGAACCCTGCAGATGTTTTGGGAAATAGGCCCTTTTTTAAAAAAAACAAAATAAACTTGAGCTCACTGCAACAGGAAAAGCACAGTAGAACAGCTGAAGACACCAGAACATCACTTTGTGTTTTATGTTGATGACTTCTTTCAAAGGACCGGCACGGCTCCTTATCCATACAGAGATATTTAAATGGCAGTACTTAAAAGATACAACTCCTATTTCCTGTCTTTCATTTATAACAGCAAGGACATCTCATCATCTTGGCATCACATGAAATCGTCAAATCTTATTTTATGTTATGTCTGAGCTCTGATAAGAGAGAATGGTTTTTCACCTGCTGCATGGCATGTGGTTGTGGCAATCATTCAGTCTTCAGAGGGCTGTATTACATTTCACAGCCTGCACACATTTGATAGAGCCATCTGCTGTGCAGTACAGCACAACTGCAGGGCTCTCAATTGCATTCCATGATTGCCTGTTGATATTTTAAGACAGGTAGAAGGTAGAAGTAAGACATTTTCTTTCAAAGTATCACTGATATTGCTTACCATATCACTTTTACTCATAGTAAAATCCACAGGCTTCTTAGTGTTGTTTGCTTGTTGTTCACACGGTATTTCATCTTATACTTTGTTCTTTGGATGATGTTGTACTCTCTTGCTTTACAGTGTTTTAATTTACACATTGCATTATACATAAGCTGTGATGTTGACAGTAGCTTTTGGATTTCTTTATCTTTTAATGACTGGATTGGCAGCTCTGCTTGACACACATTTTGGTGTTAGGGCTAAAATGAATGTAAATAGAGTTTAAACAACATGCCTTTACTTATTAGTTAATGGTCAGCAGAATTTTCCAGTGGAGAGCTGAGTATTTTTGCCTGTAGGAATTTAATTCAGTCATGTAAGATGAGCAAAATGGACATCACCCATCTTGTTCTCCCTGCAGGTGACGGAGGAGACGAGTGACATCCTTCTAACCCTGGGGTACATGTGCTCTTGTAGAGGCATCATCAATGTCAAGGGCAAAGGAGAGCTTAGGACCTTCTTTGTGCACACAGAGATGACACGCTCACTGTCACAAGGGAATGTAATGCCCTAAGACTGATTCAGAATATTCTGAATTTACACAGGCATGAAGACTTTTGTTTCAGATTGAAGAGGTCTAAACTTCGCAGTGCTGCTTTTACAAAGTGTGGGGCATAAAAGAACCTGATCTGCAAGGAGGTAAAAATCAGATTTACTGTTGCATTACAAATTACCTACGCCACAGCTGTAGTATTCATTTTGTCACTTATGTAATTGTAAGTGTAGCATGTACAGGAGGTAGGCAGTAACACCTGAAAATATACTGTAATGTGAGTGCAGGAGCCAGAAAAGCCACGGTTGCACAAGTCAGCCTGATGTTAACAATGTACAAGTTCAGTTAGAGTGAAAATCTCCAGGGGTCTGAATTAGTATTCTGCCTCAGTTCTGGGAGGCTTGTGGTAGTCACTTTATTATAGAAATCCCCAATCAGCGAGGTGCATCAAAACCAATCTCATTATACAGGATACAGTTTGGATGCCAAATAACTTTGAATTTGCATGTCTCTAAGATGGCAGCATTTCCTAAGTTGGGAAGACATTCTCTTGTCTCTGTACCTTTAGCTGCTTTAATTGCTTTACTCGACTTGTTAGAGAGAATACATTAACCCTACAGTAACCTTCCTATTTGAACAGCAATTAATGGTTACAATCTAATACCATATTGTCACCTTCTTCAAATAATGGCCCAAGTCAATTTTTTAATGAAAGGTTTATTTTTGCCTTTTTAATGTTTGGGGGTTTTTTGGTTTTTTTTTTTTTGTCATTTCTGAAAAATCTTAAAAAGAAAAAGGCTTTCAAGAGGGTGACGATACGCCAAATTATTAATGAGCAACAAATTTTCACCATTCACCAAATTATTCTTGCCACCAAACATTTTCATTGGTCTACCATTTTCCTGTGCACAAGCGTCAACAACTCAGCAAGTCTTACACAACAGTTTTGGCCAGCTTTGCCGAGCTGCTGTTCTCACTTGACAGGACGGGAAGGGGGGGGGGGGGGTTATGTGCACGCTGCCATTTGGGAACTCATTTTTTTGGTCATTTTGACACCACATAGATGCAATATAATGTCCAGTAAAATTGAAGAATATTTTCAGCACAGTCTCATAAAGACTACAGACTCTTTTTTTTTTTTTTTTAATTTTGTGGCCACAGCGGCTTTATTGGCAGTATAGAGTGTCAGGAAATGGGGGAAAGATATGCGGGTAAATCGGCGACAAGCCGGGACTCCAACTTGCGCCGTCTGTGCTGCAGGGTGGCACATGCATGTGGGCACCTGCTCCACCCCTGAGCCACCTGGGTGCCCTGAGACTGCAGGCTTTGAGAGGGTTATGAATTTAAGTAACTTTTTGACTGCTTTCCCAACTCAGTCAAATTTTAGGGTACCACAAAAGGCCACAGATAAAAAATATGATATTAAAATGAAAGCAAGTGAAAATGTCACAGCCGCTGCTGCAAAGGTAAAACTTGTCTTGTTTAAAAAAAAAAAAAAAAAAAAAAAGAACAGCCAGCAAACAAGATGTACAATGTGTACATAACTCCATCAACCTTGTTAGAGGCACCAAGTCTTAGATGTATTTTACAAACAGTCTAGGACCATAATAGGAAAAAACAAATGAAAAATAGAATCTATGAATATATTCTGATATTCATGCAGGGCAATGTTTTCCAAAACAATCTTTCCAGTTTCTTCTTGGCTGCATTGACTAAAGTGATTAGCACACAGCTCAGATTTGTCAGTGCCTGCTGAAAATGGAACATCTGGGCCCAGTTGCATAAATGATTTGTGGTGTGTACAAATACTATGCATTCATGAAATTTATAAAAAACATTGGGCACCCTTTGCACACTTAAGAGCAGGTGTGCATAGCTTTATGGAGGGATAAGTGGGATAAATATGGAGATTAAAATGAAACAATGAATGCTGAATCTTACAGTAAAATTGTTTTTCTTTTTTTTCTCCCAGGTTTCCTTGGTTGATTTAATTAAAAAAAGATTCCTGATTTTTTTTTTTTTTTTTTTTTTAATCTTTAACAGTATGAAAGTTATAGGATTGTCATCATTCATCCAGAATACTATAGGGTCTTTATCTTACAGTATAAAACACCTTGAGACCACTGTTGTTATGATTTGGCATTATATAAATAAACCTAAATTGAATTCAGATGAAGGATTGTCATTTAAATGCAGTTTACCCAGGCTTTTTGCACAGAGTTTAGAACGATAAGCATAAATGAAAGATCAAGTTTGCTTTTAAAGTACACTCCTGCTTTCTTTTTATCAAAGTAAGTATTAAAATAGTAACCTGTTATTTCATCTTTAGATTCAGTAGGAATATATCTGCAGATCGGTTCATCACTTTGTGACATACGTGAGACTTTTTTGCAAAGGAGGCTGATCAGAATGTGGGAAAGCGGGACAAAGGTCAAAAGTGATCTTCAGACACAACATGAGACATCTGGTCACGCTGGAAACTGATGATCTGTGTTTTATGGCCGATCACTGCATGTGACCCTAATTCCACAGTGATTGAGATTTATGAACCAAACTTGGCATGCACATTACATTACGAACCTGACAGAAAGAATGCAGACTTTGCGGGTACACACAGTTTTATGCACCTGGCTCCCGGTGTTTAGATAACAGGTTCAAGTAAAAATTATTGGATACAAACATATGAGACTTTTTTGGGAAATCTGAGCCTGACCTGTGTACAGGGTAGCTTTAGATCACATATGATGTGGTTTTGTAAGAAAAGAAAATACTACCAAAAAAGTGTTTTGATGTTTTGATGATGCCAATTGTTTTTTGTAAAAACTTAATTAAAATTTCTATGTATTTCAGTGCTACAGAGTGCCTTTATTTGAAAAGGACCAGCTCAGTTCATTGGCATGTCAGGATTTCCAATACTCAGACTTGGTAGGGTGATGAAAATCCCTGCAGTGCATACTGAACTGATATTTTTTCAGCAAATGAAACCATGTAAGTAATCAAATGAGCTGATGACACCACTGCAATCCATGCATCATACAGTAACTATAAATAACTCTAAATCTCTTTGGTTTACCTTTAAAATACTGTACACTCTTGACATTGGGTGAGCAGATGGATGGGTACAATATGGCTGGACTTCAGTGTTCAAATGAATTCAGTCCATGAACCTGCTCAGTTTTTGTTACAGTATGTCTACTTTGCACCACAGTTTCCATTATGTGTTGAATCTCAAATTTTAATTTAAGAGTACAAACAGATGCCCCCAGAGCTGTAATGTTTAAGGTGGTGATCGGATCACTTTTGTTGCGACTAATCTGAGTGAAAAGCAGAAAGCTGAAGACAGAAGGCTTCACACTAGAGTATTAGAACCTTTAATTGCCACAGTACAGACATCCGTGCTTCTGTTGACCTCAAGAAAGAAAAAAAAACAGTGACACAATGTTTTTGAACATGCGAACTCTGGGTCTGACCTTGGCCTGACCACACAAAAAAACGTATCTGACATCAATCACTGACACTGTAAAGAAACGTTAGTCACTTCTTTGGTCCTTCTGTATGGAGCTGCATATTACACTCATGCAAAAATGATACTAAAAATAGATTTAACCTTGATAACAGCTTTTTATCCTGCATACTTCCTATGCCTGTAACTGAGGGAAAATGAATGACAGCTACATGCATCAGTGTTCGTTAAGAAAGAGTCATTTGACGTCACAGAGGAGCGCCACACCGCGTAGGATCCAGAAATCTGGAGGAAGGGAAGTTTTCAGGTCTACAGCTGCTATGTAGTTTATGTCTGTCCTGATGGGCTTCTTATAGATTGGGCAGGAATAGAGGCGAGAATCTTTCACACCTGCAACACAGAAAAGTGAAAAATGGCACTCGCTACACAAAGTGGAAAGAGAAAATCAAAAAAACAGTATTTTTCATGAAAACTAATGAAAGCGAGCAGCAGCTGCCAGACTGTGCGGTAATTATGTTTCTAACTAGAATCATTTCAGTTCAATGAAATATTTACATCAGTGTGGAGATGCCACTGGGACACCCAGCTGTGTTAAAAAAACATCTGTTTTTATGTAGTCAGAATCTGCTCAAATTAGACAACTCGAATAAGGAGAGCACAGTTATTACCCGCAAGTCCCTCAGCACCGTTTTATTGTTCTTTAGACAGGCGATGCTGGTGCTCTTTGTTCGGCCATTAGCAGGAAAAAAACACAGATGGATGCCCTTGTTGCATCTTAGCAAATGATATAACCACAAGGATGGAAATGATCTCTTAGAGTGAGTGAAAATTAAGTAGAGCAGCTTTCAAGACTCTTGCACCTCATGCCTGCACACGTGCATGTCACACACACCAACCACTTATCTACTGAAGCATCGCTACGTTTGAGTGTGTGTGTCTTTGCACTGACACACACTCCAACGTAGCAGGCAGCCCTCTTATGGGAAAGGCTGGGAGGGGACATGGTGTAAACAAACCACATTATGTGTATCATTGGATCATTAGTTCATTTCCCAGGCAGCCTTGCTTGCAGGCATCCATGGGGGTCTGTGTCTGCCTGAATATACTTTGGCCTTATCCAGAACAAACACTGTGCCACATACTGCTGGTAATCTATTCCCAGACAAAATAAATAGCACTTATTCTGCTTGACATTTAAATGTTACATCCAATGAGTGACTGAAAGACAGAAACTGAAAGATCTGCTGCGTTAAAAGATTAGAATCTTTCTCTATTTTCCCTCCACATTGTTCTTAAACACTAAAGCTCACCATTATTCTCAGCATACATCCTGATCACCGGCATCATCTCAAAGAGGACTTTAGGTTTGGAGTCAATTAGTTTGCAGCTACGGCGGTCCCAGCCAGCTCCCTCCAGGTAAAGACCGTAGACGTACACCCCCTCCATGGGCGGCTGCGTGATGTCATCCTTCATCCACTTTGTCACCTCGCTGCACAGCACCATACGATCCAGGGTCCAGCCCTTGTTTGCCCGAGTGATCTCCTATGAGTGCATGTGAATGGCACATAAATGACAAAAGTGACATTTGGAAATGGTTTTCCCACATGAAAATCAATTTTGATAAAAAGGGCTGTAACAATAGGGACAACGAAATAAACTACTGGAAGATAAGCACACTCTATCATCGGAGTTGTTTTGTGAGATGATGTTACAGGAGAGGAAAAAAACAACTCCAATATGACAAAGTAAGTGAAATGTGAGTGTTTTATCACTTCAGTCATTTTATCTTCATTTTGAAAGCAAAAAAAAAAAAACTTACTAGGCAAACTTGGGACAGATAGAGACTGGTAACAAATGGCAAGTGCATACATACATATTACACACACGATCAAAGAGTTTGTGGTGCCACTGGGATGACAAAAGTGCCTCTCCTGAGAAGCTAAGTGGTAGAGACTGAGGGCTATATTTGGTATCTAAGAGTAGTCCAATAAATCCCTTCTTAGTAAAATACAGACATTAGAAGAAAAAAATACATGCATCTACATCCTCAATATTTTCTTTATAGAGACAGCATTCGCGTCTTCAAAAACTGAGGAAAATAACTTGGGGTTTCTACATACAAGTGACTTCAAACATCAGTGCTGAACAATTCCCTCTTCCTGTTGAAACTTACAGTAAATTGCAAAATAAAAGCATTTGTTGGTTCTGAAAACAGGACTACGGCTCTCTGGTCCACATTTCAATTCATTTTCAGGGTTACTGTATGTGGTAAGACTTCTGTTCACCACCAAATTCAGCTGAAATAAATCTAATGATTTAAGCCACCAATCAGAATCTATCTTCAGCAGACTATTAGATGAAAAAGGTAAATAATTTCAGTGTTTGCGCAGCAGAACTATACACAACCCTCAGGATAAATGTTCAATAGCATGGATGAATTACTTATGTTAGAGGAGCAGTGATACAAACGTGAGCACATACGCATAGAGAATGAATGCCTGCTGTATGACACTGCTTCATCCTGGTTCATGTTGCTGAGTTTATTAAATATTTGTTGTATTACAGCTATTCATTTATCATTCAAAATCTCTACAATTTCATCTCTGGGATGTACTTGTGATGCATAGTTGTAACCACAGGTTACAACACAAATGTTTCTTACACACAAAACTATTCCCACTTGTTGCCAATATAGCAGCAGAGGCCACATCAGAGTATACAAATGCCACCAAAGGATAGAAATGGTCTGAGAGGCAGGAAAGGAAGGGTGCATGTACAGTATGAGGTGGTGGATAAGGACGAAGGGGAGAATAGTGAAAAAGGAGCAAGACTGGGAACAGTAATTTTGTACAAAATTGTAATGGACTGTGTTCATGCCTGCAGAATAACAATAACATTTCAAAACAAATTCAGCAGAGTCTCTGACTAAAAAAAAAAAAACAACTTCACTGCATTACAGAAAATTACTACTACTACTCTCAGGTCACTGTGTGTATCTGTGCGTGTTTGCATGTGCTCACATGCGTGTTTGCTTGCGTGTGTGACTGTGGCTGTGTGCCTGCTTCTCCCTCTGCGTGCCATCTGGTCTCTCCCCTTGCTGTGGGTAAATGGGTAGGTAGCCTGATGCTGTGTGTACCTGACGCATGGCTGTCAGGAAGCCCTGCGGGTTGAAGAAGCCTGTCATCCAGAAGCAGTTGGGTCTCCCTTCAAAGATCCAAGCCTGGAACTGACGGTTCCGCTCAAGCAACTCCGTGAACCAGAACCCCAGGGTGCTGGAGGCCCATGATGACTGAAAAATACCAACAGCAACAAAGACAGACAATAACATGAGCAAATGATAACAATGGAACACTGAAACCTAGAAGAAAAAGATAAGACATAGACTGTGAATCATGGCGTGGCAAGAGAAAAAGAGACTTCAAGACAATGAAATGACAACAAAAAAAAAAAAGAACAGAACACAACAGACTGGAGGCAACTGGTTCAAAAAGGGATAGGACCGCAGGTAAAAGAAGTCAGTGCTGCAGCCAGGATTCCCATTCCAGTACGAATTATTCTAACAATCCATTGTTTGTGAGTGCAGATTTTTCATTTATTTTTTTTCATTTTCCTTTATCACAAAGATCGAATGAGTCCATTAATTGAAAAAAAAAAAAAAAAAAAAAAGGGCAGCAGCGCAGACCAAACAATGACAATGCTCCCTTATAGAGAGCATAAATTATCCCATGTGCAACAACTAAACCTCAAGGACACTAAATAACAAAAGCGGAGGTACTAAAAAGCTCTGAAGTATTAATTTGCACCTCAGGGCCTACTATTCTTGACTTAAAGCAATGGGTGCTAGAAGCTTTCACACTAGATAAAATGATCATTTTCATATTCAAAGGGCCTCATTTTTGCTGAGAAAATAAGAACTGTTTTTTTTTTTTGCTGCAATATATGGTGTATAGGCACGCAGAGTTCAGTTTAAGATGTATAAATTCACAGTAATTTCCCCATTGTGGGACTAATAAAGGTATTCGTAATTCTTGAAACTGACCTTCTTCCAGCGTGCAGGAATGCGTGCATCATACATGCAGTCCAAGGCATCCCGCAGGTTTTCGCTCATGATGATGGTCCCGTCGATAGCCAGCTTGAGGTCTGTCAAGGTGTTTCGAACTAGAACTATGACTCTCTGCATCCTATCGATCTCCTGACGCAGAAAGATGTTCATAGGCAGGAAAGGACCCATCTTCTGAAGACGCTCTCGCACCTGGTTTTATTAAAACAGAAAAGATAAAACTTAAATGTATCCACAGAGGATTGAAGATGCACAAACACAAACACACACACACAAACACAAACACACACACACACACACACACGACCTCATTAGCTGGAAATGTACCTGGAGTAACTAAAGTCTAATCTCCACTCTACATAGAAGTATTTAAAATAAAGTTTTATGCTGAATTTTTCATCTTTGCATCTTTTTAGTACAAAGGGGACAGCATCAGAGAACAGCCAGAATGCATCTGCAGTTAATACTATTGATGTTGAGTAGAAAAAAAGCAAATTCATCTTTGTTTCACTGAAAATGCATCCCAGGATTGATCTGTCTCTCACAATAAATGAGATTCTGTATTTCTGATGGGCCTTTCTGCTCTGCATGCAGTCTTCACTTATTTTAAGACATCTTTTTTTTTCTTTTTGGTGGTGGTGGTGGTGGGGGGTTGGGCCCTTTATCCACGGTGGAACAAGCAGCACTTAAAGCGGTAGTCGCAGAGTGTGACAGTTTTCCATGATGAGGATTGCACCTCGCCTCAGAAAAGTCACACTATCACCTCATTTTTTTCTTAGTGGCAAAAAAAAAAAGAGAGAGAGAGAGAGAGAGCGAGGCTTCAAAATAAAACAAGATCCAGCTGCCCAGCTGCATTCACACACTGTCTATTTCTGGTCTTCTTTACACTCTGCTGCTGTCAAAAACACTACAGTACATCCCAACTCTCTGCCTGCGCCAGCCACAAAGAGCACACAGCACACGAGGTGAGTGGAATGACACTGCACATGCTGCTTCACACACTTTGCAAAGCAAATACACATAGGCTTACTTCAAAAGGTGCATAGTCAGGCGGCAGTTTCTCCAACATGTCATCAGCTAGCCTGGACACTACAGCTTCTCTGGTTTCTCCTCCACCCGATGAGCTATCTTTTGGCTGAATACTGAGGATGGTATCCAGTACATCCTCTGCCAGTTTACTCTGGAAGGTTATGTCTGCGTTTGGGTGCAGCCCAAACACCTCTGGAGTGTCATAGGCTGGGAGACCCTGAGAAAGAAGAACAGCAACAGTTAGTGAGCCAGAGGTCGCTTACTTGGATCGCTGAGCATTTCAGACAAATATATTCAGACAGGAAATGTCCATGATGTATTCTCTCTGCTCTCACACTCTGAACACTGTGAAAGTCTCTCCATGGAGCAGCTTTTCACATCGGTGCCAGCAGACACCCATCCTCAACAATATGGAACAGTTTAACTACTACCTGCTTTTTGTTTTGGTTTTTGTTTTCATACACCTATTTCCCTGGACTGCAGTTTGTGTCTCTGCTCTGCTCACTCTCAGCCGAGGTGGAAGAACAAAAAGCAAGCATCTCCTCTGGTACACGTAGAGTCACCAGCTGCTTCTTTTCACCCTTTAGAATGATTGTGCGGGTGTGACACTGAGGGGATTCATGCTACCACTTCTAGTAAAAGGATATATGCTGCTGGCCAGCTACTATAATGCCAGTGCAGTGACAAGATCACTCCCAAGCTTCCCACAAACACAGCCAAATTCGTTCACTGTGGGCACATAAAAGACTCAAATGTTTTGCCAGGAGAGCTACCTGTGTGGTGATGGTTAGCTGTGCTTTCTATGCTGCTGCATGTGAACATGTATAATGACAACAAGAAATATGACATGTTTCAAATCCTTTATTGTGAGTTTTTGCTGGAAAAGAGCATCAACTTTCAGCTGGCATTAAGATCAGCCGACCTTCCTTGATTGCAATATTATGTTAATGGATAAATCAGTCACCTGATCTCAATGCAATAGAATGAGTTACTGAAGACAAACTGAATACAGAAAGACCCACAAACAAGCAGCAACTGAAGGTGGCTCCAGTAAAGGACCTGACAGAGCATCTAAAAGGAGGATCAGCATTTGATGAGGATTTGGAAATTGGCTGTAATTCCTGAAAAGATCATTCAATTAACTTTTGTTAAACATCTTGAATTAAAGCTGCAAATGTGCACTTTGATCACATCATAACTTATAATCCACTCTGGAGGCAGAATTAAAAAGAATTTGCAGTTGCCCAAAAATGTACCGAACTAACATGCTATACGCCCGTGCCATTTAATGCATATGTATATGTGTGGGTGTGTTGTCCAAAGCCGTGTTTGTCATTCTCAATTCAAGAAGCAGCACAGACGAATAAGCCTGCTGAGCCTGGCAGCCATAAACATCCATCATAATGAAACTAGCTTTAATGAAACAAGCTCAGGAACTGCCCCCAGACACACTCTCTCTCTCTTTCACACACACACGCACACACACACACACACCTACATCTACAAGTTAAGCACACAAGCATGCTAATAAATCACATATAATCTCTAATAAAATGAGCATGGTTGCATTTTATCTGAAATCACATAGGCCAGACTACATTTTGAATGTAACAAGAGCAAAAAAAAAAAGACACCCAGCTTTCCACTAACAATATCACAAAGCTTAACTGAATGTAAAAAGAGGGAACAATAGCCTACAAGCATAGACAACTGTTGCCACACACTGAAAGTGGCATTTTTTGCAGACACACATCCAGTTACACAAACAAATGTCTATTATTTGTAGACACTGACCTGAATGTATGTTAGATACTGGTCAACACTGGAGCACTTTGGGATGCTGTAGCCCTTGTAGAAGCTAAAGGCAGGTCCAAACATTTCCTCACTGAACCACACCTTGGCAAAGGTGTTGAGGAGGCGCTTGTCATAATCGTCAGTCACACGACCACCATATTGAATTTCTCCAATCATGTATCGAACTGTGCTCCAGGACACACCCTAAGGAGATAACAGAACAGTGATAAAGGATGACAGGAAATAAAACATGAAAATTTTTTTTGACCGACACCGACAGGAAACGAGTCCGACTCAGTCCCTATACAACCGCTGCAGGAGCTTGGTCCGTATTGCTAGCCATGAGTCAGACTTGTTTCTTGTGTGTGTTGGACTTCATCAGGGCTGCCCTTTGTCACCGATTCTGTTCATAATTTTTATGGACAGAATTTCTAGACCTAGCCAAGTGGCGTAAGGCCTTCGCCTTGGATGCCTCATAATGTGATTTGGCGTTAAAAATAAAATAAAATTAAATAATCTCATCTCTGCTTTTTGCAGATGATGCGGTCCTGTTAGCTTTATCAGGCGGTGGCCTCCAGCTCACAGTGGAATGGTTTACAGCCGAGTGTGAAGCATGAGAAGCGTTTGAGGCCATGGTCATGCCCCCTCCGGCTCAGGGATGAGTTGCTGCCCCAGGTTGAGGAGTTTAAGTACAGTATCTCGGGGGGGTGACGGGAAGAGGAAGTGAGAGACTGACAGATGGATTGCGGCTGCGTCTGCAGAACGCGGCAGAAATGAGCTTCCTCCGAAGGGTGGCTGGCCACTCCCTAAGAGGTAAGGTGAAGAGTGCAGCCATTCGGGAGGGGCTCAAAGTAGAGCTGCTGCTCCTCCACATTGAAAGGAGGAGGTGGTTCGGGCATCTGACTAGGATACCTCCTGGAGCGAGTGAGGTGTTCTGAGCATGTCCTATCGAGAGGAGGCCCTGGGGCAGACCCAAGACACGCTGGAGAGATAATATCTCTCGGTTGGCCTGAAAACACCTTGGGCTCACCCCAGTTGAGCTGGAGGAGGTGCTGGGGAGAGGGAGGCCTGGGCTTCTCTGCTTAGGCTGCTGCCTCTGCGACCCAGCCCCGGATAAGCGGAAGAAGATGGATGGATGGATGGATGGATGGACGGATGGATGGATGGATGGATGGACGGACGGACGGACGGACGGACGGACGGACGGACGGACGGACGGACGGACGGACGGATGGATGGAGGGAAATTTTTTGACAAAATTTGGGCAGAAAGTGTTGAAACCAAACATAAGGGTGAGGTTATTTGTTGACTCAGGCTATATAGCACAGCCAGAGGCACAGTGTCATCTTACGTTATTTTTCATTTATGAAGCACATCTAAGTTCACACTGCAATAGTTTCAAATGCATGATATACTTTCAGTAAAGAAAAGTAAAGCAAATAACATTGTATTCATATTTCACTAAGCATCTGCATTCCACAAGGTCCATCTTCCCTGTATCAGTACTTTAAAGAGTACTAACATTTTGTTATTACTTTATGATTAATATATCATACACACATTCTAAGACTATTATATCTGCCTAACCACAGGTTAGAGATACAAAGTCTGAAAATTCTAAAACTCCCAACTGATGATTGCTATCATAATTAGGTATTTACAATTTCTTTTTTTTCCACCTCAACCCCTTTAACACTTGTGTACAGTGACGTTTCATAAACACACAGAATAATAAGTGTCACTCCACCTACCTTTTTAATATCCATGTCATCAAGATGGTTTTGGACAAACTGGACAGTGGCATTGAAATCAGCCTGGTTGAACTCATAGGGAATATTCCATCCCAGGGGGCCATATTTCCTCCTCTCCTGAACTGTGCTGTGAAGAAACGCTACTGCATATAGCATCGGCCTCCACTGCACCATGTTACTGACATCCAGGAGGTCCTGGTTTATACCTGGACAGGGACATGTAGGTGAACAGATGTACTGCCTGTCCAAAAGGAGGGTAAGTGTGACAGCTACAGAAAATCTTTGTGGGTTTGTGAGCTTTTGATGTCAACATTTGAAGCGAAAATCCATACCTACATAAAGTTAGTTACTTCTAACAACAGCAGAGAACAAAAATCAAGCATTACACAAACACATACACAAACATTTCCCTTTTAGTGAGCAATTCTGATTTATCACACGTAAATGTGGGAGAGAAAATAAAGAACTAAAAGAACTCAAAAAATGTCCTCCTCCTGATGATACTGTACCAAACTGCAATTATTAATCACAGCCAGAATTCAAGAACTGAAGATAAGCCTCTGGCCTCCAGGAACCGTATCATCCGGGCCAGGAAAAGACAGCTGGTTCATACATATTAAATGTTCTTCTCTCGTGTTTTGGACAAAAACACAGACTAAATGCTCTGATGTGTTTAAATTTTTACAAACCTTCCAAGGATATGATGGAGGGTCTATCTGCATGTCTGCTTCTACAAATAATTAGTTTCTTTTCCACATCTACATGTCAATATTAAGAGACATTTTATTCTCTTAGGTCCTCTTTCTCAAATCACCTCTCAAATCTCTATTTTCATCTGTTGGATGGCGATTAATAATTCTAGACTTCTTTAAACCGAGCTAAAGTGGACCAAACCTTACCACCGTATGTCCTCTTAAGCCCTGCCTTGAGGCCCTGTGGTGGTTCATTGGTGAACTTGATTGACATCTGGAGAAGTGTGATGGGAAAGTGTCTGTGGACCTCAGTGGTCATCCAAAGACGGAAGCTGTCACTGACAAAGTCTGTCTCTGTCACCGTGTCCATTAGCTCATCCATGAAGTCCAAACCCAGGTGGCAGTTCTGGAGTAAGGCCCAGCCACCCTGCGGACAAAGATAGTAATATGCCTTTCATCCACGTCAAGGACTGTAAATGATGAGTTCAAATCACATTTTTAGAGACAGAGCATCATAATGTCTAGTTGAACTGAATGCTTACATCTGTATCGCTAAAATAGTAGTGATGTCCCACCACTCACATTAGCCATAGTTTGCTGCAGAAGCTTGCGGGCATGAACCTCTTGTCCTTGGCCCATGGAGACATATCGGGTCTCAATCTTCAGTTTCTTCCCCAGTGCTATAATGGAGTCAGTTGGATCTGAGCCCATTGAAAGGAAGCAGATGAGAGGTGTTCGTGGGTCCGACTCCTCCCACATCTTCTCTAAGTCAAGAATCACGCCTTCAGCATACTTCTCCCCCATTGCGTCCATTATGTATTTACGGGCCTAAAGGGAATAAAATGGCGTAAAGCAGATGCAATTTTTTAACGCTTTGTAATGCAAAGAGCTAAGAGTTGAGGAAACTAAAAGTATATAATGGAATAAATTTACTTTCGAGAAAGCTGAGAACTGAGGGAATTGTTCAAAGGATTTTCTCTGGCTAACTCTTTTTACACAGCAGTAAAGGCTAGGGCAACTGTGGACTGGACTGCGAGTACAATAAAATACATTGCACTCCAGGCTTGTCTGCAGTGGACCAGAAAGCTACCCATCAGTAAAAAGTGATTTATTATCTATTAGCCACTGTAGATATTCAGGCTCAGTAGGCTGCAGAGTGAAAGCTGTTAAAATAATATAGGCCACTTCTTGGACCAAGCAGATATCTGAAGATTAAGAGATAATACACTCTTGTTTTGTGGTCTCAGTCTCAGGAGGCATCTCCTTCTTAGCTTTAGCCCATCAACTTTCAAATTGTTGTTACAATATAAACCATATAAAGAAAACTGAACCATTTTCTCCGTATGTTATAGCCATGCATCTTCACCTGTGCGATGGTCCTGTCAGGACACCAACAGCGTATAAGGAGCAGCCGTCGGAAACAGTCAAGAGACTGGTCGTAGGAGTTTGGGACCGCTTCCTCTTCTGGGGCCTCCTTGTCAAACCAAGCCTTCCACTGCTTCTCATTATGACTTATCTGTAAGATCAACAAATATAAAACAGAGCAAATCTTTTATTGCATTACATTAGATTATATTACATTAGAAACTGACAGTTACTTTAGCCACCCTATCAGTCCTATAGATTTTGTATAAATCAATTTATTTAAGTTATTTAAATTTATTTAAATAAAAAATTACATCATCAATTACACATTTATTTCTTTCAGACAGAACCATTATGTTGTATTTGCTTGACCATATCCATTTTAGGACCATTTAAACGTATAAAACCTAGGCCTGTTGCACTTTTAAAATCTGAATGAGTGGGTAAACAATGTGCAGAGGTAGCAGGCACAAAATATGACTTAACATTTCTACACCGCATCAGTAAAAGGATAACCGAACCCTGCAACTTTTGAGTAACAATGATTCATCAGACCTGTCCTCGCATACAAACTGCAAAAACACAGTAATTTAGCAAATATGAAAAAATAAAGCCGGTTTCCTCATACAGCCATTTTAACAACATCTTCAGAAACAGTTTCACCCTGCTTCTAAATATCAATAAGAATATGCCTTTAAAATATTACTAATTATTATTATTTGGATATGTGTGAAATCTTGAAAAATAGTATGCCCTTTAATGAGTACTTATTATGGAAGGTCAAGAAGCTACCTGCTGCTGCTTGGCATTCATATACTTGAGCATATTTAAAACTGAAAGTCACTTGTGTTTGTCTATTAGTGATGAAAGCACTAAAGAATTTTAGGGGTTTAGTGCTTTGCTGAAGAGTGCATTAACAATAATTATTGATAAAGCAGAATGTGTTACAAGTTGAAGTCCTGCATCTGAAATGTTAATCCAACTATTACTGGGAATCATGCATAAAAAATAAATGCCCCACACACACACACACGTTTTGTGTGTGCGCACATGCTCAGCCAAAAGTATTTAGAAGTTTCTCCAAGCTCATTTCACAGAGCACTGAGTTTTTGACTCCACGGGGACCACAGTGCTGTCAGTCATCCACAAGAGTGTGTATCTGCGTGTGAGTGACACTCCATCATGATGAGTGTGTGTGTCTATGTGTAAAAGAGGGAAATGAAGTGAGCCATGATGGGACTGATATTGACATGCTTACTAGAGCAAAGAAGAGCTGTGAAAAGTATTTAATAAGCACCTTGAGACAACAGCCGTGTCTCGGTATGCCAGTGTGTGTGCGTGTGTGTGTGTGTGTGTGTGTGTGTGCTTGTGTGTGTGTGTGTGTGTGTGTGTGTGTGCGTGTGTGTGTGCGTGTGTGTGTGTGTGTGTGTGTGTGTGTGCGCGTGTGTGTGTGTGTGTGTGTGTGTGTGTGTGTGTGTGTGTGTGTGTGTGTGTGTGTGTGAGAGAGATAGATTAAAACTGCTATCGGAAGACTTAACAGATAAAAGTCCTTGTGGGTACAGTTTCTCTAGGCTAAAGAAAATTATCATACACCTGTCAAGGCACGTCTAAATTGATCGAGCTATACGTGTGTGTATGTATATATGTGTGTGTGTGTGTGTGTGTATGTATATGTGTGTGTGTGTGTGTGTGTGGTACCTGATCCAGTATATCAGCGAACTGCCAAAGTTTGCTGAGCTCTACAAGGTTTAGCCACGTCATGTCAAGGATCCACTTAGCTGGTTTCTGGGGGCAAGCTTTCAGGTCCAGAGATGCACCTCCTGAATAATATGAACATAAACAAATACATATATACACACCTGCACGTATAAACTACAGGACTCAAAGTAAAAAGTAATATTTTAAAATGCAAAAATAGAACAAACATAATCATGCAAACCCAATCTTCAAAAATACAGAACGATATCTGAATTGTGATTCATTGTTTATCAGGCCGGAGCTGACAGATGGTGAAGCTGCGTGCCTGTACCAGACTGTGGCTGTTCTGGTTCTGCCAGTTGCCATTGCTGGGTTTTATACCCACAGTGAAGAGCGCTCATTCAGTGAACTGCTACAGTGTCAATATGTTCAAAATGTTTGTAGTCTCAGTCATGAGCTTTAAAACAAGTCTACTCCTTGAAATAAACAATAAATATAACCAAAAAAAAAAAACCCAGCAAACAGCAGAAACAGATGGCAATTTGAACAAACCTGGAGGCTGCTTTGATGTAACTGATAGCTGCACAAAAACCCTTGAATTATTATTTTCATTCCAAAATGGTGTTTAAAAATGAAAAACTGTTTTTGTCCAGATGAATGTGTTTCAGAAATTATGTCTGTCCTAAGCATGACAAAGCATACCATATTCACAAACATGTGCTAGTGTAGGAATAGACAGTGTCTGTGTGAATAATACTAAAACTAAGGACATTTCTTTCATTTTTATTTTAGTTTTCCAAGTTCACAAAAGTTCAGTTTTATTTTTGCAAAAGTATAGTTTTTATTTTTATTTTAGTTAACTAAAATATGCTTTATCTAATTTTAGTTTTAATTTTAGTTAACTATAACAACCTTAGACAGATCCACCTCATCACTGTTACAATTTTTCCAGTTGCCAAAATTTTAGTTTTTTTCTTTTGAAGTACCACAGCACACTGATGAAGCATGTGCTCACACATAATGTGCCTCATTTCTACAGTTATATAATCCCTTCTCTTCTGCTGGCTTTATAAGTGCATTAGTCAACACTATTGTGCTCCTTGTAGGGTCTTTACCCACAATACAAAGCGCCTTGAGGCGACAGTTTGTTGTGATTTGGCGCTATATAAATAAAATTGAATTGAATTGAATTGAATTATTAACTATTAACTTAGTTTTTCATGTTGCATATAAATCTTCTGCATACTGTGAAAATGTTCTTTTTGCCATGTCTGTATATAACAACTTTAATAATTCAGTTTGTCTGATTGATGGCTGACTGATCCTCTGAAGATTAAAAAGATGAATTAATCGAATTATGCAGAGATGGAACACTATGTGGACAAAAGTACTGGGCCAGCAACATATTACAGCTACAGGAGCCATGAAGCTCCCAGCGCACACTTTCTGTGCTGATGTTAATACCAGAGGTTTGGAACTCGTTGGCCACCTTTATGCACTACTTGTCTCAATACTTGGTGATCCCAGTGTGTACACTTAGTGACGTAGTTGATGGCGGAATATCTAGGAGGGAAGAAATTTCACAAACTGACTTGTTGCAATGGTGGCATGTTGTCATTATGGGCAACTCTTAGTACTAAGAAGCTTTGTGAATGCAGGCCCTGCCTGTTTTTTTTCATAGCTCAATGTAGATGTTCTGAAACTCACAATTTTGTACTATAGCATTTGAGGGACATTCCTAAGGCTATATTAGTCTTAATTAGACAGGAAGTTTAGCATAAAAAGTAATATTAATTTTTTTTTTATTATTATTTGTTTTTCTGTATGTACTGACAGCTTTTATTTTGTGTGTTTTAGACTGTGGAACTTTCCTTGCATTATGTTTAATTTTACTTAATATAACGATTACATTATACTGTTTTTGTAATTATAGTACATTGTTAAATGAATAATACTTAAACACATTTTAAATGCCAGTTATAACATGGTCTTCTCCCCAATTTAGACTTTTTAAGCATTCCAAATATTCAAATGAGCGCTCTATCTGCTCTCTGCTCACACAAAAATAAATCAGGACATTAACATTTGCATCTGCCTCGTACCTTTAATGAGTGTGAGAAACTCCTCGTGCTTGACCTTCTTGCTCTGCATGTCTATCTTCAGCGTCATCAGCAAAGTGAAAAGAAACTTGTGCTCTTCATACAGACCCCGTGCTGCATACTTATGAACTTCAAAGGTCATGAACTCTATGATGTTGGCAATCCGCTTACTGGTGATGGGGCTTTTACAAGATCTGTTAAGGGAAAATAGCATAGCAGCTTGAAGCTTCTGCTAATATGTCATAAAATTGTAGTTCTGAGACAGTAAGAGTGACAACTTCTCTAAGATTAAGTACAAACTACTCGTACAGGTTACACCATGGTCAGGTGAAATGAATTACGTGAAAGCTTTTTGGGCTTTTGCTTTGCAAAGGTATGACCAGGTTGTTTAAAGGCACAACAGTCCCTTGATTTGCAAAGATTTTCCAATGTGCGTGACACAGAACAAATTACTATAAGCGAACCAGCTCATTAAAGAAAGCAGAAAACTGTAAATGTCAGAGTATTCTCACCTGGCCAGAGAAAGGTCAAAAAGTCCCAGGAACTGTCTGAGAGAAGTCTGATACATAACATTGACCATACTCATCTCTGTAATCAGGAAGTACAGGATGCTGCCCCTGGTGGCCACTGAAATCACACACAGACACACAACTGCACAAACTTCCACAAAACAAGCTGTACTGTTGACGAGCACATTTGTAAATAGGTTTTTGAAAGAGTTTTCTGTTAACTGTGACCTGTATTAATACATTTTTAAAAAGGTCTCACACACTTTGCATGAGCATAAAACTCATGAAGATGAAATAAATCCAAATATCTGTTAACAGCTTAAAGTTTAAGACCATGTTTGTCACTGCTTCAGCTGAATTAAACAGAAAATTTGCGTAACTGAAGGCTGACTGACACCTTGCAGGCACACTTTCACCCAAGCAAAACACCAAAAAAAAGTGAATTTCATTTTTAAATCATTTTGACCAACCTGGTCGGTACTCCTCTCTGGCAGCATTGATCTGGATCTCGGTCTCTGCAGCAATCTGTAACTTCTGAGTGACCTCTTCAGCTGTGCATTTTGTGTTGCTAAGGACAAGGATCAGACTCTCATCATCCACCAGTGAACCCTAAAAAACACACACACAAAAAGAAAAGAGGTATTTTTCACACTTTTGTAAAACAAGAGAGCACAAAGAATGCTGTAAACTAGTTTTAGTTTGAATTAAAAATAAGAATGCACAAAACTTGGCCCCAATTCAGCTTCTGCACCCACGCTAATAAATATGACACGTTCACACTGGCGGCAATGTAGGTAACCATTTCTAAAGAATTTCTGAAACATCGCAGTTTGAGATGCATTTCCTTGCCTGTGTGCTGGTCAATCGGTAGAGAAGACTGTCCTCTAGTTCCTTCATTTTTCTCTTGTTAGATGTCACGTCTTCCAAAAGGTCTGTCCTCTCCTTCTCCAGTTCCTCGTGTCATAAAAGCAATGAAAACACAAATACATGAGAAGATATAGCTGCAGGATGGAGCTAGAGAAAGCTTGTCATTAAAATCAAAGGTCTTTGATTCTGCTCCGCTCTGCCGAGTGGATTGGTGGCTTTACACTCTTCTCTGGTGTCTTGTCTATCATGGTGGCCTCTTTCTCTGGTAGCTGTCTATATTATGCTTACTTATGACAGCAGCCACATGAAAGTCAGGAAGCTGAGCTGTTGGCAACAGATTAGTAAATACCTTACCTGAATGAGTGGATGAGCAGAATATTCATATGAAGAACGGAAGGAAAACAGGGTGATGATAAGATCTGTACAGAGGTGTGGTTTCCCCATTGATCATGGTACAGTACAAATGATTCTCCAGCTTACCTCTGAGTGTCCAAAAGTGTTTATTTCTGCATTTGGGAAAGCCGGTCTTAATCAAAATTTTACATAGCAGTCTTGTCTTCTGGGAGCATGAATTTGGCCAGCACATCAAATCCCTTTTATATTGTGACAGACTGTAATTTGACATTTTGTTCTGAGAGTGGGAGAGATTAAAGTAAAACAAGATCCATCCTGTTATCCAAACCAAATTTAATGGCGACTCATAAGTGGGCAGACTATCATCATCACATTAAAGTGACTGCTGTTAAAAGGGTAAAAACATTCACTTGTTAATGGCAGGTGTATTTTAAATCAATTATATTGCTATTTTTATTGTAGCTTTATAAGCGTATTTTCTTAAGAACTGCAGTGTTGGACTTTGATACAATAGGTTTTTATTGATGATAAACGCTCTTCACATACATGTTTAAGAAAATGCAATTTTTTTAGATTTCTTATGATTTTACTTTGACTGTGAGAATTAATATGGTCAAGACAGCAGGCTCATTTGAAAACAGAGGGACCGAGAGGACAGAATTAGTAAAACTCTATTCATACCCCTTCTATTACTGCATATGAATGATTTCAATAGCTTAAAAAGACAGATGTAAGTCATAGGGAAGCTAAAAGCTGTCTGTAAAATTAAAGTGTGACTCAAAGTAAAAAAAAGAAACGATTCAACAGTGAGG
This sequence comes from Archocentrus centrarchus, assembly GCF_007364275.1. Classification (NCBI taxonomy): domain Eukaryota; kingdom Metazoa; phylum Chordata; class Actinopteri; order Cichliformes; family Cichlidae; genus Archocentrus; species Archocentrus centrarchus. The sequence continues at coordinate 16,309,646 of NC_044361.1, read as the reverse complement.
TCAGGTTTGTGAAAACTGCATGAACTGCAAAGACAAGAGGCAGGTTTTACAGCTGAGACAGTGGCTTCGGCTCCCGTTATGATTAAATCCATATTTAGTACACAGATAGCAAACCCCTTCCCATTTAGAATGAATCTTTCATTTCATGATCAGCCATCACTCGAGAGAAAATTGCTTTTCTGCAACAAGACCAGCCTTTTCAGATTGACAATCAATGAGTCCTGCATTTGGTGCATTTATAATTCACTAATCTATTCCCCAGAGTGAATGACGTCACTTGTCTTTGTGTGTATAGTTGGTACTGATAAATGTGAACACTATATCTGGGTTACTTTTTTCCACCCTCACACTGTGTTTGACTAAGGCATAGTGATTGCAATTATTTGTTTTCAAAAATAGTGATAACTTTTGAGATGTACCGTCAAAGAGAGAAAATGAGGCTGGAAAGATGAAGGGAGTCTGCATTTAAATGCTGGTCAAGATTTACGGGAGAGTCTACAGGGATATATATATATATATATATATATATATATATATATATATATATATATATAAGTAGCATTAATTCAGGGGTACAGCCTTTTTTTGTAAAAGCACACTGAAACTCGCACTAATTCATAACTGTGTAAGAGTACATTATAACTTATTTAAATAGGTTCCTTAATAATGTATAATCTGGCTCATTTGTTTGAGTATTTTAATACCTGTTTTTCAGTGAGGATGACTCTGCCCAGCAGCTGGTCCTCCAGTCCTCTCATGGTGACAGTGAAGTCAATGATGGATGTGCGAGCGCTGATTTCAGGAGTATAAGCTGGATTAGGCAGCTTGGTGGTCATATATAACCTGAAGCCCTTCATCACATCCACCTCTTTGTCACCAATTTTCACCTGCAAGAAGAAAGGCCGACAAGGTGTACATCTGTTATTGTTTATTAACATTATTACAAATACAATAATACAATAATAAAGAGCTGAAAGTTGGAATTACTGAAGAGAGGTCTGAATTTCCTACTTGGTTATTCATTCAAAATCTACCAACAACAATTTCAAGAACATAGCTGCCAAAATCATACATTTAAGAAGACATGTTTTTAAGGCAGGTGTAATATGCCATAATGAGAAACATGTCACCATCAAAGTATCATGGTGTCAGTGAGCAAATGCTTTGGAAATAGAGCTGCTTACATTATATTCACATTTTCTGTGTGAATATGTTGGTATAACTGTATACACGTGCATCAAGGTGTGCTGCAGTTTGCTCTGATCAGCTTTTAATGACTTTTTTGCTCTTTTGTATGGTAGGAGAGAGAAACAGAAGAGAGATGTCATATACCTCTAATGATAAGGTGTGTGCATATGCATCTCCTTCACGTGTACACTGTTTGAAGGTGGTGTGAGTTTTTTGAATAATGCGTGTGTGACACAAATGAAAGCTGCAGCAAGTCAGCTGCTGAATATTAGAATCAGCTAGAGCTAGGAGGTAATAATGAAAAACAGCACAATGCATGGGGGACGCAAGGGGGGGGGCAGAGTCTATCCCAGCTGCCATAGGGTAAGAGGCAGGGTGCCCTGGGCAGGTCACTAATATGTCACAGGGCTAACACAAAGAGACAGACAACATTCACACTCATACCTAATCACCAGAATCACCAGTTAACCTCACCCCGCTAACTGCATGTCTTTGGGAGGAAGCCCACGCAGACACGGGGTGAACATGCAAACTCCACACAGAAAGGCCCCGGCAGATGGTGCATTTGAACCCAGCACCTTCTTGCTGTGAGGCAGCAGGGCTTAAAAAATAAATACATTGTGCTTGTGATGTATGTGGCAATAATTTCAGTTCATGGGTATTTGCATGGCAACAGTTTGCAAACAGAATGAATTTACACTGTGTCCTCAATTGTGGCTTTTTTGGAAATCTGCTGCTCAACACTAGCAACACAGAAGAGAAATAAATGTTTTCATTATTTTTTTTTAACAAAAGTGCAAAGCATTTTACTGGCAGACAAACCAATTTAGAGTTTTTCACACGCATTTACACACATTTCTGAATGTACTGTTGTCCTCAATCTACTTCCAAAGGTTAATTTCAGGCTGTCATTTTGGCTAAAAAAAAATTAAAACAAAACCACCAGCACTCAAACTATGATCTGCAGTTTTCCAATCTAAAATGATCTAGTTTCAATATAGCACAAAACTGAAGCCAGCATTCTAGAAAATCATCTATTTGAGTTGCTCTGAAAACATTTTTATTGACATGTCCCACAACCTCTACAACATGCACAGTAGCATCAGGAAGCTCTGCTTTGTTTATTATGCCCAATAAAATAAAATCCCACCTGCAGTGTCCCAATGCTCCACAGTTGGAAAACCGCTGAATTAGAAGGTGAGCTATACACTGAATACAGTAGCATCATGTTTGTCTACGACATTTAATTTAATATTATTTTAAGTACTAATTAAGCTTAATTTATGTGATGTCTCTAACTTGTTTGAAATTAATAAAAAGGACACAAATATAAAGGAGAAGGAAATTTTAGACATTATCATGCAACAGAAGTCAGCACTTGCCCCTCTTCTAAGCAGTGACATACTGAATGTTTGTTAGCCTGAGCACGTCGTAAAAGGACCGAAGTACTATGTTTTTGTTAATGTAGCTTTCAAAAATGTGTGACTACCTCGGGCGGAGCCAAGAGAGCCAATTGTGCCTTTTGCACAAGAACTGATGATTCTGACCTTCTACAAAAACCAGCAAAGTAAAGGAGGAAAAAGCAAAAGTCAGTTGTGACACAGACCGAGAGAAACAGGAAGAAATTGACGCTGCACAGTCGACATGCATAAGCCAGTTTTCTGTGATCAACCAGGCTAACCAAGCACATGTTAATCTGCCCCAAATTAATTATAATAATCTAGGAAACAGGCTCTGGCTGGCATAGCTACACATACTCAAAACTCCTCCAGCCGACACTACCTGTGCAGTGTCAGTGAGAAAGCTTGTTTTCCTCTGTCTGAGCTTGTCAAGCCCTATCAGTACAGGTGTGACAGCTGGCATGCCAGTGAGAAGCTGGCACCGTCCGCCTTTAAACACACCTGTCCATTTCATACCCTTCTAACTAAAAATGAAATCTAACACATGGGTGTAAGTAGGATTATTTACTTCTTTTTACCTTGTAAGTGGAGCCAGTTTTGATGAAGTTTTTCTCAAGTATGTTGTCAAGTGCAGGGTCCAATTCCTCCCCCACATCCTCAATTAAAAGCGGTCGACCAAGAGACAAACTGTCCTCGAGGTGGTTCTTGAAGTACTTGTGGTTCAGTGAGGTGATCTGAGAGCAGAAAAGTAAACACATTTTAATGTGCAGTGTAGCTGACAGCCTGGATGAGCCCTAAACCATAGAGCCTAATATTGAACTGAGAATATGAAATAAATGGGCTAAATTTCATACATGTTCTAAAAATCACATAAAAATATGTTGATTTTATAATACAAAAACCTTCCCGTGTGAGCTCAGCGGCAACAATATTTGTCTCCAACAGGAGGAGGAGACACATGTTTGGTTTCCTCACTATTCCTTCAAAGCTACAAAGGTCAGCCTCTGCCTGGTGATTCTGACTATTCAAGCTAACAAAGAATTGCTTTTCAAGTAAGCCATTTTTAGAAAAAAAATAAATAAATTGTTTTTTTCTGATGATGTCATTTGAAGAAAGGGTTGAAACCTACTGGCTGAGGAAATGTGTCTTCAGGATGCTCATAATGGGATTTCAGAATGCACTCACTCAGCTCAGAGATTGCCCCAAACAGGGTCAGTGACCTTGGCTTAGGTTATTATGCCTGCAGAGCTGTTTGGTAGTTTTTTTACATTGTGCTGTGCATATTGGACAGGAGGAAGGACCAAGGGCAAAAACAATTTAAAACTATTGTTCTTATCAAGCAATGCAAAGATGTTAGAGGCCACTAAAAATCAAAATGGAGGCAGGAGATTTGGAAGAGTAAATGGTACGATGCAAAAGGATGCATTAAAAGGCAATAACAACGGAATACAGATAAGCATGGTAAAGTTCTAGTATACTGTAAAATTATTACATGCATTGATTTAACCTTCATAGGTCAAAGTCTCAAAGTTGCTGAAGACAGTGTTGCAAACCTGCAGCTCATTATTGGACTCTTTGTTCTTGATCCAGATTTTTCCCTGTGTCTGTGGGTCGATAAGGAGGGGGAAGCGGGCAGCTTTGGTTACAATAATGCCATTGTGAATGGAAAGGTCATCATTCGGGAGACCCTGCAAGACAGAACATGAATAAATGGTGAGGTTTTATAGGTTTTATAGGCTGGATGTTGCAGTCTCTGAACTGGAATATATAATATTTCAGCAATAATTGTTTTCACTAACTAACTTTCTGCTTTTTCTTTTGACAAGCAGAGGAAAGAAGGCCATAGTGATTGATGTAGCAATACCAAGGGATAGCAACATCAGGAAGAAGGAACACAAGAAACTCAAGAAATACCCAGGGCTGAGAGAAGAGCTAGAGAGGATGTATAAGGTGAGGGCAACAGTGGTCCCTGTGGTAAGTGGAACACACGGGCAGTGACCCCCCCCAAACTGGGAGAGTGGCTCAAGCAGATTCCAAAAATGACATCTGAGTCAAGGTGAGTTGGGAATTTGGTGACATAAATAACACTGATTATCTATTATCTCATCACGGTTGTTAGTGGGTGGGAAATATCAGGGGGCAAGTGAACATTTTGTCCTCAAAGCTGATGTCTTAGAATCATGAAAAATGGGCAGGCATAAGGATTTGAGCGAGTTTGACAAGGGCCAAATTGTGATGGCTAAATGACTGTGTCAGAGCATCTCCAAAACTGCAGCTCTTGCGAGGTGTTCCGGTTTGCCGTGGTCAGTATCTATTAAAAGTGGTCCAAGGAAGGAATGCTGGTAAACCAGCAACAAGGTCATGGGCAGCCAATACACAGTGCATTGCTTTTTGTTGTGTATGGGGCGACATAGACCAGTCAGGGTGCCCATACTGACCCATGTCCACTGCCGATAGCTCCAACAATGGGTACATGAGCATTGGAACTGGACTACAGAGCAATGGAAGAAGGTAGTCTGGTCTGATCAATCACATTTACTTTTGCATCACATGGATGGCCGGGTGCATGTGCGTCACTTACCTGGGAAGCATTTGGCACCGGGATGCACTTATGGGAAGAAGGTAAGCCGGCTGGAAGGTAAGCCGGCCATCCATGTGGATGTTAATTTGACACGTACCACCTACCTAAGCATTGTTACAGACCATGGGCACCCTTTCACGGAAACAGTATTTCCTGATGCCTGTGGCCTCTTTCTATAGGATAATACACCCTGCCACAAAGCAAAACTAGTTCAAGAAATGTTTGAGAAGCACAATGACAAGCTTGAGGTGTTGACTCGGCCTCCAAATTCACCTTATCTGTTCAATCAAGCATCTGTGGGATGTGCTGGACAAACAAGTCCGATTCATGGAGGCGCCACCTCGCAACTTACTGGGTTTAAAGGACTTGTTGCTAACATCTTGGTGCCAGATACCACAGCACACCTTTAGGGGTCTAGTGGAGTCCAACACAATATTAGGCAGATGGTCATAATGTTATGCTTGATCGGTGTATATATATTCTGAGACAACTTGAATAATTAGTGGTTCAAGAGTCAGTAGAAAGTTTAAAGTGAGGAAGATGCTCAAATTAGCCCATTGTCTATCAACTGTGTCCCAAAGAATGAGTACTTTTCCTTAATTAAAAATATGACTGTTCACAGTCTCTGAGCTAGATCAACAGCTGTAGTGTATGTGAAACAGAGGTATACCAGAGTTATCATATGCTTTATATGCTGCATCAATGTGTAGTAAAAACATTTGTAGTTGACAAAATAAATCCCTGACCTGAAGGTTCCATTCACTAACAGTGGGCGCATCAATGAGTAACTCAGTCAGATTGAGGTTGTTCCTAAATGGGATGCAACGTTGCTTCAACTCTCGCTGCCAGTTACTCAGTAGAAGGTTACGAAACTCCTGATTGAAAGGGCCTGAGTAAGAGAGGAATGCCGTGGCCAGAAGAACATCACCTGGAACAGGAAGACATGTTGTTATGTATATATACTTAAAACAGATGTCAACATAATCATATGTGGGAGGTTTGTTTATGCACTGAAATGAGAAAATGCCTAAAAATATTAGTGGGGAAATTTTACAACGTTAGCCATACTTCCATGTCGAACAGTAACATCACGACCACCCTGCTGATAAATGAACAGCATTAGCATACAATAATGGCATGATACATTAAGGTTATTACTCCAAGTATGGCTTAATCATCAAAGATTTTTCCCTTCGCTCTACATTATTCATCCACAGAACATTTCACATATCATAGGAACAACTTTATGTTATTAATGATAGATATTATTATTATGGTGCAGAGACTAATTCCATGTTTTTTAAAAAAAAAAAAATTTAAGTTTGAAACTTGCTGTAAAACCCACCCACGAGGCGTTTGGTTTGGGCAGCAAACTCTTTGCTCTGTTCTGTCCATCTCTCCTTCTCGCCAGCGAGACCGCTGATGAGACTGGACGCTGTCTGCATCTTGTGTCTGCAGCGCTCAGCATCCTCCAGCAGCGTCTGATGAGAAAGGGGCCCCACAAACAGGTCAGTAGGTTGACGTGTCTATTTAGCCTTGAGTGTCTGTCCAAGTGTGTCTTCATCTACCCAAGTCTTATTTAACTGTCTGTACATTCATATTAATCGTTTTAATTCTCTCCTATTTTTCTCCTGGCATTGATTAAACCCCTAAAAACTCATCTCTGTTCAGAATTACATATTTATAAAAAAGAAACATTTCCACCAATTCCTTCAAGCCTTAAATAGTTTAGGTGAAATCCACCATCTTTATCTTAGTACACATTAATCTAAAAATATTTGCTTCAGCCACCGAAATGTCAAACCCAAATGAATCCAGTCTACAGCAAAAATAAAGGGATTGGCCTCACTGTTCCTATACTTTTGGAGGGGAGTGTAGCAAAAAGTACAAGCTCACAAAGTCTCCCTCTGAGTTGAAATTGCATGGGGGCTTAAACATACATATGGAATCTTTACACTTGGAGGATACCAGCAAGCTTGCTTCATGAAGCCAAAAGGTTCAGTAATTAAAAAATGGTTTGTGTCATATCGGTCATAACATAATTGTGTCCTAGCTGTGAAACGTTCATTTTGTACAAACTAAAATAGCTGAATTAACAGCCTCAGAGTGTGGCGAGTTGCAACTTCTTTTCTTGTCGTCTGTTTCCTTCCCATGAGCCTTGTGTGTTCCCAGCCTTCATCTCCAGAGCTATATAGCTTCCCAGTTCTTGTATTTGTCTTTTATTGTTTAGTTATATACTTTGACTGCATTCCTAATAAAGCTTTCCTTCTGTTTAACATTGTGTTTCTGGCCTTCATTTGGGTCCACTCCTATACATAATCAACACCAAATGCCTTTGCAATGAGCCTTTCAATCTTGCTTTTGGCCCTGGAAGATGAACAGTCTCTGCATCTTAATCATGACATTATAACTTGTTCCTGTCCTGGTCTCTTAATCAGGGAGTCTTGATTCACCTACTGTTCCATTAACATGTTACTTTTCATGGAACAAAGTGTACTGAATATGGAAAAATACACAGCAGATGCTCTCACAGACCTCCACATAGGATTAACTGTATTGATGTTACTTGGTCACACAGGTAACGCAGGTTCGCTGGTTATCACAGATTTTATGGTTTCATTCATTAAGATAAAAACATTAAAGGACTATTTTTATTGATAGTACTGACTGTTCTGATATTTGGTACAGTTTATAATAACATTGTTAATATCTCAGTGGTATTAACATTTCACACAACATGAGCAAAAACGGCATGTACCAAATAATAAAGGCAGCTTTTTTCCCTTTAGTATTTGCTGCATTTTCAAATAAAAAACAACGGCATTAAGTTCCAGGGGTAGAAGCAGCAATATACTGAACTGAATTATAGTAGTGCTTTGATGACGTTATTAAAGCTGCTGACCTGTTTCTCCATCATGGCCTTCTCATACTCCCCCTGTACCACATCAAGCTCTGCCTGTTTGGCGTCTAGCTCAGCCTGAGCTTTCTGAAGGTCTGCATTAGCTATGGTCAGACGATTCTGCTGCACTGCCAAGTTAGCCTACAAAAGAAAGAAAATGGATGGATGAAAGAGAGGGAGAGAGAGAGCTGTGATGGGGTTTTTTTTGTTTGTTTGTTTTACACAAAGCTACAGGGTTCATGGTACATTCTCTGGTGAGAGGGCCAAGAAAGAGAGAAAAAGAAAAAGACCAAAAAAAACATATGAAAAAAACATTAAGTGCAGATAACAAAGGTTTTATTGGGACAAAGAATTTGGACATTTATAGAGGAGAAGTCATTAAATAGTTAAATTTTTGGTAGCATATTTTGGAAGAATGGGCAGCATTGTGGTGAGATGGTTAGCACTGTTGCCTCACAGCATAAAAAAAATGCATAAAGAATGGATTTGAATCCACATCTGGCCGGGACCTTTGTGTGTTGAGGTTGCATATTCTCCCCGTGTCTGCATGGGTTCTCTCCCTTCCTCCCAAAGTCCAAAGACATGCAGTTAGTGGGGTTAGGTTAATTAGAGATTCTAACTAGCCCTTAGGTGTGAATGGTTGTGTTAGCCCTGCGTCAGACTGGCGGCCTGTCCAGGGTGTACCCTGCCTCTCCCCCCTATGGCAGCTGGGATAGGCTAAGTAGGATAAATGGAAGAAGATAGATGGATGGACATCAACATTGAAAGATATAGAAGTCAACAGCAATGGAAAGCTTAGTGAAAGAAAGAGTCTGAAGATGACAGAGGTAAGCAAAAAGGATATTTTGTGGGTAAAGCTGGGGCTGTTGAAAAAACGCAAGGAGTTTTAGCTCCAGAGATTTAGAGAAAACTTGTGAGCGTACTTGGGTGGCATGGGGAAGAAAATGTGTGGTTATTTAATATTAACTGACATCTGAGAGGACCATTCCTACTCGTCTTTGTGCATGTCCATCCTTTCAACTGTATCTCTGTATCCAGTTTAAAGGGAAGCCACTACTGGGCTGGAAAACAGAAAATCTGTTTGGTAGGCTGTGCTCCACAAAAGGTCAAGATAAAATAACAGAGGCAAGGCTTCTCAAGGAGGCTGTACAAAATATATGAAAAACAATGTGTGTGTGTGTGCATCTGTGTGTGTGTGTTTGGAAGTGGATAAAGGAAACAAAGCGAAAAGGGGGAGAGAAATTGGTGGCTTGAGCAAAAAGATTAGGATGCAGCTGAGATGTTAAGAACGGATGTAATGAGAAAAGAGACACTGAATGAGAACGAGTAACAAAGGTGCCACAAACAGATGTAAGAACAAAAGTCATCATAAGGCAACATCTCCAAAAATGTTTAACTGCAATTTGTAAAAGCTTTGAAATCATTATGATACATCAGACATTCACAGTGTGCACGCCAATTTGTAGTGGGTGACTTTACCTTCTTCAAAAGAAGTTTCGGTGGAAGCACCTATTACAGCTCTGGGTCACTTCGCTCCTTCATCTCGTGTGTTTAGCCCTGTCTGTTTTGTATGCTAATTAGCATGTGCAAGCCGCTGTTCCTGACTGGTGCCTGCACTTGTCTCTCAACCTATCTCCTGGCCTGCTCTGCCTTCTGTCACAAATGACTGGACATGTGCCCCAGTGCAGTGGTTCAACCAGAATCCAGCACTAATCACAGCAGCAGCTTTAAAAGAGCTGCCACTTTGCCATTCGGGGCAGTGTGAACCACTTGTTATGCTGTGTTTCCTGACTGCATAGTATGAACTACGGGTTACTTGTTGCTTGGTAGCATAACAAGTCACTTTATACTGATCTGTGTATGTGTTTGTGTTTATGTGTATCGCTTGTTTTCTTGTGTAACCCATGCGCAGCACTTTGGTCAACTTTGTTGCTTTAAATGTGCTTTATAAATGACTTTGGATTTGGACTCAGGATTTGTGATTCTGTAACCTCTTCTGCTATCACAGCTTGGCACGCTCACCAAAATAGACACACTCAGTTTAGGGGTGACTAGTTGGGTAGCACAGATTTAATTTTGTCCTTTAAAAAAAAAAAAAAAGGAAATAATGAGAAATAATGAGAAATTAATTCAATTAAGGTTCAATTAAGGTATGCCAACAAAGGTAAGTGATTTTTTTTCTTTTATATATAATTTTCTACAATCTAGCAGCTGGTGTAGACAGGTACTCCAGAGAGTATAGATGGATAAGGCTGAAAATCACTTCTAAGTGCCAGCTAATATTTTTTGTCTTAGTTAGGAGCTCTCTGAGAGGTAAGTTATTAGCTGTGTAGTGATGTGCGCTGAGCAGTAAAAGTCAAGAATCCATTTTTGGGTTTCTGTACCAGGATTAAATTACACAGGCCCTGAAAATCTGAGATGCACCCAATTTTAAAAGTTTTATTTTCGTATGTTCCTGTTACAATGTGGAAATATGAATAAATCTTTGTCTGTACCTTTGTAGCCTGTAGTTTTCCTCAGAAAGAAGTGTTTCATATTCATCAGAATGAGAGAATGGCCCACGAAGTGTGTGTGCATACATACAATTGGTTACCTTCAAGGGCAAGACCTCCTTGTTGATGGAGAAGAAGGAGGCCATGGCTTTGGTCCAGGATGCCAGGCCAGCCACATTGCCACACACCCTCTTGGCTGTTTCAATGTTGTAGTCAGGCATTTCAAAATAAGGCTGTAGGAGCTCCACCGTTTCTTCATTAATGGTGTCTTTGGGGAATTGCTTCAAGAGAGAAAAAAAAAAGAATGAGTATGTGGCAGTTTTGTCTGGAAGAGCTGAGATTTATTCCAGCCTGTACATTTAGACTAATGCTGAACACGCAAGTCTTCTATTACTTAATGCATGGAATGAATGCAAAAAAAAAAAAAAAAAAGAAACTAGAGTAACTAAAGTAAGGGAAGAACTGAAAAAAAAACAAAGAGACAAAGACAGAAAATAGAGCAGGTACTAAAAAGACAAAGACAGAAATTAACAGGAAGGAAAAACACCTTAAACTAGGCCATCAGTGTGTTGTGTTTAAAATAGATGCTGTTTACAAATAAATATTTAGAACAATAACCCTTTTTATGAATGAGCAGGGAATAAGCTCTTTCATCTGTTCCTTACAGCTAAGTCAAGTCCTTCGTAGTATGTACAATTTTAGCTTTTATTCATGTTCAGCATAGTAAATAACTACAGAGGACACAAAGGATATATCCTGAATCGTGTGTTTAGGGTATTTGTGAGCACTTCACTACAGAAATGTGATATCGGTGATTGCACCTGCAGGCTGCCGAGGAAGTTTCCAGCTGTCATGAGTTTTAATGACTCCTGCCATGACGGAGTGTTGCAGTTCTTCTCTGGGTCAATTTTCACAGAGTTGACCTTCCTCTGGAAGAGCAGCAGCACGCAGTCCATGATCCGCATGATGAGGTGAGGGGGGCGACCAAGTGTTCGTACGGTGGCAATATCTGATGGCTTAATTGTCTATGTGGGCAAAGGGAAGAAACGGAGAGCAGGAGACTTTAGAGCAGTCGTTTGCTGTGTGGCACGGCACTGATGGGAAAACTGGAAACATGTGAGAGGTAAGTAGAAAGAGGATTTTATGCCAACAAATTGGATAAACGCAGTGCATGTTATGAGGTGATTACAGTGTGTTACTATGAGAACAAAGAATAAAGTAATTTATTTTTCATTACCACATTCAAAGAAGGGACAAATACATTAATGGGGAATATACATAATTCTCCAGTTTCAGAATATAAAAGCAGAGGGAGTGTGCAGAGAAAATATAACCAGAGGCACTGCTAAGAAGAGACGGAGGGAAATAACACATAAAGACTAAGTATAAACTGTAGCAGAATGAGAGGAGCTCGGGAGAGGGTTACACAGAATTACCTCCAGGGACTGATTAAAACAAGAGACAGCAGACCAGTAAAGAAAATGTCCCTGTGAGAGCTGTTTGGCTGCTTCACTCTCTTCTGCTCTTCATCGCTTCGTTTTTGCACTTTTCTCATTTCTGTTCTCTCCTCCTTTCTCCATTTCCACTCGGTCCAAGACTGAATTTCCCCACTAGTGTCGAGTGTCGGTCAGCAGACAGTCTGGGTTATCACATACTTCTGCTTTCACTAGCCAATATCCTCTCTTCTCCTCAGCTTCTTATGAAAATGTCTCACTGAGGCCATTGAAAGATCACATTCCAATTTAACAAGCACTCCGAAAACAAAAATATAAACACAAGTTGTAAAGTAGCAATGATGATTTTATTGTGACAGTGTGGTATGAAAAGCCTGAAGAAAGGAAGCATAAATTCCTTTCGCTCATCACCTGCCACCAAAACTAAAGAAAGATCTTGAATAAAGGAAGATATCTTTGATTTTAATCGTGCTACATTGCAGAACATCGATGCTCTATAGCACTTGACATAAACACGATCGAAATCAGTGGTTATTATTCAAAGCAGTGTCCAGGGATGTCTGTTGAGAAATCTGAGGTTTCCATATGCAACTGCAAGTTAAAAATTGTAATCAGGGACACGCCACAGGAGATCTGTATGCAACCATCTACCCACGAGGACAGCTTTAATTACAATGTAGCCAGAGGCACCAGACGACCATACTAAGTTTAGACACACCAGGACAGTAAGGCTGTAGGCAAAAACATTCATACAGCTTCACACATTAAGTCACAGAGGGCTGCAAGTGGCACCCTGAAGCAACACAAAGTTAAAGAGCAGGAGAAATATAGATAGGATAAGTGTAAGCCACACACTGAAACACAAAAAACCTGCCCTCACTTTACTTTAAATACCCAAGCTATCTTGTAGTATTAGATTATAATGGCAAACGCAAATATGCATGACAATAAAACATTACAAATACAACATTTGTATTGTGAACAATCTTCCCTTAAATAATAAAAAATAGAAAAAGATGTAGGAAGTTTATTTTTGTTGCGCTTCTTAAAGATATTATTAGGTTTGGGTGGTTATAAAATAAACACAATTCGCACCTGAACCCTTATCCTGCCTGCCACACAGTAAACTTTGACATCTCACACCATCCCTAGCATCCTCCTCTGTCACACCAGCCCTCTGCGCATCCTCCTTCCCTACATCCACGATGCCAGCTAACTGAGGTTTCATTTACTTGAGAATAATTTCATATCAAATGCCTTTGCTTCACTGGCTCAGACATACTCAAACATTCATTCGCCCCCAAAAGCTGTGAGACAGGAAAACCTCTGCTTATTCAGAGAAATAATCTAATATCTACAAGACTTGATAGTTGCAATTTTTATCACTCATGGTTTCCACAGGATGAACTTTGATGACTTTGGTGATCCCCTGACTTTTTTCACTGGCACTAACATCAGGGTGACATTTGGCTCATGAAAGCCAGTTCAGACCTTAATGCCATGTTCTCATGATTAATTGCAATCACTTTGCCAGTAGGTCAGTAAATTCTTTAATCATCAGCTCATTTTAATTTGTCTAATTATGTGATCTATGATCAACTACCTACAAAACTAATGACATTTCCCTGCCCCCCACTTTGTGTTTGGTACGTACTAAAAATACTCGCAGACTAACATTTAAACTACAATGTATCATGCAGCACGCCATGAATCTCCAGCGTGGCTGCAGGCTCTTTGCCTGATTTAAAAAAAAAATGCTGTCTGAATTCAAATATGTCCACCTGAGAAAATTAAGGTTGAGGGGAACCTTGGAAGTACATATTGTATTACTGTAGGGTCTTTACCCTACAGTATAAAGCGCCTTGAGGCGACTGTTTGCTGTGATTTGACGCTATATAAATAATATTGAATTGAACTGAATATTCAACATTGCTGTCTCAACATCCCATACCTGCAGCGCAGCCTCTGCCTCCTCAAGAGCTGGCCGAGCAGCTTCGAGTTTCTCCTCAGCAACAGCCTTGTCAGCTGAAATGCTGTCCACAATGGCCTGGGCCTTGTCCTTCACTTTTTGTACCTCCACCTTCACTCGCTCTGCTGCCTGAGCTTTTACTGTCACCTCCTTCAACACCTGAAAGTATGCACCAGAAAACAAACACACATTATAAGTGGCAGAGTAATGATCTGAAGCCTGTAGACTTTCCCAGCTGAAACAACATCACTCAAGAAGATAATGAGTGCAGTAAAGTAGTGAACAGAATGCTCAGTCCAATGGGAGATACCAGATCTGAACCTTTTCAACACTAAACAGAAGTCTCTGTGTAACAGGACTGTGTATTCATGAATGGTAAAAACCAGTCTAAACTGATTCATTTATACTGAAGTTCAACTGGAAAAAATACATATTCACCCCATTAAACATAAATTTGTCTTATTTCACACACTGCAGGAATGTAATTTTAGGCAACAATACAATATTCCCAAAGCAATCACTAGAAAGCCTGATACCCAGCAACAAAAAAAATAAATAATACTGTCTCTTCATTCTGTGTTCAATTTCTTTTTAATGCATGAAGCACTATATTAGTATCTAATACAAACTTGTACTTATTCATTCACTTCAGTTCATTAGCTCATGGACTCTGTTGCTGTTTTAATACAAATGCAACAAACAAGAGTGATCACCGATGGGGATATCCTCCCGTGATTAATGAAAATATAAAATAAATGTAGAAGTAAGGATAACATTACAGCCCAATTTCAGCAGACATCTTATTACCTATTCTGCAACTATTTGCCATAATTTGGAGGCCTTTCCCTAAACCTTTATACAAATACTTTTAGTCACCTCTGGGTTTATAAAGATATAATACATATTCCAGCAAAAATGTTTTCAACATAAATGATACTCATTAAATCCAAACAATTTTAAGCGTTCTGTAAGAGACTGATATTCTGTGATTATCTTTACAGATAGAAGAGACACAAAAAATTTCTATGGTGAACAAATTAAAGTGCATATACTACATAACTCTCTATTTATATCATTTATAACAATAAGCCAGACATAATGCATACTTACAAGGTATTCACATTGTATTATACTCATGTGTGTACAGGAATAATACTACATAATGCACCCATATTACATAATCTACTGATATCAATGCATTATGTATAACATCACTATAATCATAAGACAACCATGTACAAAACATAATGCAACCGTGTTGTTTACATTTGAGCAATACTGCTGAGCAGTAGGTATGGCTCTAATATTGCTCAGTAGTCTGTACTATTTATGGCCATGAGTCATCCCTGGCTCATGCTCAGCCAATCAGAAGTTGGTATCACAGGCTAATCAATAAGGCTGCAAGCTAGAACTGATGTTACTATAAACAGACTGGCTCTTTACCTGGAAATTTGGGATCCCCGGTTTCACACTATCTAGCTACTCCAGATGTTCAGTGACCTAGGTCAGATGCTAGATTAGGGCAATCCCTACTTTCTCCATTTCTGTAAATAATGGTCAAGTAGGTATAGCCAAGCACACAGCACAATATGATCACATGATTAGGCTGAGCCATTCAGGCATGAGAACAAGGCTGCATATCATTAGCATATATTATAATAGCATTAGCAGCCTGAAAACCTCCACGTTGTTTACTCTCCACTGCAGATAAATACAGCATGATATGAATATAATGCAAAATTTCACAGCTCAACTCCTTTTGGTTTTGGAGTCTATAGACTGGAAAGGTAAAACCTCACGGACGGATGGATGGACAGTATGATGGTATGACGACAATATCCTCCCACTTTATTTTGCGTAGGAGGATAAAAAGCCAACTGCTAGAGAAGCCTACTCTATGCTTTCTGAACCTAAAACCCACAATGATACAAAAAAGACCCCCCCCCCTCTTAAAACCTACCATATCAGCCTTGTCATTGGCAATCTGTAGCTCCTTCTCTTTCACCTCCAGTTCTTTGCTGAGAGCTGCTACAGACTCTGATGCCTCCTTCAGCTTTTGGAGACCAGTATTCATCCTAAAGAGGAGAAATATTTAATAAATCATGTCAAATACATACTGTACAAGTTCTACTATCTACTATCTACATATGTATCTTGATTTCTGTCTAAATATCAACAAAACTTTCATATCTTATCATCGTATTACATTTTGAACCAATTTCTACACTTGATTTACCTGTTGGCCAGTGTGTGGACCTCAGACCTCTTTTCCTTGTAGATGGTCTTGTAGCCTTGAATGAAGGACAGGTAAGACTTGGGTGTGACATGGGTGGAGCGTCGGTATCTAGATTCAAATCAGATTGCATTACATTAATTTTGTGACTTGCGTTTTGTGGCATATGTGTTGCACAACAGTATATATATGCAGATATACATACACAAAGACACACACATATGTTTTAATAAAAAAAACAAAAAAACAAAACTGTACCTCTGGAAGTAGTCCACACATTTCTCTGCCACACCATCTTGGAAGGAGCCCATGCACTGCACTACCTCACTCTTAACCTGGGGTGAGCAGTCTATGTCATAGAGAGACAGGAAGTGCTCTGAAACTGAAGGACAAGAAAAACGAGAAAGGACAGAATTAATTGGAGAAAGCCCCAGAGAGTGCAAAGAAGAAATCTGCTGCATAAACAAACCTGGCAGCTGAAAACAAATATACCTACACTAGCTGACTGCCTCTAACACTGACATTGCCGGAAATGCTAACTGATCATTTTCAGAGAAGGAATGACTGTAAGTGCTTGTGACAGTACTCATTATTAGTTTTTGTAGATAGTATATTGCTGTAACATCTGAATCACACTCTGGACTAAGTCAATAAAATACAAGAAAATTGGGAAAAAGAAGAAGAGAGCAAGGTAATTACAAAATATTGATATTTTCACAAATCATTTTCTCAAATAGGACTTACAGGCTGTCAGATAACGCATGTTAAATTTATGTTGTTTTGCTTTTAGTTTTCAGGACAAATCTTGGGTGTATTTAAAACTCAGTTGAAACTTGTATCAGTGTCATTGAACACTTATTGCAGTATTAATTATTTGAAGCAACACATCTATATTGCCCTTCAGTTATTTGCAAATACTGGGGAATCATTATTTTTTCACAAATTGACAATTGAGTTTATATCCCATATCCACAGCAGCCACTTCAAATGGAATATAGAGCATACCATTTACGGCATACAACAAATGTGACAAATACACAGGTCACATATGTGAAAATAAAATTGTCTCTTGTAAATACCTGCAACGAGCGCATCTTTTGGCCAGCGGCTGAACCAGTCCATGGTGCAACCAGATATCAGCGCTGGAAACTTCAACGCTCGGTTGCGGAACTTTTCCCCAACGGGGGAAAAGCACAGAATGACATGGAGATTGCGTCGAACTCGTGACATGAAGTACTTGTACAGGTTTCCATTGGTTGGAGGACGCCGTGGAAACTCTCGCTTCATGATAGGGATGAGATCATTGAGGATTTCATCTATTTCATCACGGGCAAACAAGTTGGATACCTGAAGGTGCAAACACACACACACGTCACTGATATCACAAAACTGTTATTAATTAATATCAATTGATCTATTTACCTGCACTAGCTCGCTGGGCGTGTCCCAATTTAAACAAGTGGATGTACATTCTTTCACATTGTTTCATTGTTCTACACTGAGTCATTTCACCAAGTCCCTCGTTACCACGAGAGAGAAGATGTAACTCGGATTTAAGAAAGTGAGACGCTGCGTCTCGGGGGGATAGATGTGGTGTTGTGGTAAGCAGCACCATGTCTCTAACCATCTGTTACTCTCACATAAACAACAGCATCTCACTAACAGCTTGCTCTCCCTTTTTGTTTCTCATCTCTGTCACTTTCTCTCACACACAAACATCCCAATACTTCTGCAACACAAACTCCCCTCTACAACTATAAACAAACATGACCCACTGTATAAACCTCTCACCTACACCACTATGCCCCCCTCACAGACACACACAACTCTTCTCAGGTCCCCACTTCAATTCACCCCACCTGGTAATGCAGCTGCAGCTTAAACTGTTATCAAGCGATGTTAGGCAGAAGAAAAGGTGAAACAGGAGTGGTGTGTGTGTGTGTGTGTGTGTGTGTGTGTGTGTGTGTGTGTGTGTGTGTGTGTGTGTGTGTGTGTGTGTGTGTGTGTGTGTGTGTCAAAGATGAGGAAGAAAACAATAATACCATTATCAGGCAGACATTGAAACAGAACACACACACACACACACACACACACACACACACACACACAAAGATTCGAAAAGAGGAAGAGCAAATGGAAAATGTGCTGCACAGCAGAAGAAGAGATGGGAAAAGAACTAAGAAATAAATGAAAAAGGAAAAACAGGTGAGAAGGGGACCAAAGCAACTGCACGGCTCTTATCATGGTCTACTCTCAGCATGAAAATGACAGAGTCAACCTTTTTGTTTGCTGGTGGTGTTGTATATGAAAGAAAATCTCAAATTTAGGTGGTGTGACATTTTGCTGTAAGTCACAAGCGTAATACCACTTTTTCACAAGCAAGTAATATTGGAGGTATGCACGTGGAGGTATCCACTAACGTCACACAGAATAAGAACTTAAGCTTGGTGACTGTTGGAGGAGCGAAAAGAAAAACAGGACAAAGGACGAAAAAGAAAAACAGAAAGCAAATTCTGGGACAACAGTGGAGAAAGTGTCTTTCAGCAACTGTAATGCAGAATGCTGCAGTGCATAGAAGACTAACTTGTATGCGACTCTCTGTTAGAGTTTCATTTCATTACAAATATTGAAGAGAAAATAACGGTGGAATCATAATGATAAGGAAAATGTACTTTTAAAATTGCATCAAACTGATATAAACTGGGCTGCTTTACGATCACATTCATTAAATGTTTACTGCACCCGGAGAGGACTGCAGTCTGTGCCAACAATACAGCTGATTTCTAATACGCCTCTCTACGCTGCTCTTTTCCTTATGTTCTCATTCCCCTCCACTCCCAATGGCTTCTCCTGTTAAAAGAGAATTCTTTCTCCCAAGTCTCACCAAGTGCTCGCTTATAGAGGACTGTCAGATCTGTCAAATCATGGGATTCTCTCAACTATTGTACCATATAATATGAAAAACACTGAGCTCGCCATTGTCGCGAACTAATGATGTATAAATAAAACTGAATTAAGCTGAATTGAAGTGAATATACACAGTTATCTGACAGAATACAGGCAACAACTTTCTGTATCCAGTAGGTTTTCCAAAACTATGTGTGACTGTTAAAGCAGCCATTGGAAAACATGGTGCCAGTGCATCATTGTTTGTCCTTTTCAAGATGGCGGCGCGCATAGTCGCAGCGGCTCAGTGCTCTCCTTTTCGGTGCTCTGTGAAATTGTGTATGTTGTTATGTGTGCTTCAACTGTGGCTCAACACATCACCATTATGTCGGGCGGACATTATAACATACAGACGGCACGAACTCCTACATATAGGAGCACAAAGTGAGCAGGCGGTTATGGCTGACTTCCTCCACTCTCACAACATCCCGGTGGACATCGCCAGACCACCTGGCTCTTTGTGGTTCATCATCCCTGTGAGGGGGGGTTGCAGACGGAGACGGCGCAGAGAAAGGAGGCAGAAAAGAGGCGGCAGAGCTGGCGTTTTGGAGAGGCTACGTAAACGGCCTCATAGACCTCCGTTACCCAGTGTTTTCCTCGCCAATGTAAGATCACTACCGAATAAAATGGATGAGTTGAGACTGCTGGTGGCTACAAACAGGACCGTGAAGGACTGCTGCGTTTTGCTCTTCACTGAGACCTGGCTTCATTCATCCATTCCTGATGCAGCCATCGAGCTAGCCGGCAGGACAACGCACCGGCATGACAGAATGCGGACCTCCGGTAAGAGCAGAGGAGGGGGTGTGTGCTTGTATGTAAACAACAGCTGGTGTACAGACAGTATGACTGTGAACAGCCACTGCTCTCCGGACCTGGAGTACATGACTGTTAAATGCAGGCCCATCTATCTGCCCCGTGAGTTTACAGCTGTTTTGATCACTGTTGTTTATCTTCCCCCTGATGCTAATGCTAACTCGGCTGTTAGTCTCTTACATGACACGGTTTGCAGTCAACAGAGCAGATATCCTGAGGCTGTACACATCATTGCAGGAGACTTTAACCATGTCGATTTAAAGACTGTTCTACCCAAGTTCCATCAGCATGTTAAATGCCCTACAAGAGGGAACAACACACTGGATAAAGTCTACTCTAACATCAAGCTGGGTTTCAGGGCTGTGCCACTGCCACATCTGGGCCAGTCAGACCATCTGTCCCTGCTTATGATTCCAGCATACACCCCCCTCAGCAAAACTGCTCTTTCTACATCTAAGACTGTTCAGACCTGGCCTGAAGGTGCCTCTCAACAGCTGCAGGACTGCTTTGAAACAACTGACTGGGACGTATTCAAGCACCAGGACCTGGAGCAGTATACCTCGGCTGTTCTGGACTACATCAAGTTCTGCACCGACACTGTAACTGTGGACAAGAATATCCGGGTTTTTCCAAATAGAAAGCCATGGATGAATGGAAAGGTGCAGAGCTTACTCAGAGAAAGGAACATCGCCTTCAGAGCTGGTGATGGGGCGCTTTACAGCGCTGCCAGAGCCAACCTGAAGAGGGGCATCAGGGAGGCCAAGGCTGTGTATAAGAGGAGGATTGAGGACTGTTTCCAGAGCCACGACTTCAGGCAGGTGTGGCAAGGGGTTCGGCATATTTTGAACTACAAACCCAGCCTGTTAGTTGATCAGCGTAACATCAATCTGGCAGAGGAGCTGAACAGCTTCTTTGCACGCTTTGAGGTACAGCAATCAGAGACAGCCATCCAACATCCATCAGCGGGCAGCAGCAGCATCCTCAGGCTGCAAGAGCAAGAGGTGAGGCGTATGCTGGAAACTGTGAACCCCAGGAAAGCTGTGGGGCCCGATGGTGTCTCTGGACGGATACTGAAGGTCTGTGCGGCTCAGCTGGCTGGTATTTTTACCAGCATTTTTAACCAGTCCCTGAGCCAGGCTGCTGTCCCTTCCTGCCTGAAGTCCTCCATTATCGTCCCCATCCCCAAGAAGAACACTATCAGAGGTTTGAATGACTACAGGCCAGTAGCACTCACACCAATTGTTATGAAGTGCTTTGAAAAGCTTGTCCGGGCTCACGTCATCTCCAGTCTCTCTCCCAGACTAGACCCCCACCAGTTTGCCTACAGAGCCAACCGGTCCACAGAGGACGCCATTGCCACGGCCCTCCACTCTGCCTTCTCTCACCTGGAGCAGGGGGGGAACTACGCTCGGCTGCTCTTTGTGGACTTCAGCTCGGCGTTTAACACCATCCTTCCTGGCAGACTGGTGACTAAACTGTCAGATCTGGGGATACCACGCTCCACCTGTCTTTGGATCAAGGACTTCCTGACAGACCGTTCCCAGAGGGTAAGAGTAGGTCCCCACCTCTCTTCAGCCATCAGCCTCAGCACCGGCTCTCCACAGGGCTGTGTGCTGAGTCCCCTACTCTTCACCCTCTACACACATGACTGCACCTCCATACATGCCAGTAACTGCATCATTAAGTTTGCGGATGACACCACTGTGGTGGGGCTCATATCAGGCGGGGATGAGTCAGCATACCGGGACGAGGTGCAGCGGCTGTCAAGGTGGTGCAGTGAGAATAACTTGATCCTGAACACCACTAAGACAAAGGAGATGGTAGTAGACTTTAGGAGGACAACACATGTCATTCAACCTCTGTTCATCGAGGGGGATGAAGTGGAGCTGGTTTCAGATTTTAGGTTCCTGGGAGTACATCTGCAGGATGATTTGACCTGGAGTATCAATACGACCAGCATTTACAGGAAGGCCCAACAGAGACTGCATTTCCTGAGGGTTCTTAGGAGCAACTATCTGACCCAGAATCTGCTGGTGTCCTTCTACCGTTGCTGTATAGAGAGCATCCTGACCTACTGTCTGTGCATGTGGTTCAACAGCTGCACAGCAGCAGACAGGAAAACACTCCAGCGAATCATCAACACGGCTCAAAAGATCATAGGCTGTCCCCTGCCCTCCCTCCAGGAACTGTTCAATGCCCGCTGCCAGAGGAGGGCACAGAACATCCTCCAGGACCCCTCACACCCTGGACACTCCTTGTTTCAGCTACTGCCATCAGGCAGACGTTTCAGGACAATGAAGGCCAGAACAAACAGACTGAGGAACAGCTTTTATGCCAGGGCTATCATTGAACTGAACTCTGTGTGGTTTGGACAGTGATGTGGGGTGGTAGTGCTGACTGTGTGCGTGCGTTGGTGTGTGTATTGGGGCTAGATTCATCTTAATTTACTATTGTGCACTGTATTTTAGTAATCATTTTTATCACTCATATTTTTATTATTTTATTATTTATTGTCTGAGGCACCTAGAAAGGAATGCATTTTAAATTTCATTGTGCAACTTCTGTGTACAATGACAATAAAGATTCTGATTCTGATAATATGTAAATCAGTCAAATACACTTGTGCCACAGAATTAATGGATATTGCATAATTTTCTTCTGAACACCAAATAGAAGCTATTCAATTTATTGCAATTCTCAAGCCAATTATATTAACAGAAAGAATTTACATTCCATGCAATTTATATGTAAGAAGCAAACCATGCAAAAAAAGTTGCTTATGAACATCTAATATCTAATAAAAATCAGTTTACAATGTCACAGCTGCAGAACAGTGACACTTGCTTAAGGCAATACTCAGAGCTGCTTTCTGTACTGTATTGCCTGACAGACAATACACATTATCTCATACATCATATCAGTCTCAGTCATTCAGGCAGTCTATCAAATCATGACACTCCAACCTTCTACCATATATTTTTGGACACTGACACAATTTTAGCTGTGTACCAAAACATTTTGAACTTGTGGTTTTATGACTGACTTAAAGTTCAGACTTTCTGCTTTAATTTTAGGGACTGAACACAAATTTAACATTAAGTGTTGAGGTATTTCAACCATTTTTCTACAAGCAAAGTCCGTGATCGGACAGAGAAAATACAGAGTTCACTAAAAGATGCAAACTGTTCATCAGCCTCAAAAATAGAAAGAAGATGAGCCTTTGTCAAAACTCATCTAGAAAAGCGAGAGTGGCTTTTGAGGAGCATTTCTGGGAATATATAACTAAGATAAACCTGTATATGAAAGACAGGAAGTGAAAGGTATGGAGAAGGCTTCAAATGGCTTATGAAGAGGGATTAAAGTGGCCCAGAACAATCTGAAAGTGCATTTCAGCAGTTTCAGCTACTGAGAAATTAAATCTAATAGCATGCAAACTGATGTTGCTTCTAGTAACAGCATGGAGATACCTGCTTAGTACCTAATAAGAATAATTATTTCTTTCAATCTGCTTAAACTCTCAACACATCCCCATTTCCATCTTGACCCTGTGATGTGTTCATGGTGCAGATGTTAATAAAGTTTTGGCTGCTGTACTTCAGCCTCTAGCTAATGCTACAGAAGAGAAGCGAGCTTGTTTTTTTTTTTATAGCAGATAATTCAAACACAACTTTTCAAAAAACTCAAATATCAGCAAAAAACAAACTGTGTCTGCGCAGTTTGCCACAGAATGTGTCTGCATTATTTTCAAAGGCAAGTACTGCTCAGCAGGTGAAATTTTATAAACTGGAAATGTATACCTTGCATGTAATGTCCTCATTCATTGTAGCGCTTTTAAATCAGATATTGGATCTGTACATGATGTGCTGCTGAATTATGTTTTTGTGAAACATCTTTCAAAACAAACTCAAGTACACTAATTTGTCTTATTCAAGGGTTCTATGAAAATACTGCAGTAGGTAGTTTGGTACGGTTTAGCGCAGGCCATCCCAGTTTCACTGTGGTGAAGTTTACAGTACGTTGGAGTGGTACGGAGCAGGCTGTGGTGTTCATGGTCAATATTAAGTTGCATCAAGAGTTGCAGACATTCAATTCAATTCAGTTTTATTTGTATAGCGCCAAATCATAACACTCACCTCAAGGCGCTTTGTATTGTAAAGACCCTACAATAATACAGAGAAAACCCAACAGTCAAAACGATCCCCTATGAGCAAGCACTTGTGGGAAGTGGGAAGGAAAAACTCCCTTTTAACAGGAAGAAACCTCCCAGAACCAGGCTCAGGGAGGGGCAGTCTGAATTTATATTTAAGGTGATGATGCTGATTTGATTAATTCAGCAAATTCTATCTTTTATAGTAGCTTTATAGTGGCTAAACAGCACTAACTGTGACCCACATTAATTCTTTGGAAATTTTTTTCCATGTGTGCACTCCTGACCTCTCCAGATGACAGCACATTATTCATGTACTCCAGGAAGGACTCCTCTTTGATTTCATTGTCAGTAAAGATGAAGCTGATGCCTTTTCCATGCTGGCCAGCTGTTCTGTACAAACTCTTCAGGTCATCCATTAGGTTGGCTGTACTGTATGAGCTAGAAAAAGAACAGAAAGCATAAAATAAATATGAACCCCAGTTTTCATTTCTAATAACTAATTTTAGAGGGTTCTTAAAATCATCCACATGTAGTTTAATTCAATTAAAAAAGCAGAAAACTTAATCACACAGAGCCTTCAATTCATATATTTATGTGTGAATTATCATAAAAATTCTCATTAGATTGAAGCTGAAGCTACTTATTGGTATTAGTGGTTAAAAAAGTGCAGGCACACCAATTTGTGGCTTGAAAGATGAAAATGAAGCACATCTTAGCTTGTAGCTTCACCTGTTTTTGTGTCTGAATGTCACCTTTATTGAATTATAAAGAGGCAGATGAAAAATAAGTCAGAAAGAAAATGGAAGGTGCTGCAAATTGGAGATATTAAGTGCATAAACAACACGAGGGAGAAACCATAGTTTACTTGCATGTGGTTCTTTAATGATTATCAGTAAGATGAGATGCTTTATTGTGTAGTTAATAAGAAATTATAACAACAGCCCCAAGTGGCTGGGAGTTATGGTGTGTCTGCCAGGCTAGATACGCATTGCTGGTTATTAAAAACAAACACACGTCTTCTCAACTCAACCCAGCAAAAAGTAATGAGTTAGCCAGTTTGTAAAAGCAGAAAAGAATGCCGGCTTGACAACAGTTAAGCTTGTTAGCCCAGATACAGGAAAACAGTAGCTTGTCCCCTCAGGTGAGAAAAGCTGCTTAAATGACAACGCTGTGTCAGCCATGAGGACAGAGACCCCTGACACAGACAACAAGGCTACTACCTATAAGATGTTGAAGCTTCTTTATATGCAATCTAGTGGGCTTCTCTGAATCCACAGCAGTACATATCTCAAACTGAATGCTTGAAAAAAAAAAAAAACTCTAGTGGAAATAACAGTGTTAGGATAACAAAGTTTTAAAAGGTATTGTGTACGTGAAAGCAATGAGAAATTCCAAATTATGGACAGAAAGAGACAGAAAGTGAGTCAAATTGAGTTTACATGAAATAACAGACCTATCTGTATTGGATGCGCATGCCAAAATCAGCTGTGCATGCGTGTGTGTATGTGTGTGTGTGTGTGTGTGTGTGTGAGTGTATACTGGAGAGGGCATATGAGAAAGAAGGGAGGAGACACACAACAGAGGTGTTTGTTTTCACCAGGGATAGCTGTGAAGCCAAGAGCTTCATTAATATTAATAAGTAACATTAAAATCTATTTGGGGAACAAACCAATGGAAAATGTGATAGTAACAAATGCATGTCGGGACTGAGGGAGGAAATCATTTGACAGGTTTGGAGAGCAAGAGAGGGGCCTGAGTGTGACTGAGCAATGAAGCGCGGGACAGAGCAAGCAGAGAAAAATGACGGTTAAAGCAAAGTGTAGATTTTGTGATTCTGACTGATCAACTAGACTGAAAAGAGACTCGTGAAACACTGACATTGTTTCAAATCCAGGGTTTCATCTATCAGTCAGAGAAGCCAGAGCTTCTGAGATATCATATAATAAATACAATATCTGATTCAGTTTCTTAAAAAATGTATCTGTTCCACTAATGAATTTATTCTAGCTGCTGCTCCTGAGAGAAGACAATAGAACCTTTCTCATCAGTCACAGTGGTTTAGATGGTTTTATTTTTTGCTGTGATTATTAAAAAAATATATAGATAGATTAGATTATGAACAAATGTAATGATGACAAAACCAGTTTAGTGTGGCGCATTTTATGTAAGCTGACAATAAAAAGGTGTTAATGTCACTCCACAATCTTTGTGAGATTTCCACTTTATACCACCACTACTTACAATAATAGCTATTCAATATAATCGCCAATAATATTAATATTATGACTGTGGTTATAGGCTGTGTTTGTGTCCACCTGTACGTAAGCACTACCGTGTAAGAGTGATCTGGAAGATCTTGTATCCAGCTATGAATGAGGCCAGTCTGGTCAGGCTCTGTTTGCCAGAACCCCCAACACCCACCAACAAGGCATTGCCTCCTGGCATTCGGATTATCCTCGACACCTACAAATACAAAAGTGAACATACACACAAAGCTGGGGTAAAATAAGTATTGTAACGTTGTAAACACACTTCCACAGTCGGCGATATTCACAACAAAGGGCGTCTTTATTAGCAGAAAAACGGCTGCTGTAGGCCACAGCCACGCCAACCACAACAACAACAGCGGAACAGCAACACACACACACAGGCAAGCTCTCGGTCTCTCTCTCTCTCCATGCTGCCTTCACGAACCTCCCGAACAGTCCGAAATCCCACAACATCAACACGCTCTCTAACTAAGAGAATCGCTACATTGCCCCCCCTCACTAAATCCCTCGCCCCGAGGGATCCCGTACAAAGTCTCTGAGGTGACCTGGGGGTCTTCTCTGCCTCTGCAGCCCCCTTGTAGACGACACTTGGGGCTGTGTCTGCTGTCCTGCAGCACCCTGCTTTGATCTGGGATGGGGTGCAAAAGTGGAGGAAGCTGTGGGGCAGTAGAAGGGGGCACAGTCAGTGAGTCTGGGGCTGTGGCTGTTTCATTTCTCAGGGGGGTTGACTGGACTGGGCGCACATCACCCTTATATGGAGCCAGCCTGTCTCTATGAAGGGCCACTCGTCTCCCCCTAGTCGGCAGCTGAACCCTGTACACCACTTCCCCCAGCTTCTCTACCACTACACAAGGCCCCACCCAGTGGCAGTCCAGCTTAGGGCACCGGCCTTTCTTCCTCCTCGGGCTGTACACCCACACAAGGTCACCGGCCCTGAAGTCTTTCCCTTTTACCCTCAAGTCATAATTCCTTTTCTGTCTCATTCCCGCTTTCTCCAGCTGATCACGGGCAAAAGCATGGGCCGACTCCAGGAGGTCCTGCAGTCTCCTGGCGTATTCCGGACCCGGTACGACTACCGGAGCGTCCGGAGGCCTCCCCAGTGCCATCTCCGCTGGCGTCCGTAGCTCTCGCCCCAGCATGAGCAGGGCAGGCGTACACAAGGTGGAATCCTGCACAGCGGACCTATACGCCAACAAAACAAGGGGGAGATGCATGTCCCAATCACGCTGGTGCTCTGCAGTGAGGATGGCCAGCTGTTTCGCCAGGGTCCTGTTGAAGCGCTCGACGAGCCCATCACTCTGCGGGTGTAACGGTGTCGTCCGGGTCTTTCGCATCCCTAAGCGCTCACACATGACAGAGAAAACAGCCGACTCAAAGTTCCTTCCCTGGTCACTGTGAATGGTTTCTGCCATCCCGAACCTGGCAAACATGCCCTCCACCAGCCTGTCGACCACCGTCTCCGCCTCCTGGTCGGGTATGGCATATGCCTCCGGCCATTTTGTGAAGTAGTCCATGGCAACTAAGACATAACGGTTTCCTCTGTCTGTGCGTGGAAAAGGCCCCATCACGTCCACTGCTACTCTCTCCATCGGGGCTCCCACTGCTAACTGCTGTAGCTGAGCCCGGGACTGGTCTGAGGGACCCTTGTGCGCTGCACAGAGGTCACACCGGCGGCAAAAGTCCTCAACATCCCTCCTGAGCTGCCCCCAGTAGAAACTCTGCCGGAGCCGCCGAAGGGTTTTGGAAACTCCAAAATGCCCCACCCCGGCGGTTCCGTGGGAGGCCTTCAAAACTGCCTCCCTCAGGGCCCTGGGGACCACCACCTGCCCCCTCTCCTCCCCCGTAGCTGGCTCCTTCCAGGCTCTCTGCAGCACTCCGTCCTTTACTCGGAGAGCTGAAAATTTCACAAACAGTCCTTTAGTTGCAGGTGAGTATCCAGCCACTCCGCTCCACTGCGGTCTTTGACCAGACTCCACCCATTGTAGCACTGGCCGGAGGTCAACATCCTGCTCCTGTTGCGCTCTCCACTCGAGCGGGTCAATCACCTGTGCCACTCTGCAGGCCAGCTCACCTCCGCTACACCCGGAATCATGCTCTCCCCCAGCCCGGAGCTCCTCCTCCCGGGCTTCCCGCTTTTCGCAGTACCGGCAACCAGCTGGAGCACAGGGGCGGCGGGACATGGCATCTGCGTTGGCGTGGTGAGCCCCCGCTCGGTACTTCACTTCGAAGACGTATGTCGCTAATTCCTCCAGCCAGCGTGCAATCTGCCCCTCTGGCTCCTTAAACGCCATTAGCCACTGCAAGGCTGAATGGTCTGACCGGACAGTGAAGGGCAGGCCACAAAGGTAGTACCTGAAGTGACTTATTGCCCGTACTATGGCCAGGAGCTCCCTTCGCGTCACACAGTAGCGTCGTTCAGCCTTATTAAAGGTTCTGCTGAAGTACGCCACCACTCTCTCCCCCGCTGGCCCCACCTGGCTCAACACTGCCCCCATTCCGACATCGCTGGCAGACTGGGGTCCGGGGTGGCGAGGGTGTGAGATTCTGTCAGGGCGTTTTTCAGCCGCTCAAAAGCCTGTTCACATCCTGCTGACCAGTCAAAGTCACTATCCTTTTTCTGCAGGCGGAACAGGGGCGCAGCAATACAGGAGAACCCCCTTACAAACCGCCTGTAGTAGGACGCCAGACCAAGGAAGCTCTTTAAGTCCTTCAAGTTTGTGGGGGTTGGCCAGTCCTTCACCGCCTGCACTTTCTCCTCCAGCGTACTGATACCCTCACCCCCGATTTTGTGTCCCAGGAACTCCAGCTCTTTCCTCATAAAGCAGCACTTATCAGGGTGGAGTTTCAGGCCCGCTGCCGCTATCCGCTGTAGAATCTGCCGCAGGGATGCCAGAGCTGCCTCGAAGGAACTTCCGTGGACCAGGATGTCGTCCAAGTAGACCAAACATTCCTGTCGGGGAATATCGGCCAGCACCTTTTCCATCAACCTTTCAAACGTGGCCGGCGCATTGCATAGGCCGAAGCAGAGAACACGGAATTGCCACAGCCCCCTGCCTGTGCTGAAAGCAGTCTTTGGTCTGGCTGCGGGGCTGAGGGGCACTTGCCAATACCCGCTACGCAGGTCCAGCGAGGAGAACCAGGAAGAGCCGGAAACCAAATCCAGGCACTCATCGATGCGGGGCAGCGGGTATGAGTCTTTCTTAGTCACACTGTTCAACGGCCTAAAATCGACACAGAATCTCATTTTGGGGCTCTTCTTCTTTTTAACCATCACAACCCCCGAGGCCCAGGGGCTGTCGGAGGGTTCAATGACGCCAGCCCTGAGCATCTCCCCGATCGCACTATCAGCCGCAGCCTGATGCGCCAGGGGGAGGCGGCGAGGGCGTGACTTCACAGGCCGTGCATCTCCCGTGTCAATGTCGTGCTGCAGGAGGTGAGTTAAGCATACCTCGTCTTCTGACAGAGCAAAAATGTCCTTGAACTCCAGCAGCACCTGCCACAGCTCCTCCCGCTGTGGATGATCTAAATCTTGGCAGCTACGTGTCCATATGTCCCTCACTACTGCCAGTCTATCCCCCTCCCCCATTACAGTGTGCTGGTCTGAGGCAGGAGAACCCACCACGGTGGCGAAATCAGGGTCAGGGGACAGGGGTGCAGGGGGGTAGATCGGGGGCGGAAGGTGTGCCTCATGGTGCACCCCCCGCTGCTCTCGACTTTGGCGGGTGTAGGTTCGGGGCCTGTGCGGGGCGCACCAGGTCAACCATGGGGCCCCCTGGAAAGGTCAGCGTGTTATTCCCCAGGTCTAAGACACTCTGTGAGGCCCGCAGAAAGTCCAGGCCTAATATGCAAACGTCCTGCACCGCTGCCACCCACACCTCCAAGTTCACTCCCAGGCCCCCCACCTGAATAGGGACCAGTCCTTTTCCCAACATCGGGGCTAACTCACCAGT
Source organism: Archocentrus centrarchus (assembly GCF_007364275.1). NCBI lineage: Eukaryota > Metazoa > Chordata > Actinopteri > Cichliformes > Cichlidae > Archocentrus > Archocentrus centrarchus. The sequence goes on along the minus strand of NC_044361.1, from coordinate 16,279,301 downwards.
CACTGTACGCAGTTTTACTGTAGTTGGTTCCAACTGGGTTCCTACCGGCACCACGTCAGGTCTCATCAAGGTCGCAGTGGAGCCAGTGTCGACCAGAGCTGTGCACGGAGCCCCTGCCAGGGTGATGGGGATGTGACAAAAATCCCCTGCACGCGTCCAGCCCACCACCCTCGCGGACTCTGTGTTGTCGTCTGCTTCTGGGGGAAGCTGAGCCCCGCACCCCCAGCTGTACCGTTGGGCTCTGTCCACCGGCGCCCCGGCGGATTGGGACACAGAAGAAGGGGCCTGCGCCGTCCCGCCTACGCAGGCCCTGAGGCGTTTCCCTGAACACCGGCACGGTCTGGGCATCGCACGCTGATGTGGCCCAGCTGTCCGCACGTCCAGCAAACAGGAGGGTCTCGGCGAGGACGAGCACCGCGGCGTGAAGATTGTAGAGACACGCCTCGAACCAGTTCGGTCAATTCGGCCGCCCAAGCTGGCACCCCCTGGCCCGGGGCCTCCGGCACCGCAGCCCTCACCACCGGGTCATACTCGCTATGGTCGCACCCCGCAGAAGCCACCACGGCCTCCCTCTCCAAGGCCATCTCCAGGGCCTCGTGCAGATTGCGGGGGTGGGAAAGTTGAGTCTGGATGCGCAGCTCACCAGGGATAATGGCGCGGATGAACTGGTCTCTGGCCAGCTCGTTCTGCACGTCGATGGGCATGTGGGCATATGCTTTCTTCGCTAGCATCTCAATGTCATTAGCCAAAGCGCGAAGCGGCTCACCCGGTTGTCTCCGTCTACTCGTCAGTTCGGACCGCAGGACAGCAGGCTGGCCGCACTGCCCAAACCGCCGCTACAGAGCACCAACCAGAGCCCTGTAGTCACCCCTCTCCGCTGGGCTAAGCAGCAGCAGGCATGCCAAAGCGTCGTCAGTGAGGCACAAGGCTAGCTGGAGTGCTTTAGTGTCTGTGGACCAGGCCGCAGCATGCGCTAACAGTTCAAATTGAGCATGGAAGGCCTCCCAGTCAGCCTTACCGGAGAGTACTTGGGGGTTTTCACATTTGCCTGGCAGGGCCGGGCGCCACTATTGCCAAGCACGGGCCCCGCGCTGTTCGGGGCGGGCGTCTCCGCGCCCGCGTATATTCCTGCAGTCGATGGGCTAAAGCCAGCGGCGGCCGCCAGGCCTCTGGCAGTCCGTCTGAGGCGGGCCAAACGCTCTCCGGCACTGTCCGCTCCCTCAGGACCCAGCGTGCCCCCAAAGTCACTGTCCATAGCCTCTCTCTTGATCTTCGGGCGGGCCCCGGCCACATCTCGCTGCGCTGCCATAGTTAGCGCAGGCTGTCAACTGAGGTAGCCGAAGCAGGGCTAGCCGACGGTTAGCAGTTTGACTTCTGACACCAATGTAACGTTGTAAACACACTTCCACAGTCGGCGATATTCACAACAAAGGTCGTCTTTATTAGCAGAAAAACGGCTGCTGTAGGCCACAGCCACGCCAACCACAACAACAACAGCGGAACAGCAACACACACACACAGGCAAGCTCTCGGTCTCTCTCTCTCTCCATGCTGCCTTCACGAACCTCCCGAACAGTCCGAAATCCCACAACATCAACACGCTCTCTAACTAAGAGAATCGCTACAGTATGTTTAGATTTGTCATAAGTTGTGTACAACAAAAGAAAATAACAAGTAAAGTAGGAATACATCCAAGAGACAAAATAAGAATCTGTGTCTGAGTTTAAGTGCCTATGAGTGTGCAACTGTGATAGTTGTTCTTGCTAATCTCGCCATTTTCACTTGTGGTCACATGATAAAGGAAACAAGTTCTGTAGTGTACCTTAACCAGATGTATCATAGCATCCTGAAAGAAGACCATATCCGTGCCAGTACCCCTAATGCTGTCATTATAGTGGCTTAGGAACATGTTCAGACGATCCTTTAAAGTCTCAACTGATTCAATGGGCTCGTACACTTTGGGCAAATCAAAGTCTGAGTCTTCTGGCTCTTCCCCTGTGAGAAAAGAGCATCAAAGCAAGTCACAAAACTGAGGAAATCTTAAACTGATATACATACCAATATATTCTGACTCAGTAGTACCTGTGGCCTCAGGGGCATCTCGCAAGAAGTCAACAAAATATCTGTCTACTCCATAATCCACCATATTCTTGTGCTCTTCCCCAAGATCATCTTCCACCAGCTTTGCCAGAGTCTGGTCAAACCACTCCACATCATCAGGCATTGTAAATCGATCTGCTATCACACGTTTGCACTCGTGCTTCCACAGTCCCAGCAAGATCTGTAAAAAATATTTTATTTTAGACCCCTACAAGCATCTTGTGACAGTTCCTGCCATGCAGTCTCACTAGTGCCACTTCCCCTGTTTGTCACTTACTCGGACATACACATTTTTCCTTGGAAAAATCCTGTATATGTGACCAAAAAGATTTTGTTTCTCCAGTGGAAATCTGCTAAACAAGTTTCTTAACTATTTGTCACATTAGAAATCAAGTTATTAACTTATTTAAATTAAGTATGTCTAATTCTTCTCACCTGGACAGAGTTGACCACTTCAGCATTGGTGCTGAGCATGCCTTGCCAGACCCTGGACAGATCCCTCAGGTTAAAGATGTAGTGGAACTTTGCAGGAGTTGGGAGCATCTTGACTTTAGTCATCTGCCAGAGGCGGCGCGTGAGGGAAACCAAATGAGGTACAGTGCTCTGGACCTCCTTACTAAAACCACGTCCTATGCAAAAGTGGCCCTCACCAATCACACCTGTGTGATAAGGTTTAGAAAAGTTTTATCCAAAGAATAGGATACAGTATGAAACCACTGCATGGACCATTTATTAGTTATTGTTTTTTTTTTATGTAATCCCAGGAAATCTTAAAGCATAATAAATTAACTGCAAGTCAAAGATACTTTTCCTCAGAATTCATCACAGCCTGTTGTCACTAATGTCTTACTGCTTCTTTCCTGCCAGTGTTATACTTACTGGATGCACTAGTATGTGAGAGTCAGCATGGGTCTGAGTTGTGCAAATTTCATTCTCAGAAGGTGGAAGCAAATGTCCACATGCCCTCTAATTTGCTGTGATATATCAGAGTGGCTACTACTACAAGCACAATAACTGCACAACTGTCCTCTAAACAGGCCTTAGGCTTTCCATGTATGCACATGTAAGGAGTAATATAAATTACTGCAGAAAATTTCCTTCTTACAGTATTTTACCCACCAAATATCTTGTCTATTGAAGCATTGGAGGGCAGTGTACAGTTAAAGATGGAGAACTGCCTTTTCAGTCTCTGTGGTATGTCATTGCGGCCTCCTCCAGGATGAATCATTGCTGCCAGGAACTGAACATCCACAATATTTGTGAACTCTCCTGGCTTCTCCAGATTGAAGAAGCCATTCTGTTCCATCAGCTGTCTGACAATCTCATTAGTCACCTATGATCGAAAGCAAGAAGCCTAAATCAAGAAAAGTTTCATTTACATTTATTTATTTACCAGTATTATAGAAATGTTAAAATGATCGTAGACCTGGTCTCCCCACTCATTGATGACCGGCATGTTTATGTCATCTATAAAAATGGACATTTTCTTCCCAGCAGGGGGTCCGTAAGTGGTCCCCATCCTCTTATCCACATAGCTCTCCACTGTCCTCTAAAGAAAAAAAAAGACGATGGGGGACAAAGAAAATGTAGAGCGACATAACGAGAGGCAGAGAGAGAGAAAGACCTTTTAATTTCAGCTGAGAAGTAATCCATCACCAATCAACAATAATATGCAAGTTCATATTCATTAATGGCAAATCAACACTGTCATGATCATGGTTTTCATCATAGACCTGTTCTGTGATTCATCCTGGTTGGCTATCCCTTATGCAACTGCCCCCTGCTTTGTTTTGAAAGGATCACTTTCTTGATGTCTTTTGGCTGTGTGATTGCTGTGTCTACCCTAACCAGTTTCAGCTGTGTCTCATCAACCAATCAGTCCCTGAGCGTGCGCACCAAGGAGACTTTATACTCTGCCTTTGTTTCTCACTTCTGTTCCATCCTCATTCCCGGATTGTGCCTTGTTTAGTTTCACTGTACTTTGCATCCATCCTTCGTATGCTTTTGCTTTTGGTTTTCTTACACGCATTTGTGTAAGCCTTCAGCTGATTCCCGTGCTTGATCTCTTGGTGTTGTGTTCTGTTGCATCAGCTTTAACTTTTAAAGTTTGCTCTTTATTCTTGTTACCTGCCGCTGGTGTCCTGCATTTTGGTTCTCCCTCTCTTTAACTGAACACTCGCTTTAAGTTAAAAATTCAAAGAGTAACACGTTTCGCCGTTTCACCTAAATTAAGAGAAAAGTAAGCAGGTGACCTGGTTTACCTGGAACATGAGGGGTGTAGTAGCAGAAGAGAAGTTGACACTCTTGCCTATGTGGGTCTCAGGGTCATACTTTGACATGTAGCTCTTGATGATCACAGTCTTAGCTGTTCCTTGCTCTCCAATTAGCAAAACAGCCTATAACAAACATATTTATGTCATCAGTTTTAATTAGCCTAAGGTAGAAAGTTGCATGCAAAGGTAATAAAGTAACTTCCACATTTTGTTAACATGATGTGTCGTAGGATAGGAGAACAAGACCACAAACAGTTGACCGTGTCCTCCAGTGCAAGAGAAGCAAGTGTGTGGAGTATCATTTGAGGAAAGATCAAAGGGGAAGAAAAAGTATCCTCTGGTTCCATTGAGCATAAATACATGATAATGATCTTGAATTAACTGAACTTGAACTTTGATTTTGAGGTTACATTTATAATGTTCTCCAAAGTGCGTTTCACAAGTGAAAGCAGCAATCATTAGGCTAAAAGACTCGAACATATCAAAGAGATAGGAGACACTTTAGGAGTGGCCAAATCAACAATCTGGTCCATTCTTAAAAAGTATGATTGCACTGGCCAGTTCAACAACACCAAAAAACTTAAAAGACCACAGAAGACAATTAAAGTGAATGATGGTAAAATGGTAAATGGACTATCTTATATAGCGCTTTTCTACTCAGTATGAGCACTCAAAGCGCTTATACAACCTGTTTGCATTCACCCATGCACTCCCATTCATACAAGCACTTCCATTTTTACAAAGCTAAGTGCTTTTAATTACCTAACATTCACACGCATTCATACTCCAACAGAACGGTCGGAGAGCAACTTGGGGTTAAGTATCTTGCCCAAGGATACATTGGCATATAGCCCGGAGTAGCCAGGATTCGAACCGCTGACCTTCCGATCTGGCAGAATTATTTCTTCGGTTTAAAAAAAAAAAAAAAAAAAACCTTCATCTAACCAAATCAAGAACACTGTGGAGGAAACCCTGCATGAATGTAAACACAGAGGATTCACAAATAGGCACAAAGCACTGGTTACGCTCAAGAACTGGAAGGCCAGATTAGACTGACTAAACAGAAAACATCTAAAACAGCCTGCACAATTCTGCAAAAAAAAGAAAGAACTGGTGACAGATGAAACTAAGATTGCTTGTACCAGCATGATGGGAAGAAAAAAGTAAAGGGAAGAAAAGGGAAGAGCATAGCACATCATCTATCAAGCACGGTGGAAACAATGTTATGGCATGGACACGTATGGCTGCCAGTGGAAGCAGGTCACTACTATTTACTGATGATGTGACTGCTTTTACTTCTGACAGCATATACAAACATATACTCAGCATACTACACTGTACACAATGCAAATACACAGATATACACTATATTTATTGGTAACTATACCTTGCCCTGCTTGGCGATAGTCTGAATGAGGAAATCTGTTCTAACATTGTCCACATTGGGGACCAAAATGGTGCTGTACTCTGGTGTGAATTCAGATGGATAAATGTATTCCTCCACTCTGGTGTTCCAGTGGACCCAATGACCTGGAAAAAAAATTTGCATGAATTTTAATAAGACAAGTTTGGTGTAGAGATCGACACAAAATATGATAGAATTTGTTCAAAGTAATATTCCAAAAGAAATTCAGCGCGTCACTGAAAAAAATTCCGCATGTTGTACTTTCCATAAGTACAACATGGGGCATAATGTTTCCACTTGTCCAGGAAGTAAACAAAGACATCTAACTGATAGTTAATAAAGGTGTCATTACCATCTGCCGTGACGTAGTAGTCAAATATGGTGTCCTCACTGTCAGTAGGAATGTCTGGCAAGTTTAGATGAATATTCTCGTTTCCTCTAAGCCAGAGCTCCATCTTCCTCCGGTCATCCAGTTCGAGTAAGGCCCCAGCACTCCACATTAGAGCAAAGACATAAAGCCGCTCCAAGAACTCTCTGGACAAATCACCACACTGCTCCTGTAAATTGATATCCATTTTAAGATGAAGGAATTCAGGGACTGATTAAAGAACCCCAGGAAGAGGGGAACACTTCAAAAGTTAGTATGGGAATACAAACATATGAAATGTCTGGACAAACCCGAGTCGTAGCCTATAAAATGAGTATAAATGTGCATAAAAAAGCAGATGAGAATTCCAGCTGGGCTATAGCCTTACCTTAGATGGTATGAGTCCCTGTAGCATGTTTATGCACTGCATGATAACAAAGGCCTCTAACATGTCCATTTTGAACTCTAGTGACTGCACACAGAAGCGGTAGAGCTTGGCGAAAGATGAAGAGAAGAGCTCCCTCAGTACCTCTGCTTCATGTGGTGACCGTTTCTTCAACCAGCTCTAGAAGCAGCAAAAACAAGACTCTATTTAGTCAGAACTACATGAAGCATACAGGTTCTAAATCATATGGTTCATATGCGCTGTTAACAAAACCAAAACCTTTTAACTAAGACAACTAATTATTACTGACTGGCGTGTCAAACCTGAATATGAACTTCTTTTTAATAATTTGCCCTTTTTGGACATTTGCTAAATTTTGATTAAACCAAGTGTTTATGTTTATCGCCATTCAATCAAGAAGATACTTTCCTAAGGAAATATGTTGCTGCACAGATGTTATTCATCAAATAAATATTCTCATAATATACCTTCATTTCAGATGTTTGCAAGGGGAAACAAAAATAAGACCACATTTTTCATTTAGCTCGCTCACCTCCAGTATAGGGGTCCAGTTGAGCACAGAGGAGCTCATGAACACCATGCCATTGCGTGAGACAGTGGCTGGAGAGGCATTGTCAATGTTATGTGGCTCAAACACCACCTTGCAGTTGGGAGCCATTGGTATTCGGTCTCCATTTGCGAGTGTGAGAGTTCTATTGTCATCCAAAACTGAATTTAGGTTTTCAATCCAAATTGCATCAACTGGTCCATCCAGGACGATCCAGATGTGCTCCCCTGTGAGGAAAAAAAAGTGTTTATTTACATAATAATGGAAGCGATGTGATGTGAGGACCCTGCGCTGTCACCCTCAGGCAAAAGCAAGCTACACTTCTGAATATGCAATTAGTGCATACAAAAGAGTTCCTCGGCCAACCAGCAATCATGAGCTATCTGTTTGCAAGAAAAACAAGAACTGAGTCATTTCTTTTGGAGTTGAAAATATAAAAAGAAATCTCCTTCTCCTCCTCTTATTTGGAAAATAATCAACATTGTTGACAGTCAAAATTACACAACGCAGCTGCTGTTCATTAATTAATGTGGTTCACGCTCCTGTGTGACTTATATGCTTGTTTGGTCCTATGGATGTGTTTACTTTGCATCTTGACCGAAAACTCTGGTCTTTAATTCTGAGAGACAAATTGAACATGACTACTTCTATACGCATAATCCATCAGCAGCAGATAATACACACAAGACTGTTTCTGTATGCATAAAACACGATGAACTGGCACAGCCTGCACAATTCCACATCTACTTTTCTACACTGGAATTCACTCTGTCCAAAGCAAGTGATGCAAATAAGCAGGAAGTAGGAGCACAAAAATAATTTGCAAATATGTGGACTGCAACCCACTCACAAATATACAAAACAGCATCAGGACATACTGTATTATTAACAGATGAAATGTGACACATAAAAGCAAATACTTGCAATGCATACACCATTTCCCACATACATTTGTAATTACATGTGTAGGCTTAGAACTAAATAGAAAGAAAACATAAAGATTCATATATTAGAACGGCTTTGTCAAAGTTCCCAAGGACAAAAAAGTTTACTAACACTTTTATGCTTTATTAATACCCAAGTATAAAATATGTGCACAATAAGAAACTTTCTGGACCTTTCTTTGCTCTCAGTGTTTTCCTCCACAGTGTCGAGAAGATGCCATCAGTCCAGTCATTTGTGGCCACATCCAGTCTACCGAACATCTGAGGGGCAGTAATGGCTTTGGGGTTCATGCGCATCTCTCTGTGAGGCTGACCGCATTCTGGGAGGAAAGTAGATATTAGCAGAGAAATGTTTCATCTTCATAAAGCTAAAATATTTAATGGACCAAATACAATGACAGCTCATTTCTTCTTGCCTCATTTCTTGTCACGTGCCTCATGAAACAAGGTCACAAATGAGGTAGTGGTTTATGATCAACAAGCGAGGAGATTAAAAAAGAAGTTTTACCTTATTGATATGTAGATTTAATAAGACACTCCAAAATGTAGTCAGATATCTCCTCCAAGTATTCTGCTTCAGTTATCATGTTTACATATTTGTGTCTACAGTGTAATAGATGCTAGTGTGATGATGTAATGGCTAACCCCCATGGACAGAAAAACATCCTAAATTCAAGACAAGCTTCAACATCAGTCAGCTTATCACAAGTTGGTGTCTTTTTCTTTAAGCATGCATGTCATAAAATACACTAAATCCTACCTGTCATAGCTCTCATAAGAGTGTGTATACAAGTTGTCTTTCCAGCCCCACTGGGCCCCAGGGCCATCATGCCATGTCGGACTCTTTGAGTTTCAAACAGCTGGATGACCTTTAGCTTCCAAGGAGGATGGTTGATTAGACCTGCATCCTCGACCTGAAGGAACAAAATATTTTCAGTTCCAACCATATTTGCGACAATTACACTTATCCTGTATTTACATGAAGTACAATAACACATATACAGTCATGGTTAAAAAAAAATAATAATCTGATCCTTAGCAGGTGATAAAATTAGATGCATAAATTACAAAGCATGACAGATTACACTGTGTCATTATTTGTTTAACAAAAAGCAGAAGTATATGGAGTAAGTAGCTGCCAGGTGCTGACAATCAAATGCAACTGATTAACTGATCATCAACAAACCAACATGGACTCTAAAAAGCCTAACTTTGAACTGCATCTCTCACTTCCTACACTGTGTTTTTCACAGATCCTTAGGTTAGAGCCTTCACAAATTATAAATGCCACCATTTGTATCCTTCTCTATGTTCTGTCTTGAGGTGTGACATGAAAAATACAGTGGCCTCACTCTCCATTAGGCTTTTGGCCAGTTTTCCTCCTTCTACCCATTTCTCTTTCTGGCTCTTTTCATTGTTTCTCCTTTTCTGTTCCTCCATCTTAGTGTAACTCTGAAGTTTTACTCTTCCCTTCAAAAACAGTGCAACTCATTGTTCAAACCCTTCTACCTGTTTGTCAATGGCAGCTTCTAGTTCAGGGTAGCCCGCCTTATCAAGTTGGATGCCTGGGAAGAGGTCTTCAATCAAGCTCACAAACAGTGGCTCATCCTCATCGATCTAAAAACGTGCACACAAATTTGCAAAACCCCATGAAAATATGAAATACAGACACAATTACATTTCAATAACCTATTGCATACTTTGTAGACTTACCAGTTTTGAAAGGTTCATGTCCCTTAGAACCCTCATCACAATGGTGGACTCTGTGTCGCTGGGGTTGGCTCGCTTGGCTGCGCCCAGTGTTCGTAGAACTGACAGAATGTTGCGCAGGCCAAAGTCATAGTGAACCTGAACATCCGCAAATATACTTTCAGTTTCATTTACATTTACAGAAATCTGTGCCTCAAAACAACAGCATTAAATAATTATTTTTAACAGAAGGGCATCTACATTCAGTCAGAGGCTGCAGATACGTGCCTGACTCTGTTTACCATTATTAAATCATGTGACAAGGACACCTGCTCCAAACTAACCCCATTTCTGACCACATTTCTACAAGCAACACACCCTATTTTCAGAATACAACAGCTCATCAATCCTGTGTGTCAGGAAGCCTTTTTATGCATTAGCTGTCCCTTGAAAATGCTTCCACTCTCCCTCCAAGTTCTACCACTTTCCACTTGTCACTGCAAGGTTAAAAGAGCATGCTCCAAATTCTGTTTTCATACCTGTTTGGAGAGTTGCTCCTCACACAGCTTGTAAAGTGTGAAGAATTTGCGTGCAAGCTCCACGTTGTCTATAAACCCACAACTGGCCAGTTTTACCCTAATAATGATTTGACGGTCTGGGACCATCATGGCCACAGAGCGGAAGTTGATCTTCAGGTTTTCGGGAAGCTCCTGACGGCCTGCATAACCTGGATTCTGATTACACGGAGAGTGGGAAAAATAGGAGATGTTAATGGAGTGAAACAGAAATAAAAGCTTTTAACGCTAATTAAGAGTAAATGCTACATTGCCCACATTAGAAGTTTTGATGACAGACTATAATGCCACAAAAATAATATAATATTCAAACATGTATAGACAATTTACTACATGCTGCATGTTATGTGTGCACACACAGGTGGAATGTCTTAATTCTAATTATAATGATCATGGATGAAATTTATACTTTAATGTGGTTAAACTTCATTGCAAACACTAGCCTTCAATTTCAGCTGTATCCCTACAGACAGTCTTTTTTCCAAAGCTTGCCTGTACAGATGTACACACACACACACACACACACACACACACATACACACACACACACACACACAGAGAGTAAGAAAGAGGAAAATGATTTCTGACCCCTCTGACCACAGGGAAGAATTATTCCACTGTTATGTTTAATGACTTGCCTTAGGACATCAAAAGAGGCCAGGAGATAAAGTGGTGTAACTATTACTCTAGGAAATAAATCACATGAAATAACAGGCAAGCACTTGTGTTTAATTCACAAACCGACTTGTAAAATATTACATGCTACAGCTCAATTCCATTTTAGTATCAATCTAGCAGCTAAAAGTAAAGATTCTTGTGATGTCCATGCATGCACTCCGGTGTTCCACCAGCAACCTTCTGAAACAGACGTAGCTGATAAACCCCAATATTCATTCAGCGAGCTGAGACATAATTTATTGATACTGAGAATTGCATCCCCCATACATCCCCCTCTGACCAGTCTGTGACAGCAATGTTGTCTTCCTGGTGTTACTGACCATGGTAAGGAAGATGCCAAACTCTGGGTTCAGATCTACACTGTCTCCATCTGTGAAGGTGAAGTTTTTTCGACGCTCCTTCTTGCAGGTGAGAACTGTAGCTATCTGCTGGGCTGCCACGGAAAGAACTGGGAGGTTGATGCGGTTGAATTCATCAAAACAGCCCCACGAACCAGACTGGGCCAGACCTGGAAATCACACACACACAGCTTTACAGTCCCTGAACAATTTTTACATTACATGTTGTCTGTTTATTCTTTTTTATCTGCATAATTATGATTCAGAAAGAAAAAAAGACACACATAAAAAGACAGATACCAAACCTTAAACTTTTTTTCTGGTGCCATTTTCTGACAATAGCCTTATAGCACGATTTTGCTTAGCGACTCACCTTTAAATATTCTCCCCAATCCTCTGAAGTCCATCTGATCAGAGCAGTTGAAGACCACAACATACTTTCCCAAACAGCGACCCATGTCTTTTATGGTCTCGGTCTTTCCTGATAACAAAAGGCAAAATTTTCACAACCTGAGACGCAAGCATTTGTATGCTGATAGAAAACGTGACAACAAATGATGCCATCAGAGAAACTATCAAAGCTAACACTTTAATGAAGTCATTCCCTGAGACAGATCTATTGTTTGATTCTTCATTTGAATTGCCTGAGATGTCTAATTGTATCTGGAGTCTAGAAGGGTAAACAATCCATACAGTTAAATTCAATTACTTTAATCCTTGGCGAACCTTGAGCTTGATCTTGGAACAGATTTTTAATATTTCTGTCCCATTCTGCATTCACAAGTTGTGTATGCAAATTCTAGGTGTTCATTTCCATAAAATGGCACATTTGATTTTTTATTAATGCCGTTTACTTCTGGTGTCACATCCATGATCCTTCCTGCGCAATTTCTAAAAGAAAAAAATTAAGACTCCTTTTTCAGTCATACCTGTTCCAGCTGGACCAGCGGGGGCTCCACCCATACTCATAACAAGAGCTTGTGCTAAGGTGATGTAACACCTGTGCAAATGTAGACACACAAATATAATCATAATGTCATATATGTCAGTATAAATAATACTCATGTGAATGTGATCTTATTCTGCACAGTTAGAACACTGGCCCTGAAGCTAAAAAGGGGATTTGCCGATTTGCTTAAAGACACATCAGCAATGAGGATGACTGACAGAGGACCTGGCCCTCTGGCTACTGGTCTCCCTCTTCATTACATGACTGACCTCAGGGTAAAAATCAGGGTAAAGCGATAATATTAACATATTTTGTACCCTTCAGAGAATGTAGAACAAATCTGACCACTCAGTAACCAGATTTTTTTTTTCATATCAACATCCTTTTGTCTCCATTTGGTACCAATTACACCTTTACCTGTTTATAAACATAATGCGGTGGCAGATAGGATGAAGGACAATGATAGCAAGCCAAAACAGTAAATAGCAAAATACTACTACTACTACAAAATACTAATTAAAGAGAATGAAGTATTTATGGCTTTCAGGCAGAGAAAGATAACACGAGAAAATGAAGGAAATTCAGGGCTGTCTTGGCGCCTCTAGCCATAAGGCCAGCATGCCGCTTCTTTGGAAAGCTGCTGTCTAATGTTAGATGGTAACTCCCTCCCTAGTGCTGTCCCTTCACATCTCCTCCTTGTCTCTCCTCATCTTTTTTCTCCCTGTCTCTTCTCATATTTTACTCTCTGTGTCTGTTACTCAGACGCTGCTTGTTGTTGGACTGCTGCCTGCCTCGCTATGTCTGATCTGCTTTCCTTTTCTTTCTGTCATTCATATCTTCTGTTAGTAACAGAGGTGATGAGAGGTGTAAGGCTTCCTTGTCCTGCTTTGTGATGTCTTATCTTCACAGTCCCTGCATTGTCTTTTTATCTCTGCTTGGCAAATCCAGTCATTAGCCAACCATAAAAAGTTAAACCCATTTCATGAAACTTGATGTTACAGTGAACATTTACTTTAAAGATACTGTTTTTCTTTATTTTCTGCATTTGAATTCTGCCATTATGATACTCTCTATGCAGATATGTCTTTATACATCATGCTTTACCTGTCTGTCAAAGGTGTAATGACAAGCCTCTCAGTGCAGCCCAAAAATTCGTTTTGGTAGACAAAGCCCACATCTGTAATGTTGATGGTCATCTTGTCCGAGTCCTCATTGAAGTAGAAACGGCACTGCTTCAGCCACTCAAAGTCACTGGAGCTTTTGACGTGCAACTGGCACTAGGTGGAGAAAGGGTAAGGACAAGAGAGGAACACAGACACATGTTTTAGAGGGTAGGAGAAGACAGAAGGAGACAAGGGGAGGGAAATGGAAGTGCACAGAGAAGGGAGATGGCATGTAAAGAGTAAGAAATTGAAGGGCACCGCTTAGAAGATTGTGCGAAAAGAGAGATGAAAGCAGGATAAAAAGACGGGAAGAAAGGTGGAAGGGCAGGATGTATGAGGAGGGATTTCAGTGACAGGAAGGTTGCATTTAAAGGGTGGAAAGAGAAGAGAGGCAGGCAAGTGGAGGATGAAAGAAGAGGTCATGAAGTGAAAATGGGATGAAAGGAAGGTAAAGGAGAGGGGAGAGAAATAGGAGAGAAGAGCAAAGTCCAGGATAAAGTTTAAAAAATGCAAAGGAGAAAAGGTCAAAAAATATATTAGAATGGTAATAAATAGCAGAAATAAAAAAAATACAATGTGTAATGGGTGAAAAACATGATGGGATAGAAAAGCAGTAACATGATATATTGGAGAGGAAATAAGGTGACGCAAAAAGGTGTTTAGAAATAAACAGAACAAGGGCGACAAGAGCAGAATAAATTAATGCAGGTACGAGGGAAATAAATCAAAATGGTTTTAAAAGAAATAAAAACACATCCAAATAAAGTTTCTACAAACTGGTTCTATTAACCTTGGGGATCAGTAACACACTTATTATGCCTCAAGCGCAGATTCAAACACAGTCCTGACTTTAAATATTACTTGGCTGCCATTAAAAACGGCCTGACTACCTTCAACAGAATTTACTCGTTGCAGTAAACATCATTTTGTATTCTGACATGGCAGCCCTAGGGAGTCTGAATATCAAACATGGTTACATGGAGCGGTTGCTATTTAAAGCTGGAGATTCTAATCTTGAGCAGAAATTGCATGTGCATGGTTCAGTGTCAGCCTAACTGATCCCAGCTCGGATGTCTCTGGCCTTGTTTTATTGAATGATCAACACACTCACCAGTTCATCAAATATGTCCCTCTGGTGGACATGAATAGTGATGAGGGTCTCATACTTGGTCCTCTCCACAGCCTCCAGGTCTCTTGTGGTCATGTCAATCAGGGTGTTAAGGAGATCCAGAAAGAGCTGGTTGGTTTTGGACATAATGCGGCGATCATATCGGGCATTGGTCAGTGCTTCCTCAGAGTCCCTTGTCCATATCATCTGAATACCCAGTAAGCCCACCTAAATCAATATGCAAATCACAAAACACATGTGGGGATGGTCAAACATTCACCACTGTTTTAATAAAGGAATACTATAGTGGTTGAGCATCACACCCCACCCCAAAATCTACTGAAAATCACACAAAATTACAACCTCAGTTCCAAAACAGTAGAGACGCTGTGTTTTTATTTTATTCACACTAGAACACAGAAAACATATCAAATATTTAAACTGGGAAAATGTACCATTTTAAGAAAAAATATTAACTCATTTTGTTTTTTGTATTTCTGACAGGGCCATGTTTACCACTTTTTGTATACCCAATCATGTTACTGACCTGCTGCCAATCGACCTAAATAGTTGCCAAATGTTCCTTCAGCCGTTTCTTTTTACTACCACTAACTTATCCAGACTTTTGCTGCCCTCTCACAATTTTTTTGAGATGTGTTGTGCCCATTAAATTCAAAATGAGCTCATATTTTTATAACACTGGTCCATTTTCTCAGTTTAAACATTTGGTATATTTTAAATCTTCTAATGTAAATAAAATGCAGGTTTATAAGAATTGCAAATTGCATTCTGTTTTATTTACATTTTATGCAGCATCCCAACTTTATCCGAATTGGTTTTATAGTTTATCATATTGTTCATTGCAGGTCACATAGGTTCCTGTTTTTGAGCAGTACACAGTCTTTGCCCCCCACAAGGATAGGGTGTTTTGGTGTAATTAATATTTGAAAATGTTTATGGATTACTTCCTTGAACTCAACAGTGACCTACCTGAGCAGGGAAGGTGTTGAGGAAGTCAATTAGCTGGAAGCCTGAGTCCTGGATGGCCAGAGCTGCCTGTCTTATCACAAGATGCAAAGACCTCTGGGATTCTTTGAGCAGAGCATTGAGCCACACCTCCACGTTCCCTTCGGCCGTGACGGGACGGTCCAGCTCCACAGTCTCTCCCTCCCGGGATGACACGGCCAGAATACGGTCATATATCTGTGGCAGGTGATATGTTTAGTTTGATTATTATAATGATTATTTTATTTTTCTTATGAAAAGTGTTTTTTTCTGATTCTATATTCCTCTGATTAGTCAATTAAGTTTTAAGACATTAAGGTAGATCTTATTTTTGATTCCTTTCTTATTGCAATCATATAGTCTGAGCTTTTATTTCAGCAAATATCTCCTGACAGATGGCTAAGTGTTTAAGACAGACAACAAAACAAACATATTGTTCACCTTTTCATGAAACTGGACACACTTGATATTGTCAAAGACATTGAGAAGGTGGGCCTGGATGGTGTGGGAGTCAGAGGCCTGGCCCAGGATCTCCAGCAGGGCAGGGTCCGAGACAAAGAAGAAACGAGGAAACAGCAGACGCTTCTTCTCCAGGTATCTGTTTGACCGCGTGATCAAAAAAAAGAAGTTATCTACAATAGTAGCAGCTGACAGATGATACCAGATAGTTAGCTGTACAGCATAAAAAAGCATCCTATCAGGCAGCCCACCTGCCCTCCCCACTGATTATCATTTAAAATATTCTAACCTTCATACGGTGGTTATTTACGAGTTCATTAGGACCTAGAAAAGGTGGGCCTTGGTGGTGTTTATAATTTACTGTCCTCACCCTGTAAGGGACTTCTGGCAGATCTCCAGCTGTTCAAGGAGATGTGGAAGCAGCTGTCCCATGGTCTCATCTCCCACACATGACTGTACCACATTGGGCATTTCATGGGCTCGCATCATGATCTTCACCCATGACTTATCAATATTAGAGAAACGTTTTGCTTCCTAAAAAGAGTGAGTTAGTCAATGACTTCTTCATCAGAGTATTATTTGATTTTGTTAAAAGCTGCTGTGTCAAAATATTTAGTTTGTTTTAAATATTAACTCTTAAAACAACATTAACTTGCTTGTCCTTATTAAAGGAAGAAGACAGCAAACATAATTTTAAAGTCTATGTCTATAACTAATATGAACTATTTCCTGTGATGTTATTCACCTTAGGCAACTGCTTGGCAATATCCCCGCCCACAAACACAGCCTCCAGGTAGATCCACAGGTTCTGGACGGTCATCCAGTGTTCGATGATATCTGTGGTGTTGGAGAGATTCTGAACCCACTTCTGAATCTGAGCTTTAAATGGGCTGTTGTACCTGAGAAACAAGTTAAATCTCCATATTAGCCTTACTTTGTGACACACACCTGCGCGGCTCCTGCAGTGTCTAGATATCCCAGAGCTGTAGAAGCACATCATTTAGGTTTTGTGGCCATCATCAACCCTAATGATAATGACACTCAGCGCTGACATACCTATTGCTCATGAGGGACCCCAAAATCATTAGGCTGTCCTCCATGCTCGCAATGATCTCTGATGTGCTGTCTCCTCTCAGCAGCAGCTCTCCACGAGTCTTAAAACTGGCAAATGTAAAAGTCTTGTTGTCCCACTCAGCAATCACTTGCTTCAGCTTCTGTTCAATATCACGCTCTTTCACAGCACTGATGCAGATATCCTGCACAAGAAGCCCCCAAATGTATTCAAACATAAGCAGTACAAATGTTAATGGCAAACAAGTGCATAAGCACTGAAAAAATAAATAGGATTGTGGTTTTTACAAAAGAATTGATGACCAAATTTGCACAGAATGAGATATACTTTTTTCAAATAAATTCAATAGATTGCTATTTCAATTTCCTCCGATGTTAGCATCATTTAGAAGGCATAAACCAGTTCTGCATAATTCATGCATTTGAATAGTGATGACAGTCAAACGCAAATCTTGTAATTGGAATCTACGATTCATTTGTACCTCAATCTCCTCTTTATACTTGAGCAGAGGAGCCTCCATAATGTTACGTAGCTTGAATGTATCAGTTTCCACCTCAAAGGTGTGGCCAGTCACCTGGGTACAAAATGAGGCAAATTACAGCTATTATCATCATCATTAGGTGCTGCTGATGACTTGATTTCAGCCATGCACCTGCAGTGGTACACACATTTCACTAACCTCAGTTATTCTCCTCCAGTGGCGGGACATCATAGCTTTGTTAGTCATGAGTTCCAGCAGGGGGCAGCACTCGCTGAATTCATCAATTGTTTTCTTCAGGTCCAGGAAGGCCTGCCACTCCTTCAGAGCACGAGGCAGTTTGCGACACCTGACAGTTCACAGGACGCAACAAACTCATACTGAACACCTGTTTTCCAAACTACACCTTAGCTCTGCTCAAGTCAAATAATGCTGAAATTAAGTGGATTAGATTTACATTTGACATTTTGTTGGACAAAATAAAAACAATACATTCCAAGTTTGGTCTTAACCCCACAACAATAATTGAAATGGCCAACTTGTTCCTTACATACACAAAAGTTCACACACCAGCACCTGTTCACAGCTGTACTGTGAAGCTCAGCCAAACCAATACCTTCACAACAGACGGCCACCATTTCTGCCAGAGGTCTTCTTCTACTCTGAGGTTCATAACTTCCTTCTGACTGCTTCTAACGTTTAACTAGATTCTCACTGTCAAGCAATGCAGTCGAGATATATAAAAATCTATGTTCTTCATTTCTTTAGAAGAAATGATCGAACTTGCATTTTAGTATCAGTGTCCCTTTGACACATGCTGAACATCAGACTATCATAGATTCAGACTGTGAGACTGAAATATTAATGCAGTGCTGATGAAGACCAGATTATTGTATGGAAGCAAAGATGGATTAATGAAAATCAGCTAATTTGTTTATTATTTTTTTTTCTTTGTGATATTACCTGCTTCCTACAGTAATAAGAGGGCTTGATTACAATGTGAGAAAGCCTTCTTCTCACTTAGTCAGAAAAACACAGTTTTGTTTGTTTCAGGTTCAGTAGGGGATGCATAATCTTTCCTGACAGTGTCTCCCTGTCCATTCTCACATTTTAAGCTCATGTTACTACAATGGTAGTGAAAACAGTTCAACAAGCAGTTCAAATGCTTGAATTAATTTTAAAAAGACAAATAAACTGTCACACCTTGTCTGAAAGTCTAGTAGCTCGTTATTAATCTTCTCGATGCTGATGTCAGCCCAGAGGATATCATAGTAGCCATTGACTGTATCAATGACATTGTTGTAAAGGCCATACAACTTCTGCAGAAGAGCCAGTTGCTTCCTGATCTCCAATAGCTGAGGATGCTGGGTAACGGGAAGTCCAAAGAGCTCCTCTCCACCTGTATAAGTGATGTACTTCCTGAAGAGGTTGTCAAATCGATTCTGAAGGGAAGAACAGACTAAGATCAGGCACCGCATACTGGAAAAAGTAGAATATTTTAACAGCTATGACTCTGATGGACTTTAAAACATTGTGCATTTGAGGAACTGTCCAAGTATAAATTATACACAGTAAAAAAAAAAACAACAATATTCTGCCATTTGCTAAGAATGAAAACAAAAACATAATCATGTAATAATAATAATATAAAAACATAAAACCTCTTTGATCATTAGTATCAAGTAACTACTTTTGCCAGGCATCAGATCAATTGCCAGACCTAAATATGTACTAAATGATAGAAAGACAAAATAATTTATCACATTGTTTAGCTCACATAATTAATGACAAACCTGGAACATGATCAGCCGATCGCTGGCATCCTGTGGAGGAGGTCCCACGACCATGGGACCGTCCTTAAGCAGAGAGGAAAAAGTGCCTCTTTAATAGCTGTTATCAAACTAAACTTTAATCTATTAATTGCCTGAAATATTTTTGTTGTCTTTAAATAAACAGTCTGATAGGAAAAGAAGAAACCACAGATAGAGGCAAGGGCTGTCTGAGATTTTAACTGTAAAAATGTATGCACATGAGTCTTGAAAAATTGAAATTTCTCTCTTTTTTTTTTTAACCTTCTCATAATCTTGATAAAAGTGTTGGCAGTCTTCTAGGAAGGTCTCCACATTGCTGACCAATTCTTTTCGGAAGTTTGGTTGCAAGGCCACCAGCTCATTCTGCACCTCAGTGCTCCGGGACAAGAGCTTTTCCCAGGTGTAGCGTAGAGCATCCACCTTCTCAGCCTCTTCTTTAGCCACTGACAGTTTGTATTTATGAAGCATGGCATAGGACTCCTGTGAGGAAAAAAACAAGATACTAAGACTTCCACCTGACAGTTACAATATAAAAACAGGCATTTTTAAATGTGTGATTATTTGTTTCCAGGCTTCTTGTACAGGATTCCAGGATTCACTATGCCCACACTATTAAAACAGTAGCAGAGGAGCAATGATTTCTTGCGTCTCTTTTGTCTCTTTCTCACTGTGTGTAATTGTGTGTATAAAAAGAGGGTCGCTAAACACCATATGGTATGAAATATGCAATGCTGTGGTTTACCTCTATGGGTCCAACTTGAAAATCAATAGATATCTGGTGCTCTCTGATCTCCTTCAGTGCAGCCATGGCAATACGAATGTCGTCCAGGTCTTTGATCTGTCGATTCAGTTTCTTTCCTGCTTCATCAACGAAAGCAAAGATGTGCTCCATCTCTGAGCGGAATTTCCTGTTACAGTAAAGTCCATAGTCCACCATCCAATTCTTGATTTCAGCATTGAGGGACATCTTTAGGGGTGCTGGTAGAAAGAAATATGAGCATGCAGAGATCATTAATTAACTGGCCAGAAATCAATAAAATCAAATTTATGCTGGTTTCAAAATTATAACGTAATCAGACCTGTGAATAGCGCCAGAGCTCCTACAGTAATATACTCTGGTTCAGAGTTTATTTCCAGCTCCAGATCTCGATAGAAAAGGATCTGGCTCTCAAACTCTGATAACAAGGGGCTCCCCTGGATGAATCTGTTCAAAACGCAAACAGAAACAGCACTAGTATGATGGATTTTAACCATCCACTCTAAATATGAGCCATGAATTTTAACATACTTCCTCATGGTATCATCACGGTCTTTTCTCCAGATGTGATGGTAACAGCTAAAGTGGTCCAGAGCAGTCACCACTTCCTGCCCACACACAGACACACACAGACATATATATGTATAATAGATTTTAAGAAAACCAAACAGTTGTACAGCTGAGATCTGGATTAGTTCCATAAATTCCCTCCGATTCTACACAAATTATCCGGTATATTTCAATTAACTGCCACGTACCTTTTTAGTGGAGGTGATGGAGGTGCTAAGCACAGAGATTAGCTTGACTATTTCCTTGTTCTCAGACACACTCTTGTAGTAATTTCTTGTTTGGAAGAGGATGGCCTGGATCACAGAAGCTGACGTGTCTGAGGTGCTGCCATCTGGAAAGTTTGGAGGACAGAATGTGGTAGAAAACACTCTGAGTGCACAAGATGCTTCTAAACATTAACTTTTGGATATTTAAAATAATTATGCATTACAGGTATAATTATTGTAGGGTCTTTAGCTTACAATATAGAGTGCCTTGACGTGATTGTTGTGATTTGGTGCCATATAAATTTAATTTAATTTAATTGAGGTCTACTTAGAGAGAACTTATTTCATAATTTTTGTGGTTTGCTGTCCCTGTAATTATTGTTGAATAAGAGTATCTGCTAAATAATTTACAATTACTCCCACTTTAATTGTACTGTATATGGTTGCATATCCACATTCCTAAATTAATCTATATAATACATACATATAAAAGTAACATTTGCATTTCTTTCAGCAAATCGATTATCTATGCAACTTTATCATTCATTAAATATGCATTTAATTTGCATTAAATGTGAGATTTTATTCCTTCCCAAACAATATTACATCTTTCTGCCCCAGTCAAATATTTTTTCGCTCTGCTGAGCTATAAAATAAAGACTTCTAATTGTATATTGTATGTATAAAGTTCTCTTATACCGGCTTGGCTTCTGTATGTTGTTGCTCCATCCTCCGATTCACTCTCAGAGCTGTCTGGTTTCAGAGCTGCCATTCGCCTTTCATTCATTTGTCTCTGCGAAGGGGAATGTAAGACGTCAGGGGTTATTTTGTGCACTGCTGGACCATGGCACCATTAGTTCAAAAAGAGCAATTATAAGAGTTAATTACAGATTTAGAACTAATTATAATGTCACAAATTATTGCTTCCTTTGTCTGAAACTAGACCCACCTTAGATATTCTTTCTTTGCTCCACTGGCTAACTCCTTTGCTGACACTGACTACACACTCTACAGCTCGGTTTAGAGCCTGTTGGACCTCCTCCAAAGATGGAACCATGACTATGTTAGGGATGGAAAGGGTCACGTTTACTCTGAAGATTTCTTGCTGACTGCTGCTTTTACCATGGCTGGATGGGTCACTCTCAGCTATAGGTAGAGAGAAGGATAACACAAATAAAGCATTGTGATTCAAAGACGGGCAAAAAGCCTGAGTGAATGGTAAGTGAAACAGCTGATATGGAGTTTGTGGCCTTGTTGGGATGAAACTGACTCAGATCTTTAGAGCTGGATGATAGTGTAGCACTGACATTGAGCGGAGACTGCTGGCCATCAATCGGAATAGGAAGTGATACATACTGTACTAATATGTCATTATTCTTTGCTTTTCTTACTTTACAAAACATTAATGTTAATTTTATGGATTTTAGTCTGTACGAAAATGCAACAAAAACATCAGACAAGACGAACCAGAGAAATTCAAGAGCGAGGAAGTAAGTATGCGCTTGCGCAACATCTCCAGAGTGTTGCGTGTCACTCTGAGTAAGGCATCCACGTTGCGGTGGTTGAAGTAGGAGAGCACTTCCTGGGCTTCCTGCTCCATCACCTCCATCAAGTCCCTCTTCTTTTTCCTTCTCACCAATGGAGAAGAAGGACCAACGCTAGCAGGAGGGAGTAGCGTGTTTCTTGACAGGAGACGCTCATCTTCACCTAAGAAGGTGACACATTTACGGTCAACAAGAACACCAGCAACCTTGAATAAGTCAGTACTAATAAAGTTAAACTAATGAAAGGCATTCCCTTCCATTTAAATTCTTTTGAAATCCATTTTTAATCTTCTCTTACAGCATTATCTCATACCTTATCATACTGTATTCTGTTTGATGTTGAAAGGAATCTGTCGGAATACCTTCACTGTCAACGTGGTCAATGGTCTTGCTCCCTGTGCAGCTCTCTTCCTCAAACTTCTCCACCTCCTCTCTCTGATTGTGGTCAAACTCTAGCAGCATGTTGATCAACTCATTAGCTGCCTCCTCCACCAGTGAGCTCTTCATGTTGAGTTTCTGGGCTTGTTTTATGCAAAGGTCCTGTACTCATACAGAAATATAGTACACTCTTAATGTAATTAACCTCCAGAATAAGAAATAATGTTTGATTACAAAAAGTATGTTAAAGGTGTCAGAATTTGCTAAGTGTGGGCTGAGTAAGGCATAACCAAGCTGATAGTGTTATTATCCTTTATTTACCCTGGTGGTTTGCACAAACTCCTCACAGCTGACTGGCTCATCCTCTGGTAGGACACACAGAGTGGAGTTGCTCATCTCCTGCAGTACCGCATCTATCCTAAACTCCACCAAGTCATTCACTCTGTCCATCAGCAGCTCAAGATCAGCTAAACAGACAAAAAAGAAAGAAAGAAAGACAAGGACACAAACCCACCGAAATTAAGAGAAAGAAGGAAAAATCAAGGGGAACTTGTCATGCAGGGAGCAGAGTGGAAAAGGGAGAACAGTGATAAATAAAGAAAATTCTAAATAAAAAGCAATGTGTGGAAAGGGACAAAATGCATTGAATATGTAAAGGTTACTTGTGAGAACACCACCTATGCAATAAATCCATTCATGTAAATTTTATCACACGCTGCCAGTGCTGAGTTGCAGGAATGTCTCGTGTGTCAGCATGTGCGGCATCGACCCCACGGGATTTTTTTGCTTACCCAATGCTTTGTCGACGCGGCTGAGATATTTGTCAATGTTCAGAGACGTCCAGCTGAGGGACGTCAAACCCGGCTGTATAGCCTCATCCACCTGTCAAGAAAGTGATGTATGGTGTGATGATGTTGATGCACGTTGTAAGCAACCTGCTGTGACAGTCAGTCTCATATCTGTCACCAGTTAGAAAAGATGCTTGACAATGTCTAACATATTTCTGTGTTCTGATCTCCTACAGTCAACAAAAGAATTAAGATAGACATAAAAAATAAATTTCTTAAATTTCACATTTATCCTTTTTATGTAATCATATGACCCTGTTCTGGGGAAAGAAGTTTTAAATTATATTACAAGCAATTAAATGAATTTGTACTTCAGCAATTTGCCACAGTTTATTCACGAATGATTTTTATTTTTGTTAATTTTGCAGAAAAAAAACACAATAACTACCTCCCATTGTCAAAGAGCTATGGGTGGACATGATTCATTTGCTGAGGCTCAACTTTCTGCAGAGTTAATCACTACAGACCTCCAAACTTCATGTGGCCTTCAGATTAGCTCAAGAACGGTTCATAGAGGGCTTCATGGAATGGGTTTCCATGGCTGAGCAGCTTACATCAGTCTTACATCACCAATTGCAATGCAACATGTCAAATTCAGTGATGTAAAGCACGCTGCCACTGGACTCTAGAGCAGTGGAGACGTGTTCTCTGGAGTGATTAATCACACTTCTCTGTTTGGCAATCCGATGGATGAATTTGGGTTTGGTTGCTAGGAGAACCGTACTTGTCTGACTGCATTGTGCCAAGTGTAAAGTTTGGTGGAGGGGGGATTATGGTGTGGGGATATTTTTCAGGAGTTGAGCTCGGCCCCTTAGTTCCAGTGAAAGGAACTCTTAAAGCTTCAGCATACCAAGACATTTTGGACAATTTCATGCTCCCAACCAGAGTTATTATAGTTAACGAAAACGAACGAAATAACGAAAACTGAAATTGAAAAAACATTGTCGTTAACTGAAATAAATAAAAACTAAAATTAAAAGGAAAAAACGATAACTAACTACAACTGTATTGTGAGTTTAAAAAACTAACTAAAATTACAGATAAAATGACCTTCCTTTTCTTGTTTGTCATTTTATTTAAAAGCCTTGTGGATTGATCATTTTCCGCTCTCTGAGTTTAGAAGAGTGTCTTGTTGTGAATGATGAAAAATGTATGGAACACGTCTCAGTGAGGAAAAAAGACCAACATCAAAGTCCACCTGAGAAGTGCACACAAGGCAGCTACGGAAACCGCTTTGAACCGACGCAATCTGGCGTTCACCTCAGGAGAAATGTGACTACTCCTCGCTGTGATGAACCTGTTCCGTTCTTTTGCGTTTCCGGCCACTTTATCAGTGAGTGAATAACAATCAGGAACAGTCAATACAAGGACTCGAGGGAATGAAGAAATAACAGGGACAAATATGTTTGCAGCCAAAAAAATGAGCACAAAGAGCGAGGACCAAAAGACGTCCCGGCCGGCACCGCATATAAAACACCAGCACACCACCGTAAGGTAATGAACACACACAATCCAGCTACACAAGCAGAAATGCGACATGAGCATCTAACCAAGCTAGCTCCAAAACAGAAGCTGTTGTTAATCTGCTGCACTGATGCTAAACTTTATTGGGAGTTTATTGTAGAATTTATTGAGTTTGGGAGTTCATGTTTACCTTTGTTTCTCCCTGTTGATGTTCATGTGTGTCATTAATATTACACACATTTAGCACGTAGTACTGCTGTCTTGTGAACAGTTGGTTGTTTAATATAGTTCTTTAAACGCTATCTTTTCTTGAGTTTTTATTACACAAGAGTTACTCTTGTGCCTTGAATCTTGCACCTGACAAAGTATGAAAAACTAAACTAATACTGAAAATAACAAAACTAAACTAAAACTAAGCAATAAACCAAAAATAAAAACAAGCAAAACCACTCTGAAAACAAATTTAAACTAACTGAATTAAAGAAAAAAAAGTAAAAACTAACTAAAACTAAACGATAATTAAAATCCAAAACTATTATAACTCTGCTCCCAACTTTGTGGGAACAGTTTGGGGACGGTCCCTTCCTGTTCCAACATGACTGCACACCAGTGCACAAAGCAAGGACCATAAAAACATGAATGAGCGAGTTTGGTGTGGAAGAACATGACTGACCTGCACAGAGTTTTGACCTCAACCCGACAGAACACATTTGGGGTGAATTAGATCGGAGACCGCGAGCCATCCAACATCAGTGTCTGACCTCACAACCGTGCTTTTTGAAGAATGGTCACAAACACATTCCTAAACTTTGTGGAAAGCCTTCCCAGAAGAGCTGAAGCTATTTATAGTACACTAACTTTTGGCAGTATAATGTTGCTCCTGTCTATCAGGTTAGCTAAACTCCAAGACAGCCTGATGACATCAAGCGCCATCTTAAAACAGATCGTGTGCTGTGAAAAAAAGGTACTTTTCTTCAGATTCATCTATCAGAAAATGAGGACTGTAATTAACTCTGGAGGTGGCTTATCAGAAAACACCTGTGCTTAAAAAAAATAAATAAATTCAATAACAAAAGTAACTAAAACAAGATATTAAAAAATTAGGGAAATCTTGTCAACACAAGAGCAACGCTAGAAACCATTGGTGAATGTCTTCACACAGTGTTTCACCTGTACGGAACTTTTTAAATGTCAAATAACTCACATATTATAGAAATTCTATATGTGAATTAAAAGAATAAAAAATCAAATATGAATAATAACAAGTGTACAGTGCATAAATATATTAACCTCAAAATGGATACACCAGTAACACACCCATCAAGGTTTCTTTTTCAGGGCTGCTAATAACTACAGCTTCTGTTCTAGCTTTAAAAGCTGCAAATGATTATAACTCACCTGATTTGAACATACGGAACACTAAAATGTTCTTTACTGAAGTGCTATTATTGTCCTGATAAATAGCACATAGGATACGGGTTGTAATTTAGATGAAAACTAAACTGATGTGATAACTACATCTTACCTTAGCTACATGAGGCATGGCCAGCTGTTCAAATACACTCTGAATCTTAGCACGCACTCTGGTGTTCTCGCTCAGCATCAACTGAAATGACATAGATGCATGCTGATGTATTTAGTGTATCATACAAAATTGATGAACTGAATTTCTCAGTAGAGAATATAGCCATAAATACAAAAAATTGGCCTCCTAGCAGTTTTACGCATGTGATTTAATAAAATCTGTGTGGAATTCTAACAGGTTCTAAGGAAAATGACTTTTATATTCCTGAGTAAATGCAGTTTTGATCATCCTGTTTTTCATTTTCGAATTTTTAGATACAACTGTGCATTATACCCACCTGTAATTTCTTATAGTGTTTCTTGAGCATGTCTTGTTTTTGCTGCAGAAGAGAAGCAAAGGGAGGGATTGCCAACTTCATCCTTGTCATGCAGTTCACTTCCCTGATTTGGGTCCGAATCTCTGGGTCAAAGTTCACAAACAGCTCACCAGTTTCTGGTGATCTGACCAGAAGAGAGACTTGTAGGCCAACCTTAGCGTCCTCCATCTGTGTCGAGGTATAAAGGTGAGGCGTTTAGCGAGGGTTGTTAGAAAGATGAGAATGGAGAGGTGTGGGGAAGAAGATTTGTGTGAATACGAGGGTAGAAAACATGATCGTGCACTTGATGTCATGTATACATGTTGTATATACAAGGTGATAAATACAGATTGAATGTTCATGTTTCTCTGTCAGATTCCTTGTTTTTAATTAAAAATTGTGCTCTTTGTTCACCTTATCCATCCAGCTGCGATGGTAGATTATCTCAAACTCCAACAACACTCTTGCTAGCTGGTTAAAGTTCCTGATGATACTTTTTGCATCTTGTGTGGAAAGAACTCCTGGATGCTAACCAGAGTCAAAAAAAAAAATAAGCAAACATTGGAAGGCGAACACACTAAGAATTTTACCATTAACCAAATGGAAAAAGTCAGACATTCAATATTACCTGTTGAAAGAGATCCATGGGTCCCTGGATGCGGCTGTAGAGCTGCCGAGCCCACATTATCCGACCAGCCACTGGGGGCAAGTCCCTGCCAATGGGGGGGTCCAGTTTCTGCTTCATGTAGATGCGGGATACCATTTCAATATCCCGGCCATAATTCTGCAAAATTTGCTGATACTTCTCATCAATCCCAAGATCTGGGATGCCCAGTCTGTTTTTAGTGAATCCAAAAAAAAAAATGGCTCATCAGAATTCAAAAATACACCACCAGCATTAAAAATAATTAAATAAGCAAGAAGTGAACAACTATGCCTGATAGCTACAACGGCACCTGCAAATCTTGTGAGCAGTATTCTGTCCTAAGAAGCAGGATTGGCAACATTCGGGAAATGGTGTTAAAGATTTCAGAATGATTATAAGAGGTCAACAATGAAATACCTTTGAAATGTCCTCAGCACATTTAGAGCTCTTTCTGTATTTTGAATTTTTTCAAAGGTGCTATCCATGAAACTCTTCAGTTGACTCTGAACACAAACAACAATAATATTCATGACACTGACAGTGGAGTGAAATTTTAATTGAACCTCCACATAATTAATCCTTAATCACTAGCAAAGGGACTTGGTTGACCCACATTACAAAGCAGATGTCTCGTCAGTTTGCATTAACTTTATTTGTACAGCACGGAGGAAACACACCAGCTAGCTGCAGTGAACTTACATGGAGCTCAGAGGTGCTTTTGCAGAATTCCTCATAGTCAGCATCAAAGTCAGTTCTCCTCTGGTCTAGGAAACTGTAGTGTTTGTTCTTAATGTTCATCACAATAGCCTAACAAAAAATATCCAGACATACAAAAGCATGGATAGGGTATTTTGAAATATAATCTGTTTTTTCTTATGCAGATAAATCCTGTGTTCCCAAATTTAAGCACCAAGTAATGCTTACATTTGAGAACATAATATATAATACAAGTAGAAATGTAACAGTGTAACTGCGTCTTAAAGCTTACTGCAAACTATATTCAGCAAAGCTATCTATCAGTTTCTACTAAAAAAAAAAAAAGAGGTTTGTGATCTTTTATTTCAGCTCTGTTTGGTTACTTAAAGCATGAAAGCAAAACATTTTGTTGTATTTTTATTCATTTGGGAATTTAAAAAAAATCTCGTTTACAAGTGAAACCTGAGGAGATAGATGTGAAATTTTATCACTAAATTTTTCTAAATTTTCTACACTAAAAACAGGCCATGCATTGCTAAAAGTTGAAGACTGCAGTGAAACATTACCTCCCATTTCCCCTGCATTTCTGCAGTCTGCACATGCAAGGAAGCAGAAACAAACAGATAACTCAGATCAATACACTGTCAAGAGAACAAGTGAAGATACCAATTGCAGACAAGGTGATGCATAATAACAAAGTTGAAGTATTATGTACTGTAACCTTAAGCAGCACAATCTGATTTTGTACAAAATAATTGTTTTGTTCAACATGAAACCACATTAAAAAAAAAAAAAAAAGCAGCCAGCCACTGACTTTGTAAATGTGCAGCCTGAAACTCTGTTAAGAAACTGACTTACTGAGCAGCCGTTTGCTTCGTTCATTTATTTCTTACTAATCATCCACACGCGCCCTTTATTAAATCATATGCACAAAGGAAGTTAGTGTAGTTAATAAATGTATCATGATTAATCATCACAGACCTAATTCAATTAAACTTTATAATGTTCTTTTTCTATTGAGCAGAATCTTTTACATACATTCGTAACATAATTTTAAAAATGACAGTATTTTAACTTTATTCATATTTCATCTATGTACTGTAGCAATACATGATGTAGAGTTGTTTTCTTCATTGTTCTGGCATACATAGGAAGCCTTCCATTCACTATACTGCTCAACATCAGAAGCTGGCAAGAGAAACACAGACACGGCTGGCTTGCAGTGACATTTAATCGGTTAATGGAATGCCTCCCTGCACATGTCTCATTAAAAGGATTTGACAACAGTCTGATATCACAGCATACTCACTTGAAACCTGGTGGCCATGGTCTCCAGTCCTTCTATCGTGGAGTCCTTTAGGACAGAGTAGGTGGAAATGGTACTGAACATTTCGAGGATCTTGATAAGTCTTCGCTGGAATGTGTCAAACTTTCCAAAGATGTACATCTCACTGAAGTCAAACTGTCTTTCTGAAGGAGTCCGCTCCAGCTTCTCCTTCGTTCTGTGGAAACATCGCTGGTATTCCTGGAAAACACAGTTTGATACAGGACGAAAAACATGTGGTTTGTTCATCAATCCATCATTCCACAGGGGTAAAGCCTGAAGGTTTAAATAACTAAATATAATAACTTGGAAGTGGCATTATTTTTACCAACTTGCAGCAGGAACATAATGTAAAATCTGCATATTTTGATTGGTAAAAATTTGATAGAGGTACATTTCGCTACAAAACACATTTTGTTTTCCAATACGAATAATCCATTACCTGGTTCAGGCGGATGGCAGCTTTGATTTTATCAGTGACAACTTGCTGAGGTTGGTCCCATATTGAGTTTGCACCACTGTTAGTGATGTAGGCCTTGCAAGTTGTGATCATCTGGTTTGTCACCTGGAGATGTAAATGAGTACAGGGAACGAAGAAATGGAAATTTAAAAAAAAATGCAGAATCCCATTGTTCATCATAACATAACATAATCCTGTTTATCATTGTGGCATGCTGCAATTTAGCAGATTACCTTTACAAAAAGTGATGTAATCTTTTCAGATGTGTTGTAGTAGCGGGAAATACTGTGAATCATCCTGATGGCATTGATCAGACCTGGGATTGCATCCACCATTGACACCTTGTGTGAAATAAAAATTATAACTTGCATGGTTTTTGTAACTTCAATTCCATGCAGCACATTTATAGTGTACTCAACATGAATACAGTATACTTGGTTTATTTTTTGCAATGCAGCAGACCAGTTAATCCCAAAAAAGTGTAATAAAATATTCTGTTCTCACAGGGTCGCTGTTGTAGAGCGGGTCACAAAACTTCTCCAGGCTGTAGAGATACTTGACATTGTCTTTGGCCTCATTAACACCATCTGTGATCCTGGCATCCAGTTCTCGCCATGACTAGACCATTACACACCATTATTGAATTTAAGGGAGCACCAAGCTGATGATTACAGTCTTAAAAAAAATAATCTTGCAATAAATCACTGAAATGAAGGACAGAGCAGCAAAATAAAAAAAATGTTTAAAAAGCGGGGGGGTATAGCCACTTAAACTCAGCAGTGAATGACAGTTGTTTCTGACCTTTATGAGCTTAGATTTGGCCATCAAGAGCACACCCAGAACAGCCTTGACATCAGGGCTCTTCAGCTGGTCAAGAAGGTAGTTGAAGCGAGTCATCCGTTTCTTCCAGTGGTCCAGTTCAGCCCGAGGGCCAAGGTCATCAGCCTCCTTTCTAAGCTGGTCACTCTCAGCTAAAACCTGCAGAACGGAGGCATTTGACGTCAGTGTTGAAGCATCGTGCCTGCAGTTTTATCAAGCACCTGATAAAGGCACATTCAAATAAAATTACAGAAAACTTGGATGTGAGAATAAAGTTTCTTTCAAATTCTGTCTATAAGCTACTCAACCCACGTTTGAGGAGAAACACAACATGTTTGAGAATCCCTTCTCACCTGTTCTATCTGTTTGATCCAGACTTTCATGCAGGCCTCTATCTTCTCTATGGTCTCTGTGCTGCTGGCAGCTGACACATAGTCAGATGGGCCCCTCAGTAGCCGCAAGTCAAAGGTGTCACACTCTTTCAATGTAACCTGGAAGTAAAGCATGACAGGATCTGTTTTTGCTGTGATGTCTATAATTTGTTTGTCTGCGAATGCGACTGGGTTATGCATAACCTAAACCCTCTAACTGTATCAAAAAAGCTGTCTATAATTAGTTGTTGCATGTTGCATGTAGTTGCATGTGTCTTACTGCTTTATTGGCAATGCACTTCCTGTAATGCAAATGTTCAAACTCTAACTTATACATTTTATGTGCTTTTGCTAAGCAAATTATACTGGAGGTTCCAAAGCACTGGTGTGGATTTGATATCTGCACAAATTTAGCTAAAGCAAAAATCAATTTTGCTTTTGTGTACATAGTGCTTTGATTAGTGACAGTGTTTGTCTCCTACCTTTTCCTGAAGGCTCTCCTGTGCTCCAGCCAACACAGACACAAAGCTTTCCATTGACGATATGAAGTCCTGTTTGACAGCCTGGGTCTGGGGACTTGCCACCTCCCCCCAACCGTGGTTCATCTTCTTCAGTGTGGGAATGAAGATCTCAGAGAACAACTGCTCCACACTTTTTAAAAGACCTCCTTCTGTTGTGTCCAACATATTGAAATTTACGTCCTAGACAATAACAGAAAAATATATAGTAAACATCTTAACCTTCATATTATACATGCCACAGCAGATACAGTACCTTCCCAGCTTACGGTGCTGGCACAGAGAGCCAACATGTTGTTGAGCTTTTGAGAAAAAATTAAAAATTTAAATCCAAGATGGTGCATTACTTCTGATTTGTGAAGCGTGTGCAGATCTGCTCAGTCGCCAAAAAAAAATTCTTGTGGGCAAAACTCCAGTGACAGGATTTGTATTGTTGTAATGGACAAATTATGTCCTATAGTTCAATTTTCCTAGTCACCCTCTTATTCTAACCTAAACACATTAGTTAGTCAAAATCCAGAAAGTCAAGTTATGCCATTCATCACCAAAAAGCTGCCCAGGGCAGCTTTTTGAACTTTTACATAATCTATCCATGTGCGTGTGTCAGCGTAAAAACACCACTTGTTGGATTTGTTTCAATGTTCGGCTGCTCTAAAGAAAACATTTGCCTTTTTGGAAGCACGGCCTAATATGTCTTGAGTAAGCAGCAGGGCTCTCTCCTTGGCTTAGTGTAGGGAAGTGAGACGCTATAATGCATCAACTATGTGTGTGTCCTCCAGGTGGACTCTAAGCGGACTTCAAAAAAGTATCATAAGAACAACACTGATCCTTGGTGTCCATAGCTGTCTGTGTGCACAATCCTGACCTCATACAACCACTGACTTTGATATTAAGAAATCCTCACACAGATTTCTACTTAAGCAGAAGTGAATGGATGGATGGATGGATGGATGGTATAGCCTTCGTTGACAGTACAGCGCACCCACTAACCCTGTGGTTGCTAGTTAATTAACTCAAGTTTAATTAACTACATGTAGCAACACATATTTGTGAATCTTTGAAGAACAGGTTTCCCCAGCCATGAGCCGGATGCCTGACTGATAAAAATGTTCTCTCTAACTTAATCCACCCATGTGTCGAATAACACCTGAATACCTGATGTGTACTTAAATTTTTTTAGGCAACTAATTAGGAAATTTAATGAAATAGAAAAATACTCTCTCATGCAACAATGGGCAGGTACACAAGTGCTCTCTTTGTTTTTCATTCTCATTACATGAATATACACACACACACACACACACACACACACACACACACAGAATCCTGTCCTCCTCCCTCTCTAACTGAGAGTTTTTTGTAGCAAACAGGACCTGTTATCGGTGGTGGTGATTAACTCTGAGGCACGTAGCAGGTGTTCAGTAAGAATCGATAGCCAGAAGCAGCTGTGGTATCACAGTGCTTTTACTGAGCTCCCCCAGTGCCTCACTAGCTCCGGATGTAAGAAGCTTTTTTAGCTAATTAGACTTCATGCGTCGTAAGAAAAAGTAAAAAGAAAAAAATATCGAAAGATTTCTCTTGTGACATTCAGTGGCTATCATTAATTAACTTTCAAAAAGTGATAAAAGCTGGCTGCCCATAGTGTCCATAACAAGGCACAGACACAGTTAAATTTGTGTTTGTCCATCAGTGACTTGCACAGTTTTGATTTACTTAAATTCCTTGATAAATCTCTACTTAATCTGAAAGAAATTAATAACTTGCATTTCCCAAAACAGCACAAACTGACTCACTCTGTGTATGTTCTCAGAGGTGACTGCCTTTGAAGTATTGGCTCTGGTAAAGAAGAGACACACTCCGGTCAGTGCCACATCCCTCCCATCTGTTACAAACACTTTGGACTTCTTGCTGTGACCAGGCTGCTGAGCAACAGGCTGGGCGGGCACAGAGGCTGCTGCTGCTCGCATAACGGATTGGAAACAACAAAAGGTGTCATGGTAACCAACTTTGACTTCCTATTCTGATTTGAATACTGTGGCATTTGAGAATGAATTACTTTTATGATCTCTATAAGTGACAAAGACAATCTCATATAAGACAGAAAATATTGTATTGCAATTTGTTACATGTATAAGTTACACGTTTTTAAGAAATAGTCTAGATTTTCATGGTACCTCCTTCAACTGGTTCAGTGTCCTGATAGAAGAGCATTAGGTGAGGAAGACCATCAGCCACGAAAAACTGCTCCATGCGGTCAATCTGAGAAAGATAAAAGCAAAACCTCAGCACTGTTTAGCCTTATTGTCCATTCACAAACCACCACATTTGTTTGTTTGATTTGTCTTTTAAAGCTAAAGAAGTTGTCCATAAAAACAGTAAAATCTGTTTGATAATTTGTGTGCAAATCACCTGATTCCCTTCCAGTATGGCATCTTCCACATCTGCCTTCTCCAGCCCGAGGCATGAAGCCACAATACTGAGGATGTAGTCATGTCTTCCATCCAGCTGAGCCCGCTTAGCTTCACGCTCCTCTTTCAACTTTTGCTACAGAAAATGTGCAGAAAATGTTTTTAATGAATAAATGGCAAATGCCAAGTTCAATTCCACAAAACTGTAACCTGCATACTTTTTAAAAGTATTCTGAACTGACCGACGTTCAGTTGTCACATGACCATCTTTCAGCTGACTGAGTCTCTGCTGTGACCACACACTTTGGCTGAGGCATCATTTAAGCACAGTCTACTCAAAGAACCACAATTTTTTTTTTTTTTTTAAAGTTGGATACATGTAAATTAAACAATAAAAAAGATCCTCCTTATTTTTGTATTCTGTGGTATCCTAATGAAATGCTAACTACTCAAGAATTTCATATATATATATATATATATATATATATATATATATATATATATATATATATATATATATCACTGCCAACCTTTTTCTTGAGAGTCCTTCTGTGTATCCTTTGACTCAGTCTTAATATCCACACAAAAAAACTTCTGTTAGAATGCCTGTGGCAACATAGCTGCTTGCATGCGATGGCTTGTGTTTAGGATGGGGGAGCAAAATCAGCTACAATGGGTTGTCAGGTTCTGCTGCTTAGTAACACAGGAACAAGGTCAGCCAACAGATTACATGAAGCATGGTGCTGTATGGTGTCATGGCTGCAGGGTGCATTTAAAATCTCTAATTTGCCTTTTATCTGTGTGTAAATAAAGAAAAAAAACATTAAACTGGAGATGATAGGAATATTTTTATTTACATTAAAAATACTTTTTACAGACAAGCCCACTTCTACAACAAATCAGAAAGCATATTACATGAATAGCTATGCCAAAATTACACTTGAGAGGTTAAACGTTAACACTGAGAATGAATTCTCTTTATCTCTCCTCTTTTCCTTGTATACACATTCATGTGGTTGCTTGTACCTTGTAGAACAGTGAGTTAACAACTGTATACAGATTTATGCTCAAATAGTTTTGCCTGAAGCTGATTGAATAAATCTGTAGTACACAATGGAGTACAGGAAAGACTGTATATTCAATCAACCTGGGCGTGCCTTTAGAGGTTGAGAACTGAGACTCAAATTAGAAATGAAAAAATTGGACAGCTATTAAGCAATAGAAAAAGAAAAAAGCATGAAAAACAGATATGAGAAATTTAGCTGTGAAAGCTAGAGCTGAAAATGGGATTAAAGTGACTGAATACCAAAAAGGTGAAACGAGAAAATTTGAATTATGTGACAAGTAGATGTGTATAGTCAAAAAAAAGAGAAGGAAGAGAATGAGGATGAGAGCTGGGGGGAAAATGGGATGAGGTACAAGAAAAAATAAAAAGATTGATGGAGAAATTGAGTGTGTAAGAGAGGACATAAATACATGGACATAAATAAACAAAGAGCAACTCTATGTAGACTACAAATCAGAGTAGTTCTAGGTCAAGCTGTCTTGTCAGTTAGAGCTTGAGGGAGTTGGACATGTGAAGACAAGGTGAGGAGGAGCATGTTTAATTTCCCACATTTGGAACATGCACAAAGCTGCAGGCCAAATTAAAATGTCCTGCTAGTTTCTGCAGTGGAAAGCACCCTGATCTCACAAGCTTTGGGTGTCAGCATAGTTGGGAGAGCAGCAACACTTTAGCACATTAGTGGCTTTAAAACAAGACCAAGCAATACCCACAATGACATCCACATTTCTGTAGTGGAAAAAAGGGAAAAAAAAATTTCTAAAGAACTAACTAAAACTAACTAAAATGTAGATATATTAAAGGTTGTAATTTTTGACTGAAACTTTCACTGGAACAGTGCTTGAAAGGTCACTTCAAAAGATAACAGGGTTGTCAGGAAGCCGCAAAAAAGTCCACACAGTTCAGACAGTTAACTCATTAACACTTTAAATAAAGCAAAAACTGGGTTTGTACAGGTGTAACGAGCTTGAAAGTCAATATTTGGTGTGAGTGACCACCTTTATTCTTTGACACAGCCTGAACTCTCTGAGGCAGCTTTCTTGTCATTTCTTTAAGCAGTCTTCAGGAACAGTTCTCCAGGATTCTTGAAGGACATTCAAAGCTCTTCTTTGGATGTTGGCTGCCTTTTGTTCTGTTCCCTTTGAAAATGATCCCACACTGCTTCAATAATGTTGAGGTCCGGGCTCTGGGAAGGCCAATCCATGACATGATAGTGTTATGTTGTGTGTTTTTCTGTCCAGGCATGCTTTTACTGCACTGGCAGTGTGTCTGGGATCATTGTAATGCTGAAAAATGAAGCTGTCCTAATCAAGACACTTTTCAGATGATATGATGGATAAAAATCAATACTGTACATTTTTGTTTCCATAATTTCATAAATTTTTACAAGCTCTCCAACACCACTGGCTGAAATGGAGTCTCAAACCATGACAGAACCTCCACCATGACTCACAGATGGCTGCGGGCACTCACTGCGGTACCTCTCTCCCAACATTGTTCGCCTAAAATATTGATGACAATTTGAACCAAAAATTTTAAAGTTGGATTCATCACTCCATCAGACCTGTTGCCACTGATCTTTATTCCAGTTCTTGTGTCCTCTGACATACCTCAGACTTTTCTCTCTGTTTACCTTCCTTAAGAATGGCTTCTTGACAGCCACCCTTCCACTGAGACCGTTTCTGACGAGGCTTCAGTGAACAGTAGATGGATCAACTGAAAAGCCAGATCCATCTCTCAGGTCCTGTGTCAGGTCTTTGCTGGATTTTTTTTTTCCCATTTCTTCAGGACATGACTTTCAGATGCTGTTCATCCCCTACAGATAGCTTTTTTTTTTTTAGGTCTACCACTTTGTCTTTTGTCCTCCACTTGCCAAGTTTCCTCAATTTTGTTGAGGGCACACTGCATACCATGCTGAGATATGCTAAGTTTATCTCTTTATTATACTAAATTGGGGTGGCTATGGCTCAGGAGGCAGAACAGGTTATCTACTAATTGGAAGGTTGATGGTTCGATCCCTGGCTCCTCCACTCTGCATGCCAAAGTATCCTTGTGCAAGATACTGAACCCCAAGTTGCTTCCAATGTGTTCATCAGAGTGTGATTGTGTGTGAATGCTAGATAGAAAGTGTGCTGACATGTGTGTATGAATGAGACATGCTGTATAAAGCGCTCATGTAGAGTAGAAAAGCACTATATAAGTCCATTTATAAAACTTTATGATACTAAATACCATTTTATGCCTGTCAAACTATGTTATCTTTGGCATTTTTCATAGCTTCAACAAAAGAAATGGGAACAAATTATGTGCTTCTGCAACAGACTGCTAGTAACAAAGTGCCTAAAGATACAATTTGAAATTGGTTCTTTGTCTGTCATGTAAGACCTTCAGAAAGCCTGGAGAACTATTGCTCAAGACCACTTTACAAATTAATTCAATTCAGTTCAATTTTATTTATATAGCACCAAATCTTGCAGTCCACTAGCAGTTGTCTCAAGGTGCTTTATATTGTAAGGTAAATCCTAAAGAAAACCCCAACAAACAAAACAGCCCCCTATGAGCAAGCACTTGGCGACAGTGGGAAGGATAAATTCCCTTTTAACAGGAACAAACAGGCAGAACCAGGTGAAGCCATGTGCTGTGTCCAGCTGGGGTGAGGGGAGGGAGACAGCACACTGTGGAAGAAAGCCAGAGATGAAAAATAACTAATGATTTAAGGCAGAGTGGTTTATAACCCCCCCCCCCCCACACACACACACACACACACACACACACACACACACACACTACCACCAGCAGCTTAGTCCTATTACACCTTAACTAAGGGATGGTTCAGGGTCACCTGATCCAGCCTTAACTATAAGCTTTATCACAAAAGTAAGTTTTAAGCCTAATCTTAAAAAATAGAGGGTGTCTGTCTCCCGATTCCAAACTGGGAGCTGGTTCCACAGAAGAGGGACCTGAAAGCTGAAGGCTCTGCCTCCCATTCTACTTTTAAATAACCTAGGAACCACGAGTAAGCCAGCAGTGTGAGTGCCAGCGAACTACAAGAACGTCCTTGGAAGCAAAATATAAAGAACGTCGGGGTGGTTCAAGACTTTTGCATACTTAGTATTAATGTACTGCATGGCTATCAGGGCTGCTATACTACTATAAAGAATATCTCGTACCCATTCACGTGACGCATAGGAAGAAAGAGCTCACACATGTATGACCTACGCTGCAGTTATCATTTCTAGACTGCCAGCCTCTTTTCAGGATTAGCTATATTGATCAATGCTAATCAACTGCATTCAGCTTCCACTCAAAAGTATTAATTATATCCTCAACATGATCTTATCTTCCATTACAAACTAGATATAACATGCACTTACTGACCAAGTCTCTGGATACACACACACACACACACGGAGACAGACACTCTCTCTCTAACATCATGGGTCGACTGTTACAAAAAAAAGATACCAAGCCAACCGTTGCTGGGCAACCAGCCATTTCACACCTTCTTTCTGCCCTTATTTCAAATTGGATGAACAGCCAACTCTTAGTCTTCAGGGCAGACACAAACAATACAGACACACTGCAGTGTGGCATAGATTATTCAAACGAGCAGACTAAGTCACCAGTGAATGCGATACGCAAACACAAAAAATACACTAGCCAACAAAAGCAGGCTCCAACAATGGCAAAAAAGACACAAATCCACGTTTAGTTATTCCCATAACACAGACGCAGAAGCCGGCGCTGACAGACCCAAACAATAAGAGATACAATGCTAATAGCTTTCAGAAGCAAACAAAGCCCTGTCCTGAGATAAGCTATGGCAAGACTGAGAATCCCTATAATAAACAAACTGTGGATTTTGGAATTAAAGAGAAAACTATTGTAACCACAAATGTGCACGAGAACAGTTTGGCATCTGATAGATTTCATCAGTTTTAATCCAGATCATCCCGGAAATAGAAAATAACAAACACTGTCAAAGTCAACTCAGTCCCTGTAGATAAAGCTTTGCCATTAGTTTTGTTCATTTCATTGCAGAGTCTAAATGAAAGAGTCAGTGGCTCATGAAAATTATGTGGAAGGATAGACTAAAGAGAGTGAGAGAAACCTCAAATGACCCCACAATTAAAAACAACTCCCGTGCTGCAAGAATTCACTTACCTGAATGACTTTGGAAACAATTTGTCTCCAGAGCTGTTTTCTATACACCTGCGACATGACAGCGCCTTGCCTCTTCAACTCAACCCATGTATACCTTCTCTAAAACCTGCTATCAATTTCTCATCAGCATGTACACAGGGGAGCCATATACTCTTGCCCTCAAAGGATTAGCACTATCAAGTTGTCAGTGGCGGGCTCTCAGCCAGCTGAGTTTGGGCTATACTTCCTTTATGTATAATGCCCATTCCCATCAGGACAGACATGACATCCCTTAAGAACAGTATAATGTCTGCTTTATTCTGCCGTTCTAGTTCAAGCAATATGTCAAAATGTTAAGAAGAACTAAACTTAAAAGCGCTGGCAATTTGCGGGCTTTATGAGACAGGGCTTCACACCCTTGCTTTTAAGTTGAAAGCCTCATAGATGGATACACATACAGTACAGTATTGAATCCTTTACAAAAAGTAAAAACTCACAGTTCTGTATGCACACATGTAGTGTACACTAATGAACATAGTGTGCAAGGGTCACACACTCAGGTATTGCTGTCTCACATGATTGACGGCACACCAGTAAAACACAGTCAGCATTCACTATAATGTAGCTGTGCAGGTGGCAACAGTACAAATAAATACTTAAGAGTGGATTCTGTGTTGAGCCCATGGACGCCCATGTCGGCTCTCACCAAATCACATAAATGAAGTGGTAATAAAATATTCTGGGCTCTAGATACGTTTGACACAGCAAACTTTCCTGCTATTGATTGAAAAGCTTGGATGTCATTTTTTTGTGTATTGTGTAGCAATTTCAAAAACAGATCCTCTACTTTTCTCGTTTGTATTATTCGGCATTTGATGCTGTATAATCAGATGCCCAACACCCCCACAACAATAAATAGATAAATGAATACATACATATATACATACAGAAATGAATGGATAAAATGTGTGATGTGACATCACCATCTTGGCACTCCACTTAGTGCACAAATTCTTTTGTCTGTATTTGCAGTATCACATTTTTGCATGTTAAAGTATTCTTTGGATGTTAGCAAAGGTGGTAAAGTTGGGATTTCTCACTGTAATGTGACAAATGTACCAGACTCATTGTAGGCTTTTGGCATATAAAATCATTCCATATGAGGCCTTCACTATCAGTAACGCACTAAAATGTGTTCACACAGGCTTTAATTTATGAGAGCCTGTGTGAACACATTTTAGTGTTCACACAGGCTGGTTTTGTGTTGCTTTAGATTTCCACCAGGCACGCGTTGCAAACACATCAGCTGTTTACTAAATCCTGACACATTAATGATGAATTACATTTGGCCAACGTTGATAGTCAAGAAGCTCGAGTCGTCTGTAACTTCAGAACTCTTGGGTCACCTTACCTTGTTTTGATAGTCTGGCTTTAAATGCAACATAGTCGCTGTCGGCCTTTCACGCTGACGCTTCTTTTCAAGTCCTTCCACCCTCTTAATTGTCTGCGCTTTTCATGACATCAGAGAGTTAAAGCTTCCAACAAAGAAGACAAGACAGCGAGCAAGTGGCTGCGCTACAGTATGAGAGCAATCAGCCTTCCTGTTTATCATGTGAGAAAGGTTGCTGCCCTGAAATTATCAGACTGTTTCTCCTAAAAGGGTACTGCTAACTAGATAATGTGGTGTTGGATGACCTCCTGTCAGCAGGGTAATTATCAAGGTCCAACTCTCACCTTACAAGTCTGTTACAACAATAGGATGAAGGATGGAGGATGGTGGGTGGGGGGGTGGAATGAAAGGGTTGCTGAATATAGCATTAGAAGGGAACAGTATCAGATACAAGCCCTGAAAAAAATAATACAGAAACAAATGTGGCTAAAAAAAAATATATGCTGCATCACTGTAGTACAAACTGTGTTACTCTCCTCTTAAAGTAAAAAATGTGTCACACGCCAGGCGCGTCTCTTCATATGGCTTTGTGTTCGTGTCACCATAGCAATTGAACAGGCAGTGGCACGTTGCTTTCAAAGCAAGCAAATGATTACAAGTGCACTGGCTGCACCTAAAATTTTTATAAACATGCAAATACGGTGTAAGCAGGAGGAAAGCTTGATGCTTATAACAAAAACAGCTGATGCGAGAGTGCCACGTGGATCAGCATTTAAACACTATAGACTTTAACGCAATAGCCATGTGCGCTGTGTGGAATGATCAGTGCAACATGATTATTTGATTGATTTGTTAAGTTGCAAAACTGATTGATTGATTGATATTATTGGCTTATACTGTGCAGTCACAAATATGTCAGTATCTGCATTTATTCTGCCCAACAAAACATTCTGCTTTTTCAATCAGGTGTTATGTCAGCAGATAGTTCATCAGGATGGTTTACACGCCCTTGAACTCCACTGTTTAAGATGCTTTCAACACTGACTGCCTGTAGCAGAGCTGATCAGACACTGATGAGGTGAGGAGGTGTCCCCGTGGTAGAGAGAGAGAGAAAGCTTCATTGAAATATTGTCTTGTTCTTGCTTCTGAAATGTGAGGCTGTGCTGCTTCTTTTCCATGTCACTGCAAACTTAAATATTTTCTGTGACATGTTACAAGCTCAGTGAATGATCAGAAAAAAGAAAATTGATAGATTGGAAGATAATGCAATTAAGTATGCATTACATATCTGAGGGTGACCATATTTATTTACCAGGACAGCATGCATTTAATACTCTGTCTCATTGTTTTTTTTTTTTTTTACAGCGACATCCAGCAGATGAGAAGCACAGCCCGCTCCACAAGGATTTGACTGTGAGTCAGATAGTGAAGAAATGGTTGCAAAGCTTTGCATTAGAGAGTGGTTCGGTCATCAATTTTTCACTATTCCGTGGCTGATATTCTGTGTGGAACTGCCTGGTTGTGAGCAGCCATGAAACATGAGAGTGACTGTAAATTATAAATGAGGGGGTGGTGAGATCTGAAGACACAGACAGACAAGGGTTCACTGTTTTGCACAGTGAACGCTCACACTAACAGAGACACAGACAGTTTAAACAAATATGTGTAAGAAAGATGCGTCTCAAAATGCTATGCCTGACACAGTTCAGCTGACTCTGTCCTCTTTTCATGAACAATGCTGTCTACTTGCATTTGATGCAAGCTGGGTGCCAAACATCAAATGCGATGAACTGCCATTGCTTTATCTGGCCTGTGTTTTCACACATGCAAGAATAGCTTAGCTAATGTTTTCATTATGGTCAGTATTGCACAAAAATAAGCAGGAAACTGGAGAATTTTGTATGAAGTCAATGGGGTGACACACAGACTCGGAGTGCAGGGGGCTTTAGTTATTGTTGCTAATGTCCATTGCTTACTAATTGAACATGTACTGTATACTGTAGTAGGGTATAAAAAGCCACATTTAGTACTGCACTGCTCCTGGGTAGCAAGGAAGCATTGCAGTTTAATATTTCAAAACGTGTGAAAGGCTTTCAGATGACCAATTAACAGGGAAAAGGGTTATATAGATTAAAGATTAAAAGTTTACATAACTAACTAACTACTATGATAAATATAGCTTCCACTTAATCCCAGCACCAGATTTCTAAAATGAGTGTGTCACGGACCCAAAAAGACCAGTCACTTTGATAACGACAGAGTTCCACATGAATGATAGAAGCCAGATGCTCATTGCTCATTTCAAGTTTACTGTTCAGCTGTGCAACATCATCCAGCCTCCTGTGGCTGAGCCAACGATACAGCAACTACACTGTGAACGCCCCACCATCTAGTGGACTGAGGCTGGAAATGCAACCACCACAGATAACAGCAGGTTGTGCTACAGCTGTATTTGACTACTGCGGTTAGGCCAGATAATCTAATAGTGTAGCGAGTCTCAGAGCAATTTTCAGAAGGGCTTAGAGAGCTCCTGAGGTGAAAATGAAGTGCAGATTAATCCCATCATTGTCTTTTTTTTTTTTTCGCTCACAAGAGAACAAGATTTCTGGTGTATGGTTTCACTCTTGCAGCTCATCAGCTTACTGGGTTAGCTACATCTTCCTGTGCTGGATTACTGCAGTGTTATATCAAAGGCCAGTTTTCAATTAATTACAGGAATAATTGAAAAAATTGAAAATATGGTGATGCAATCACCATGCAATCTATGCATTCATAGATTTCCCTTTAGGGCAAAGTTGCCAGTGTACCAATATTAAATGTAAAAATTTGGTTGATTCTATAGAACATTTTGCATTACAACTGCACAAAATGTAAAATAAATAAATAAAATAATTATTTTCATATGCATTATCAGTGACAAAACGAATTTAAGTTTAGCTCACTGAAAGGCAGAAAGGAAAATCTCTGTCCTGACTGCAGCTGAATGAATGCAAAAGAACATTTTTGCCTTAACTGGTTAACAAAACACTCCAGAGGTATGCTGAAGACATAATTTGCAAAAATCTAAACAATCACTAACAAGTGAAAGGAGATTTCTCAGTATTTTTTAAAAAGCAAAATTAGTTTTTGTTTCTCCAATAATTATGTACTTATAAAGATATAATAATGTTATTCATATTACATTGCAATTACTTTTGCAATATCCAAACCAAAAATAAACCCACACATAAAGTGACTTTAAGGCCCCGTTTACACGACAAAACGGTGTCGTTTTGATGTGTTTTGGCCTCCAGTTTACTCGTGTATCCTAACCCTGAGGAGTGTTGTTCATCATATTAGCGCATGCCCCTTAAACAACCATAATGCGCACGTGCGAATACCCCTTTTCCAAACGGTTCGAACGTTTGGAAAAGGGGTTTCCAAACGGTTGCAACGGTTGCACTTTGCACGAGGACGGACAGAGGCCGGTGCGTTTCTGAAACGCTCCACTCTGGACCCCGTTTCGAAAACGCATCGTTTTCACTCCGTTCTCGTGTAAACGGGAGGCCGAAACGCATCGAAACGACGCCGTTTTCATTTTGAAACGGTGTCGTGTAAACGGGGCCAAAGAAACACTTAACGTTAACCTCCTGAGACCCTGCGTCCACATATGGGGACATTACATTTTGGCTTTGCTGCACCTTATACTTCATTCTGCTCAATAATGTTTTATACTTTGTTAAGTCTTGTTGTTTTTGTTACGTTGTGCTTTAAAATAATCCCATTGTCCACATCTGATAACATTTTTTTTTCCACATTAGTATGTAACAACCATGCAACAAAATACAACTTCCTTTTCAAAGAGGAAGCTTAGTTTTCAGGTCCATCTAATCCCACATATCTAGGAGAAATTAAGGTTAAGGGCACTGAGGAGATTTCCCTCACAGGCCTCTAAAGAATAGGAAAAATATAAAAGACCACGTTATCATGATTCTCCCACATATATAAGTATTTTGGATCAAACCTGCATCTGGGTGGGTCT
The DNA here is from genome assembly GCF_007364275.1 of Archocentrus centrarchus. Lineage (NCBI taxonomy): Eukaryota > Metazoa > Chordata > Actinopteri > Cichliformes > Cichlidae > Archocentrus > Archocentrus centrarchus. The sequence goes on along the minus strand of NC_044361.1, from coordinate 16,234,428 downwards.
GTTCGGGGAGCTGAAGGACATGGCTCCAACCTTCCTTCACAGATAGGCCTCCTCAGGAACTAAACTTTAAATTAACTCCGTTAATAGTTAATAGTAGTTAATAGTAGTCTTTCACTCCGATATTTCTGGGTACAGTTTCCCGTGATTTAGCTGAGTCTCACTTTCCAAGGCCCTTCGTGTTGTTAGTGGTTTCCAAGGTAACGAGGCATTTGTAAAAGGGGGCCAACGGGCAGAGGGCCGGTCTTTGAGCAAATATGGGACATTTGTTGACTGTTTTGTTGCAAGCGTTTCAGAATACAACGAGCCTTGGCTCAAGAGAGCCATGGGATCACTTACAGGTCTGTGTCACAAGGGTAGCCACGCAGATGTAAACGTGCACTATACCGAAGTGCTGGGCCACCTACACACCAGCAGAAGCTGCTCAATGACGGAAACCCATGCCACGAAGCTCCCGGTGCATACATTTTAATGTTAATGTCAGAGGAGGTTTGGAACTCTGCAGTTATTGAGTCAAATGAGTGTTGGAGACTTTTGGGCATACTGTGTTGAAGCTTTAATCACTTATTATTTTTACGGATTTTAAAATGGATGCAGATTATTCTGATGTTATTGCAGATAAAATCATTGATCCGTAGGAGTGCGCTTATCACTTCCGGAGGATAATTCGTGTGTTGCCGTGATTGCGGAGCTGTTGTTCAGCAAGTGACCTGTTGTGTGTTTGAATGTCCGGTCATTATTTTATGCAGCACTACCACCTGCTGTTCAAACCAATGAACTACAAGATGAGGTTGAATAGTGTGTCCATCGTTCGCAAATTAAGTATTATGCGGTCTCTATCAGCCCACCACAGCAGCTGCACCATCGCTGCAAAGTAAATAAAGCGTGTCTGCAGAGATAAGCTTCATAGCAAGAGGTTCTGAAGGAAGGATGTCACAGACAGCATCCTCTGTCGCATAACTGCAGTTCAACAAGTTGAAACAAGAAGCTGCAGAACTCACCCATTGGAGGGAATAATGATGTAGATGATCAGGCATGTGTCTGGCACTCCATAGGAATGTTTCTAGGATTTTTGGGAGGCCCTGGTAAAATCTGATGCTCTGATTTCTCTTTTATTTAGTTAGTGGTACTTTTAAAGTTGAAACAGTGGTATAATGGTGACTCTTGCAGTGTCATCTGTACTCGAGTTTTTCAGGATTTAGTACTAAAAAACCAGTGTGTGTGTGTGTGTGTGTGCGCGCCCCCAGCTCTTTTAAATGTACTTCTGAAGGGATGACCTGTCAATTTTTCTCTCCTTTGCTGCTGATCTTATAGATTTTCCTCCCATGGCATCAATGGCTGCTCTATTCATCACTTCAAGGGATTTTGAGCCCCAGGCTGTTTTCCTTTTGTACTTTCTTGTACTGGTAGCTTTTTCCAATGTCTAACATGTTAGGCCATTAAGAACCACTGGTGGAAATATATGCATGATTATAATTTAGTGCAACGCATCTTCTGGTTCTCATCACAAAAGGATTTGATGCAGGTGTACGCTGTCCAAATAAAAAAAAAAAATAACAAAAAACTCAAAGTAAAATAAGTTTGCGATAAACCAAAACAACTGTGTTATATTACAGTGAAACACCAGTTTATACTTCAAAGATTTAACTTCTGTACCTTCAGTGGGACAGGCTGAACCACTGGCTCAATTTACCCCACAGCATTTTGCTCACTTTGCCCCTTAGCTGCCATTTTTGGAAACTCCTTGATCTTGATTAATCCTTCCCATGCTATTCACTACTCTACACCTCTGGATATTTGAATGATCAATGAGGCACTGTCAAGAACTGTATGTCAAAGTGCTGTAAAGTAATAGAATCATTCTCTTTTTCAGCAAAGGCATGATCCTGGGCAGCACGGTGGTGTGGTGGTTGGCACACAGCTGCCTCACAGTGAGAAGGTCCTAGGATCGAATCCACCTTGGCTGGGAGTTTGCATGTTCTCCCCGTGTCTGTCAGGGTTTTCCCGGGTACAGGTGATCCCCCACCCCTGTGACCCTGAAAAGGATAAATGGATGGATCATATGCTCCCTAAAGCCATCTACGATGAATTCCAACACATCTAGCTTCTTGAGTGTGTCAGCCTGCACGCTAAATGCAACACACTCAAAAAAGAGGCTGAACAGTTGAAGGAGGCACTTGGAAAAACAAGGTTTTCTTTCAGTTTGATCAAAAACAAAGCTGAGCAGTTCTGTTTTTTCTTTTTCTTTTTTTAACTGGTCTTACCACTAATATTTTGGAGTGTTAATTATCAAAACTGAATGACTTTGAGCCTGGTTGTTCATGAAACTGTACTTGGCATAATGAGGACGTTGCCTTTAAGTTTAATGTAACAGACAGTCATCTCCAATATTTTAAGAATCTGGCTCTTTATAATGGCACACGTTAAAACCAATCATCAAATGGCCAACCAAAACAAATAAAAAAAAAAAATAACAAAATGTTTTAAAAGGAAATATAGAAAATGTTGCTGTATCATTGCAGTGAATTTTTTTATTGAAAGAACTAATAATCTCGCCACCGGAGTACAGACATGGTGTATATAAAACTATATAAAACAAAAATTGGAAAATGAAACGAATATTGTGGTTTCAGAGGATATGTGGACAAGCATCTGGAGAACACAGTTTACATCAATGAACTCCAACAGCTGGCAGAACTTTGGCTGGAAAAGCATCACCCGCTTCTTCATAACACTGAAAGAAAAGTCTAAATTCAGTGCTACGTCTGCATCCTGTTGGAGAAACTGTGGGGAAGTCAAGGCAGACCATGGACACATATTCTGGACTTGCCCATCTATAAAACCCTTCTGGATAGAAGTAAAAAAATAATCTCAAAAACATTGGGCTTTAACATCAACTACTCATTCAAACTAATGGTCTTGGGATATCTTTCAGATGATCTTACTACAGACAATGCTTATCTTCTAAAGATCCTTCTAGTATCTGCTAAAAAGGCCATAACAAAATGCTGGCTTTGCAAAGATCCTTCCACCATGAGCCTCTTTATATCCATAGTGGAAAACATTAAGCTGATGGAATGCATGAGTACAGGGGGAATTGGGTAAGAGACGTTGGAAGAAATGGCAGGGCCCTATACACAGTGACAGTGCACCAACATAGAATGGATGTAAAGCCGTTAACACTTTAAAACCTATGTGTACCTGAGTAATAGTATTATTACCTTTACTTTTTTTTTAAAAAATCGTCCCTGGACCGCATAATGTTATTGTTGATGTATATTGTTTAAAATGTTATAAATAAAAAGTTTAAAAAAATAAAAGAAGCCTGGAGAACTATTCCTGAAGACTGCTTAAAAAAATTGCAAGAAAGCTGCCTCAGAGAGTTCAGGCTGTGTAGAAGAATAAAGGAGGTCATACCAAATATTGGCTTTCAAGTTCATTAGAACTATACAGAGTTTTTGCCTTATATATAGTATTTCCATGTATGTTTGCACATGACGCAAACTCCTATTTTCCATCTTCCTAGCAAAATATAAGGAAATGAGGGGTGGCTCAAGACTTTTGCACAGTACTGCATTTAACTGTTTAGTCTCTGAACTTTGAGCTAACTGAACCATTTCTTAATTTGTTACACTCACTATTTACTCTTAGTTAAACATTTATCAATTATGGTTAACTATTTCAATTGTTTTCACATTTGACCTTCCATCCCACTGTTTTCAAGGACTCTCTGGCTAACTATTACTGATATCTGGCTGACATGCAAGGGTCGGGCTTTAAAAGCTGGCCCAGATGAACCGCTTGTTGTGTGGACTCTGTCCTTATCATCTAATTTGAGCCAGTTTGTGACACATAACTACTAGTTAAATCATTGCTTCACTCATTTTAGCTTCTCCTTAGTTTTAATTGTTTGGCTGGCTGTTTTTTTCGATAGCCATTACCTAACAATTTAACAACTACTGTAATTATAGCCATAGCTACTTTCAGCAGGCTTTTAACTTTTTGACCAGTCTAATCACGTGTGCATGCCTTTAGCTGCCTGTTTTTAATGCATTTTCATTACTATTACTGTAACTTTTCCTCCCATAACTTTTCAGGCTCACTTCAGGCTCACTTACTTTCTTTCTTATTTATATTTCAGAATTAATGAGCTAATCATTGTACTATTTCTACTACTGTAAAAGTACCCCCTTAATCAGAATCAGAATCAGAATCAGAATCTTTATTGTCATTGTACACAGAAGTTGCACAACGAAATTTAAAATGCATTCCTTTCTAGGTGCCTCAGACAATAAATAATAAAATAATAAAAATATGAGTGATAAAAATGATTACTAAAATACAGTGCACAATAGTAAATTAAGATGAATCTAGCCCCAATACACACACCAACGCACGCACACAGTCAGCACTACCACCCCACATCACTGTCCAAACCACACAGAGTTCAGTTCAATGATAGCCCTGGCATAAAAGCTGTTCCTCAGTCTGTTTGTTCTGGCCTTCATTGTCCTGAAACGTCTGCCTGATGGCAGTAGCTGAAACAAGGAGTGTCCAGGGTGTGAGGGGTCCTGGAGGATGTTCTGTGCCCTCCTCTGGCAGCGGGCATTGAACAGTTCCTGGAGGGAGGGCAGGGGACAGCCTATGATCTTTTGAGCCGTGTTGATGATTCGCTGGAGTTCTTGTATGGGTTCTTGTATTCCTAAGTGAGAGTCACTGGGTTAGTGAATATGTAGATTTTACAAATAGCCTTAGCTGCTGGAGTAAATAAAGGTGCACAGTCATTTTCTATCAGCAAACATCTCGTCTGCGCAGAGTTGGTGACCTCCCCGAGGCACTTTGTGAAGACGACCCCTAGATGGCAGCAGCATCCTGTTCCTAAAGGACTGAGCTGCAGCTGTCCTGTTGAACTGGGTTAGATTTGTGGGGCAAATGACCTCATGCTGTAGCATCCTCTTCATCACAGAGGAGATGAAGAGAGGATGATGATGTCATTCTCTGTCGTGGTCGTTTTCACGCTGTTATCGGCCAAATGCATGGTTGAATTGGCATCACTGGCACCCTTATGAGCAGTTTGCAGCTACATGCAAACCGGGAACTAAATAATGCAACACCAGACCTCAGTGGCCCTCGTTGAGCTATTAAATCGCGTTTTTGCAATAATTTCTTTAGAAAGGCCCGAGCTATCTGAGAAAGTCAGCTATGTGAACTACAACTCCACTCCACAACTCCACGCCACAGGGATATCTGTGCTTGTCCATATGATATCTCCTATAATATCTGTGCTTGAGCAATTAAGGCATAAATTCCTGAGGTGTGACACCCACGCAGCCCGCATCAGCACCGCAGTAAAGTGACGCCTGGGACTGCTGGTGTGCTGTGGCGCACACTAAATTTGGGTGGCGCACACTGCACCAAAACCCCCCGAAACGGAATCCCAGGATATCCCACCCCCTCGAATCGGAATAGCCCTCCTTCCTCAGTGCTCCTACTCCCCTCCTCTTTTACCTCCGCCTTCTCTCATTATCACCCCTTCCTCCTCCTCCTCCTCCTCCTCCTCCTCGGCTGCCGGCCTCACGTCCCCAACTCGGGAGCGCCGCCGATCGGTCGCCAGGATTTTCCCTTCTCGGCCAAAATGGAGGAGAAGGTTTCTCGCTTAATGAAGAGAGCACAGACTATATGAACGGATCTGCTTCAATGATCGGCATCAGGACCTGCTTTTGTTAAAAAATAGTTCTTGCAACAATTTAACACTTTGAGGATATCTATCGCTATTTCCGCACAAGCGACCGCAGCCATGAGCGCAGGAGAGGGACTAGATGAGGCTGGGAAGGACGCGGCAGACATAGCGGCGTTTTTCAAATCCGGTAAGTCAGAGAAGGGGCGAGTCTCCCTCTAGGAGACCCTGAGCTGTCGGCGTGTTCACTGGTGGTCTGCCACATTGTTGCCAAATATGACAAAAATCAGTGATGAGCGAGATGCATACTGTGTGTCGGACGTGCCGGAAAGATGCTCACAGTTTGTAGTTATTTACCACATTTTATTCAGCCACTGAGTTGTCATGTCGCTGCTTTTTATGACACCCACGAATCATGCCTCCTGAAATATGGGATTTGATTATTAGGCAGTGACCCCATTTTGGGTTGGACCAAGTATCCTAGGCTACAACAAGGTGTGGATGGTTAGAGCTAGACCGTGGTCTCCTCGGGCTGCAGGAGTGTTTTGATGCTACACACAGTATCCATCACGAACGCCACCAGATGCGGGTCGATATATACGTATATATTTTTTTTTTCAATTTATTTTTTGTCTTCAGATTGAGAGAAAATTGAAGAGTCTTATGGTATCATTAATGGGATCTTCACCAACCTCTCTCAGATCTCATGCACAGATAGGCTAGGCCATGGATGCATGTATGGGCAATAGGTTGCACTCTACGCATAGGGCCTGCCTGAAATGATGGCATCATCATAACACACGAGGACTGGCCTACCAGCGTTATCACTCACCATGGAAATAATGTAAACACCATTTATAGGTCCCAGGAGGCTTCGAGACTCCCTGTATTACTGGTGTTTTAACATTTAGGTCTTTGTGACATTTTTGAAAATCTTACTTATAGTTTTTCATGTCATTTTTGACAACCTGAGCATCCCTACTCCTGTGATAATAATTACTGATGCATCCCATTCTATAGAAAAGACTGTTTTGTTTTAATCTATGTCTTTAAAATGTATAAGATGTTCCCATGAACACATTGTTTATTTAGTTTATCTTGTACAGACTTATTAAAGTACCTCTTTAACTGAATCTGACAATCATTAGGTCGGCAGTCCAGTATTGGGACCACCTCTGACAGCACCAGCAGAAGCAGCTGTCTCTCTCTCTCTCAGCTGTTTCTCTCTCTGACACCTGGTGCCTTGGGGTCTGCTGTTCACTGCATCCACTGATTACGCACATGCAGGAACACACACGCACACACACACACACTTGTGCCATTTGTTCGGCAATAAGTGAAAATTAATCCAGAAATGCAGCAGACTTGTGCTTACAGTGCACACATAAAAACACACAAAATGCACTTTTCAACCAACCTATATAAACCGCATACTTTCTCCTGGATATTGCCTCTGCCAGTCAGACAGTAAGGAATGTTGTCAAAATGGATTGTATTCAAATCCGTTGTTACGGTTGGTTGGATGCCTGCCAATGTATTTTCCTATAGCTGTGTTGTATCAGGCTGGAAAGTTGGCTCAGAGTGAAGTTGGGCTGCTTGGTTGTTTATATAGCAGCAAATGCAGTTCATACAGTATTCATGATGGAGACAGAAATAGGTTATGCCCTCAAGAAACTTTTATGAGAGCCTATGATGAAGAAAAAGTATGGAAAACGAAGGTTCTGGGAGAACAGGACAAAATGCATTGTGAATACCGTCAAACAGTTCGAAGGTCAAAGTTATGTTTTTTCTTTGTTTTTGTTTTTTTTTTTGAGAATTTGAAAAATATACCCGAGAGCACAAGATGCTATGCTTCAAACATATTAATAACCCCATTCAGGTTTTTTTTTTTTTTTTTTTGCATTTAGCAGGTTTTATTCATATCTATGCATCTCTCCTTAAAGCTGACATTGAGTTGTCCATTTCACTGGTCTTTTATTTTATCTTCCATTTCTGTAGCTCTTTACTCTCAGTCAGATGCAAACATGACATAGTTATTTAATTTGCTCCTGCATGCATAGCATGAATTGTTGACGTCTTGCCGCACAGCTGCTCAGCCTCTTGATTCTGAATACTTATTTTAGGCGTTTGTGTGTGTGAGTGTGTGTCTTTGGGTGCACTATGGTGCCCTAGTTAGTCAGCGAAGGCAAAAATGTAGCAGATTCCTCTACTGAACCAACACTAAAGTGACCGATGGGCTACCTGAACAGCTTGGTCACTGGCTGTCTTAGAGAGAGAATAACATCTTCTTTATCTGGATAACTCTGAGCTTGTACATTATCTAAAAAGCTGGTGGACTGTTTGGATTGAGAGTGATTTGATTTTCATCTAAACATTTACAGCCACATCCGGCACTGGTGTTTAATTTGCCTCACCTGAATGGATAATATTCTCACCGGTCCTCGAAAATACTCGGTGTTCATCTCCGCTTGATTATTTTCAGTTAGCAGATGGTGCTCCATCTCTGAGTCCCACACTGTTGCTGTGGATCACAGCTTAGCCGCTGAGTCACTCTCATAGGGTTGCTTGTGCCATGACTTAAAGTGCAAACGCGAAAATGTTGCAACTGGTCAAAGACGAGACATATTCAACTGCTCATCTGTCCAAGTGTCAGTCAAGTTTTTCACCCAATTGCAGAGAAAAACCTCTTAAGGCATGGGAGCACAATAACCCTCCTCATAGTTATATTTAGTTGTTCCTTTGCTTTTACATAAATAGCATAATCAGTTGACTATTAGACCAAGAATATGTCTCTTGATTCTGTTTTGAACACAGATGATAACAGTACCCCTTTGTTTTCTGTTTGAATATTCGGGTGGATCAAACATTTGAAATAAAGGCATTGCGGTGCCAGAGCCTACTTCTGATTACTGGAAGATGAAACTGTGAGCTTTCAAAATATTAGGTCACTTGTGATCAAGGCAAGTTGCTCATAGCTAAAGGTTATAGATGTGGAACAGTCAGGAACTGGATAAAAATGAGTGTGAAAGCTGAATGAATGAATGAATGAAATCTCTATTTTGAACATGTACACTCCACTCTAAAAGTCCTGGAATAGTGAGGCTAATCCCTTTATTTTTGCTGTAGACTGAAAACCTTTGGGTTTGACATTAAAAGATGAATACGAGACAAAAGATCAACATCTCAGCTTTTATTTCCAGGTATTTACATCTGGATCTGATACACATTTCACAACATAGCACCTTTTGTCTGAACCCACCCATTTTTTTCTTGTGGTGCTATTTGATTCTGTCAAACAGCACCACCCTTTGTCATGTATGTAGTTAGTTATATGGCCGGGTTTGTTGTTAATTATGTTTTAGGAATATGTGAGTAAACATTCTAAATATAGTAGCTCCTCTAATTTGTAACTAATGAAAATGTGCATATGTTTTTTTGAATCTACAGATTAAATATTAATGTGTATTGCATGTTCTACATTGAGTTCCATATTACTGTGAATCCTTATCTGCTTTGACTTCAACAAATATTGCAAAAAATGCCATTTAATGCTTAAACGAGTCTATTCCATGTAACTACACACACAGGACATGTCTGTCATTGACACGTGTTGTCATTTCCAATGTGGTAAAATGCTGAATAGGGTGTTCTGTGTTTAATATTGCCAGTGATGCGACACTTGCATCACTGGCAATATGAACTGATACATGTTTATATAGAACAAAATCAGATTAAGCTGTTACCCATTACATCTTTTGATTAACTGCTGTCAAATGTATTAAAGCGCTTTGGGGTGAGCCTTACTGGCAAAACAAAAAAATAACACTGGGATGATGTTATATTATGAAAGGTATTAATTCTTATAGTCTTTTGAGTGACACTTAATGAAGTTACCCGCCCTGTGCAGTACTATTATTGTACAGAGCTGTACTCTGAAACTCAATTGACATAAAAGCATCCAGATATATTTTGGAAGAAGATCCAATAACTGTCAAAACATCTTGCATTAGATTCATATTCCCAGTCATAACTACACTGGTCATAGGGTAGGCAACATTGGTCTTAATATCAATATACCATAGGGTTTAGGGTTGTTGCAAAGATCTACTTTTTACTGTGTGCACCTTGCTTTCATTCACAACCAGTGCAAACCAGCTTTGAACTATTTGCAGCTGTCTTGCCTATGCTGTTTAAAAAAAGAGCAGAAGAATAAATGGGAGACAGGTGACAAGAACAATTATGAACAAATAAGAAAACCTTGCACTGCATAGACAGGTTTACAGAAAATTACCAGCAACTAACTAAACCACAATAATGCTTTTTGGGATTCTGTCCATGTCGCTTTTAATGGCTTGTCCCTCAGTAACTATTGCGGTGAGAATAGAATCAAAATGTTACCATCAATAATACCAGAGTCAGTACTGACATCGCAGTGAGCCATTTCTCTCTGTGCCCAAAGTGAACCCGGTGACCTCTGCCAGTGCAGGCTGCGATAACAGCCAAATCACTGAGCGGTGATTCTTTTTTTCTTCGAGCAAGCTCGCAATCGATGGAGGCATAATACCCTAGCGTTACCTTGCAAACTCAAGCGTAAATCTTATATAATCATGTAGATGAGGAACTAGAACTTCAGCAGGGTGTGCAGTATGCATCTTAAAACATGCAGTGTGTACTGCGAGAAACGGCAGAGTTAAAGGCACAGAGAAACAGATTCAAGAAAGTGCATGTAAATGTAGGATTGAGGGGGAACTGGAGTGAGATCCAGAAAGAGAGGACATGACATACTTAGAGGGACAGAAAAGCCTTCAGTCATCAAATTATAGATCTGAGGCTTGGGTGGAGTACACCCTGCAAAATGTAGGCTACTCCGGTCTTGAGGCTGAGACCTTACGGTTGCTCCTTGGAGCAGCTTAATTGGCAGTTGGTCAGAGTTAAAGACTGTAAGCTTAGATTGGCAGTGCCTGCACTGCTAAATCAGCCGGCACTGCTTAAAGAGTCTACTAGGTAAACTCCCAGAGAAAAAGAAGACTGGTTTGAAAAACACGGCTATCAGTATGTTTTTTTTTTGTAAAATGCACAGGACATGCACAGTCCAAAACAACGATCTTTTCCATAGCTGCGCAACAGTGCCACAACAAGTAGGCTGATAGGTAGCTGTGCCTTCCTCAGCACTGAGATATTTTAGGGTATCTCAGTGCTGCACAGAGTAACAAGATTAAACTGTTTTTGTTTTTATATGTGAAAAGTCACTCTAAAACCGGGATTGCAAGAGTGCATGCCATGGGCTAGTGGCAACCCTCTGTAACATTTTTTATGCATTGCAAGTGTGGCAAGGAAAACTAATAGTTCGTGTCATTGTCATAGTATACGGATTTCAGCGCAAAAACAAATAAGCATTTCTCTTCAATTTAAACTCTTCTTTTCTAACCATCATCAGCTGACTAAACCTTGCACCCTTATGTGTGCGCGGCTGCACTGTGTGGAGGTTTCTCTCCTTACCAAGAGGTTTGCGGGACTGGTGCAAAATAGTGTGTTATTTCCAGTGTCTGCACAATCAGAGGTTTGATTAATATTTGCAGACAGTGAAATTAAGATCACAACACTGGAAATACTGGAAAGTCCAGTTGTTTTTGATTAGGTCATTAGTGGGCTTTTTTTGAGCGTACTTGAGATTTTATGTATCTTTGTGCAATGTGTACATTTTTCTTGAGTGCTGCTTTGTTGGCTCCAGAGCCAACAGTTAAGACGCTCTCCACAAAACATGCAGATTATATGTATTAAATGCCAACATCTCAGAGCCATGAAATGTTTTCAGGCCATTTTCAGACTACTTTCTTCAAAATACAAAATCAACCAAAATGACTGCTTATAAAGTTCTTTCTAGCTGTTGGCCTGTAGTGCTGGACTTTCAATTTTTGTATCATAAATAATGAATATAATAACATTCATGCCTTGTGTTTTCACACATTTTTGCTTGTTAATCATCAGCTGGACTTCTGAAGTCAGTAAAATTCAGTTGAACCTAACTTCCACTGTCAAAATCTAATTAATGTTTCTCAGGTGTGTGAGCATCAGCATCTTTCATAATTACATCTACATATACTGTAAGAGACGATTGGCCCATAAATCAGCTGCATACAGCCAGTGAGCCAAAACTGGCCCACCTTAGCGTCATATGACTCCTGATTAAATTGGGCAGTATGCGCAGTAAACAGACCAGGTGCTGGTGCTATTGTGCCTGAATACTGTCACAAAGTTGGTCATATGGCTAAACAGTTAGCAGCCTTCCAAAGTTGGCTAGCATAATGTATGGCAGACCCTCCTCCTACTGTGAATTTATATAAAAAGCCTACAGTATACTGCATTATAAGGACCAGATATCAGGATCCATCTCTTAGTGTTCATTGGAGGGTTTTATGACACAGACAATCAAGAGGGGGTGCATAGTGAGGCAATTACCTGTTTTACAGCCAGGCCATGCTGATCGATCCCATCAAAGGCTCTCGACCTTTTTGAGAGTCGTAATACACTCCATCTCGCCAAGTTATTGATCGTTGTAAAATGTCACGTACATCTATGGAGTCACTTTGAAGACTCACGGACAAGAACCGGGCTATTATGATAACACAGGAACGTGCACGCCCCTATTGCTTTGAGCTTTAATGAAGCCAAACAAATATTTCAGTTTGCGATTTATTCTCTCAAACTAATTTGAGACTAAGGATTGAGTGAAAATATGCTGCCTTAGGATATAAACTGTGAGAGATCAATTTCAGTCATTTAAGGCGATTAAATTGTGCAGGAAAGTCAGTTGAGCACTTGTGCATGTACGTGAATGACATTGGTTAATATTCAGGAATTCCAGTTGGTTTGTAATGTGTTTATAGGATGCTAACACACACACACATTCATATACATATGACACACACATGCACGTACAAATCGCTACATCCCACCCATGTCGCCCAGGGCTCAAGAAGAAAAGGAGAAGGGGAGGTGACGGAGGGACGAAGGAGGATTGCGGGTCATAAAAATAGGCTGTGGGCTCGTCTCTGTGTCTTCTGCAAATCCCCCATCTGAAAAGAGAGAAGCCTATCACTCAACTACAGTCTCCCACTCATTCTGTCCTTTTTCATTCCTTTCCTCGCCTCCTCCACTTCTCTCCCACACAGCCTTCCATCATTACCTCAGACCTCGCTTCTGCTCATGGTTGTCATATATCCAAATAATGATTTTTTTTATTGTAATGTTCAGATCTTCTGTTTGCAAGTCCCACCACAACTAATTTTGTTCTTTTCTTGCATCATCAAGCAAAGGTTATAACAGAGGTTATAAAAATTTCTTTAGATTATCATATGAAGTTCTCATAAATTTTTATAACCGAAAACACGATTCTTCCTTTCTCAAGCTTTCTACTTATACCTCCCCCTATCTCCTCTCTCTTTCCCTTCAGCTTTAAAGCAAAGGAAGCATCTGGATGTGGTGTCTTTTAAAGTCAAACGCATCATGCAATGCTTTGAGCCTCATTTTTATTTTCAAGAAACACTTTGAAAAAAAAAAACGTTCAATGAGGCCATGCTCTGCTTGAGTTCTGGGACTGTTGTTTTTTTTTTTTTTAGCTTCCACTTGAGAGAAAGGGCTCGTGTCAAGTGTCAGGCAGTGTGCTATTTTTTTTTTTTTTTTATTCACAAAACCAGTTTGTGAGGGCACCAGTTGCTTTTCTTGTGTAGAGTTAGAAAGAAAAGCAGACCTCGTTCTTAACTCTGCACTCTAGTTTCTTGCTTTAAAAAAAGATCTTCTAATTTAAATTTTCTGTTAAATTTTATATGAGGCTGATGGTGTAGCCGTAACTTTAAATAATTCATACTCCGTCACACAAAGAAGCACACTTGGAAAAAAAAAACTGCGTTCATGGAACTTCATGTACTGTTACCGGGGTGATCACATTGACAAGAAAAACTGGACTTCATTAAAAACACAGAAGCCTGTCACAAGAAGGGCCAAAGCTGTCTCTATTTTCAGTGAGGACTGAGTTCCTTTGATATATGCCGGACGATGCTCGGGATGGTTTATGAGTCTGTCGTGGCCGGTGCCGTCCTCTGTGCTGTGGTGTGCTGGGACAGCAGACTGAGGGTAGAAGATACCAACAGACTTAAACTGATCCGCGAGCCCAGTAAGGTTGTGGGTGTGGAGCTTGACTCTCTGACAGCGGTGTCAGAAAGGAGGATGCTGTCCAAGGTACAGACAATATTTAACAAGCGTGATAAGCGAAAGGACTCATTCCATCGCAATGCATCACAGACCACAGGAAATCATTCCTAGGTGTTGATGTCCAACTTTACAACTCCTCCTTATAACACCTGGATCATTTTCCACCTGTAATACCTTTCTTATATTGTACATAATATTGTTTAACTTTGGAAAATATTTCATTAACATTGCACCCTGAGCACCTTATTTTTTACTTGTTTTTTTATAGAGAGAGTTTACATTTTCTATCTCCCATATTTAGATTTTAATTGAGCATCTTTAACAAAACAGTTTCACCTTGGGATAAATGAAGTATCCTGATTCTGATACCAGACCCGTACTCTTTGCTGCTTTACTCTGCAGTGATGGCATGTTTTACTTTTTTAGCAGGCAAGCTGAGGTCTTACTTTAGTCAGTAGGAAAACAACAAATGTGACTAAAATGCATCATGGGCCTGAGCTTTGGTGAAGTCAAAGCACAGCTTGCAGAGTGTGTTTACATACATGTGTGAGCTTGTGTGCTTCCCAAGACTGCTCGTCTTCTGCCAACAGCTGTACTCGCTCTGTCCAGCAGGAACTGTGCAGTCTCTCGTCCCCTCACAAACAGACTCACTCTGCATCATTCCCTTTTGCTTTGCAGGCAGCAGCAGGCTCTGATCTGTGTCGCGTGAACAGTGCCGGCCCAGTGCTCCCCAGACTTAGCCGACAAAGCCTCTCTGGCTTTGGATAAGATGGGTTGAGGATCAAATTTACCACACCATCCTAATATATAGACTTTCAGAAGTATTGACTACTTTTTGGTGTTGAATTCATGTATAATGCAATTTTTTTTTTTGCACATGCACTCAAATGAATTTGATAGGTCACACTTAATTAGTGCACAGTTTCACTTTATTTTGAAAAGAACTGGTCAGTTGTTCTTGTGTGCTTCCTGCTGTATTAATAAAAAAAATCTGGTTTTAGGTTAGCATCTGGTAGTGTTCATTTTATATATATATATATATATATATATATATATATATATATATATATATATATATATATATATATATATATATATATATATATATATTCTATAAAAGTGTAATTCTTTTAGCCCTTTTCACTGGACCAAACACTTTATCTGCACTGTACAAAATGAGGCGTACAGTGTGTGAACAGGTGCTTATTGTAATCCTCGCTAGGCGACAGCATATGCCAGACTGTTCTCTTCAGAAAGGCGGCCAGGAAAAGTCAGAGTGAAGAACTAAGCTGCCCCTGTCCCTCATCCCTCTCCTCTCCTCTCTGTTATCTTGCGCCACTATAGAGTACCACTAGTGGGTGACCCAGAAAGAGTTTCTCAGTCTTCTACTTCTGCTTGCTCCAAGATGCCTTTTAGTTCACGTAGGATGTTTGGTTGCAACGCTTACCTACACTGACATTTGGAAAATTTCTATTAGAGTCTGGAGTAATTTCTGTAATTAGTATTTATTTTCAGGGTCTGTGTCATCGGCATGGAATGCTTCTCACATCAGTGTTTCCTTTGGAGTTGTGTTGCCTTATTTATTTATGTATGAATATGCTAAAATTATATTTGGGTACTGGATGTGTGGATTACAAGAGGATCCATTACGAATGAGTCATTATTGATTATTTTATCCTGAAGTAATTAAGGTGCTAAAACTGACGTCACTGATCCCAGCTCTGCAGTGTAGGGCAGACCAAATTTGTCTTAGCTGTAATGTTATACGCTTAGCATACAAATTGCAAAAGACACGGCCTTGCTTTTTCACAAATCTCTGTTGAATGATTTCATGACCCTAAAGATGGTTCCTCTGGCAGCAGATACTGTAGTATCAACTCGGTGTCTTTAAAAGGTCAATTTGCTTATCAGTGCAGGGAGTCCCTATATGTGTGTGTTTGATGTGGTAAATGTGCATTGAAGAGTGAAGACAGACCTATATTCTTGATAAATGCAGATATTTTGAATGTAGTGTAGCACATTTATGCATCCATGTGAATGTGCATGCACAGTGTGAGTGTGTGCGCATGTGGAACTGTGTCCAAAATGATGGTGTTTAATCTCTGGGTGGGTCTGTCCAGATATGCAGCTCAAAGGGCTCCACTTGCTCTCGTTTGTAATCCCAAGGCTTTAATGTTTGGACACTAAAATATGATGAAGGTCATGCTGCTGCTTTAGCGGGTCACTGGGCAGTCCTTTAGCTCTATATTTCCTTCATTAAACTTTCGCTCTCTCTCTCTCTCTTGCTCTCTCTCATTTTTATCTCTGTCTCTTTTTAGATTGCTCTCTTCCAAAATGTGAATCCAAACTGGATGGCCCTGGTCAAACTTCAGGTAGGTCATGGGGGACTAATCAGAAATCCTTTTATAGAGCAGAATACAGATGCGCATGATCTCTTGATATCCCATGAATATCCCTACATTATCTAGGTCTTGCCAGGCCTGGCACTGACCACAAAATGAGTTGTACATAATCTTATTTGCCCAGCATTGAATAGAATTCTGTTTGTAAGTGGAACAATAGAGGTTCACGGAGACCACAGAGGTCTTTTAAATGCATATTTGTGTTTGTTAAGAGGAGAACAGCTGACATTTAAAATGCTCTCCAGTTCAGCATGGATGGGACAGCAAGGTTATTATAGTATATGTATTTCTGTGGGTATGAGGGCGACAGTGTTGAAACCTCAGAAACATTATGTACACCATGTACTGTGTCCACTTTAAGTAAAATGTTGTGTTCCATCAAAGCTCTCTGTGTCGAATCCCATTACACTCAAGCTCTTCTGCGCATCAGATAACAACCGTGACCTTGTTGCTTCTCATCTCTAATACCCCCCAGGACATACATACTAAAAATATATCAAATCACACTTGCCAGGGTGATTTGTTTTGGGGTATAAGCAGGTCAGTTAAGTGGCCCATATTAGTGTGTGCACATAGATTAAGCCACATAAATGTGGGCCTGACTTTCTGGCCCTCGGTTCATTCGGTTTAATCGCTCTTGGACTAAAGTGTTTGGACCACTTCCATAGAAAGTCAGATTTAAGTTAAAGGGATTGGTCTAATCCATACCAGGAAAGCTGACACAGAGTGGCGCAAAGTGCATTTGTGTTGTTGTGCTAAGAATGGACACACACACACACACACACACACACAAAAAGCACATCATGTAAGGTTATACAGTATTAGACTGTAGGAAGTGGAGAATGTCATTATTGGTTGATTGTGGTCCATTTTTCTCAGAGTCTCATGTGAGACTCAGCTTTGACCTGATGTTTTCCAATTGGGTCATCCAGAAGACAGCTTTTCAATTGACTGCTTGGCCCATTATTCCCAGTTGCCAGAATCTGAATGGGTGTTAATGTGAAATGATTGGGACAAGCCAGCTCTTTTCTTTCTTTTTTCTCAAAACCCTTAAACGTCATTCCTGTGGCTGACACACAGAAATTAGAGCCGTGCTGGTGTCTTTGTGTTTCTGTTGAAATCGGGCAGAAATTAATGAGCTGCTCACAGCGAATCAGAGGTAATCAGGTTGTATTGGCCGTTCACAGCTGATTGTTCATTGTTCATTCTCAATTACTGTGAAGAAAATCATCTTGCTGTTGAATTAAGTGTCAGTTTAGCAAATTGCCTGAAGCAGTCTATTGCAATGTAACTTGAAATTGCAGGTGTCCTCCTGGAAGAGGTTTAGTGCTGATGTGCTGCATTCTAAACCTGCATTACCTGTGAATGAAGGATAGCATGATAACAGATGATAGATCAGTTATGTTACCATTTAGGTTTAAGAGTGTAAGTCATGCAGAGAATTGGTAGCCTGTACGCCTTGCTTTAGTGCTGAGCCATGTTTTTGCATCCCACAGACTCATGCTAACTTTAACCTTTCCTCAACATCAACCTTCCTCTTCTGTCTGATCTGCCAGCACTCATCTGTTCCGCTAGTAGTGCCACACAGGGGCCAGGATCCATCCTGCATCTAAACACTGGTGCTTTTAATCTGCACACACTGTGGAGATTCACTTACTTACTTACATTTTTACTTTTCTGTTTTATTTAATATAATGTTTATGCAGTAATTTATGCTTTACTAACTGTTTTTAGGATGATAATTATGCATTAATTTAAAGTTGTCCAGATTTACATTAGTATGTGTTTGTGATAGAGGAGAAAAGGAAAAAAAAAGAATTACCTATAGTCGAGATGTCGTTTGTAGATGACACTTAACCACAAAATTACAAGTGTCCCAGAAACCTTGTTGCATGCATATGGATTTACAGACTAAGCATGCTTAGAGTAAAGTGTTGGACTATTCCCCAGATATGCTGAGACTCTCATTCCAAGATAATCATCTGCAACAGTAGCCAACTGCCAGTTTAGTCAGGATGATTTTGATCTCTCTTTCTGGACTAATAATTTCTAGCGCGAGCAGTGAACGGTGAATTAGATGAAAGTGAATTGCAGTCTTAGTCTTGCTGGCTGGAAAAAAAAAAAACCCTCTCGTCTCCTCTGCTTTTCTCCATATGTTTCTGTTCAGTTTAATTCAGCTGTGAGCTCAGTCTCTCATTCTGCCCATACTGAGCTCACTGTGTGGTTCCTATTGAACTAGGCTTTGAATGCTAACCATGTGCACCGCGGGTAAGATGGGCAGGCAGGCAGGCTCTCACACACACACACACACACACACACACACACACACACACACACACACACACACACACACACACACTTCTAAGCAGTGGAGGAAGTGGTTTTCTCTTGAGTTCATTGAATTTTTTTTAAATTCTCCCCCGCAAAGGCCAGGATTGGGAAGACTCTGTATGGTGTGCATGCGTGCGTGCATGTGTGTGTGTGTGTGTGTGTGTGTGTGTGTGTGTGTGTGTCTGTGTGTGTGTGTGTGTGTGTGTGTGTGTGTGTGTGTGTGTGTGTGTGTGTGTGTGTGTGAGACTGTTTATTCACTCACAGTTATCACTTTATCTGGTAATATCTCCCCAAAAAATAATAAGCAGTTATGCCTCTTTTTAGCTTTAGCTTCATTTGTAATTAACATCAGTCCGTATGCAGAGAAACATCAAATACACCAACATGGTGCAACAAGAGGTCATAAAAGCATAAAAAAAAACAAAACAGGCAGGGCGAGGAGACAAATTGAACACAGCTATAATGTAAGCTGAAGTTCATATCCTTACTTCTGCAGCACATTAAGGTGTGTGTTTAATATCATGGCTTAACGAAGGGGCTGGCTGAACCTAATTTAAACTTCTATTAAAGCAAATGACTACAGGTGCTGTCATCCTCTAATTTCCACTGCCTATTAAAAAGTGTGTAATGACATTTTACAACTGATATCTTTCAGTGTAGCTTGTGCTATAGCACAAAAGGTGTGTGTAGTAGTTAACATCAGTGTGTGTAACAGTGCAGGTTAAAGCATACTTAAAGTACAGCATGGCAGGTAAACCTTCAGACTTCCTTGTACTAATATGTAACAGGGACTGCTATGTGTAATGAATCACAGCCTCTCAGTAACATCATGTCTTAAAGTGAACTGACTCCCGAGACTCTACATAGTTATTACTCTAAAGTGACCAAATTCTTCATGGCAGCTTTTTTCCTTCTTTTTTTTTTTTTTTTTTTTTAATAACACAGCTGGGAGACTCTCTCTCACTCTCCCCTTCGCACACACACACACACACACACACACACACACACACACACACACACACACACACACACACACTCAGGGTTAAAAAGAGGAAAGCCAGTTAGACTCCCTGTGGTGTCTTACACAGAGACAGCTGGACTCTGCACTGAGTTTGTTTGTGTCATGTCTTTGTGAACCTTTTGTAGATTTTTGTGCATGCACTTCATTCCTATGTGCATGTGGATGTGTGCATCCTGACCTCTGCGTTCGCCTTTGTATGTGTGCGTATGTGTTTGTGCAGATGACCTTAATTGGATCATGTTGTAGAACACTGGCTGTGTGTGTTTTTTTTTTTTTAAAGAGCACAGCTTGCATCCTCCTGTCACAGGATATCAACATAATGATATCTGTTTGGCTGTGCAGCATTTCCGATCACTGCAAATAATAAGACAATCAAATCCAAAAAGTTTTGTTTTCCAAACCACACTCTGGCTTGTTTAACTGGAGCTTATTAGTGAAATCTAGTCATGTTCTTATTTAATGCATGTGCACTGAGTGGATGTTTTTGTCAATTAATAATGAATTTTGAACGTAGCTTTAAATACCTGTATTGCTGCTCATAATAAGAGTTGCTGGAGTTAGTAGTTAGTTACTAGCTACTGAACCAAAAGCTGTGGGACAGAACCAAAATTATATGAATAAAATTAAACTCATTAAAAATATGTGAAATTAGTTTTCCTGCTATTTTTATAGGGTGTGGTGTCCAGTGGATTTCAGTAGTGTCTGTGATTTATTTTGAAACAATTATAAAAATGTAATAAGTAGCATCAATTGCAGAAAGTAAATGTAATTGTTTTCTTTATAAACTTTTAATCATAGAATGGCATTAAGGTAGCTACTGTATGGTATATAAAAACAAACAACATGAAATATGGAAATGCAACAGCTGGCCATTTACGTTTATAGTCACCCTGTAGGCTTCAATGGATTGCTTAAAGAATTTCAGTGCTATCATGTGGGTCTTCTGGTTGAACCTCTTGGTGAGCTGCAGCCTTTCTGTGCATGTTCTCCCTGTCCACCACTATTACCTTAAGGATTAGGTCATTGATAGCTTTACCAATATTGGTTTTCCTTATTACCACGCATAGCTGATCCCCGTGCCCTGACACATACAAACACACATGCTAAATGAAGAAATATACACCACCTTGCTGTCTGCTAATTGGTTCCATCTGTTGTGAACAGTATCTGGCTTGAAGTTAAGGCAGTGAGTTCCTCCAAACTGTTAATGTCAGATTCACTCTTTTCCTCAGAATCTTCTGTCTGCAAGACTTCATCTTAACAATTATAAAATGCAGATGTCATGCAGACAGCATTTTACTCGAGTTTAGATGATGAATTTAGATGATTTTCAGCAGCCTAGGTCCAACCCCCTCTTCCCTACGCCCCCCAAAAAAACCATCATATCATTCCTGCGTCTCACATCATCATCATCTTGTCATTTGCTGGGCTTTTTCCTGGAGAGCACTGATGCATAGGAAATCAGGGTTCCACACTCTTATCACCAATCCAATCGCCATAAGCCTCACCCCCTGCACATCGGCCAATTGCTTGCTGGAAATGGCTATCTAGGGGAGGGGCTCAACAGGAAGGGTGGGACGAGGGGGGGGGGGGGGGGGGGGGTGCGTACGTGTGCTTGCTGGTTGCTCCTTGATTCCAGGGATATAAAGGATGCTTGGCTGCTCCGAGGACAGAGGAATATCTACAGTGCCTGCTCCATCCTTTTCAAAGGATGCTATTTTCAGTTTTTGATGCTTGAGCTGTTGCAGGAGCAGTGCTGATTTATGACAAAACATCTGAATCCTCTTCTGAATTTCTGTTCATTCATTCAAACGAGCAGTGGGGGCATGCTGTTGGATTTGTTGATAGTGCTTGCATCTGTGCAGTGATCTGGATCATTTTCATGCTGGGATACTGTATATAAAGGTTTGATCCACTGCAGAAATGTGGCAGTTGGACCTTTATAGTGATACCACAGTTCAGTTTAGGCATATATGCACATGCTGTGGAACTAACAATGACAATTTCTTAAGAATTTGATTGGTTTATAAGCTGGGGATTTATGTTAATGTGGAGGTAGCACAAGCGAATGACTGCCATTGATAAAAGTTGACACCCACCGAATGTGTTTTTTCAAGCAGTGTTTATAATGGAGAGAAACGCAGGTGGTAACAGCTTTAATTGTTAAAATAAGCGACGCTATACCATCTCCCAGTCTCCTGAAACTGAAAATATGTGGATGGAATCCCTCCTGTGCGCTCATGCTGCTTGCTTTGCTGGTCACTTGGCTGGTTTGAGTGCAGAAGGAACAGACACAAGCTGAAAATTTGTCCATCTGGATGCTGTCTGTGGAGGCTTGTAAGTATGATATGATTTTACAAAGCTAGAGTGACTTATTTAGACTTACTAGAAGCTACAGGGTCACAGCAAACAGAAGTGCAGGCTTTGAAATGTTCTGTCTTTTTGTTAATCAATACAAAACACACTTCATTTCAGTTGGAAATTGCATTACTTCCATTGGCAGCATTTGGCTTCCACTAAACTCTGCTCAGCTATAGTTAGAGCTACTTCTCAGCAGCATCGCTACCACCTATTTTTGGTCTGCTGGGTAACTAACGAATGCATGTGAGTCATGAGGCCTCGCCTATCCTCTTGTGAAGGTTTGTGTTTACATGGAAAGGGGTGCAACCTCCAGAGAAACCATATATACAATTTATCAAGGTGTTAAGTAGCATGACTTTGCCAGCAGTTCTCAGTGTAAGACACTTGATAGAGCATTCCTGAGGCAAAGTGCCTTTCAGAGTGACGATATGAACTTTGATCGAGCAGCTGGAGTCCAGAGCTGTGCTACAGAGAATTTTTTTTAGATCGTTAGTATGAGCAGCTACCTAGGATACCAGTGAATTTTTAACAGGGGTGCAAGTACAAAATGAGTCCTCAAGACAGTGAAATTATTAGTAAATCATTTATTTTTAAGGTTGCCAACAGTGGCTAAGATCAGCCATCAAAAGCTCTAGCTTACACCTGAGCAAGTAAGCCTGTAGTGGCTCAGCATCATATCAAATAACATCTCCCTCCTACCTATTGATTAAACTGTGAGTGAACAGTGAGCTGTGACCCTCTTGGAAGTGGAAAAAAAAAAAAAACAGGGTTATTGACCCATAAGCCTTTAATATTTAAGCTGCTTGTCAGTATGGTTTTATGGAGCTGGATTATGGGAATATTAGGGTCATTAATGTTGGGAATGTTTGCTTTATTGGTTTCTTGTTACTTGTTTAAATTTTGGAGGAATGTTTTCTTTTTGAAGTTGTGCTGTGGTAACTATAGACAGAAATGCCTGATTTTCAAAGCAGAAAGCCGCATAATCAAATGATTTTTTCCCCCTTCCGTTTCCCCCTTTTTTCCCTCTTGACATGGCTGCTGATGCACTCACTCTGTGACAGAGTTATAAGTTGTCAGTGCTGTCGACTTAATTGGCTGAACCCAAGACTGATGATATTTCTTTCTTCCAGCTTTAAATCAAAATGTGTTTTTTGAATGATGTCCAGAACTAAAACACCGTAGCTAAAGCTAAAAACACTGAGGCTAAAGCTGAAATTGCTCAGCTACTCAGTTTTTCCCTCAAGATGTTGCTTTATATTTATATATATTTATATATTTGTTTTGACATAACACATTGTGGCATCTGGGTACAAAGCCATACACTTTAGAGAACGAAATAAGAGTAAGATACCAGAGCGTAGCCCAGCATGTTAAAAACATGCAAATAAAACAATAATAATGAACTTTTCCACTCTAATTAGTGGCTTTAGGCAGCTCAGTTAGTAGTTAAGGCTAATGAGTCAACAATTCAAATTCCCATCTTTCATGTAGAAGGGTTTGAAAAGATATAGGAGCTTAAAAAGTGATTTATCGCTTTATTTTTTTGCTGGTAAGGAATGTCCCCTCAGAAACCTACTGCTAATTAAATAAATGGTGCATTCATGCTGTTTTACAGTATGGTTTTCCTGCCCGTGAATAACTGATAAATGCATCTAGTGACCCCTACTGTGTGAGACAAAGAGTGCAGGGACTTATATTTGTCCCTCTCCCTCTCTTTCTCTCCCTTCCTGTAATTTTACGTTATTTGTATGGAATTCTGCGTATTTGTCGCATATGTTTATTTGCATTTACTTTGGAGAAGTCATGCAGATAAAAACAGAAAGCACATATAACATGATATATATAACACGGTATCCTATGTATATGTAGTCTGGGTGGAGTCTGGATGCAGATGTGGTTCTGAGTTGAACGTGAATTTGAGGCCATAAAGTCATAAAAAACCCAAAATTAAATGGCTTGAGAGCAATTTATGAGCAGGCACAAACAAACCCTGAAGTTTCTTTCTGTCTTTTCTCTATCTGTCCCTACTTTACTCACCTCTGTCTATTTCCCTGCCTGTTTCAGCGCCTCCTTCCCTCTTGGAGGATGGTTAGAAACGGAGACAGTCAGGAGCCTGAACAAACTATGAAAACAACTAGATGAGATTAGATTTGGAACTGCTCAACTGTCTAAATTGGTGTGAAATATTTCCCTCTGTAGAAACGCTGTTGTAAATCAATTGGCAAGTTGCAAATATACTCCCACCAGTAAGTGCAGCTTATTTACTTCGTGCTGGTATTTTGGTAGTGCAAAATGCAAAGGGGTGTTTTACATGACATTTCTGAAACAAACATGTGCCCTTTCTCCTCCTCTTTGTGACTATTGACCGCTCTGTTAGGGGAGTCTGTGGACTGCATGCATGCAGGTTGGTATCCATGCGTGTAAGTCTGATGTTCCATTAGATAGTATGGTGGCTCCCTGTTTTTCTAAGCCCGTTGTTTTTCAGGGCTGTGATAACACTGGAGAGCCATGGGACCCGCTAGTGGCCTCCTGGCATGGAGACCAGCTACCGAGCCATAGCCTGTAGTTCCGTGTCTGCTGTGTGTGTACTCAACAGGACACTGGGCTTTGTTGAGGACAAGTCTAGTGAAAATCTATTCACAGAGGAATGGAGTGACGAGAAGGCAATGGGGAGAGGGAGGGTATGATTGGAAATGACTGGAGGAGACTGTTTTGGACTGGGGAAAAGCCTGGAAAGGTGAGGATGAGGGGAAGGTGATAGAAGGAGGGGTATAACAGAGACTGGAAGGCGTTAGGAAGTTGGCCACAGAGGAGCAAATGATGACAGGAGAGGAGAAAGTGATGCATATGTGCACCCGGAGCTCATAAACGATTCCATACAAACTCCCCCTGGACAGAGCATCTCTCTCGCACACACACGCACACACACACACACACACACACACACACACACACACACACACACACACACACACACACACACACACACACACACACACACACAGATATACTATATAAAACTGTAATGTGCACACACATGTCTTTCTGTGTCTTCCTGTGGGAGCTGAGTGACTGCCGAGCCTGTAAACAGGAACTATCCTGCTCTAAGCAAACTGGCAGCCCTGCAGGTGCTTACACACATGTATTGTCCCTAAAAAAAAAAAAAAAAAAAAAAGCTGGATTCACTTATGATAGTTTTGCCTGTTTTGCTGGATTTGTTGTGACATAAATTGCAGGACCTGATTCTCTGTTTATCATTCAGCACTCTGTTAGAGGTTTTCATTACAGAAACTGTTTACAAAAAGGAATTACCAGTTGGCGAGGTTTCTCAGCAGCATTTTTGCAGATCTGAATGACATTGTGCTCACGCACTCGATTTCAGATTTTGTCTGTTTTTCTTTATTGTCTTCCAGCAGCAACTACCAAAGGGAAGACAGACAGTAAGCCACTGCTGGATTCTTTTTCTGCTTTTTTACTAACAAATGTTTTGCAGAGAGTCCCGTTAGTCTCCGGCGCAGAGTCGAGCATCATCCCGGTGCTTGGGCTAATGACTGCTTTTAAAGCTAATCACGTGTTAATTGTTAGTTTTGTCCCTGAGGTTTGTAGGAGTAATTAATCCTATTATCAAAGCTCAGCTGTCGCGTTGTTAGTGCTGGTGTCAGCCCAGGTCATGATTTGGCTGATCTGACAGTTCTGCTATGAAACAGGATGGTCCTTTCTGTGCCATTTAAGAGTGCACTTACTGGCTGTTTTGTAGCATTGTTCAGTGTGCAGTGCAATAAAGTTTGGTGAATTATTTCCAACTTCTTTGCAGCTTTTAAGACTCAAATACATGACTTGCAGCATGTTTCCTGCAATTGCCTTGCAACTACAGGCAGTTGGTATGTCAGGGTGGTTTTTTTTTTGACATGCCCAGATTTGATCTCAGACATGCATAATATCTGTGTGTGTGTGTGTGAGTGTGTGTGTTTTTATTCAGTTGCCACCTTGATCACTTTGAAAGAGCTCACAAAAACAAGTGGATGGAAACATGCCTTCCTCACCCCTCTCTCCTCCTCTCTGCACCTCTCTCTCTCACTGTCTGACATCATCGTTTCAAGTCCCATCTGCTTTAGGCCACAACTGTCTTGATGAATGAGGGGCAGCTGACATGGTGTTGTCTCAAGCTCTTTCCCTTTTCGGCCTCCTTTTCTTCTGAGGCAGTTAGTGGTACAGTCGTCCCTCTCACTCTCTCCCTCCTGTGCCCTGCTTGTCGAATGTTATTTGGTCTATGTTTTATTGGCTTGTTTTTGTTGTGTAGCAGGACAGTCGGGTGGTTTGGTTAGAGGAAGCTGATGAATGGTGCATCCAGAGCCGTACAAAGCGTCCTCCTCCCTGCTTCATTGATGTGTTGATGCGGCTCAGCTGGCTGCCCAGTGAGTTTGGACTGTATACTGTTGTGGGCTTGCAAGCAGACAGATGCGCATGGACGCTCAGCACTGAAAAGGACATTTAGCCTTCTTTATAGTCTTTCTCTTGGTGACTGCTTCTCTTGTGGTCTTTCTGCTCTCTGTTGCCCTCCCTCTCCCTCTCTCTGCTACAGTAGCAGTGTAACATGTAACATGAAGACAGTGTTTGGAGGTCACAGAGACGCAGTCTGAAGGCTACAGGAGGCCACAGTGTTTAAATGAAGAGAATAGTTCCTTTGGTGAACATGTTTCTGTTAATGAAATTCTATTCTGAGAAACAACTTTGGATGTACAGTGTTTGATTGTAATTACTGATGCTGACCGTAACTGAGATTGACAGTCAGCGCCTTGAGAAATGGCCTTTATATGGCAGCATATCAAGGCGTGTCTCTTTTAGAACCTGATCGATATGGTATTTTTAAGACCGATACACATATTTGGGGATTTAAACATCCAATATATCAGCTGATTTTTTTTTTGTTGTTTCTTTTCCTTTGAGGCACACAAAAAAAACAGATTATCAATTTGTTATGTGTAGTTATTTACGAGTCCTTACTAAGAACTCTAATATGACAGTACAGTTTAAAAATAGTCTTGTTTTAATATCTCAGCAATTCGTGGATTACTCATTTATGCTCTGCCTGACTGGATCAGCTGGCTGTTGTGTTTGCAGTGTTTTAAATGTGTTAGAGTGCCCATCTTTCATCACATGGTTGAAGGGTGTTTCCTCAGTCTCTTCTTTACTTTTTACATTTTAATTTATCGGCCGTTATAAATGTTGATATCGCTATATCAGGAAATATCTAATATCGGCTGATATATTGGTCAGGGTCTACTGTCTTTTTCTTGTATACCACATTTGAAAATAACCGAAGCTGACCCAAAGTGCTTCCCTGTTATAGCAGATGGATTCACAATCCACGTGGGCTCAAAATACACACAACATGTAGTGCAAACACAGAACAGGTTGCACATCTAGGAGTGAAATGTAAAAAGATGATGACCACAAAAAATGCGAATAGAAAAGACTAACAAATAGAAGACTTAAAAGATGTAAAGATATATGACTTCCTCCGATCTACCATTAATTAATCCAGTGGTGTCAAAAATGGATATTTTCATTAAAACGCGAAGCTGCTCTGGACGGATTTGCCTGCCAGTTCGACTTGTCACAGTCGCTGCTTCGTGGCTTCTCCCAGTGTTGAGTGAACAAAAGTAAACTAACTTGTAGCGAGGAAGAAAAAACTGACCAGACAAAAACTGCAAACAGCTCTGACAAAAGGGAAAGAGTGCTAATTAATTGTAGTGATACGGTATTAAAATTGCATTAAAAATGTTAATTCAGACACAAACTGTGCACGCAGGAATTGAATTCATAACTGCTGCTTTTTGTGTTTCCACCTCTGCTTGCGACACACGAAATGCAGTACATAAAAATTTTCCACAAAAACTGCATTTAGCAAAAATCCGATTATGAGATCTTGACCAATAAATGCATCTTCGAATGTTCAAACGTGGTGCACATTTTCCCAACAGTGCAGATCTAATGCATTGACATATGCCCATTGTAATAAATTTTAATTGCCTCAAAAATCTTAATTAATTGTGAGTAGCATATTTAAAGAATGGTGACGCAATCCATGCCTAGAGGGTGTTATAACACAGATGCTATTGGCTGTTAGGTTATTGTACATCTACAGCTTAGAAGACCTGACCTATTAAACTCACTCATCTGTCAGTTTATCACTGACTCCCTCCCTGAGAGGTGACAATCCGTCTCGGTTATTTATTCCAACGGGATCAGTCAGATATATGTGACCTGGAATGCTTGCTTACACATGCAGCAGGACAGACTTCACTTTCAGCTCACAGATACAACAAGCTGCCAGCTTTCATGCTCTAAGATAACACTTGAAGATCTAAACCAAAGCCAGAGGACACTTACCTCTGAACTTCTGTGCGCTTAGGTAGATAACTATTTAATTCAAAACCCGGAGAACATATTCAGCACCTCGGAGGATATAAATTAACCAAGAGGGTCACGGATTTTCAAAGCTCCTATGAGACCTCTGGTTGTTATCTGTGACACTGAACATGGCTAGTCTGACCATGTTGTTCCAGTTGCACTACATGGGCTTTCTCAGGGACAGGAAAGGTCGGCTGACAGCAGAACTGCATCAGACCGCTAACAGAGTCGGTAAGTGCACCCAGAAAGTGCTGTTCAGAGAATATTAAAGATGTGGACATTACCATTCTTTTTTTTTCTTTTTGTGATGGGTTTTGTGTCAAAAATGTATTTCAGTCTGTCACGTTTTCTGTCTTCTCTGTGGCTTGAATGTTGATGCACGCTAAGCACACTTTTAGCTGCTGGATCATGATCAACATTATGTGCTTCTATAAACTTATTTTTCAGACTTGCCTAAGCTTTCATCACAATTTATTTACTTATTTTTTTGATAAAATAATGATAATTCTTCCGGTCGAGTAACTGTTTGGATGGATATGCAAGCGTATTTGATTACACTTTATGCTCATAAAATGGGAAAACAGTGAGCTAATTAGCACCAATGTTGCTTCACTTATTTTGAGGTTTACTGCCGGGCTGTTTGAGTTTTAGGTTTGCTCCCAGAGACACCATTTTTAAAGACTTACTGTTCCAGGTGAAGAAGATTCACGTCTCAGCAGATGCACCGGTGTGTAAATACACCTGAAAAGATGACAAGAAGGACATTATTTACATTAAGGGTCCTTAGCTGGCCCACTGCTAAAGCTCACAGCAACCAACAGATTCTGAGTATTAGTCAGAGAGCAGATTACATCCAATCATTATTAAAGCCTATTTCACTCACAAATCCACCAGCTACAACTGTTTGGCTGGCTTAACTTTTTTTTCTCCTGTGAATAGCTAGCCAGGCACACAGGGTGGGGAGAAACTATTAAATGCAAAGCAGCACTTGTTACTAAATCTTGTTTTGGGGAGGGGTTAGTGACATGTGGGGGGACACAGTGAAGAAAAGCCAGTTGGTGAAGGCAAAAAGGAGCTGGCAGTGCCTTTGGCTTTCTGCAGCTCAGTGGGTGGTGGGGCGTTGACCAATATATGGCACGGCTGTTGTTCAGTTGTTCAGTGCCACAATGGTACAGTTAGAAAGCTAGAAGTGGTAGGGCGATAGCCACTGTAAACTTTTATAGGGTGTAGTGTAGGACTATATAGATTGGAATGGTTTGTTGCTGGATTTAGTTTACCCATGGCGGTGCTGGATAACCACAGCTGGCAGTACGCCCAGGCTGGAAAAACCCTGATCAGGCTCTCAGGTAGAGTATTGTTTGTTATAGCTATATTTTGTTATGTTTATCCAGAATCCTGGGAAAAGACAGGGTGTGCGGTTAACAAAAAGCCCCAAACTGATTTCTGTAATAATTTCCATGAAGAGATATTTACCAAAACTCCTTCCATTCTCTAAAGATCTATTTTTTTCCCCTCCTGGTTTAATGTTCATGATCAAGAGCCTCATTAGGCCTCGTAATACTTTGTCAATTGTGATATTTTCGATATTTATGTCCCATGATTAATGCAGAATGGCTTTAATGCAGAGCAGCTGTATTAAAGCAATTCCCGAGAGGAAAAAATAATAGGAATGCATTTCAAACCAGCTCAAAAGCTACACACTAAATGATGTTGTGAAGGTTGTAATGTGGACGTTTTTTTTAAATTTGAGGCTGTTTTTAACTTTGTGCTTTTGTTGAGCTGTGATCTCTGTTCCTCTGTGCCAGTGTAGTTTGCCTCTTCATTTTCATGCAAGCTATTCTTTCTTAGGCGTAAAGCCAACATGTAGTGGTATTTGTGTCTTATGTTTGTGGGAGGTGGAGGGAACATGAGAGATTCTGTCTGTGTGTACATTGTTGGATGCTTAAGGCATCCTTCTTTAGTTTAGTAGCCAATATAGGCAATAGAAATTAAGAACTATTAGTTATATTAACATATAAATAGGAAAAAAGAAAATATGATCTAATAGTTATTTAATGGATTTAAAGGGTATATCCATACATACACTGGTACAAAATCAACACCAGGCTTGAATAGTTAGTCTGCACAGCCACAGTGGGTCAGTGCCACTGTGGGTTAAAACAGATTGACCAGTACAGCTGGCCTCGGTGGAACCAAAATCAGACCTTAAAGATGATAAACAATAATGCAGATATTGTGCGTAACACTGGATTGGGTTTAGTCCCCTAAAATACTCTGCGAATGTCACTTAAAGATATGGCAGCTGCCTGTCTTTGTAAAAAAAAAAAAAAAAAAAAAAAAGGGTCTCTCTCTCTCTGTCTTTTTTTTTTTTTTTTTTTTTTAACCTCCACTCTGGTTTAATCACAAGACTTGGTACCTGCAGGGGTAATGAATGCAGGTGTCTGAGTAGATGACTTTTCTGAGGCGATTAGGAGAAGTGGTGCAATTTGTCGTGATGGGTACACTGCAGAATGAAATCAAAACAGAGCTAGCTGAGGGAGGACATATAAAGGCTCTGATATGGTTTTATTTAAAATATGTTACACTAAGACCTGGGACAACACTTGGATCAATCTTTCAATTTTTCTTTCACTAAAAGTGAGAAGTGACCTAGTATTTGGGCCCAATGATCAATAGAACAGTAAAAGCTAGACTATCAGTCCACTGTATTGTCATTGTGTTCTGATAGCTGCTATTGAGGAAAATAAAAACACTGACTGGCCCATAAAACATTGTTGCAGACTTTCAAGAACTTTAAGCACCGTTCATACACCAGCACTTTAGGTGTCTCATTTTTATGTCGCCTGGGAGGAATTATTATGGCACTCCTACTGTATACAAGCCGGCCAGATACAAAATGACAAGTGCTTCCAATCAAAGGGCGGTTGTCTGTTCTTGACACTGGCTATATCAAAACCTGATGTTATCATGCTGAATCATTTATTTCAGTGGAGATAAACTTTGGCCACACCCCACCACCTAAGACTGCATTGAGTAATATCGAAGAGAAACAAACTGAAACAGTGAGTTACCAGTAGTGAGGCCTAGGGGAATGCCAACTATGTCAGAAGTAAATACAGTCAGCCGCAGAGGGAGGTGAGAATGGAGACAGACATAGTGGAAGGACGTCACACAAGAGATGAGAAGTGCAAAGAACAAAGAGAGGAGGAGATTTAAACGCTGAGGTTGTTATTCAGACTCAATGAGGTGTGAGCGGAACAGAGAAACAGCTGTAGCATCTTAATAAGAACACACAAAGGACTTATAATCTCTCAAGGTGTATTCTAACCAGATTGCAAATGAAACAGCTTCGCACGCAAACAGATATTTTCTCGTGTGCCCGTCATGCCTATAAGTGTAGGCTTGCTCCAAGTTCTGTACGCGCCTCATCTTTAATATCACTGCAACTGCTACACTTACAAGATTCCAGGAGTGTGCATGCATGTGTTTTGTGTAGCAATGGACTATTGTGAGGGCAGAGACGTTACCACTGTAGTTCAGCATCCCGAATTGAAACTTTGATTGTACCCTTCGCTGGCCTCACAAACAGCTCCATGAAATAGCCTTCACATGCACAGTCACTGGCTTGCATAAGACTGCTGACCATTGTTTATCTTTGCACTGCCCCTTAACTGCCCCCACACTCTGCTAAATAAGCATTATATTTAGGGTATGAGTTATATTTGTTGTATTGTATGACTTGGACACGATTTCACAGAACTTTTTGTCCCGTGGTTTGTGCCGTATGAGTTGTTCATTCAGCAAGCTTTGACTCTCTAGGATATATTTAGTTTCAAGCTGTCATCCCTTAAGTTTTGCTGCGTTAATCTCTATTATAAATGATTTATGCAAGTCTCATTGTGGTGAAGGGTTGCTTTTAAGCTGCTTGTTTCGCTATTTGTAGTAATGTGACGAACAGCATTACTTTTATATTTTTATAACTTTATAAAATAAAATAAAAGACCTTCACCGTGCGTTCTACCTTTCCCATTTGTTATGTTTTATTCATGGCCTTTTTTGTGTGTGTGTTGTTGGGTTTAGGGGTTATAGCCAGGTCGAGGGGTTGCGGTTGGAGCAAAGTGTTATTTTTGCTGTAAGCCGCACTGTAACAACAATATGAGAAACTCGATGAAAGTTGAGCTCGCCACGGTCCCCAGGCCCCCTGCCAGCTCTCGATGAAGGTCACAGAATTAGAGCAGAGTGGAGCAGAGGCTGCTAGAAGTGGCTTTTTGTATGTGAGAAAGACTGCCGCACGAGCCTGTGAATGAAAGAGGCAAAAATAAATAAATGGAGGCAATACACGGCTGAAGAGACAGAAAGAACTGGAGAGGCAGAACAAGAGAGAGAGAGAGAGAGAGAGAGATGGAGTTCGCAGTTGTTTATCTTATCACCCTGTTGCACCGGAGCAACACTCACTTCCCAGTTGACGCTGTCACACCAGGGACATGACGGCTGCCCTGCTTGTAACAGCCTGTCATAGAGACTAGGCCAAACATTCATACTGCCCACAACAACATGTAGGGAATTGTAGCTTGATCCCCCTACACACTAGGGGGATGAGCAGAAATAGAGCACAACATGGGAACTTCATACGGCAGATACATGATAAATCTTGATGATGTGTGAATGGATGTGGTAACTGAGTTAAAAGCTGCTTTTTTAAGCCTCTTGGAAAATATTGCAAAAATAGCTACAAGAGTTCAGCTTTAAAGTGTATGAGCTGCGCGTTGTAAACATTTTTATTGTGGTTTTATATATATATATATATATATATATATATATATATTTTTTTTTTTTTTTTTTTTTAATCCAGCTATATTTGAATCCAGAGAATCATCTTGAAGTCTTTTTTTTTTGTTTTGTTTATTTTTAAGTTAAGAGCTATAATCCTTTTTCTTTTTCTGTCTTACTATTGCACTTAGTGTTTCAATGGTGAATGCTCATATTTAATATTATTTGAAAGTTTCAAGTTATGTGGTCCACTGTATGTGCAAGTCATCCTCATGAGCTGAACAGTCAGGTTTCAGGTGGCCCTAAATGCTCAGTTTCAAGCAGTTTTCATTTCAGGCACACAGTTATGTGGCTGTGAGCACAACACGGCTTTTCAGACCTTTTATTGTGAGACGCAGTCAATCAAAAGAAAGCTTGTTTTAAAGAGAGAGGAGCTGAGGGGTTGTGCCAGCGTTGGGCGTTAGACAAATAGGGGTTATTTTGAACTGCAAATCATGCAAAGCTACTCTAGTTGATTCAAAAATAAAAATATGGAGCTTATTGAGCTTACTCTCTGAAAAAAAAAGACTTACCTAGAGAGTTATTATAGTTTTGTATTTTCTTATTAGTTTTGAGTTTATTTCATTTTGACTTTTTGGCTTTAATTCAGTTTAGTTTCAGTTAGTTTCCAGAGTGGGTTTGTTTCACTTTAACTTTAATTGTTGTTGTTTAATTGTTTTAGTTGAGTTTTTATTAGACTTGGTGTTAATTTTAGTCTTTATTAGTTATTATTGTATTTATGGCAAATTCCAGAGGTGAGATTTAGGAAAATAAGTATAGATATTACAGCATAAACAGAACTTTTTGAAAGCAGTTGGCTCACAGTCTCGCCTTAATAAACATGCCCATCAACGCCTTTAAGTTACTTGTGTAAAGCCAGTTCTCATTCTTAGCATTTGTTTCGATGTCTCACCCGACAGCATGGTGAGACATCAAAACAAGCAACTATAGGTTACTTGCGTAATCCCAGTTCTCAGAGTAGCATGAGTGCAATGTCTCACTATGTTTGGTGAGACATTGAAACGAATGCTAGGAATGAGGACAACTTTTACCAAATTAACAAATACAGAAACTACAACTGTTTCCTCTATAATTTAATTTAATTTAATTTTAGTTTTCGAAGTTCACAAAATTGTTCCAGTTTTCTTTTTTTTTCCAAATTCTTGTTTTAGTTAACTATAATAACCTTGCTACCTGGTGTCACATTTGTCAAACAGATAGCACCAAAGGCTGGAATACTGTTGGCTGAAGACACCATAACTACAGCACTACCCCGAAAACATGATTGTATACATTCAGAGAGAGAAGATCCCAGAATGATGCTGATGTTTAACTTGTCTGTTTGGCTTCAATGCACAGAACCTCTCGGATATGTTTGTGCTGTTGGTGTTTTTTGGATAATTTTTTATGAAATTATCTAGGGCTGCAACGATTCATCGATTAACTCGATTAAATCGATTCTAAAAATTTATCGATACAAATTTACTGTGTCGATGCTTCGTTTAAACTCTGCAGCGCTCAGCTGTCTCGGTGTAAGCGGCGCTCCTCACTAGCATTAGCAGCATTAGTGCTGACGTTTTTTTGTGGGTTTATTGGGGGCTGGCAAACCAACATAAAACTGCATTACCGCCACCTACTGGACTGGAGTGTGAATCACTCACGTATACACAAGCACACATTCTAAAAAGCTCTCCGTCGCTGCGATGGATTTCATTTAACACAGAGTGGATCATCACTAGAGTTGCCACCTGTCTCGTAAAATACAGAACCCCGTATGTTACGTGACTCCGTGGAATACGGCTCCGTAACATGCCGTGCTCCGTACTTTACGGGACGGGTGGCAACTGTCGCTGACATGCATTTCCACACCTCCACTGCTCTCTGTGTGTCTGTGTGTGTTGTGTCTTTACTTCAGCTGTAGCTACCAGAACTGGTTTGCTAGCGAGCGCGGGCCATTAGCACTAGCGATGGTTCGGTACCGGAAGGCCCGCCCCCCAGGACCGAGGGGCTCCTTCATAATATTTTTTATACTTTAATCCCTTATTAGTGACTAAATATAGACCTGCAGTAGAAACGTATTTTCGAGAATGCTTGTGAATACAAAGCATTACACCATTACTCACACATGCGCCATGGCTCCCGCAGCCACTAGTTTTTCAAAACACTCATAGCAGGCAGCGGTTTTAACTGCGCAAGCGCAAAGAGGCGAAGCTGTGACGGTGAGCTCAAGTAGTGAAAAAGGAAACGTTTTTCCAGTGTCCAAAACAGCAGCTTTTTCTTTTAGTAACCACCATTAAATCTGTCAAACAGCTGGAGGTCCTTCATCAAGCACCTGATCAGCAAGTGTTAAGGTGAAGAAAAGAGAACTTTGTAGCTGCTCCATTCACCGCTGTTTGTTCACAGGCGAAAAACTGCAGTACGGAAGTTAAAATATGCAGATAAACTGTTAAAAAAAAGTATTTCTTATCCGATTACTCGATTAATCGCTGGAATAATCGATAGAATACTCGATTACTAAAATAATCGTTTTATGCAGCCCTAAAATTATCTAACAGGTACTATGACTAGCTCTGTGGTACAGTCCTTCCAAAAAGTTTGTGCTTCAGTTTTTAGTCTTTTTTTTTTTTGTATTACTCTCCACTAACTATCAAATAAGTATCTGTGAAACGTTTATAGATGCAACTTGCTAACCAAAGTTGCTAGTGTTAACTAACATCTTGGAACTCCACCTTCTCCTCCAAACATGCTCATAAAACTGACATGATGGTATAAAAAATGTTAATGTTAAGGTTTCCAAAACCAGTGGGTAACGTCACGGTGGCTATTTTCATCCTTTATATGTAGTTTATGGATTGTCTGTGGCCTGTGCCCTGTTTTTTGCCTCGGTTCTCTTAACTTTATCCAAAAAGCTTATAAAGTGGCACATCCGTCCCTCTGAGGGAGCACTATTCTGAGAGCCTTGCAAAGGGTGTCAGTAACACTGCTGCACTGCAAAGCACCAGTCAGAACAGCACAGGCACATATGCACACACACATCCACAAACCTTAAAGCTACAAGTGTGCCTGTGTGTTTATCTATTGATGCCAGGGGGTTTCCAAAGCTACTGGACTGTCCAATAAGCCGTTCTGAGTATATTGGGTCCATAAATGAATCCGCTCCCACACTTCCTTAGTTTCTGTACTGTTCCCCAAAAGCTGCACATACACTGAGCCAAACCATGCTGAGCAGTGCAACAAATGGCTCCCAGTTCTCTCTTTTAACACAAACTTGTAGTGAGGGTCACATACTGGGCTCTGACCCAGAACTGAAGTATGGAAGAACCATATGAAACGTACTGCAGTCCGATGCACTGTAAATCTTCATATATAGCGACCACTAAATTTTAAACAGTCTTACATTTTTACAGCTGTGATTTGTTAGATTTGTACTATAAAATATTGTTGTAGGGTAAAGTGCTTGGTGCATGTTTTTTTTTTTTTTTTTGTATAAAATACATTTCATAGTGAGTGCTGCTCTAAATCTGTGGATCTCACATCAGTTATCCTCACTGGCAGCTGGAATGCGTGTTATCAAGTTTTTGCTGGGATGGTCACGACATCAGCCAGTGGAATTGCACTGTAGTATTTCTGCAGAATTACGCAGCATGCCTGATCTGTTCCACTGCACTACATTTAGCCTGGCTTGTAATTGGTCTGAGTTTGAGGTTATGAGGTTATGAGCCAGAGAATTGGCATCATGTGGCATGGCAGGCTGCACAGATGCACCATGTACAGTCTAGCCTGTGGTCTAAAGGATTGGAATCAAAGGGATTGGCCCTGTGCGCTGAGGCTGTGATTTCCAACTTTCTGTGGAAAAACGACAGACACATGCGGTGGTAGCTCATTTGGGATTATGAGATGTTGTTGCAGTGCTTGTAGGTGAAGAAATTGCTTGCAATTACCCCTGCATGTGTTGCAATTTTGGTTGGGGGTTCATAGAATTTCTACATTACTCTCTAAACTTAGTGCATTCATTCGCCATTACATCTCAATAAAGCCATCTCAAAACAAGTGTGCATCCCAGATTGGAAACGATGTAGGATGTTCTCAGTCTGTGCTGTGAAGATTTGGTACAACACTGAAGACAATCTGTTCTGCAGTAGTGTATTCAGATTAGTATGTGAGTCTTTCCAGCCTGGAGTTAGGAGGGCAAAGGGAAATGGATTGGCATGCTTCAGCTACACGGCTATGTGAATTGATGGATTTAGGGCACAATCCTTTTGGAGTTAGACAAAAAATAAGGGCTGAGCAGAGTGAATCTGTGCCATCACCTCCTGCTCTGACCCTGCTTTCTAAATTCACGCAGAGCAACAGGAGTGAAGACGCAGTGTTCTTACTGCTCTGGCTGCATAAGAAAGATTTTCACAGGGACTTTGGAATTACAGAAACATTACAATTTCAGAACCATGCATGAAGCTGTTTACTCCCACATACGGGCTCAGTCAAGATCTCACGTGAAGTAAGCTACAATTTTGTGTCTTAACCTCAGCTAAACTGAAAGAGTTGACTGACCTTCGAGCAGCATAAAAAACATACGGTTTGACAAGTTGCTGCCACTATGAAACAGAGAGCAGTATGCATTAGTACGCAACTGGGCAAACTGTACGGAGGTCATCTTTGTGTTTTGCTTGTTATTCTTGGGAACACAGAAAGAAAAAAAGTCATTTACTTCTGACCTTTTCTTGAACATTCGATTGTTTTGAACCATATTGAATGTGGATTAATGCAAATTACCACAAAGAGCTCACAAGCCAGAGCATTATTTTGTTTCATGTGTTATGTGTTATTTGCGCCTTTGATGGATGTCTGCGCAATGCCTCCATGAACAAATATGCAAAGAGACAGAGGGAGTTCACATCCACATTTCACTGCCCATGTTTTTATGTTTGTCAGACTGTTATGCATTGCATATGGCTAAATGATCTGCCATGTGTGCAGCAGATCCTATTTCGCAGTCATCACTTTGCATATCCTTATACTTTCTATATTTAAGGAGATATATGTTGCTATGGCCCTTTGTCTTCATTTCCCGCGCAAATTGTTGTATAATAATAATGAAAAGCTTTCTTCAAAGGCCTTATTTTGTGGACAAGCGTTACTCATTTTACAGGGCGCTGAACGCACACCGCCAGTAAAATGGATTGTTCTCATTATGAGACTGTTATGAACAAAGAGTCTGTGATTGAAAAGCTTTTATTTCATGCTTAGCAGACTTGTAAATGAAGGGTCGCGTGCAGTGAAAAGAGGAGATTGTTGTGTCTGTGTGTGCTTGTAGTGTATTAATACAGTACTGTGCAAAGGTCTCAAGTCCCTCATTTCTTTATGTTCAGTAGGAAAATGGGGAATGGGTGCAGTGATTTATTTAAACGCGCAAACATAAATTGAAATGTAGTATAAAAGGCAAAAACAGCGTTTGTACAATTCTAACAGGCTTGAAAATCAATATTTGGTATGACCACCTTTATTCTTCAACACAGCCTGAACTCTTACAGCTCAGCCAAGATCAAGCTAAAAAACAAAAAAAAACAACAAAAAAAAAACTACTTAAGAAACTGTTTTGCTATTGTTGTCATACAACAGGAAAACTGTATGAATCATACAGATTACCTGATAGAACTTAAATCACCTTCAAGCAGCACATTTTGCAAATTAAAGCACTTTTCACAGTGTATTTTTATCATTAAAGCTCACAATTTTATGGAAATGACCTTAAAATAAGGCATTTTTCTTTTAAATTTGACCTACCCTATTTAAAAATCTGTTTCCACTTGTTTGACGTATTGCAAATATAGGCTGTCTGAAGTGATTACAAAGAATTACAATTTGTTTTACAGGTTGAAGGAGGTTGTTTGGTTATAAATTTTCCTAGAAATGTTCATGTCTCCTAAAATGGCATCACAACTGAATATATTCATAGTTATTTCCTACCACAAAATATTACAAATCAATTTATAGCTTTATAGCCTGACAGTTTATAGGAAATGCTCATTCATTCTATAACCTTTTTTTAAAATTTCTTTTTCAGGTGCTCAAAATATCCAGTAAAGTTGTTTCAAGATGGAGACAAACCTTAAAAATGTATTTCCTTGATTTATGTTTCATTATTAGCATTTATTATTAGTTACCTGATACTGTTTCAATCAGAAGTTTCAGTGATGGTGGATTATGTTTATGATGCAGGGTTCTAGCTAGAAAACATTTCAGCCAAGCACATTTGTCCTTTTGAGCTCCCCTTTTCCTCTTCTTCCCCCTCGCGTTCACGCTGGTCGCCATTTTGCTTTCTGTAGCCTCGCAAATTCGAGCGTGAACAGGACCGCCGCAAGATTGCACGTGGGCATTGTGAACAGAACTGGCCGTGCCAGGTGGTACATTGCAAAATGCTGTGAAATAATAATATAGTGCTGCGATCTAGCGAGAGAAAAGAAAACCTTAGTATAGTATTGGCGACGGGGCGGAGTGCGCGGGTGTGTGCCAGTTTACTAATTGCAGTGACAGAAGAGTTCTGATAGCAAACCAGTGAAATTCGCAGCCTGGCGCAAGACGACCTCAGCATGGTGCAATGCCTGGCAATCAGCCGCTGGCTAGAACCCTGTGATGGACATGCACCTTCAAATAAATGTTTTCAATTTTGAATTGTTTTGTTTCAGTCTGTGAAACTATGGAAAAAAAAAAAATCATACAAACCCTCAGGAATTAGTAAAGTTTTGTCTATTTACCACATGGGCAGTTTAAACTTGTGTAAAGGGTACACAATCTTATAAAGACTTTCATTTCCATATAATTATAGTGCCTGCAATGGTCAGATTTCCCGGTTTGATGTGTTTTTAAATTGGCGTGCAAATATCATCTTTTAGACTTTCATGACGCAACTAAAAAAATAACATTTATAGACACTTGAATTTTTAGTGCTTTTGCAGATCAACAGTCCACTAGATCTTGACCAACCTGTTAGACGAGCTGTCTTGTAATTTCTTTAAGCAGTCTTCAGGAATAGTTCTCCAGGCTTCTTGAAGGACATTCGAAGCTCTTCTTTGGATGTTGGCTGCCTTTTGTTGTGTTCTCTGTCAGGATGATCCCACACTGCATCAGTGAAGTTGAGGTCTGGGCTCTGGGGAGGCCAGTATGTAAGTTAGGTATGTTTTTACTGTGCTGGTCATTGTCATGCTGAAAATGAAGCCATTTCGCATTTGTGTTGCTTACCAGATGGTGGATCAAAAACCGATGGTACTTTTCTGCGTTCATAATTTCATTGATTTTGACAAGACCTCCAACACCACCAGCTGAAATGCAGCCCCAAATCATGACAGAGCCTCCACCGTGTTTTACACGTCTGTAGACACTCACTGTTGTACCTGTCTCCTGACCTTCTCTGCACATGTTGGTGACCATTTGAACTCAAAATTTCAAATTAGGATTCATCACTCCATGTGATCTGTTTTGGCATACCTCAGACTTTTCTCCCTGTTTCCCTTCCTTAAGAACAGCTTCTTGACCCTTCCACAGAGACCATTTATGATGAGGCTTCAGTGAACAGTAAATGGATCAGATGCATCTCTCAGTTCATGAATCAGGACTTTGCTCAGTATTTTCCTGTTTCTTCAGAGCATGACTTTCAGATGCTGTTCAGCTGCTGTAGAAAGTTTTTTTTTTTTTTTAATCTGAGACTTCTGTTGTTCTCATATTTTTAGGGCGTATAATAGCTTTTTGGGACTCACATTTTGGTGCAAAAGTCCTGTTTTATGCATGTCAAACTGTGTTATCTTTGGCATTCTTCATACATTCAACTATAGAAATGGGAACAAATCATGTGTTTTTACGATGGGCTGCTTGTAACAAAGTGCCTAAAGATAGAATTTAGAATCGGTTCTTTGCCAAGCTGTTTGTTACACAGTACTGTTGTACTGTATGCATGTACTGTTGACACGACAGTGGTTCATCCCTAGGGTTAGCTGCCTTTTTTTATGGTTGAATGACTCATAGGTCAGTGTTAAGTGGCATAACAAACAAAAACAAACAAAAAAATCTTCTGAAAATGGTCAGATACAAGGACTGGACTGAAAATGAGTGAAAAAGGAGCCAATGTCCAAAGTAGAACTTTAGAAAGCCTGGAGAACTATTGCTCAAGAACACTTTAAATTTTAAGAAAGTCTGTCTGCTTGGAAGCGAAATATAAATATGCACAATGCTGTATGTGTAATGATAAGCAGTGATGGGATCTCATGAATCACAGTGTGTAGGGTAATACTTACTGTTTTCTAAAATTAGGAGAGGCTCTGCTGTTATAAGTAATAAGCCATCATACTGTGGAACTTCTTCTTCACCAACAGCTGCTCTCTATTTTCATAGCTAAGCAGTATTTATGTTAAAATTTCCCACCTAATTTTTAAAATTAGTCCTCTGGCACAAAAATACACAACTTGCATGACATGCAGATCTGTTTCTAGCTTAGCACAGTCCTCCACATGAACCTTAAGTGCATGTATGCTCAGCTTTCTGCTGTCTGGCTTGCTCTGATAAGGTGTTTGAAAAAGGTGCATAGTTTCAGTTTTAGCGAGGAAGCAGGAGTGTAAGAGAGGTCAGTGCTGGCTGTGCGCCAGTCAGTATCTTACATAAACTACCACTGTGAGGAATGTGTCTGGGGCACACTTCACAGGAAAGGCACACATGCTCTAACACAAAAACGTGTTAGAGGTGTATCGTTTCTTTCTGCTTTTGCCCTATAGTGCTGATTTTCAGTGAACACACACGCACATCAG
This sequence comes from Archocentrus centrarchus, assembly GCF_007364275.1. Taxonomy (NCBI): domain Eukaryota; kingdom Metazoa; phylum Chordata; class Actinopteri; order Cichliformes; family Cichlidae; genus Archocentrus; species Archocentrus centrarchus. Next base: position 16,192,410 of record NC_044361.1, on the reverse strand, counting down.
AACACCATTTCAGAGACACGCAATAAAGTCCGTGTCTCTGTTAACTCTTTCCTTGCCCCATCTTATTACCATCAATTGTGTCTCCAGGTCAAGAGAAGAGATCTGGGCGACAAAACAGGTGTATAGAAAAAGGTTATAAAGAAACAGAGGGTGACAGAGAGGCTTAAAATCACAAGTAAAATATTTGGCTTTCTCTCTTCTCTCACCAATAGAAAGAGAATAAAATGACTATTAATACATCATTCCCGTCTTGTGTCAGCTGGTTGTGACATTTTTCATGAATCAGGTTATGTCCAGTCGCTCCCCACAGAGAGCCGAGGTGATGCTACACGGGCTCGACTTCAGACCGTGGCTGAAATCAATATCACAGGAGCCGTTAAAACCTGGAGGAGTTATTTAGCTGTTTCTCTCTGTCTTCCTGCAGTCTTCTGTGTGTGCTGTCACAGCTGGTTGTTCTGTCCCCATATTCCTCTTTGTGCTTTCCTAAATCAGCCTTTGCTTCTCTGTTCCTATGATTGCATACTGCACAGTCCAATAGGGCATTTATCTTTTTGCCAATGCATTTATCTTTCTCTCTGTCTCAATTTCTTCATATTTCAGCTTGTAACTTACTTGAGACCTGGAAGAAGCAATCGCAGGTGTAGTGGCATTCATGTTGAAATATATCTACATTTGATCTGTCCTTGAATGAAACAGTGGACTGAAAAATAGTCACTTTTTTTTTTTTTTAGAGTAAATAAGTAATTGTAAGTAAGTAAGTAATTGACTTCTGCTGGAGATATTGGCTTCTACTGCAGTTTAAAATGAATTTAGAGCCATAAATGACTTTTTTTGAGGGGAATGCGACTTGTGTAGATTTGTATGAGTACATGATTCAGTACTCAGTAGACTAGCCACTCACTAATTAGTTGGTTTCTGTTGGTAGTCAGTATGATATAGTGCTTATATCAGAAATGCCAAAGCAGCACTGTGTTTGTGCAAAGTTGTTAGTTCATTCTTCTCAAGTATTTATTTCCTATTTCAACCCCCTAGGCTCTGTTTATCAAAACCGAGCCCCCAAGTGGCATCTTATTGAAGCGTTTTATGCAAAGCGGTGCTTTTATTTTTCAGCGCATTCCCTGGTATGAAAGTCTGTGCCATCAGTTCTAATAGCATTATCACGCCTCAAGTCAGTTGCACTTCAGGTGATAGTGGTGATTTATGGTGTGGCAGGATTTAGGATAATGAACCGCATCGGTTACGTTTCTTGTGTGTTCTTGTGTTTGTGAGAGAGATGACTAAGAGCTACATGAGGAATATTGGATGACATCACTAGCAGACTACATCTGCAGAGAGAGCCCCCTCTCCACCCGCCACCTCCTCACTCGCATGCACTCATATATTCACCAGCCAGAAATGTCAATATTATCAGGGCTGATGTATATTTTCTTTTACTTAAGATGGCATTATAGCTTTCAGCTATGCATTATTGCACTTTTCAGTCTGTCATAATAAAATTGTCCTGAAAAATAAATAGGCCTATTAGTTTTCAGCAAATAAGAAAATATTGCCTTCAGTAAGTGTGCAGTTTTCATGACTTCATGACTTCAACATGAGTTCATGTGAAGGAGAAAGAGAGATATACTGTGTGTGTGTGTGTGTGTGTGTGTGTGTGTGTGTGTGTGTGTGTGTGTGTGTGTGTGTGTGTGTGTGTGTGTGTGTGTGTGCGTGCACGCGTGTGAAATTGCGCCATCTTCCTGGTATTAACCAGTGTGCCATCTGTTGAGGAGGCGAGGCAAAGGGGATGACATTTCAGCAACATAGCGTAACACACTAGCATGACTATTGTGGGAAATCCTAAGTAAAGCAAGCTGGGCTGAACATTTAGTGCAATAGCGATGGAGTATTTCAAAAACAATGCAAATTTTATAGCTTGCAAGCTACAATAAGCAGTTTGGTCTGCAGACAGCTTTAATGTCTTCAGAAAAAGAACGCCAACCTTGACTATAACCAATTCCATAAAGCCACTCCTACTGTGCGTGTGTGTGTGTGCATGCATGTGTGTGTGTGTGTGCATGCATGCGTGTGTGTGTGTGTGCATGTGTCAGTTATTGTGTCCACTGATATGAACACAGTAATTAAATTAACAGCTGCAGTGAACAGTATCTTAATGCACATTTATGTTGCTTGTTTGTACAACATGTTAGAAAGTGGGTTGTTAGACAGTGGTAGACAGTGATGTTTCAGAGCCTTGGTTATCTCAGGGTCATTTAACCTACACATAGTTGTAAAAGTTAAAATACATTGAGTTTGATCTAATTGCTGTTTCTGTTTTAAAGATTTTGGTTTGGAATCTTCTATCCTGCTTACCCCTTTATTTTTCTGTGTTTCAGGGTTTCATCGTAATGAAGATATGAAGGCCATTGATGTGCTTCCCATCCTTAAGGAGAAGATTGCCTTTCTCTCAGGTCAGATATTTATAGAGACAGCACATACAAATGACACTGCGTCAACTCTAAGCTCAGTGAAACTTCCATTAAACCTATGTCATTGAAGAGGATTGCCAATTAAAGTTAGTAATAACAATCTAGGGGTGTGCGATATTGACAAAAAATTATATCTCGATATTTTCTGTAATTTTGTCGATAACGATAATAGATATTTTGCATTATTTAAAAATGTGTCTGTAAAAGTCTTATATTTTACTAGCTTGCACTTTTGTAAACTTTAATTAGTGCAAGCTTGTAAAATATAAGACTTTTAAGACTTCAAGGAGACTTCAAGGCCTGGGAGGTTGAGGGTCCTGCACAGTATATTAGCTGTTTGTAGGACTGCGCTCTTCTGGACAGAGATCTCAGATGTCATTCTGCACTTCATTCCCATAATTTTGTGGCAGAATACTGCAGGTTATTTATCTTTGCTTTAACACATCATCAACAAAAATAGCTTTGGGTTGAAATTTTTGTTGACCTATTTTTGTATCTGAACTGCTAAATTATCATTAATCTAGGACAGCTAGCTAGCTCTGACAGTGCTAAAAAGAAAATAGCTTGAAGTCATTTTTCTTTGTGTCATCATATTTCTGTTCAAAGGTGGCAGAGACAGACGCGGAGGTCCAATTCTCACCTTTCCAGCACGAAGCAACCATGACAGAATACGACCTGAAGACCTGCGCAGGCTTATAGCATACTTGGCCACTATCCCTAGGTAAGGATAGTGGAGCGCATACGTGTCTGTGGAAATGCACCGACAATCATATCTACCCTCTGCTAGCCTTATATTGAGATTTCTCACATGACGTCAGGCACACACTGCTTGAGTCTGCCATATTGGATTGCTAGGGGAAAATGTGTGTTCCCCAACTGGTTGGCGGTGGTTTCTGGAGGTTGCTGGCTCTTGCTGGGTGAAATGGGTTACAAATGATGTGCTGCTCCAAAAACCTCCTAGTGATCGATTTGGTTGCTTGCAGATTGTCGCAGTTGCCTGTAGTGTTTCATGCTTGTCTGCAAATACTTGCGAACCAGTAGCCGAGCATTAGTACAACCTGAAAACGTGTGGAGTAAACTGGTGTAGACAAGTCCGTCATTTCCATTCAAACTACGACCGCAGCAATCTGCTAGCAACCAAAGCAATCACAGGGAGGTTTTTGCCAACTGGTTGGGGAATACACATTTTTCTCTAGCAACAGGTAGTTGCCAGGGGGTGGGGGACTGGTCAGTAGGTCTGTGTGAGTGGAGCTTTAGCAATCATTTACTCATCGACTGCCATCAACCTCCAGCAACCACTTGCAGTCGGTCAGGGAATACTCATTTTCCCCTCATAACCGGTGCGGTCCGTGTGACTGGGGCCTTGTTCACTGGATGCTACATTATCATTATGATTGTCACACAGCCAAAATAGTGGACAAGTTAACATCAGGTGATTAGTGGTCACGTACAGTATCTGCAAAGCCTCAATACAGACACAGAACACTCACTCATTGCTTAGTTTGTGTCCGACTTTCCCACCTTGCTTGGTTTTATTAAAAAAAAAAAAAATTAAAATACAGAAGCAAAACTCAAGGCTACAAAGTGCTGGACTGGTTTTATTTTTGATTTCTATGTTGAGATTAACCCCTGCCCCTTCTTCCTTTTTTTCCCTTCTCATTTCCTCTTTGCTCTCTAGAAAAAGCTGCTGCTTTGTTTAGTTTCCGCTCACCCTGTTCAGCCCCTGTCACTTTGTTCCTGATAATATCTGGTTAGAGTGGATTGCTCCTTGCTAAACAAAGCCTTGAAGGGTGTATTGTCACTTGCTGGCTTTGCTTTCCTCTTCCTGCATTTGCTGTGTTGTCATTACTAGACCAGAGTCTGCACACTCACAACATGTTGCCACAGGAAGTATTTCCAAAGTTGTACTCTGTTGCTCCCTGTAGTTGTGTGCAGGCTGATCTTCAAATCTAGAAGCACCTTTTATACGTAGCTCCAGGCTTTTTGTGTTTGGAGTCAGTTGTCATTAGCTTAGAGGGAAGCATGCACTTTTCTTCTCTGCTGTTTCTGATCTCCCCTGTGCCGTGCTTTCTAGTGCTTTGCAGGTCGAGTGCTTTAAAGTCTTTCTCACAGTGGAGTTTGGAGATTTGTCTTGAGGCGAGAGGTGGTCCAAAAAATAGGGTGCAGATTCACTGATCTTTTTAGTTGTTTGTAGGATGGCTGAGGCGTTATGAGACATTTTCGGTGCCTGCATATATTTCAGCAGCAGCAGAATCAAGTGTATCTGTCGGGTTCACAACTTTACTTTGTTTATTCTATATAGATCATGTGCACAGTTTTCAGTTCCCTGAGAGCATCCCAGAACAAATTGTCTTTTAAAATCATTTCAGAAGTGCATAAAACCTCAAAAAGAGGGTGAGTCTAAATTATGCATATGATGAGTTTATATTGTATGTTAAAGTACACTTATATTTGTAGAGCAGGCTATGTTGAATGTTTATGTTAGAATATGTTATCATAAGACAGACCAGCTACACCTTGCCAGGGTGATCTAGTTGGTATTACAACTTATTTATTAAAATTGTTGAAATAATTTTCTCTAAAGTATTTTTTGGGTCTTAGCATTAAAGGACAAGTAACTGCCTCTAACTAAGGCCAGAGAAGCTGATACAGCTGGTGTGCACAGGCTTAACAGGCTTCTAAAAGGCTCAGCTCTTTAGAAAGAGGTAAGACTAGAGAGGATAAAAGATTAGTTAGAGGTGACCAGTCATCCGGTCGGAAGACCGAGGAGTGTCATAAGTCAGGAGGAGGCCAGCTCCTTTTCCTCAGAGTAATTTCTCTTCCTCCTGTCTAAATATTTCTGCTGCCTTAACCCCTTTTTCTTTACCCTCCTTCTCAGTGTCAGTATCTCTCTTTCTCACTCGCTTGCTCTCCTCTCGCCGCACTCCGCTCTGTTTTTTTCTCTATCCATTTGGCTGCCGATCTGTTTTCATAGAGTGTGGTCAGAGTGAGATAGAGCAGGAGGGCCTGCGTCTGTTTCTGTGTCATAGCTACACATTCAGATTAAAGCCTTTAATACTGAGAAACAACCTTTTATGGACTTGTAGAGCAGCAGGACTCCTGGTAAGCAGCAGTGGAAACTTCAGCGCTCGAATGTTTTAGCTGTTTTCTTTCCTCTCCAGATGCCGTAGAGATTGGGAACCTCTGACTTTATCCTTTCTTTTAATTTTGGCTTCTTTACAGTTATAGCAGTTCCTTTAGAAAATGGCTTTTCTGTCTCTTTGTAAGGTTTTGTTACGAGGCACTGACGTCAAATTTAGTCCTTCTGCTGCCAACGCTTTTTCTCTAAGCTGGCTTTAATGGTTCCATGTTAGCATTATAAAATCTGTTAAATGTACCGCATCTCTTTCCTGTGTGAATTTTCTTTCTTTTTTTTTTTTTTTTCCTGGGATCTGACCTCTTCATTATTATTATTTTTTTTTCTGCAGCGAGGAGGTGGCCAGACATGGCTTCACAGTCATTGTGGACATGCGTGGTTCTAAGTGGGACAGCATCAAACCTCTGCTGAAGATCCTTCAGGAGTCGTTTCCTTCTTGTATTCACGTTGCTCTTATCATCAAGCCAGACAACTTCTGGCAGAAGCAGAGGACCAACTTTGGCAGCTCCAAGTTTGAATTTGAGGTGGGTGATGCTCCACATGCTTTAAATAGTATAGCAAACAAAAGTGATCCTTTTAACCTCTGCAGCCATTTTATTATTTATTTTTTATTTTTTTAGTTGTTCTTTAGTTGTACATGCACCATTATTGTTGTCTCTTTTGAGCAGATATACATGCCGGGTGTCTCATGTCAGTGTATGTTCAGGTGGATCAATTGTTGTAGGTTTTTTTAGTTAGTTTTGCATAGCCGCTGGCCTTCCTTTACCAGCTCTAATTGGACTGCTGCTCTGTGTCAGTGGCACTATTCTGTCCCATGTGGGCATGTGGAGGTGGTATATTTAGTTCTGACCCAGTTACTATGGAAACAGGATATATAGGACATGGCAAAGAGTTTGTTCCTAACTTTAGTGCACTGGCTTTGGACAAGCAATTTGTTTTTCTTTTTGTTTTGTTTTTGTTTGTTTGTTTGTGGGGGGGGTTTTTGTGATGTGAAATATATTATTTTTGAGGAGCACACTGATAACCAGGTTAAGGCTGCTTTTGAGTCTCTTGGATTGGCTGCAAAGTTGCAGCTCAGGAAGGTAACCAAGACGTGTCAACGTCAAGTCCTGTCCAGTTTTACTTAACATGCAAACTCCAGTGACGGATGCATTAATCTGAGAGAGAGCTCAGTCTTTCTTGCCAGAGAGGTTAATTGTGATGAGAGTTTATATTTCTGTGTTAACATCTTATTAAAGATAACATAAATGCCCTTTTTTTCTTTTATTCTACTGACTCTGCACATCATCTGTAGAGTCAAGTTTTAACAGTAGGAAATATTTTGAAAAGTTAACATTTGACTAGTTTGGGCTATGGTGATGATTATAACCGTGTAAACTGTGCTTATTTTTTCTCTTTCACACGTTTGTCCAATAGTAATTATTTTCTTTTTTCTCATGTGCCCCAAATCTATCTACCCGCACCAGACGGTGATGGTCTCCTTAGAGGGTTTAACCAAGATTGTGGACCCTTCCCAGCTGACAGCTGACTTCGAGGGCAGCCTAGAATACAACCATGATGAATGGATCGAGGTTTTTTTTCTTCCCCCCTTCTGTTCTTCTTAAGATGGTCTTTAATTTAAGCCTTTGTGTGCTAAATTAACAAAACATCAGTTGAAGATAGCAACTCTTTTTGCTGATCTTTTTAGTAAAGCTTAATTCAATTCAATACAATTTCCTCTTTTGGGGAAAAAAATTGGTCACGTTTAACTTTCATTTCAGGTGCGGCTCTCTTATGAGACATTTGCCAGTGATGCAGCACGGGCTTTGGCACGCCTTGAAGAGCTCCAGGAAACCTTGTCCCAGCGTGACCTCCCGCGGGATCTGGAGGGGGCTCGACGGCTAATGGAAGAACATGCTGCGCTGAAGAAAAGGGCTACCAAGGCATCGGTAGAGGAGCTTGACGCGCAAGGACGAAGGCTCCTCCAAAGGCTACAGTCACAGACTGCGGGGGGTGGGAGTGGTGGAGCCAGTGGAGATTCTAATGACCATCATCACGGGTTTCACACGCATGCGGACGTACACAACCTGGTGGCTAAAGTGACAGGTTTGTTGGATAAACTGCACGGGATGCGCCAGAATCTTCAGCAGTTGTGGCACATGAGGAAACTGAAGCTGGACCAGTGTTTCCAACTGCGACTGTTTGAGCAAGATGCCGAGAAGGTCAGTATCATTCACATCCGGTTTACACTTTTTGTTACATGATAAAAGTTAAAATAAAGTTAATACTGTTGTGACTTTTGCATTTTTCTACGTATGCCTGATGTTAATATATGCCTGCACAACAGTTTACCTCTGTAGACATACAATTATTTGAGGGTGCAGAGGAGCTAATCTTTTGCATGAGCATGCATACCAATTCTAGTCAGGTATATGAAAATATAAAAGTCCTCTAATCAGCTTTCATCACCATGTAAGCCAGACTACTGAGGTTGTGTATGAATATGGTGGTGAAAGTTTAACAAATAGACTTCACTGATGGCAAGTGTTGAATATTAATTTCATTTTCTTTCTAAATGTGTGGAGGACAGAACATTTGTCATCTTTGCAATTATATCAGATCCTTGAAAATTACTTTTTGCAGCTTACATTCTTATAATATAAATTTGTTTCCAATTGCCCATTGAGTTCACAAGCTTTTAAATACTTTTTGGAAAGGTATAATTGATTTATTTTTTTTTTTTTATATGTAAGTAATGTGTGAGTTTGTGCAAATGGGAACTGTTGCCATATAACCTGTGCAGGGCTGGTGGCAAGTGCCTATTCTAAAAGGTTTAATTCAACACAATTTTGGCATATTTGCATCTTAATAAAGGGTAAAGAACAGATGCAACCCACACATAGTTCTTTCTTTTGTTCCTACCTGCATCGGAGGAGCTTGGAGATGACTTGCCTTGGGAAATCATTGCTTTGTTCAGAGGTTTTGGCTAATTAGCAGTCAACAGGGCCTCTCACTGCTGTTGCTATGAGTAAACACGTAATGGAAAGCTTTTCATTTAATGTGCCTTGTGGAAAAAACAAAAAAATTCTATAGTCAATATATTTCATTTTCTCCACCTTCTCTGTGTGTAGATGTTCGATTGGATCATGCACAACAAGGGGCTTTTCCTGACCAGTTACACAGAGATCGGAGGGAACCACCAGCATGCCGTGGAGCTGCAGACACAGCACAACCACTTTGCTATGAACTGCATGGTAAGACCCTCTATTTAGCTGTCAGGAACATACAAATGCACAGAAACAGGTAACATAGTAGTACCAAGCTTCCATCATTCCTCTCATTCATAGTAAACTCTTTCTTTTTCCCAGCCTTTATCCCAAACCATCCTCTCCCCTATAGACTGATGTTTTCTGCCCTGCCATGCCCTTTCTCATATTATTTATCTTTTTTGTACTCTACTTCAAGTCTGCCCCACTCTGTCATGTCTTGTCAGGGCGCTGTTCCCATAATTGACCTATATTGCCTTTGTGCCCCTCCCACTGCTGTGTGTTGCCCTCTGCTGCTCTGCTCCACCCTCCTCCCTGCAATATCATACCTCACTGTAGTCCTCACAGCTCTGCTGTTGGCTAATAAATTTAGCTGAGGGCATTGTATTGTGTCACTACAGCCACCACAATATGTTCTCTGCCCTAACGTTCTCTTTTTTTTTTTTTTGACACAGTTTTACTGTTGAGCCTTAACGGCCTTGCAAGGCTTCTGTTCCATCCTTTTGTCAATCCTCTGCAGTGCCCTTTCATTTTACATCCTCATAACTTACAATGTTGTGTTATTCCTGCTCGGCACGTATCGCCAAACAAGTAAGCCAAGCTGGTTTCAGGCTCTATAAGATGCATTTGAAGCAGCAGATTTGTTGTACACTGAAAACAGCTTGAAAACTATCTGAGACAAAAAAAAGAAGAAGAAAACGGCCCTCTGATTTCAACAACAGCAACACAGCCACCATTTTTTTCTGTCACACTTTCCTAAAGTAATCATTTGTAGTGAGACAAAAGTGGAACCAATGGAGAGCAGGGCAACTGGCCTAAATCTTCTGTTACAAACCATTTGCAACATTACAGCTTAGGGGGCAGCTTCACTGCCGCCCACGGCCAGATGTTTCAAGTGTACAGGTTAAGATGAACCAAAAACCGACAGAGACAACAGCAGCTGAAGACAGCAGTATATTCCGGCATACGCAAAAATACAGACACAGATGGTTTAACACTGCGAGACCACCGCCCCCTCCACCTATTCTTCCACAGGAAGCTGCGTTTCCCCTTCCTGTTGCCTGCACAGTACAATGGAAATACACAGTGTCAGTAGGTGTGTTTATGCCGCCCGTTTTCTCCTGTTTGTGTTCGTGTTTTCCGAATGTGTCAACATTTTAGCAAGAGTAAAACCAAGAACACAATTACACGTTTGCCTGTTTCCACTGACTAAACATTGTCACTACAGGTATAAAAAAAAATCTCAGCGCTCCAACATGTGTTTAGTGTATTGTGTCAGGCAGTCATCGGTGATGTGAGTGTCACATGTAGGTGAGGGTTTGGAACAAATGCTCATGGTGAGTCTTTGCTGTTTATGTGAGGGATAATTTGTCATGGCGCAAAATGCATCACACAGGGTTATGTTACTGTTACACCCCCTATGGGAGGTACTTGAAAATTCACTCTGGGAATCGAGTTTTTTTTTTTTTTTAAACTCTTTTAATAGTGCTTTTAATACATTGTCATTTTACATATATGGCCTTTTTTTGTTGCAATTGTAATAGCTTTTGTTAAATTCATGCAGTTTTTTTTTCCTGAATGAGTACAAGTTTTAGAACTCTAACATCACAAAATGCATTTAAATTGTTTTGTTTGCCTGTTTTGATTATGAAGAACATACTGTAGATCAGGGCTCTTCAACTCCAGGCCTCGAGAGCCCCTGTCCTGCAGGTTTTAGATGTGTCCCCGATCCAACACACCTGATTCAAATGGCTGAATTACCTCCTCAGTATGCAGTCAAGTTCTCCAGGGTCCTGCTAAGGACTTCTACATTTGACTCAGGTGTGTTGAAGCAGAGACACATCTAAAACCTGCAGGACACCAGCTCTCGAGGCCTGAAGTTGAAGAGCCCTGCTGTAGATGTACTTGACACTGAATCACCAGTAAATATTTGCAACAAAATTTGCTAATTTGATAGAGAGACAATGTTTTATGTTGTACTGTTGTATAGGATTAATATCAATTAGTTAATCTCAGAAATTATCAATAAAAAAAACTGCAATATACAGTCATGGTAAAAAGAAGGTGCACCCTCTTTCAGTTTGAAGGTTTTACAAATCAAAAGAAAGTAAAAATCATGTGGTCCTCCAATTCAACTTCAGATTAATAACAATGTCATGACATATTACACTGTCATTACTTATGTAACAGAAATTAAGGCAAAATGCAGAAGCATTTGTGAAAAAATAAGCACACCATCGCTGCTTCCATGGGAATCAAATGCACTTGATGAACTGATCGTCAGCAAGTGTGAGCACCTCTATAAAAGCAGAAATTTTGGCAGTTTGCTGGTCAGGAGCATTCAGGTGTGTGTTAACACAATGCTACAGAAGAAAGACAACAGTAATGATCACAAAGAAACAATTGTTGCTGACCATCAGTCTGGGAAGGATTATGAGACCATTTCCAAACAAGCCCAGTTGTGGACATCCCAGAAAATTTACCAAACTGTGCGATTCTCAGAGAAATTGCAAAAACATCTGAGACTCTACAGACCTCAGTTAGCATGTTAAATGTTAACAACCTTCAATAAGAAAAAGCCTGAACAAGTTTGGCATGCTTGGAAGGGTTGCCAGGAGTAAGCCTCTTCTCTCTAAAAAGAACATGGCAGCACGCCTTGGGTTTACAAAGTTGCATCTGAACAAACACAAGACTGGAACAGAGTCCTTTGGACAGACGAGTCCAAAGTAGAGAAATTTGACTATGTTTGGTGCAAACCAAGCACAAAATATCAGCACAAACACCTCATACAAACTGTCGAGCACAGTGATGGAGGTGTGATGATTTTTTTTGTAGCCGCAGGACCTGGGCACCTTGTAGTCATTAAGTCGACCATGAACTCCTCTGTGTACCAAAGTGTTTTAGAGTCAAATGTGAGGTCATCTGTCTGACAATTAAAGCTTGGTTGAAAATGGGTCACGCAACAGGATGACGATCTTAAGCACAGCAGCAAATCTCTAACAGAATGACTGAAAAAGAAAAGAATCAAAGTGCTGCAATGGTCCAATCAAAATCCAGACCTCAACCTGATTGAAATGCTGTGGAGGAACCTTAGGAGAAATAAACGAATACCTGCAAACCTCAATGAACCGAAGCAGCTTTGTAAAGAAGAGTGGGCCAAAATATCTCCGCAACAATGTGAGACACTGCGAGTCATACAGAGGACAATCACACACTATTTTTCCATATTATCTTAATTTTTATCAAATAAATAATGAAAAGATAGAATCTGCTGTGTGCTGTTTTACATCTGGGGTTAGAGTTACATCATTTTAGAAGCTGCTAAGGACCCGTTGATTTTATGTCCTGATATGTTAAACCTTAGAACTGACAGAAAGTGTATTGTTTTCTTAGCATTACTTTTTTTAAAAACATAACCTTGAAAACATACTCTAGAAATGACATTTATAATAACATGGGTATATGAGCTGAACAAGCAGTTGTCTTGTATACTTGTTGTGGTCTCAGGGAAAGTTAGGTGCACACCTCCAAGAGAGCGAGCTGTTGCAGCCTCCACCATCCGCCCTGCTCTTGTACAGATTGAAAGAGCACTCTGTCATGCTTTCCTGCATTAAAAACAATAACCTTAACATTTTCATAGTCATAACACGTGCACACATACAAATAAAGGAGCGGGAAGAAGGCATTCTCACCTCAAGCACTTCATAATTTAGTATGATGAGTGTGCGTCCACTGAGACAGTTAGGGTACATATTGCTGGAAACATGGTATACTGCCATGGAGACATTTCTTAAATTGTCTGTAAAGATGAAAAACAATTTAAATATCTCACAAACGTTCTGTCCAAGGATATATGCTGTACTTTTTTTTTTTCAGATGATTTCTGTTATGATGGAGTTGTGCTGAATTTTGAGATGTTAACACTGAACTTGCGTTTACAGACTACGTGCCTAGTTGTTTTGCCAAGTTATAGTTTTCCTCAAGTAGATTGTTTCCTCTTTGGGCCATCTGCAGATTATTCCCAGCTAAACTTGCACCTGTGATTAAAGGGATAATAAGTTAATGAGGATGCCTATAGCGATGACAGCCATAATTTTCACAATTTTTTTTTTTTACATCACAAGAAAATGTGTTTAACTTTATGGTTTCATGAAAGTAAAGATCAGACTCACAAGCGATGCTCAGACTGAGTAGTACTGCGATTAACAGAATACACAGCACCGCCAGGCACAGTGTAGTACGCCTGAAAAAAGCTAATCAGAAAATAATGTTATAAGCTGTTTTGTGTGTCTGTATTTATTGTGCTTATATTGTCTGAATTTGAACATGCACCATACCTAACTCAGGACGTTGCTTTTTTCCCTGTCCTCCTTTGGCATTGAATGGCGGGCGTCTGATAGTCATGTATCTGAGAGTGGAGGGGTGGATGGAGGCTGGCGCTGCGGTTTGGTGTTCATCGTTTTGCGGTGCTGCGTTTGTCGCAGCTCTCTCATTTTTCAACTCGTCTTTCTTCTTTCCTCTGAATACAGGGCCGGGTTCCTGTCCTCCTGAGCCCCTTGTTGCGCTTAAATCTTGTGTGTCTCCATTTTCGTAGATATCGTCCTGCTCTACCCACTGGTCAGCATCCATTGTCATGTATTCTTCATCATCAGCGTTGTTTGCTGCTGCAAGCCCCTCCATTGCTGAATTGTGTCTCTCTCTCTCTGACTATTTATAAAATACCTTACAGATTGTGGTAGATGCAAATCACTTGGTAGGAGGGTCCGATGTAAAACGTCTTTACTGAAAGCACTGAACAGTTTCCACTCCCTACTAATGTATCAATTTGATCTTTTTATATCTGGAATATGTCAGTGTATGTACATTAAAGACATTTTTTTCAAAGGTAATGGCTGCAGCCCCTGCTAGGTGTGGTTACCAAAACAAGCAAAAATGCCATATATTATACAATATAGGAATGAATATGAATTACACTCTAACTTGTTCAGTGGACTAAAAATGGAAAACATCCAAAAGCAAAGAGATGATTTGCCTTTAGTTTGTATACACAGAGATGGTTCATGGAGATTAGGAACAGTTCCAGTGAAAACTGCACCCCTAGTGCCGGGACAGTGAGGCAGTGTGAGATAAGCCAGATATTCAATACCAGGTTTGCATTGTTTGACTAAAGTAATCAGAACAAGCCCATAGGATACACATACAAATTGGTCTGCCTGGGTTGTTTTGAAAACAGGAAGTATTTAAAGCTTAGAGGTTGTTGACCGTGCTTCACCTTGTTTTGTACTCTGATCACATAGAAAATACTACTGGCCCTTTTTGTAGATTGATTCATTTCTGGGGCCTGTCCTCTTTCCCATTTCCTATTTATGTCTGTTTTCTCTCCCACAACCATTCTCATCCCCTATGCCACCATCAGTCTTTTTTTTTTTTAATATCCTCCTGACTGCTCCTCCCTTCTCCCCTCCAGCCATCAGTTTTGGATTAATACTTTACCGCCCAGAGTAGTCCAGCTTGCCTCCATTTCTGCATAAGTCCCCTCCTCCACAGTGATTGTGTGTCTTGGAGCCCCACCCCCCACCCCCCCAAAATCCCAATAATTCCTGTGGGTATAATACCACATAAGACCTAAGAGAGATCTCATTCTGTGATATCTGATGTTTAAGATTTATTATGGGATTATAGTAGTTCTACTTCTCACCGCTGTGCTTTTATTTATGACAACTTACCTACTGCTGCGCATTCAAGATCTGAACTCATGTGAGCCATACTGTCGCTTTTATCCTTGAACTAATATCATCTTGAATCTAGCACTTTTAAATGTTGACTTTGCACAGTATGGAATGTCCTTCTAAAGCCTACGCAAATGCAGAGCTGTTCAAAAATGTCTCAAAACCCTAAGACAATCTCAAAGCCTTCTGCATTAAACAAAGTAAATCCAGTGTTCACAGCTTTTAAGCAAACTGCTTTAAGGGCTGTAGCCTGTGTTTGGTTCATCTTTCCTTCCCGGTGTGAGTGAAACAAGCAAACTAAGACCCATAATAGGCTCCAGGAGCAGTAATTGAATAGAATAATAACACAATGTTAACACAGTTGTTAATTAGCGTTTGCTGATCCATGCCTATCTACACAAAACAGCTTGGGGCCCATATATTAAAAAAGACAGAAAGATTGAGAGGCAAATGGGCTTTTTTATTATTCACGTGGGGGTATGTCTCCCAAATGAATGACATTAAAATGTCATTCATTTGGGAGACATACCCCACAAGTCCCATTTTGATGTCCACAGACGCGCGCGTGTGTGTGTGTGTGTGTGTGTGTGTGTGTGTGTGTGTGTGTGTGTGTGTGTGTGTGTGTGTGTAAAGACAGAGGTGAAATATGGTGCAGTGTACACATTTATTTTATTCTCTCTAAGTTCCTTAACTGTCTTTATTAATGTAATTGTAGCCACTATTTTTCACAAATGCACTTTAATTGCTTTGCAGGAACACTGCCTGGGCCATTTGAAGCCTGTATTACTTTGATGTACTTTGACTGGCAGCCTATTAATTTACTCTGGAAGATATTAACAAATAGATAAAAGAGCCTCTCATCAATACAGTTTTTCTTTTGTATATATTTGAAATTTATTATTTTTGGTATTTTTTTCCCCCTTCTGTATCTGTTTTTCTCTGAAACACAGAATGTGTATGTTAACATCAATCGAATCATGTCTGTTGGAAATCGGCTCCTGGAGTCCAGCCACTATGCCTCTCAGCAGATCCAGCAGATCTCGAGCCAGCTGGAGCAAGAGTGGAAGGCCTTTGCTGCAGCACTGGATGAACGCAGCACCTTGCTGGAGATGTCTGCCAGCTTCCACCAGAAAGCAGATCAGGTAGATGGATGCAAAAAATTAAGTACAGTTCTGATATTATCAGCTTATCATATACAATACATGTATAAATACCCATGTGCAGGATTGGATGCACAATCCTGCCTTTTTTATATGTGCAAAAACATATCTACATATGCACAGATAATCATCCTGCACACATGCAAACACTTTTGGATGAAGAAAATGTGCTGTTAGCAGCTCAGCTTGAAAGCATCATAATATCTGCATGTATTTATAAAGTTGCGAGTTCTTACATTTGTTTAGTACATACTGTAGAAACAATAATTGGAGCGTGCAATATATGATCTATTATGTAATGATGAGGAGTGACGTGTCTATCGTCTCTGCTTTTCTGGACAATTTAATATCCAAGCAGTATCACAGCTTCATGTGATTTTTTTTACTTTTACTCATACATTTAGTTACAAAAAAAATAAACAGAGCAATTACAATAGGGCCTTCGCATATTTCGTGCTCGGGCCCTAACTATACAATTTAAAGGGCAATGAGTGTGGTAATGAGAGACCATTTAAATGATCAATACTACTTTCCATTATTTTGCTTACGGTTGCAGTAGCAGTGCATTAGTTGTTGACAACTCTTGTTTGCTGAGTGGCTCTTTTTCTGTGTAGTCGTTGATGTTCAAGACTTGCTTGAAAGTGACTGTGAATATAAATGGGCAGAGCAGTGCTGCAGGCATCGTATTGTATGCTAAAATGTTATTTTTGTTGCAAAATAGTCACAAGCCTTAGTTTACAAATGTGATCTCCTTTCCATACACAGATTAATTACTTATTCTAATTTTCAGTAGCCACTGTTGTTCACAGTTTTGGAATGAAACACCATTTTTTTTTTGCTCTGTTCTTTTTCAAATCTTGCCTCAGTCCTACTTAGTCTTCTGTTTTTTACTCTGTTGGTTCTCACATGGAAATTCTCATGTGCACCACCGTCAGATGGCGTCTGGAAAGGTTCAGGGCTGCAGGTCATGTGTGAAAAATCACACATGACGCATTGAAATCAATCTAATCTTTAACTGGCCTGCTGTTTCAGTCTTGAAAATTTTGGTATGCTGTTGTGCTTGCTTGCACAGATACTGTATATCTATAGGGGGCCTACATTATACAGTGTTTGTGTTGAATTCTCTCCCCAGTACATGAGTAAAGTGGAACCATGGTGTAAGGCATGCGGTGAGGGAGAGCTGCCCTCTGAACTTCAGGATCTGGAAGATACAATTCATCATCACCAGGGGCTGTACGAGCACATCACCACTGCATACTCTGAGGTCAGTAGGCAAAGACACATTGAAGTAGACGGTGCATGCAGAACAATGCATACGTGACACAAGTAAGCATGCAAATTACAGACTTGTGTATACAAATATCACTGTGACTGCAGAATACAGACAGTAGATCTGATGATTATGCAAATCGTGGATTCAAAATATGCACACCTGCTTTCAACAACAATGGAAACTTTCTCCATCAATACCTCCCTTCGGGTTTTAGTTAGTTTCACAACTTCAAATAATGCAAATAACATGGAAAAAACAATGGTTAAGAAATCTAAAACAATATGCTGTAAAAAAATATACATGACATGATGAAAATAAAAATATATATATAAATCTGTGGTCTGTGTTGTATTGTTATATAGGTGTGTCTCAAAAATATCATGAAACATTTATTTTTTGTAATTCAAAAATGTTCACATACTCTAGATTCATTACATTAAAGTGAGTATTCAAAGCTTTTGCTTTAATTTCATTGATTATGGCTTATGAAGTCATTATAGATTAAATATTAGGAAAATCAGAAATCCAGTATCTCAAATCACTGGATTGTTTTAGTATACATACCATGTGTCTCCTGATCTAGTTCAATACACACAAACACAACCACGAGGACAACTGCTGACTTGACAGTTGTCCAGATGGAGATCAAAAGAAGGAGAAGCCATAGGAGGTCAATGCTGTAAAGGCTGGCTGTTCAGAGTGTTGTATTGAATCATATTAATGGTATGTTGACTGAAAGGGAAAAGTGTGGCTCAAGATACAGGGATGAGATGTCAAGAAAATGAAATTCAAGAACCTGGGAAAGCTTCACAAGAATTAGGGTGGTGTTAGCCACCACCTACAGATGTCTTCAGGGAAGGAGCTACAAATGTTGCATTACTAATGTAAAACCACTCCTGAATCAGAGACAAAGTCAGAAGCACCTTACCTGGGCTAATGAGAAAAAGAACTGGACTGTTGCTCAGTGGTCCAAAGTCCTCTTTTCAGCTAAAAGTTACATTTTAATTTCATTATGGGGTTAGGTTCATTGGTGATTTTAAATTGGCCATAGGTGTGAATGTGACTGAATAATTGACTGTATCTCTGTGTTAGCCCTGTGACAGGCTGGGGACCTATCCAGGGTAGGGATGGGAATTGATAAGAATTTAGCGATTCCGATTCCATTATTGATATCACTTATTGATTCGATTCCTTATCGATTCTCTTATCGATTCTCACTGGGTTAGTGAATAAAATGTACAAATGGGTTGGTTTGCATGAACTCTTTTTAATGTAACGTAGACCAAAATTAAAACTGGTATAAAAAAATAAGAATTCCTCTTTCAAAATTAACACTATTAATATTTTAACATTTTAACATAAAATACAACTGTAAGGTGTGTGAGAACCAGTATCTGAGCCAGCCAGACTCTGGCAGTCCTCATCAACTAAATGTTACAGGAGGTTTAAGGTTTGTGGAGATACTTAGCAGCTGCCTACAGTGCTACAACTACTACCAATTGGTTTGCTGACCGTATTATTGCTGTGCTTGACCGCCCAACCAACTGACTTGATCTGAACCCCACAGAGAATCTACTGTGTGGGGTACTGTCAAGAGGAAGATGAGAAACACGGAATCCAAAAATACAGATGAGCTAAAGGCCTCTATCAAAACAACCTTGGTTTAAAAAAACACCTCAGCAGGGCCACAAGTTGATTGCCATCATGCCATGCAGTAGTTCATGGTAAAGGAGCCCAAATCAAGTATTGAGTGTATAAATGAACATACTTTTCAGAAATTGTACATTTTTGTGTTGTGAATCCTTTTTTGATTGATCTTAGGAAATATTCTAATAATACGAGATGCCGGATTGCTGATTTTCACATGCTATAGCCCATAATTTTCAAAATTAAATAAAAAGGCCTGAAATATTTCACTATGTGTAATGAATATGGAATATGTAAAAGTTTAACTTTTTCATGATATTCAAATTTTTTGAGTATTGCATTGATATTCAAAGTCTACAAAGTCGAGAATATCAAATGTATCAGATGATCCACGCAGAACTTGTACTAAATGCCAAACTGCACATTGACCTTTACAGGTAAGCCAGGATGGCAAGTCTCTGTTGGACAAATTGCAGCGACCCTTGACCCCCGGAAGCGCTGATTCCTTGATGGCATCAGCTAACTACTCGAAGGCTGTGCATCATGTCTTGGATATCATCCATGAGGTGCTGCACCATCAAAGACAACTTGAGAACATCTGGCAGCATCGCAAAGTCCGCCTGCACCAGCGCCTGCAGCTGTGTGTCTTTCAGCAGGATGTGCAGCAAGTAAGAAACGTGTGCACACATACACAGTAAAACCCTGTTTTGCTGAGACTCTTGGCACCCACGCAACCAGAGTACAGTGGAAATCGCTTGAAGTCCTGTCCCATCTTGCTCCTAGGTCTGAATTAGCTTCCCTGTAGACTAAATGTGTCTATACTGTGGCTACACAACGTAGAAATCCATCTTCTCAAGCATTTTTTTTTTTTACGCTTAGAGCTTGAGAGGATTGAAATGTAGAGCTTTTTCCGAGGCTTGTCATTATATGTCAAGTTTAGTGTTATTGAATCTTAAAAAATGTTTGTGTTTTCTAGTTCATACAGGAGTACGGTTGGGATTGAATTAAAAAAAAGAGGCAGTGATATTAAAGATATGATATAATAATCTCCCGCTTTTTCAAAGACTTTTTTTTTTTTGACTTCCTCTGGGCTTTTTTTCTTTTGAGTGAGCGTCTCTCTGTGTGACTGTGGGGATGGCAGAAATCTTAGATCTTAGATCAAAACTTCTGAGTTGGTGTATTTCTGTCCTTGGGGCATAAACCCCTGTCTGCCCTCTTCCACCTCTCTGTTTCTCTCACTCTGTCTTGCTGTACATCTCTGCTCCTGTCCCCCCCCCTCTTCAGTTCCTTCTTTTATCACCCTTTTCTCTTGGTAGTGGTTTCCATGGTGATGCAATTTACTGTCACATAATGTGTCGAGGGCATTGTGCGCGTGTTCATATGTGTTTGCCTCATCAAAATATTCTCTCAGAGATGTTGAAAATCCCTTTCATTACCCCACATAGAAACAGATGGAGTTTGGCCATCTGCTCAATAAATAATAAGGTTATTAATAAATACAAAGACATATCTATTCACAGCCACAGTGGAAGTGTTGACTCTTTCCACTGCTTTGAATTTACAGTTAAGTAGAACCCAATCATCCAGGCTTCTGTAATTTAAACATGACAGACTGCATACGGAGAGAAAGAGTAAAGAGAGGGGGGTGGGGAGAAGGAAAGAGATGACATCTATAGACTGGTATAATTAATGCCATCTAAATACAATTGTACCCCCTACTGCTGGCAAACATGTACTGCATCCTCAAATGCACTGCTTA
Organism: Archocentrus centrarchus; assembly: GCF_007364275.1. Taxonomy (NCBI): domain Eukaryota; kingdom Metazoa; phylum Chordata; class Actinopteri; order Cichliformes; family Cichlidae; genus Archocentrus; species Archocentrus centrarchus. The sequence continues at coordinate 16,171,996 of NC_044361.1, read as the reverse complement.
TTTTTATTTGCATAGGGATGCTCAATTTTTGTGTGTGCTTGTGTTTCAAGGTGCTGGACTGGATAGAAAATCACGGTGAGGCCTTCCTCAGCAAACACACTGGTGTTGGAAAGTCTTTGCACAGAGCCAGGGCTTTACAGAAGAGGCATGAAGACTTTGAAGAGGTGGCACAGGTGAGTTTTTTAAAATAAGCATCTTTGTTGCGTGACATGCTTTTTCCCATCAATTTCTCATTTTTTGCAACAACCTGAAAGCTGCGTTCATCAGTGCACACATGAAGTAAAATGTTAAGGTGGTAATTTCAGCTTAATACTGTAAGTATATTTGATGCTGTGAAAAAAAAATTACAAGTAATTAAAGCTCTTCTTGTAGTGGTCAATTGCAAGAGATACTATATTCTTATTTTGAATATACTCGATGTTTCAGAACACCTACACCAATGCTGATAAGTTACTAGAGGCTGCAGAGCAGCTGGCCCAGACTGGAGAGTGCGACCCAGAGGAAATTTACCAGGCCGCCCATCAGCTTGAAGATCGCATCCAGGACTTTGTGCGACGTGTTGAGCAACGTAAAGTGCTGCTGGACATGTCTGTTGCCTTCCACACGCATGTCAAGGAGGTGTGTATTCCCTCTACTTGCTTCAGCATGCCCCGTTTGTGCCATTGATTTAACCCCTCAGTTTTGCTTATTGCTAAGCTCTGACGTAACTAATATCGTATGAGGACAGGATGAATTAAAATGATATTAATTCTGGCAGGTAGACATTATATTCTGTGCTAATTATCTTACAAAGATATTTCTAACCGAGTTTACTGTCTTTATTTTTGTTGCAGTAGAGATGTTCCAGCTGAAATACAATAAACTCTGAAGGATAATTTTGCTCTTGCAGTTTTCCATACTTAAAGTGTTTTTGCATAAATGTACATCAAATTGGTTCTGGACGTATTGCTGCAACAACCATTGTACTCTTTGAATCAGTGCTTTTTTTTTTGCCTCTGTGGTACAAATTTACACACCATATAAACACACTCTGAGCTTATCTGCCTTCTCCCTGACTTTGATTAAGGCAGACAGGCCTTTAGGTTGTATTCTTATAATTGACCTAAGCCTTTAGGAAACTACAAAAATGCTTTTTTGCTCACTACTCTTCTTCATTCAGTCATTATGAAAGAACTATTTTGTGCATCTTTGACTGTCAAAATTAACCTCCCCAGCCTGACAAAGCACTGTTCTCTGCATGTGTTAACTCTACATCCTGTTTACATAGACTCATAGACCGTCAGATCCTCGGTGTTATTAATGAAGCTAGTCTTTAATGCCCATATGGACTAATCTCCTTCATCCCATCTGTCAGCTCACAATGGTAGCAGTACGTTATCTGTGTGAGTGCACATGTGTTAGTGTGTCTATGTGTGTGTGTATGTCTGTGTGTGCACCACTATGATGCTTTTCTTCTGTGTGCATATGTTTGTACAAGTGAATATTTCCAACTCTGCTGCCCATCACTTCTTCAAGTGCTGTTCAATCCTTTTGGATGCAATCCAGCGTGTGAAAAGGCACTTGTTTACTGTGAGGAGAAGTCATGAACTGCTCTGTATGAAAAGCAGTTCACCAGCCCTGATTTTCATGAAGCTAACGGATCAGTTTCACTATTAAAAATAACTAGCTTTGCCTAATTTGAAATTCTCCATCACCAGCTTTAAGAAAGAGAAGTGTTTGTTTTGAAAACCAAGTCACTCACTTGATTTCATTTTTCACACATTTTTAATTGTCTGTAATTGTCAATATAGATTCCAGGTAATGTGTAATATAGTGAATGCAGAGAACAATATCAAAAGTAGGCATGCTTTTGCATTGGCAGCGTGGGTGTTAGACAAACAATGGGTGCCAGGGTCTCTCCCCTGAAGCCTGGACCGTGTGCCAGGGCTTCGGCACCCCGAGCCAATTCACCCAGATGGCTAATCTGTTACAAAGATGACCATTCACAAAACACCAGCTTTGAAAAGAACTGGTTGGATTTGATTTGTTTTTGATTTCTGTCTCATATCTCGTGTCTATCCATTTGGCTGCTCATATTGCTGTTTAACTCACACCACTATATATATATATATATATATATATACCTCCCTCAAACATCTGTCTGCTGATTATTGTCCTTTTTTCCCCTCCTGCATTTTAAGTGGCTTATTTTTTTATTGATCACACTTAGCTGTGGACATGGCTAGAGGAGCTTCAGAAGGAACTGCTAGATGATGTGTACGCAGAGTCAGTAGAAGCAGTTCAGGACCTGATCAAGCGATTCGGCCAGCAGCAGCAGACCACCCTGCAGGCAACAGTCAATGTCATAAAGGAGGGAGAGGACCTCATACAACAGCTCAGGTGATCATTTATTATTATTACATTATTAGATGCCTCACTGCAGTCTGAATATTGTAATATCTAATATTCATGTGATTATCTGTCACATTTGTGATAACAGCCTGCTAAATACCAAAACTGAAGATCAAAAAGCCCACGGGCTCGGTGATTACACGTATTTTCCAATTATTTGACAATCGTGTGCTAGTGAGAGAAAAGGAACATAAGTAGCACTGATTGAAGGACGCAGTGGTGACAAGGGTGAGGGTGATTTCTCAGGGATGACTTCACAAAAATAGGGGACAAACCTCTGCACCTCTCAGTCCTCTGTGTTTGACCAATGTTCACAGAGATTCTGCGATCTCAAGCAACAAGACCCCGCACAACAGCTCCATGGCCCACATCGAGAGCGTGCTGCAGCAGCTGGACGAGGCCCAGGGCCAGATGGAGGAGTTGTTCCAGGAAAGGAAGATCAAGCTCGAGCTCTTCCTCCAGCTCCGCATCTTTGAGAGGGACGCAATTGACGTAAGTAGGCGGAAAATAGAGGGTTGGTGTATGACGCATATTTATTTTTAAAAGTGTGAGTGAGGAAGACGGAAAAGGAAACAGAGACTTGTAGGACATCAGATGGCAGAATAGTAGAACTAGTGAGCTCTAAAAATGAAAGTGGGGCCAGAATGTTTAAAATGTTCAAACAGCAGGAAAGTGTTCGATGAAAGGGTGACATGAAGGTGTACAGCCGAGCTCTCAAAAGAGCAAAAGTTTGGAAATGAAAATCAAATTGCAAAACGTGTGATATGTTAAGAGAGATGGAATAACATCATTTATCATATCAACTAATTTGTTTTTGCTTATTGGCTGTTTAAAAGATCAATTACAGGTGACAGGGGGCTTACTGGCAAACCGAAATGACTGTGACTGTGAGCTGATGGTCCATTACGGCGTGAAAGGAGGATTCAGTCCTGCAGTGAGGATTCCAGCTGGTTTAAATCTCAGCTAAATTCACAGTTATACTCGCACGTGCTCCACATTAAAAAAGTGTTTAGTTCCACTCGATGAATCTCATCCACTGACTCGCTCCAGTCCCCCCCCCCCGGTCTATAGTTTGCTAATTCCTTAGCATCTTGCTGTGAGAGTGAATGCTTCGCTCAGCTGGTGCTCCGATATGAGGGCTGCTCTTAAAAAAGAAAGAAAGAAAGAAAACATTACTTTTGATGTTTATCACGGCTATCAAATGAGATTTGTTGAGTCATACTGTGCTGACAGAAAAATTACACTCAAAAGCACTGAGCAGAGATGCAGGCTTCAGCAGCAGATTAAACAAGGATCATGTAAGTAAGAAGAAGGGATGTGGAAAGTCATTATGGAGGGCATAATGAATACATCTATATATTGGAAATAGATTTTCAGGTATAATTTCATCACTTGGGGTCTCTATTGATGGTAATGTCAGTGTAATACTTGATTAGATTTCCTTTTGCCATCAGAGCTTCCTTAATTCAGCAAAGTGCTGGAAACATTCCTTTTTGGTTACACAGTTACTGCAGATTTTGTTGACTGTACATCAATGATGCAAACCTCCTGTTCCACCACATCCCAAAGTTGTTCTACTGGACTGAGATCTGGTGAATGTGGAGGCCATTTGAGGACAGTGAGCTCATTGTCATGCTCAAGAATCCAGTTTGAGATGATTTGCGCTTTGTGACATGGTGCGTTATCCTGCTGGAAGCAGCCATCAGAAGATGGATACACTGTAATCATAAAGGGATGGACATGGTCAACAGCAACACTAGGTAGGTAGGCCGTGGTGGTTAAACAATGCTCACTTGGTACTGAGGGGCCCAAAGTGTGCTGTGAAAATGTCCCCACACCATTACACCACAACCACCACCAGCCTGAACTGTTGATTCTGACAGCAGAAATCGAGAATAATCAGACCAGACAATGTTTTTCCAATCATCTGTGGTCCAATTTTGATGAGCTCTTGTGAATTGTAGCCTCACTTTACTGTTCTCAGTTAACAGGAGACAGTGTGGTCTTCCGCTGCTGTAGCCCATGCTTCAAGGTCCAACATGCTGTGCATTCATAGAGCCCGTCTGGCAGCAATAACCATACCACTTTCAAGCTCACTTTAATCGCCTTCCTTCCTCATTCTGATGCTCAGTTTGAACTTCAGCGGGTTGTCTTGACCATGTCTACATGTCTAAATGTACTGAGTTGCTACCATGTAATTGGCTAATTAGATATTTGGATTCATGTGCTTTTATGTCAACAGGCTTATTGACATGAGCAGTGAGTGTGTAGTTTTTCTTTGTATGGAACAGATTAAACTTGTATTTGGGGGTGCAGTGACAAACTTTGCTCAGTTTGACGATAGCTGTCGTTCACATTCGCTGAATCTTTTGGAGATTTGCTTTCCTGAGCAGTTGAACAGGTGTAACTAACAAAGTGTCTGATGAGTGTATGATTGTGTTAATGACATATCATTATGTACTTATGTAATTATGTAATAATCTTGTCTTTATTCATATTTTAGCATAGTAAACTTTTAACAAGTGCATATTAAATATTTACCTTAATAGATCTAGTAGCTGCAAAAAAAGCATAGTTTACTGCAACGAAAGTAATGATATAAATGTATCTTACAAAACAGCACAAAAAGTTTAAGTTGTCAACAATGAAACATGTTTGTGAATATTATGAACAATTGTAAGAATCACAAGGCCTTTATTAATGTTCTTAAACAGTCTATAAACTGTTAATTATAAGCATCTACGAATATCTTATGACCTTAAAATAAACCTGGTTGTAATGGTATTAGTTACACACAATAAATATGTTAATAAGTGCCTTATAAATGCTTATTACAAATCAGCTAGCACATTAAGTTTTGAGTTGCCTGCTCTTGTCAGCTGAACAAAATATATTGTTAACTTAGGAAGAAACTTAGTAGAGAAATCTTGTAACCAGAAATATATGTGTAAAATGTAGATTTTTCTAAACCAGTGTAGTATGTGAAGAAAATTATATAAAATTTGATACGTCGTGAAGGGGTATCCATTAAATGTGCGTGTCAGGTCAGGTAAACCCTCACTTGCACACATGTACACACAGGATTAATAGATGGAGCTTGAGGAATATGATGGGTGGAGAAGGCATTTGTTTCCCTGCCACCCCACACACACGCAGTTGCACAATGACACTCCCTCCTAGCTTAACACGTGTGTGTGTGTGTGTGTGTGTGTGTGTGTGTGTGTGTGTGTGTGTGTGTGTGTGTGTGTGTGTGTGTGTGTGAGAGAGAGAGAGAGAGAGAGAGAGAGCGAGAGAGAGATGAAGGCACGGGTTGAGGTGAGGCATACACTCCTCCCTCGATTCTTTATTCCCTGGCAATAAGCTCTGTATGACAGCACAGCACCAAGACCAAAGCAGTCAGAGGGGAGACTTGTCCTCCATTAGTTAGTTGTCTTAGTCCTTGTAGATGAAGGAAATGGTCTTTTTGTACACAGAGGGCATTTTACTCAACTGTAGGAGGAGAGGCGACCAGAGTAAAAATAAGTGCTTGGTAAGTTTGTTAAACTTTTGTTGGCAGATTTGTAAATTAATTATATTGGTTTATTATCAATTATTCTCTTATGAAATGGCTGGATGAGATTAATCAGCATGTTAATGAGATTAATCAGGGTGTTGAACCAAAAAAAAGTCTCTATACAGGAGATTTTATGACAGAGAAATTTCTGTTAATCCAAATTCCTGCAGCACAGTGTCATAAAGCTGAGGCACTTTTTTTTTTTAACATGGAGGCAGGGTAATGTTCTCTGTTGTAGAAGTGGTTTCTCTTACTTTTTTTTTAGACCTACTCAATGAAGAGTTACACTCGTTGTGCAGTAGTATTATGTATTGTGTTGTTTTCATGGTTTTGAATGCATCAGCTGAATTTTAATGACCCGTATTCAAGACTGAAGAGTTTCTTTGTCCGTGGTCCAATCCTCATCTGAGTCTGGGAGAGTGAAATCATTGAACTGATGACCGTTCAAATATGAATATCGACAAAAGATGTATTTATTCATGGAAACACTTAAGAGAAAGTTTTTCTTGTTGCTGGAATTTGACATTTGTGGCCTGGTTCATATATACCCCGGGGAGAACTTTAAAGCCCTCACGTGTCTCACACTTACTGCGTTAACCTCTCTGACAAACCCCGAGAAAAGTGTTTTTTGAACGTTAAGCTTATTACATCATAGTTGCTACTAATTCCTCGGTGTTCCCTAAATGTTAAGCATCACAAATATCATAATTATACATTATGCAGAAGCTGCAGTAAATTACTATTGCTAAAATGGCGCACTATCATGCGCCGTGTAACTGCATTACGAATAAAATAACCAACTCTTGCAGTCTGCACCGGGGGGTGTGCCTGAGGGGCAAATAAATTAAACAGCACTGGCTGATAGGTTTTGTCTTAGTCACTTATGATTAGGAATGTAAAGGCATCCGTGTTCCTTTCCTTCTTTCAACATTTTCTTGACTTTCTGTGTCCCTGTTTCCATTTTCTTTCTGTCTCAGACTGAAACTCTGTGTTGGAGGTTTTCTGTGTAACAGGATAGCTATTCGCGAATCGAAGAGGACAGCTGCCAGAGCGTCTTATTTTCATTTATGGACAGGCATTGAACTTTACCACTGTTAGAAGCTACTGCAAGACATATTTTCATTACTTTATGGCATAGATGCCCACTTGTTAGAGCACGATGACTCAAGTTACCCGAAGGGTGCTTTCAAAGTAACAGATTCTTTAAATATATTTTTAAGGTTAGTGAACAGCTATATGTACAGTAGGACAGACACTATGGTCAAATCTCCAAAGAGACATATGATAAGTTAATTTAGTCCCCATACAGTACTGTAAATGTCACTCTCTAAGGCTCAAATCTGACATTAAGATATGATTCCCCGCCATACCAGCTTGCTAATAATGTTTTCAGGATGCATACAGTCAAACTTAGTAGAAAAACAGTTAATTTTGTTCTAATTATAGTTTTGATAAAAAAGTGATTCTCTCCTTAATTACAACTGATGAAGGCCGCAGAGAAAAAGGTAAATAAATTCTGGAAAAAAATGAAAATTACACCCCGCGGTTTGGAGAAAAAAAAAGCCTGAGACAGCATGGAGACGGAGCTGAGTGGTGCCAGGATCAAGGTACTCCTGGTATCATGAGTCAGTCTGTGTGGGCAATCAGAGACAAGCGCTGACATCTGAGTACATCTGCTCTACCAGCCGTTTATTACCATTTGTAATATGTTATCCATTATTGCGGAAATCAGCGGGCTGTGTGCGATAGCTCTAAAAGTGCTTGAGCTGCTAATCAAAGGTGAAACGGCTCTGATATTTTTGTCTGTGTTAATTTCTACATTGAATATTTATGTTGGGGAAAATCATTTATTGTCGGGTATTTGGTCACTAGTTTGTTTGTTTTTTCCTTTTTTTAAAAAAAAAAACATCAAATTAAGTAAAGCATCCGTGCAGAATAATTTAAAAAAAAATTGTGTTTTTTTTCTTAGTCTCTCAGTCTTTTTTTGGAAATATGTAAAAAGGAAATTTTCTCCCATTTTATATGCAAGTTAACACAACCCATGTTAACTCTCCCAGATCATCTCAGACCTGGAGTCATGGAACGAGGAACTGTCACAGCAGATGAGCGACTTTGATACGGAGGATCTGACGCTGGCTGAGCAGAGGCTGCAACATCATGCAGACAAAGCGCTTACAATGAACAACCTCACCTTTGACGTCATCCACCAGGGACAAGAGCTGCTGCAGTATGTCACAGAGGTCCAGGCTTCTGGTGAGTGAGGGAATATAAATACTCTTAAACCTTAAGTATTTATTAAAGGGGGTGACCCGGTGGCTGTGGTTAAGGCACATAGTGCATGAGCTAAAATACCCTCGGGAGCTGAGTTCCTGGTTTGACTTCTGGTTGGCCAGACCTTTGTTGCATTGTCATTCCCCTGCTCATGACTTCCATGAATAATTTTTAGAGTGCAAAATATGGAGCCACCCAGCTGTGGCTGCTGCTATTGTATGGATGCAGGGAAATGTAGTGATGTATCGCATGATGATTCTGCTTATGGTAACCACAGATTATGGATGAACATTGACTGAATGTTTTAGAAGAACAAACAGCATACAAAAATATGTAATATCCAACATTGCTATTGGTAACAGAACAGAATGCCCACTTTTTGCAGGTGTGGAGCTGTTATGTGACAGAGATGTGGACATGGCCACACGGGTTCAGGACCTGCTGGAGTTTCTCCATGAGAAGCAGCAGGAGTTGGACCTCGCAGCAGAGCAGCACAGGAGACACTTGGAGCAGTGTGTCCAGTTGAGGCATCTGCAGGCTGAAGTCAAACAGGTATGTATGAATAAGGAGAGACAAAGCAGTGAAGCAGTGAGTAAGGTTTAGTGGGGATAACAAAAGCTCTTTAAAAGCAAAGTAGAAAAGATCTAGAGGGAGAGAACAATGTCTGTATTATACTCATAAAGTGTTGTCTGACATTTGATAACTCATAACATATTTAGATATTTTGAGTTACATCTCATACATATACTCACACATGAATGTCCACGTGAGGTTTCTTTTTTCCTGAAGTCACGCTGATAAGTGGAAAGCCGTTCTGACAATTTATTGCTACAAGATACTGTGAAGTTGCAGCAGAGTGTGTTAGTGTGCGTTAAAAGACTGCACTACGTTCTGTCTGTACATGACCATGGGTAGATGACTCATTCTGTGTCAACAATTCTTTCGCTCTCGCGCCCCCCCCACTCTCTTTCTCTCCGTTTTTCCCTTTATTAATTCTGTCTTTTCCCTAAAATCTGTCTGTTTACATAAATATTCATTATTGAGCACATTTAGTTCGCAATGAAATAATGGAGGCAGCACTGCATTTTCATCAGGGTACTAAATATGAATTTGACTCACTCCACTTTGATCTGTCCAGACGCATGTACCGCCTAAACATTAGGCATCATGTATTATGAAGGAAGCGGTCGTGTGAAAATATTTTCACAGGATTCAGTGCAGTCCTGTGAAAAATTAAGTACTGCTTCCATAGGAATTAAGAGGGTAAGGAGCAGCCAGGTGCTGCTAATCAAATGCACTTGATTAACTGATCATCTTCAAGTGTGACCACCTCTGTAAAAACAGAAGGTTTGACAGTTGGCTGGTCTTGAGCGTTCAGGTGTGTGTTAACACAATGCCACAATTTTCCCAGGACTGGACGCCCCAGAAAATTCACCCAAAGGTCAGACCATGTAGTGCTCAGAGAAACTGCAAAAGACCAAAGAGCCACACTCACAGACTCTCAGTTGGCATGTTACATGTTAAAGTTCATACAATTAGGAAAAGGACGAACGAACATGGCATGTTTGGAATCGTTGCCAGGAGAAAGCCTCTTCTCTCTTAAAAGAACACGGCAGCACTGAGGTTTGCAAAGTTGTATTTGAACAAACCACAAGCCTTCTGGAACAATATCCTTTGGACAGATGAGAACAAGGTGGAGATGTTTGGCTATAATGCACAACGCCATGTTTGGTAAAAACAAACACAGCATATCAGCACAAACACCTCATACCAGCTGTCAAGCACGGTGGTGGAGGGATGATGATTTGGGCTTGTTTTGCTGCCACAGGACCTGTGCACCTTGCAGTCACTGAGTCAGCCATGAACTGTATACCAAAAATATTCTAGAGTCAAATGTGATGCCATCTGTCTGACAGCCAAAGCTTGGCCTAGTGGGTTATACAACAGGACAATGATTCCAAGCGTAGCAGCAAATCTACAACGGAATGGCTGAAAAAGGAAAAGATGTGGTGCTGTAATGACTCAGTGAAAACCCAGACCTCAGTGCTGTAATGAAGTGCTGCGGCAGGACCTTAAGAGAACTGTGCAAATACAAATGCCCACAAATATGAATGACCTCAAACAACATTGCAAAGAAGAGTGGACCAAAATTCCTCCATAATGATGTGAGACACTGGTTGGTTATTAGTGTTTCACAGGACAGCATAGAGTCTCATGAAAGCTTTCTGTTTCCACAACTGTATATTACCCACAAAGTTCTTCACATATTACCAGAAAAGTCAAATTGAACCAGCAACTTTGTAGTTTAATGTGGTGTCCATTATTTTATTGGATATTAAACGTGCAGAAGCACAGAGCAATAAATGCCTATTTGTCAAGTTAATTGTGGTCTGGAGTGTTAATGGAAATTCTGTAAGGGGGGAAAAAAGATGGCAAAAAGAAACCAAAAATAATAGTCCTGACAAAATCAGACTTGATAGTGAGCAAAAATAATTTCTTTGCTTTGGCTGTTGTTTTGCATGTCATCTAACCATTCCCTACCACTATTCATTCAGTAGTAGAACACAATTACAGCAAGACAATCTAGTGGAACAATCTTTCCTGCTGATATTTGAAAGCAAAACAAAAACAAACATAGAGGCAATTTTCACAACAAGGGCTCTTATTGCAGTGATGCAGCCAAATAACAACAGTCTCATGCTTTAACTTGCAGCAGAACTAATGAAAAAAATTGGTTGCGGGGAAAAAAAAAAAAAATGAACCTGATACTTGAAGAGAGCTGCAGCAAAAACATTTCAAATGCAAGCCTGACAGTATGATGATAGCGTGATAACATGAAGATACTTTTTATGCAGCAGCGCATGAATCATTCATAGGGAAAGGTTGCTGTATGTGCGGCTTCAGGCTTTTGCAGAATATGATGCGTGTTTATTCAGTAAATATTCACCTAGAAAAATCTGAAGTGGGATAGAAATTCTCAATGTGGTTAGTAAATATTATTTCAGGAATTCAGCAGTTTTACAGATGTTGGATCAGCATCTGTAAAACAATACAGCTCAGCAGCCTTTGCCATCAACTCCCTCCTTACATGGAAGTTTAGCTATTACACACCCTGCTGTGAATCCCCTAACTGCACCCTTTTACAGTAAAGTCAGTAACAACCATAATCTTGTAATTGTAGCTTGTGTATTTATGTCACTAAACTGTCTTCAAATATTGCTGTGCTAAATTTGCTAGTATTACTTTGTCTGTTTTGTATCTTGTCCCAAACCCAGAAGTACTTTCTTATTGGGACTGCTTTCTGTGTGTAAATATGAATGGAGGCCTAATGATAGGAATAAGGGAGATCAAACAAAACAGAAGAACTATAAATAGATAAAGTGGTGTTTTATGTAGTGGTACGATAAAATACTGGACTATATTATAAAAGGGTATTATAAAATGGCTGTTCATTCACACATGTGCACGCAGCTCCTTTGAGATTAAAAAGCCAACCTCATACCTGTCCCGCCTCAGGTCGTTGCAAGTGCAATGGAAACACTGACCCTGTTAAAGCCTCTCAAAAACAGGTGTCAGTGTTGTGTAGCTTCATTAATTTTCTAGCCAAGCTTCAGTTGCAGTTCTGCCTACCGCCCACTCAGCAGGCATGCTTGCTGAGTCAGAGGGAGGGAGAGAGGTGTCTTCAAAAGACTAACCTTTGGCTAGAATTAGGCCAGCAAAACTGAAAGCAAATGTGATTTTGCGCACTGCAGGCAGCATGCGTGCAGGCGGAGGGAGAGAAGGCAAATTTAAGGTAAAGTGCATTAGGAAATGTGAGCAGGGTGTAATTTAAAGATGCAAAAGATGGAAACGAGCATGCGAGGGTATTTCTGTCACAGAATAACAGTAATAAAAAATATATAGCAGAATAGACCAAAGATACAAATGTGAAGCTGCTGAAAGGATAAATAGGAAGAAAAGAACAACTTGACTCGTCCACTTTTTTTGGTCTTTCAGCAATTTTTGAAACTTCATAATAAAATGGATGCCACTCTTTTGAAAATAAATAAACTTTCTGTGCATGCTGTAGGTGCTGGGTTGGATCCGTAATGGTGAATCCATGCTGAATGCTGGTCTGATCACAGCCAGTTCATTACAAGAAGCCGAACAACTGCAAAAGGAGCATGAACAGTTTCAACATGCAATAGAGGTAAAAAGAAACACGGATGTCTCGTTTTTGCGTCTATTTTTGTAGAACCTTAATCCCCCACCCCCCACCCCCTACATCGGGGTTTACCTTCATTCCTTTTTTTTTAAAGGTCTAGTTGCTTTTTCCCCTCACTTCTGCTTCAATTTTGCTTTCTTGAACTTCATCTTTCAACCTTTTGCCTTTCTAAAACTCTTTTTAGGCTGGTATCTCTCCACACCGCCTCTCCTTCTGATCACAAGTCAGCCATGAAATGGAATTATGAATAACCAGTATATATATTCCTCTCTTTCTTCTCTCACTGCTTACCTTTCTTCCTTTTTTTCCTTCTTCTCGTCACCACTTATTATTCAGGTGCATTTCTTTGAACTCTATTGAGACTGGCTCATTTTAATGCAGGCCTGTGCCTGACCTACTTCTACAACACTCACATACATGCAAAGTATCACACATGGAACAAAGTTGTTGCTTTTTTTTTTTTTTTTAATTGTTGTGTAAATGAGAGTGAAATATTAACACATGCGCCATAACTAAGTCCCTGATTCCCAACTTTACATGGTGAAGGAGGAAAAGCAATATCTTACTTAACTCTGATGCTTCAGACTTAAGACTTATGCTGCACAAGTATTATAAAGGTAGCAGGATATCCTTAATTTCTTTTCTTTATCCTCAACTGCCCTGAGTCCAACAAGAAGCTCTAACACAAACATAATCAGATAATATTTTTTTCTTTACCTTCCATCTCATTTCCTCTTCAAAATGCTCACTCCAGGACAGTCTTTATGACAAAGCTATAATCAAACACAGCTTTTGTTTATATTGCCTTTACTTTGTTGCTTCTCAGTTCTCAGATCTTTGCCAAAGTGCCCTGTGGGGCCCACCGGAATATAAGGTGGAATTTTCAAAGCAGATATAGAGATTCATACACCCCTTGAAATTCATTGTTTTTCATATCAACCTTCCCCTGCCTGCAGAAAACCCATCAGAGTGCACTGCAGGTACAGCAGAAAGCTGAGGCTCTACTCCAGGCAAACCACTATGACATGGATATGATCAGAGACTGTGCAGAAAAGGTATTGTTCCTTTTGCTCGTCTCTAAGGGAAAATAGTGTAGGCAGTGCAGTAGCCGGTACTGGTAAACTGGTTTATTTTGTTTGACTTGAAGGTGGCAGACCACTGGCAGCAGCTGATGCTAAAGATGGAGGACAGACTTAAGCTGGTTAATGCCTCCGTGGCCTTCTACAAGACCTCTGAACAGGTATTATTGTCTGTGTCTGTGTGTGTGTGTGTGCATGTGAGTGTGGGAGTGGGAGTGGGTGCCATCAACTTAATATATGATCTTAACACATGAGTAAGTTTAAGTCTAAATGTATGAAAAAAAAGTGTTATAAAATATGCACTTTCCCTGTTCAGCATCAGTCCCCAAAGCAAGTGCCTGCAGAGTTACATTCTGATAAGAAAATTGCTTGCAGCAGCCCAGATTTGCAGAAGTTGCATAAAAGTCTAGACCAGGAGGGGATTACCACTTCACTGAAGAGCAGTTTTAACAGACAATACTGTGTCATCTGTGTCTTAGGTGTGCAGTGTGCTAGAAAGTCTTGAGCAGGAGTATAAGCGAGAAGAAGACTGGTGTGGTGGTGCTGATAAGCTGGGCCCTAACAGTGAGTCAGACCATGTCACTCCCATGATCAGCAAACATCTGGAGCAGAAAGAGGCCTTCCTCAAGGTGAGAAAGATGACCTTATTGCAAACAGGAAAATAAATGTCAAAGCATTTTCCGTGTGATTTTTAAACTAATATTCTATTATGAGTTAGAGTTAAAGTGGCATAGACTGATCTGGAATGGCATTCACACACGCTCGCTTAAAGAGTAATTAAATCTGATAAGCAGTTTAATGCAAAATAAGATCAAGTGAGTTCATTTTTAATGTGCTGCATCCTGGTGTTACTTCTAGCTGCTGCCACTGAGAAAGTAATGTCACTCCAGAACCTGTAAAGTCTGCACAGCTTTATGTCTTTATAGTAACATCAGTTCTAGGCTGCAGTCTTATTGAGATGCCAACTTTTGATTGGCTGAGCATCATCTATCATTTTGATCAGGGAAGGCTCATGGCCATAAATAGTACAGACTATGACATTGACATTGAGCAGTATTAAAGCCATACCTACTGCTCAGCAATATTGCCGAAATGTAAACAGCATGGTTGCATTATGATTATGATGAATTGATATCAGCAGATTATGTCATCATGGGTGCATTATATAGTAATATTCCTGTATGCACATGTGTATAATATGATGTGAATACCTCATAAGTATGCATCAGATCTGGCTTGTTGTCATAGATTATACAAATAAAAAAGTCATTATGTAGTATACACTTTTGTATTTGTTTACCGTGGACTTTTTTTTGTGTCTGTTCTAGGATGTGGTTACAAAGAAGTATTTGTAAAAATGTTAAAGATTTTAACTCTCTTACAGCATTCTTATAATTGTTTTGATTTAATGAGTTTTGTTAATATTGAAAACATGCATTATTTTTTTACTAACTCAGGGATAACTGAAAGTATTTGGATAAAGTTTAGGGCAAGGCCTCCAAATTAGGAAAAATAGTTTTGCAGCAGGTAATGGAATGTCTACTGAAGGGTGGCAAGACTTGGTTCTAAAAAGAGATTAAAAGCAGTTATCTATTGTAATTCATCTAAGCTGATGATGCTATTTAGTAGCAGCAGAAAAAAAATCCACCTTTGTACTGTTTGGGGGTTGCAAAGTAGGCATGATAGATGCTGTGCTGCTACACTGAAACTTAGGGTTCCAAATCCCACTGCAACCCCTGATTATAAGGATATGAATCCATCGACCCATTGAGTAACGTTTGTCTTCTTTCTGCACAATCACAGGCCTGCACACTAGCCAGACGCAATGCTGATGTTTTCTTAAAGTACCTGCACAGAAACAGTGTCAACATGCCTGGCATGCTGTCCCACGTCAAAGCTCCAGAGACTCAGGTTAAGAGTAAGTAAACACCTCAGTGAAAACCGTCATCATTTCCGCATCTCATTATTACAGTTTGCAGGAATCACTGCAAATGTTTTTACCCAGCTGGTATTAACTTAAGCCCCCCACAGATGTGCGCTCATTTCCATTAATCTGATTGAATCTCAACATCTCTTCATGTCTGAAGCACTTTACAATACAAGTAGGGGGGCCTTATATGTTGGACCAAGGAAGGGGGGGGGGGGGGGGGGGTGCAAGAACATAAATATCACTATTAATAGATGGGGTTAAGCCAACAATGTAAAGTGTTTACTGAACTTTATCTTTCCACCACTCTAATTTATTCATAGAAGTTGTGAATTCATGTGTCCAATTTGTTCCTGTGTTAAGCCGGCATACTGTACATAACCAGCTTGAATAAACAAAGTGCTTGTTTTTAATTCATCAGATATCTTGAATGAGCTGCTGCAGAGAGAAAACAGAGTGCTTCACTTCTGGACCATGAGGAAGCGGAGACTGGACCAGTGCCAGCAATATGTAGTGTTTGAACGCAGTGCCAAACAGGTGTGTGCTTGTTTATATGTGCAGTGGGAATAAGCACAATCTGCGCATGAGGCTCAGCAGATAACTGCATTGTGGTATTTGATTTACTGCAGACTGAAAAAGTAGAAATAAGTCTCTTATTTGGAGTGGGAGTACATCAGCATATTAATTTTGTTACCGAGCAGCTGCAACTTCCGTCTTGTTTTGTCTCTGTTTTTGAATTAAACAGTGAGTCAGTGTTTCTTTATAATGTTGCATTTAACTGAAAGTGATGCAAACAGGCAGACATATGCAAAAATGTCTTAGGGATCGCTACCATCCTTTGGGTGAGGTCATGTAAAAGTTGCAGTTACTACAAAGCCTTTCCAAAGTATGTCACCAACTCCTTGTTTTTCCCTACATGTCAGCACAACCTTGGAAAGCTTCTCAATGTAGAATAATAGATCTGAGGTAGGGTAAAGTCCAAAGAGCACTCAATATTTCTCAGTCAAACAAGTTTCACTCTGTTTAAGGATTCAATGATCTGTGAGAAAAGTTTGGTTAATATTGTTTGCAGTAGCAGGCAGGATGTCCTTACGCTCTGCAGTCTGAGCTTACAACTGGAATGCTTTATTTAAACATGCCTTTGACTGGTTGAAACTCTTCTCATGAGTGAGCCAAAGCAAGTTCAAGTCTGTGGCTCTTCACCCTATTTTTCTTTACCAGGGCACCTTTGGTTGTCTAATATAAGCCACTTGGCTCCCTCTTGTGGTGCTTGGATAGCACAGCATATGCGCAGAGCAGTTCTCTTAGCCAATGAAACTAGATGACATCACATGCGTTTCTAGGACATGGCTATTCTGGGGCGGTCCAGGTTTTATCCCCGGGGCTCAAATGTTTCGGGTCTCACAGTTTGACTGGACCAGTTCTGCCACTGCTGGTTAGGAGGTATCACTGGCGGGCCCATTTTAAAAGTACACAAACCCTAAAAAGGAGAGAAATTAAATAGGACATACTGAACGTGTTAACTGATTAGATCTCCATGGGAATAAAAAAAAAAGCCATAATATTTCCATGTTGTATTACTGTTCACAAAATCATATAGATGTCAACTTTCCTAAACCAGAATTCCCATGAATTTGATTGTAGGAAATTGTAAAGGGATCCTTAGAGGCAAAAACACTACAGTTTAAACACAGAATAATTGTTAGTTTATATACACGTACTATCTGTTAGGGTTTATTTTATTGTAGTTTTAAGTGTACCAGGTCTTCAGATTTGGGTTGTGATATTTTGCGTTAAGCTGCCTGTTACTAAACTCCCTGCAGTTTATACGTACTCACTTGCAGTTGGTTGTTTACTCAGGCCCTGGAGTGGATCCATGACACTGGGGAGTTTTACCTGTCCACGCACACGTCCACCGGGTCGAGCATTCACCACACACAGGAGCTACTGAAGGAGCACGAAGATTTCCAGATCACAGCAAAGGTATGTATGTGTGCATTTATGTCTGTTTATTTATCTATAAAAGAGGGAGGAAGAGCCTGTTTGCAGTTTTTTTTGTTTAATTTTTTTTTTATACCTGTACTTACTGGATGTGTTGTGTGTATGTTTGCACAGTCTCACACTCTGCTGTGAGGCCCATTCCCAGGGCAGCATATTGTCCGGTTTCCTCTTTGCTGTGTCACTGTGATTGTGTTAGAGCGCAGTCTATTGTGTCCATTAGGCGACACACTGATTCTTAACACTCTCTCTTTTTCTCTGCCATCTACCTTTCCTCTCTACGGCCATCCCTCTCCGCTCCGTGCCCCCTCCCTCTCTATTGACAGCAAACCAAAGAGCGGGTAAAGCTGTTGATCCAGCTGGCGGATGGGTTTTGTGACAAGGGCCACTCCCATGCCGCGGAAATAAAGAAATGGGTGTCCTCGGTGGACAAACGCTACAGGGACTTCTCTCTCCGCATGGACAAATACCGAACCTGTCTGGAAACAGCGCTTGGCATTTCCTCCGACTCAAACAAGGCTGTGAGTGCCCATCGTTGATAATATCAGAGCTGTTCTTTCAAGCAACTTTAAACAGCCAAACTGCATGCTGTATGTGCACTCATCTGGTTTATGCTACATGATAAGACCACAAACCTACAGGTTGTAGAAATAAGGATATGACTAGGCATTATAACTATTTGCTATGGCCTACAGGTTGTGCTTCATGTGATTAATAGAGCCGTATAACTTATACAGTACCTGGAATGACTCCTATTTTTTTAACTGCTGATACATCACTCACTGGTGTGTTGAACCGAACGACTGATGTGTCCTGTTGTGCACCACATAATAGCCACTGGCTCCTGTGTTTTCAGAGTAAAGAGCTGCAACTGGACATCATTCCAGCCAGTGCTCCGGGGTCAGAGGTCAAGTTGCGGGACGCTGCCCATGAACTCAATGAGGAGAAGAGGAAATCAGCACGAAGGAAAGAGTAAGAGCAACAGACGTTTTGATTACACCTCATTTTCCGAGTCACAGGGTTCAGTCCTGTCATTTCCAACTAACGTATAAGAGTATTTTCACTGCTGTTGATGTTTTCCGGCTTCAGGCGAGCTTTCATTTTATAATGTTAGGTTTATTGTGTAGTTTCATGTTAAATAACCCAGAGTACATGCAGACATCATAGTGATTACCTCAGAACCATTCATGTGTGTACACAAACAGTGATGGAGTTCAGGGTGCACGATGACGAACTTAACGAAGCACGAGTGAGCCGCAGGGGAGTTTTAATGCTTCCAGATGCAGCGGCATTGTTGTACATTTCTTACCTTCTTAAACATTTTGTTTGTGATATTAATACACAAATGACTCCTGTTATGGATTAAATTTGTATGTATTTATTTTGGCAGCTACAGCGGTGTACTACAGTGCATGACTGTCTCTTTATATCCTTTCAGATTCATAATGGCAGAGCTGATTCAAACAGAGAAAGCCTACGTGAGAGACCTGCGAGAGTGTATGGATGTATGTATTGACACAAAGCTTCATTCTTCATTCTTGAATTACTGCAATATTTTTCTTTAAAATGGTTGCACCATTGTTTAAGCACGTCAAAGGTGTTGTCTAGGTCTAGGTGTTGAATTAATTGTGCTCTTGTGTGCGTGCTTGCGCAGACCTACCTGTGGGAAATGACCAGCGGCGTGGAGGAAATTCCTCCTGGTATTGTCAACAAGGAGCACATCATTTTTGGGAACATGCAGGACCTCTATGAGTTTCATCACAAGTCAGTGGTGCATTAATCTGGGATGCTTTGTATTCATTATTATCAACATCGGTTATTTCAAATAGAAATCTTTGTCTTAGAAGCATCAGATATACAGTTAGGTCCCATTTAACACCTATAAATTTGACCCTCTACCTTTTCCTCTTTCTGTACAGTATTTTCTTGAAGGAATTGGAGAAATATGAGCAGCTTCCGGAAGATGTCGGCCATTGTTTTGTAACCTGGGTAAAAGATAAAGTTGCACCTTAACAACGTGTTGTTTCTATATTGTGTTAAATGCTAAAACATGGCACAGTACAATAGTCCTTTTCTTTAAAAAAAAAAAATACTACTACTACTAAAAAATACTACTACTGTTATGTTTTCCTTCTAAGGCTGATAAGTTTCAGATGTATGTGAACTACTGTAAGAACAAGCCAGATTCAACTCAGCTCATCCTGGAACATGCCGGACCCTACTTTGATGTAAGCAATGCTTGATTTTACCGACAGCATAAATCTTTTCTGTTTTGGTGTAAAGACATCTTCAACTCTCTGGGTTCCTCTCTGTGCTGCATGGTTCAAAATGAAGGAAGACCTTTGCTGTGAAAACGTCTCTTTCCTTTTCAATATACAGGAAATCCAACAAAGACATCGTCTTGCAAACTCCATCTCCTCTTACCTCATCAAGCCAGTCCAGAGAATCACAAAATACCAGTTGCTTCTCAAGGTAAAGAATACATTTAAATTATTCTTAAGTGAATTCACTAAGTCTTTATTTAAATGCCACCGTGTTTATATGTCTGTGTGCTTCATTGTAGGAGTTGTTGACATGCTGTGAGGAAGGAAAAGGGGAGATCAAGGATGGCCTGGAAGTGATGCTCAGTGTCCCAAAGAAAGCCAATGATGCCATGCACCTCTCAATGCTGGAGGGTGGGTCTACATCTACACACACACACACACACACACACACACACACACGCGCGCACACACACACACACACACACACACACACACACACACTGCTAGTAATGGAACTCACATGATTTCATTATACACACCTGTTTGCCTTGCTTGTGTGTTGTTGCCAATGATTAAACTGTCACTTTGCTGTTTTGAGAGAAATCCCAATATGTCCGTCTCTTTTAATAGTCACTGAGCTTAAATTACTCACCCATGAGTCAGAAATAACTTATTTCAACTTGCCTCCCACAAACATATTTGCATTTACTGCACAAGCAGGAAAGCATCCCTTGAGTGACTCTTTCCTGCTTCTCCCTTCTCCACTTCAGGATTTGATGGGAACATTGACTCCCAGGGAGAGCTGATACTCCAGGAGTCCTTCCAGGTTTGGGATCCTAAGACTCTGATCAGGAAGGGTCGTGACCGACACCTCTTCCTCTTTGAGATGTCCCTGGTCTTCAGCAAAGAAGTGAAAGACTCTAATGGGCGCAGCAAATACCTGTACAAGAGCAAGCTCTTTGTAAGAAATGTTTTACTTGGCTGTACTGGGTGGATTCATGTCAGGTCCTCTGAGACGCCTGTTGTTTTTATCTGGGTTACATCATTTTGTACCTCTGTGCTGGAGGCATTATGCTTTTCCATAAGTCAGGCTCTTTGTCAGCAAGTTCTCTCTTGAGCATGATATCTCTTGAGGAAAATTTTTAGAACTGGCACAAACATCCTCTGTGACCTCGCAAAACACATTTTTTTGGCCATAACTCCAAAATTCTACTGCTGATTATGGCTAAATTTCACACAGCTGCCTATGAGGATAATATGAAGTGATGACGCTTTATTTCCAGAAGGTCAAATGTTAAGTCTGAACACACTTGGCAGAAGAATACAACTGCAAAGTGGGAAATCTGCTACATTTTTTTATATTTCATCTACATTCGCTTGCATGTTTTTCCTCTCATCAGACATCAGAGCTCGGAGTGACAGAACATGTGGAGGGAGATCCTTGTAAGTTTGCCCTCTGGGTGGGGAGGACCCCGACCTCAGATAACAAGATTGTTCTGAAGGTATGAAGATGCTGATTTTAATGGATTATGGGCAAACATTCCTGTTTATGTTAACAGTATTTCAGGATTAACAAACATTTTTTTGTTCCTCTTTTGAATATGTTACAACAGCTCTGATATGATCACGGTAGAAGTGAGAACCAAAATGCTTTTGCTAAACCGATTTGGCACTTATAGTATTGTTATTGTAACATGCAGTTGTGTGAAGAAAGTTTTCACAGGGCTCCATTCAGTCCTGTGAAAAACTAAGTATAACTTACTGCTTCCATAGGAAATAAGAGGGTAAGTTAGCAGCTTGATGCTGCTGATCACACGCACTTGACTAATTGATCAGCAGCAAGTGGTGTGAGCACCTCTAAAAACAATTACTTCAAGTTATTTGTGTTAAGGTATAGTTGAATCTACTAGCTGCTGAATCTGGGACTGCATAAAGTCCTGTTAAAGCTCTATTTTTCACATGAGCGTACTGCTCATGTGATTCCTCTCCTACAGGAAGTGGTGCAGGTTTTCATACATGAAGAAGAATCACTCCATGTCTATAGTCCACCCCCGCTAAATCCTACATAGTCCCTTTTGTTCAGCCAGCAAAGTTCAGGCCCTGTAAGGGAGGGTGGAGTGTTACTTTCTGCTACTTATGAACTCATCACATTACCATATCATTTGATGGGTCATAATCCAAAACCTCACAAGCAACTTGGTAGTTCTCACACAGTGAGTCAGAAGCAATGTTTTATGCATGCTGTGTGTGTAGATATGTGTTTGTTTTTTGAGACTGGCACAGAGAAAGGCTCCCAGGGTGTGTTACGATTTGGCAATGTGTGCTGTATAGCTATCTGTCTTATTACATAACTTCTGATGATCATCTTAAACTGTATCTTATATAACTCAGCTCCATGGTAGTCACAGTCCTGGTTGCTAAGGGAAAGGGGAAGAGAAAACTCAAATGAGGGTAGTTATAGGATGAAAGCAGTGTCTACATGTTGGATCTGTGACGTAAATATATACAATAACAGTCCATAGTTGGTCCTTGGGGCCCCGAGTGAAGCTGTGGTTGTCATGCAGACATGTGAGTCAAGTGAAAGATTGCAGGGCTCAAGCACTCCCGTGGGAACAGACAGAATTATAATAATTAAATTAGGACTTGTATGTAGACCCGATGTTTTGCTTGCTGTTAGTACTGATGTACCTGTCTGTATTTGAGAAAGATAGAAAAAGACAGTGCACTTAAGAGCTCTATACTAGAAACTTTATATATCTAACCCAGTTATCTGTTATGCACCAGGCTTCAAGTATCGAGAACAAGCAGGACTGGATCAAGCACATTCGGGAAGTCATACAGGAGCGAACAGTCCACCTGCGTGGAGCTCTGAAGGAACCCATCCACATCCCTAAAGCCACCACAACTAAACATAAAGGCAGACGGTGAGCTGGAAGTAGATTGCACTTAGCAAAAAAAAAAAAAAAAGTTTTATGATAATGACTATTAAGAATTGCAGCCAGGCAGAACCTAAGTCAGACACTGGAAATACTAAAGTAACCCTATAGAGTAAATGTAATGTTTATTGGTCATAGTAATTATGGGTCTGCTGTAATGATGTGTGCCTGCAGGGATGGAGAGGAGCTGGACAGCCAGGGAGACGCCAGCAGCCAACCTGATACCATCTCTATTGCCTCACGTACATCCCAGAACACACTGGACAGCGATAAGGTAGAAAATCAACTCACACAGGCATTCGTCATCCCCAGCATGCTCAAGGTAGCACTTTAGCCATAAAAAATTGTCAAGCTTTCAGTCTTTTTTATTTTATTTTATTTTCTGCCACACTGTAGCTCGTGCAGTCAGAATGCAGCTCTCCTGTCACTGCTGATTAATGCTGTCACTCAGTAATACGACTGTAAAAAAACAAACACACACACACACACACACACAAAAAAAAAAAAACGTGCAAACTGCTTAGATGCAGGCAACTGTCCTGAAGTAGTTTCCTGTGAAATTGTTTGATTGTGTTAGGAAGGAAGAAACAGCCTGACTGACAGCGCTTTAAAACGGCATGTGTGTGTTTGTTTTCTTGTGTATTTGTGCGTGTGGCTGTGGTTATATCTGGTAATAGCACCACAGAAGGCTTGTCCTCCTACGCTCAGTATGATCAACTGTAAAGCTAAAAACCATGCAGCGCGTGCATACGCACACACACACACACATACACACACACAGATAAAATAGTCTTTTAATGCTTTGATGTCATGCTAATTATAAACTGAGCACTGGACTCTTGCATCAATTCCTTATTTTCACACTTGAATTATAGTCATGACCCAAATATGCAGTTTTAAAGATCGAGGAGGTGAGGAGTATCCACTGAACTTTAAGCTATCACCGGCACTGATTAGTCACAGTGCATCGGTTTAGGGTGCACTCCCATGCATACACATTCAAAACGCGCAGTAACACCTGCTAATTTATATTAGCATCTCATCCTCACTTTTTGAATGCATCTCTTTATCTCTGTCTTTGTGAGGACTCTATGAGACGTTTCATTCAAGAGGCAGTGACAGTGGCGTGTTTGTGTTGCTGTGTGTGCGCGCTTGTGTTCCTGTGTGTGTTTCTGCTTTAGTGACTGACTTGTGTGTCAGCAGCTTCAGCCTCCCACGCTCACTTCACAGAGGATGCTCGTCTGTATGCCAGACAGGAGAGCACAGTTTCAAGTCCTCACAGCTATCGATCTTACTCTTTGCTTCGAAATTCAGGCAGCCGTAGTGTTTTTACCTCTAATTTTCTGTTGTGTGTTTTTGTTCCTCGATGAAAGGTTAACTGTGAAAATGTTTAAAAGGCACGGTTGGATTAATTGCTTCGCTTCAGGAAGTGACACAAGAGAACGAATCATTTACGCTTCAATAGTCTGATTGTAAGGACCCACAGAGGAGTGCTGTTGACTGTTACAGTGGACAGCAGGAAGTTTTCTACTGGCTTTGGAATGTTTGGATTAGGAATTTTAATACCTTTAATACCCAGGAGAAATACTAATTAAAAATGAATAATTATTCCTATTTTTTTGACAACCTACTCTTACCTGATGGGCATCTCCTTAGTGTGAGCTGAACTTCAGTAGACTGAGACAGAAATCAGACTGCTTTGTAGAAGTTTTCTACCTTTCTGGAACTTTTCTTGCGATGAGGGAGTGGAAAACAATGGACAGGCTCGGAGAAAGGAGCTCACATCCCGTTTCTCAGCTCCTAAGCTCTCTGGCTTTGCCACACTACCAAAGGGTATGTTTGCAAATAATCCGCTTTGCTTTACTGTGACAATTAATGCAGTGTAGTGCGCTATAAAAAATATTTCTCAATAATAAATGCTTTAACAGACTAAAATTGCGGTGCAATTACAGCAGCTATAAACACGGAAAAACGTGGAAAAGTTTTTAGATTGCAGCATATTTAGCTAATGACTAATGCATGACATCACAAGACTTTTCATCTGCTGTTAATCATATTTATGTTTAGTATAAATGCACACAAGTTCATTGGAATCACTTCTAGTTTTCCATCTCAAAAATCTTTGGTTAAAAGGTTGCAATAAAAATTGAATTTTACAAGCTGCTTACTCCCAGTGATTACTGAAAAATTAGGTCCATTACTGTGCAAAAGAATGAGTGCAACTATTTATTATGGGGCATTTATAGTATTAATGTGTTAATTGGTTTCAGTTACGCCAATTAACATTAAGTATGTCACAGAACTGCATTTCAGTTTTTCCAGATCTGGGATAAATCTGCCAGATTTCATTTGAATAAAATACTGCTGTTATGTGCCAAAGCTTATACGCTCTTGTGTTGGTAGAATAGCCACGTTTGCTCACCCTCTGTACCTTCGTAACGGATCGAAGCATCATTAGTAACGAGCAGCTGCTTTTTCACTCACGCGTTAAAAGGACAAACCTTTTAAAATAACCAGTGAGAAAAATGACTAATTCCAGCTCGTTCCACCTCTACCTAAAATTGCCTTTCCTTTCATAGACGTTCACATCGTCAGAGTGACGTTTTGTTCGGTTGAGCTTGAATGAGTCACCAGTGATCAGTTCATTTTCACACTGTACAGCGCTTCTTGAGTCCCTGTGCTGTTAGCAGATGCTGTTGTGTGGGCACATCTGCTTTTCAGTTTTTAATTAATTGTGTTAAGTTTCGCCAGGGCAGGTTTTACTGCAGGGCTGTTTCACATCAAGCAAGTGTTGGTGGCAAGATTATTAAAATGCAGTAAAATAATCAGAAATGTTGATGTACGTACATATCCTAAGGGAAGGGAAAGAGAGAACAGTGGATTGTCCTCTGTGCAAATAATTAGACTATCATAAGTCACTATTTATTTTGGGGGTTCTAAATATTGCTTCACACAGGTCTATCATCTACTAATGTGGAGCTTATCCTCTTGGGGGAAAAAAAAAAATCACACATTTCTGTTGCTTCCCTTCCAGCTCTCTGGTGGCTGTGAGCTCACAGTGGTCATCCATGACTTCGTGGCCAGTAACGGTGGCAGCAACGGGGAGCTGACAGTACGCCGAGGCCAGACTGTGGAGGTTTTGGAGCGACTCCACGACAAGCCGGACTGGTGCTTGGTACGGACCACGGATCGCTCGCCAGCCCAGGAGGGCATTGTACCCTGCTCCATGCTCTGCATCGCTCACTCCAGGTCCTCCATGGAGATGGAGGGCCTCTTCAACCACAAAGGTAGGAGCAGAATAATTTCTTGGCTTATTATAGCCAGATTAGCAGGTGCACTCAATGATGTTTTTGCATCACGAACCACATCTGAACACTTAAACAGCTGCTTGCCGCGTCCATGCACACACAGACATTTGCTAATCAGATGTGGTTTCTGTTTGCAAACACACCACTGATGACCTGTAGAGCCTTCACTTTTCATTAAACAGCTGCTTGGGGGAAGCACAAACATGTATTTCTCCTGTAGGTGTTGCTATGCAACTGTGGAAGGCCCGTTTGAAGCACAGCTATTTTTTTCATTAATGTTTAAATCATTTTTAACACTTTTTACCAGTGATGGATGTTATTATTGTCAGAAACCCTCATGATGGCGCCTTTGTTCTTATCCCTGATATATTTTTTGACATATTTGATGATGGATTATAGACCAAAAAAAAAAAAAAAAAAAGAAGGTTCTAAGAACTTCAGTAGTCCCAGGTTCCTACAATGTAGACACACAAACATGGGGAGTTATGAGAACCAAAAATACACATATTGCCTGAGGTTCCCAAAATAAAATATTTTTCCCAAAGCAGCGGTTTATAGTACTGTGTCTCCACCATATTCTTTTATACACAAAGAAGGCCATGCAGAATAAATCTCACTATGCTTACAGGTGATTAGTATCAAATTATGCTTGTAGTACCAAAAGAAGTGGTCATCGAGTGGAGTGGCTCTACTCTTGCATCAGCATAATTTAAATTTTGCAGTTGGGAAAAGTGGAGCAAATTCAGAGCATTTCTAGACTGTGCAACCTGCATGCTTTTAATTTAATCTTTTGGCTGGCTCAGGTAGGGGTTAGATATTCATGTTTTCTTATGTGGACATACCATAGGGCTGTCCAGTTATATTCTTGTGAATTGCTGTTGTAGTTGTTCATTTGACCAAAACACTCATAATCTAAACTGCGATCAAAGAATGAAAATGGCTTTATACAGCTGGCCATGGGCTGACACGTAGTCAGTTGGAGTTACGAGCTGCTGTCATCACGTCTTGACAGAAGTTTCTGCTTGTGCCGTTCTCTTTTTAATCTGGAAGAGTGGGTGGGAGCTGTACTGCTTGTTTCTATGGTGATATAGAAACAAATATTTTGCTGGCAGCTTCTTTGTAGTCAGTACGAGAAAGGTCTGCATTTAAAATTAAAGGACGCTTGGACAGTGCATACAGGAACTACCAATTTTGGAATTAGCTGAATGATTTACTAGACCAGCACAGGAAGAAGGGTACAATTTCTCAACCAATTATTTTACACTTTGAGCTCCAGCTCTTTGTTCATCATCCTTACTTTGTTTACTGGTTTTTGTGTTTCTATCAGCTTTTTTTTCCCTTTTTTTTGTTTTTTTTGGTTGCATCTAACAAGTCCATTTGTCACTGTGTTTGTGCAGTCAGAGCGGGTGATGAAAAGGAGCCTTTCTCTGCAGGGCTTGCTCTCGTCAAAAAGGCTGCAGCTCACGAGGAGGTAGACAAGGATGAGAGAGAAAAAAAAAGGTCTTTTTGGGCAATTTTGTCCGCCTTTTTTATTTACAGGCCAACCGTGGAGGCCACTTTGTCCGAAGTTGTGGAAGGGTGAAGGTTTAGGGGATTAAGGTGGTTGTCCAGGAAATCTCCCATTTTTCCTTCTGTGTCTCACAACCATAGAGACAACCATTAAAGATAAAAATATATATAGATACAGCCACCATGACCTTTCACCCACTGGTTTTTGGATTGGCATTTGGAATCCTCAACTTAGGGTTGTTGTTATCTTGAGGTTTTCGGAGCCATGTTAAAGTGACCGCAGTAAGGATGTTTAGAGCAGGAATGTCAAACTCATTTTACATCGTGGGCCGTGTAAAGAACTACACATTTGATCCCTGAAATATTTTAGTATAAGAAAAAGCAGTGCAATTTCAACACTACATCTCAGTTTTTCTACATGATACAAGAAATGCTGCTGAGGTAAATAAAAGAAATCTACTATATATCAGCTATAGACAGAAACAGATAGCTGCTAATTGGCGCTAACTAACACGCTAATACAGTACTAGAATTTCACTCTACAAAACTGAAGTGCAAACTTCTTGGATGGTTTACGCCACATAGCAAACCATATTGTTTTTCCAAAAAGCAACAAACAGTTCAGTGACATGAATAGGCTGAGGTGAGGCCTCGCAGGCAACTACAGCTGCTCACCACAAGGAATAACTGGCAGTTGGGGGCAACATCTGTGTCTTCAGGAACAGAATACCATAGAAGGCCTCACATGCTGATGAATTAGCCCACAAAATGTGCGCTTGGCAGTTTCAGCTGTTCATATTTATAATCTGTTTTTTTTGTTTTGTTTTTTCTGAATCTAATCCCACTGCTGACACCTGTGCAAGCCTACACATTCCTGCTAAATAATATCACACATTAGCCAAACGTGCAGGTGGACTCTCACTGCCCCTCAGAATGGATTAAATACAAAAGTACCCACTTAATGACACTTAATGTTATTGATATAAGGACTCCGTGTGCCTGCCAGTGTATGTGCATGTGTGTGTGCCTGCCCGTGACAGGAGAGAGTGTGTTTAGAGCCCAGAGAGAGACGCACATAAACACACACTCACAGTTAAACAGGGGAATCTTTGTGTATCCAGCTTGCATAACTGCTCAAGGCTACACAGTGCACAATTTCAGATGAAGATGCTCGAAAACAGAGTTATGTGTTGGATAAATAGTCTGTAGTACCATTCAGAAGCTAAATTAAAAAAAAAAAAAAATCTGAAATATGTGCGTGACACTTATGATGAACAACTGAATAGAAGACATTTTTTTTTTAAGCCAAGCTTTGTGCTGTTCATTTCTGTTAGATTTCATAACCGAATCTATATTTGTTCCAAGAATACTGCACAACTTGTATGCGACCTAATGCCTGTAAAATATGCACCCGCCTACACAAACTGAGTGGGTGCTTCTACAAAGGGTAATACGGTAGATATGTTGCCTGTTTCCAGACGTCCCCTTGGAACAGGAGAGGCACAGTGGAGGTTTGCCCAATATCCTCACAGCAGCCCACTCGTGAGGGAGGGAGAGAGGGAGGGATGGAGATACAAAGAAAGAGAGAGAAAACATCCTACTCTCTAATGCTGCATTTGACTTTTGCTTTTCTCGCACACTGGACTTTCCCTGCCTGGAATTTCAGCGACATAGTTGCTGCAGAATTATTTCGGTGTTTTGTTTTTTGCAAAGGATCTTAAAGCCATTTGTCATGCCTTTGGAGATGCTCTAAGGAAATAATTCAAGTCAGAATCCCAGAGGCTTGATATTTGATTAACATGGCCCGTGGAATTGAGTCTTTAGTGTCTTTGAACCCATTTTACTCAGTGGATTCGGCACAGGGAGAACACTCTGACAACTGCAAGTTCTGGCTGTTGGATCTGGGTAGGTGCCACGATCCTGTGTGTCACTTGAGTGATGGCATGATATGTAGGAAAAAAAGTCAGTTTCTTCCTCTTCTGTCGTTAAATGCTGTATTTGCTCATTATGAAGGGATAAAACTATAATTTCTGATTGTGTGTTTGTTTGAGAAAAAAGAGTTGCGGTAAGTTTAGCAGTTTGGTGCTATTGTTTGTTCATCTTGGTGAAAATGTAAAGAAAGGATACTGTTAGAATCTCAGTCAGGCTATGTCTCTGGCCTTATGACATTTAAATGTGTGTTTTTTTGCTCTCGAGGCAAGCTTGAAGTGTGACACTGAAGCTCCTGCTGTGCAAGAAACAACTGCAACTCTACATTTTTCATTTTGACAGCTTGTCCTTATTTGTTGGGTTATTTTTATACGGGCTTTGTGCAGTAGTTTCACAGTTCATCTGTTGATTATGCGACGGCATTAGGGCTGTGAAAATAATTTGGTGAATGCACCGTTATGTGATGAAATATTAAATCTACTAAAAACACCGGGACAAGATTATGTCTTTGTGCCTGTTTGAATGCTGGGTCAGGCTGGTGCTGCACAGATGGACGGAGGGTGTTATTGAGAAAAGAGAGAATAATGAGGTCAAACTCAATACGAGAGGAAAATGAGGCGCCTTAAACAATGAAATCCCTTTTCCTTTTTAATGTTTTCACAGGTGTCTGCTAGATACAATCTAATAGAGCATCACAAATCACCAAAATACACACAAGTTCTGCCAGAATGTGCACTGGGTGGTCTGTCATCCCATTACCACTCCCTCCCTAACTGTGGCTGTTGGTGGCAAGCCCTCTCTAGCATTGCACACATTTTTACAGATCATCTAGTAAAATCCCCCAGAGCTTTCCCACACGCTGCACCTCCGCCCCTAAAAGCACGTTCCCAGCCACAACGACTGATGTTTATGGCTCTGTGTGTTTGTTTTGCTGCTCCTTGGAAAGATTAGGCCGCATGAAAGATGCTCCCCTGGTGACACCTCTGGAATCCCAGGCATGCTTCTGTTGAGCTGTGCCGCTGGGATCACTGCAGTTGTACAAGAGCCCGCCACCTACTCCACTCCTATTCTTAGAGATACAAGTAGACATAAAGTTATAAATCTAGCATGTTCTTCACAGTAGCATGAACGAGCAGCGACTGAATCATCACTTTGTGTCGGTAGCTTGCTGATAATTTAGTAAACGTGTGAAGAAGCAGTAGGGAACATCTGGTGGACTTTCTGAAGGATATCAGCCCACAGAGTTAAAGTCAGTGGGATTGTTGGGAAGTTTAATACAAGCGTTATTATGAAGACAGAGAAATTTTAAGTTCTTCTCATATCTTGCTTTATATACACTGCATTTTGTATGTAACTATGTATGTGCAGTGTTTAACAAATTTATTAGATCATAAAAACAAGAAAATATAAAAACCAGTCAAAAATGTATTTAAAACTAAAAATTATAAGAAAAATTTAATTATAAATTAATTATAAAAATTTAATTTAATTTGAGCCAGCACACTGGACTTCTCTGAGAAGTCAGACATTAATCAAGCGTAACGTTCAACCACTAAAATGAATTTTTCTGTTCAGGAATGCAAGAAAATAATTGTAATTTGACATCTTAATTAAACAATAATAATGGGCTCTTTACTGTTTTTTTTTTTCCTGCTTTTTTTGTAAAGTTTTACAAAAAAGTTAAGTTTGAAAATCCATAGATAACAACAGTAATTGTATTTTTAGCTCAAAAAAATATATATATAATTTTGATTAAAGAGCTTGTTCATACTGGTGGATTAACCATTACAGAACCATTACAAAATGATTTGGGTAATTACCAATACTGTTAATTTAGGGCAGCAGTGGCATAAACCTTACATTGGGTGGTGCTCTAATAAATTTACTACCTATGGATCTGTTGATCTGGTTCTCTATCTAGATCTATTACAGAGAGTCAGAGATGCGGATTCACTTATTGATTTAGGATATGCATTTCTCTATTTGGGTGACCTATCAGGATTTTGCTGCATAAATCTGTTTTAAATGGGGCGCTGTTATTAGCACTGCCAGTCTTTTAAGTACCGTATTTTTCGGACTATACGTCGCTCCGGAGTATAGGTCGCACCAGCCAAAAAATGCATAATAAAGAAGAAAAAACATATATAGGTCGCACTGGACTATAAGTCGCACTTTTTTGGAAGGGGGGGGGGGGGGGGTTGATAGAATCCGAGACTCAGAGCACAAATTCCATCTTGAACGGTAATTTAAAATAATAATGGATTAAAGAACAGGACGCACACGGTTACGCCTACGTTATGCTAACGTAGCACATTCAGCTACATGACGCACAACGAACACGTGTTCGGTATTGTAACGTTGTAAACACACTTCCAAAGTCGGCGATATTCACAACAAAGGTCGTCTTTATTAACAGAAAAACGGCTGCTGTAGGCCACAGCCACGCCAACCACAACTACAACAGCGGAACAGCAACACACACACAGGCAAGCTCTCGGTCTTTTTCTCTCTCTCCATGCTGCCTTCACGAACCTCCCGAACAGTCCGAAATCCCACAACATCAACACGCTCTCTAACTAAGAGAATCGCTACAGTATGTTAACGTAACATTAAGTTATTCAGATAACCATAGCATAAAGAACATACTAACAAGTTAACCAAACCATCAATCCATTGAATTCTTCATCCTCGGTGTCACTTCTAAACAATTCCGTACACTCCGTAGACGAAGCGCCGCTTCCTCTTCTGTGTCGCGTTAGTCAGACTCGTCGTCAGCTGCAGTTCCAAATATTCCAGCCTTTCTGAATCCCAACAGGATGGTTTGTCACTGAAGCCCATGTTTTCTTGATCCATCCAATGACTTCCAGGAAAGTTGGGTGGCGCATTCTCCCAGTTGCCGTTAAGCTGTGCTCTCCATCCACTGCGCCCACAGGTTACGCAAGACTGCCTTAAAGCTGCAGTTCACGGAGATGTCAAGTGGCTGGAGTATTTTGGTTCATGTGTTATAAATGTCACATATACGTCGCTCCGGAGTATAGGTCGCACCCCCAGCCAAACTATGAAAAAAGTGCGACTTATACTCCGGAAAATACGGTACTTATTTTAGGAGCAAAACTAAAAGGTCTTTAAGGATGATGCCTAAATACAGTAAATGCAGGTTACTAATTTGAACAAAAAAAGTTGATTTTATTTCTGTGACTCAAACAAAATTGTCAGTACAATTATAAATGAATAAAGAAGGCTCCAATCAAATTTCCAGTTCCCTGTTTGTTTCCCCCACTAGTGAGAGGCTTACCAGCTGTTTGAGCGGTGCCTCACACTTCCATTTACACTCCTGTTAGATCAACATCTTCAGTCTGCCACATAATGCTTATCGAGCCAAAGCCTGGAGATTTTTCATCATGAAACAGGTGGGACTAGTACAAAAAAAAAATCTCTGCTTTTACATAAATCAACAGCAGCACACATATTATATATGTAAGCTATATCTTACACTCTGTATATCTGCATATTGATCACAATAAATCACCAGCACCTTATTAATTTGCTAATATACAAATCTATGCAATTCCAGTACAGTTATGAAGACAGTTTTACCTCACAGCAACTGTTTTATGGAGTTGTATTTTTTGACAGTATTTTAGTCACATCAAGTTGAGGCTATCAAATGAGTCTTTTAATAGCTACACCTCTTGCAGCATGGTTAGGTTGTAACCCCAGCAGGTCTGCGGCAGCCGCAGTCCATTTTCTCTTTGTGAGAAGTCCTGAGTTCTCTGTGCTTCTCTAAAAGCACCGGTCTCCACCTAAGTGCTACGTCATGTATGTTAGTCGGTGTGTGCTGTAGCCCATCAGTGCGGTCTGTCGGTTCAGGGATCATTTTAATGGATACGTTAATCATTTTAGCTTGGGCTAAATTTGATTTAACTGCTACGCAGTTTATCAGCCTGCGTGGTCATGTATCAGAGACTCATCTGTTTTACATTAGAGAACAACAGTCGTGTAATGTGTGTCCATTTACAGGCACTTCCCCAGACTCTTCAGGATATTAAACACTAATAAATCAAAAGTCTAGTCAACACCTGTAGTTTTAACTTTTAGTATGAATAATGGATAAAATGCAAACCTAATTTAGGCAAGTATTCAGAACTCATAAGTGAAGGCTTTGAAAATCCTTGGAGACCAACAAAGGTATTCTGAGTCATCAGAATTACAGTCTTAGAAAGGATCCATGAATGCACCCGTGACTAAAAAAAGCCAGGGTAGTACTGTAACCAACAATTGTGGCTGGTTTTCATTTAGTACTGCAGGGGATCTGTTGGAGGAGAGTATTTAACGCAGCTCCCCAAAAATCTTCTCTCACCAGTGAGGCTGCATGTAAAACTTTCGAGCCAACAAAGGCGATGAAGTTGCCCCCAAGCAAAACACACAAACCTACTGCACCTCCAGTTGTCTTTAAATAGATTGTTTGGGTGGAAAATATTGATTTGCAAAGCAGCCCCTTCCCACCCCTGCAAGATGGTTGAACAGAATGAAAGCAGGCTGCAAGGATGAGTTCTCATCTTCTGTGCCCTGATTTGCATATCACTGAGGTTACGCTGGCAATCTCTCCAAATGACCTGGGCTCTGTGAGAAGAAGATGTGCGTGGAGTCTTAGGGAAGATGGATTTAAAGACTTTATAGTGCGTGATAGCAGAAATTCCACACCTGCTATTCATAAAAGCCATTCAGCTCAGTCGTGTCATTTAATCTTTTGCAGCTGCGCCTCTTTAACCGCTTTAATAACTAAATGTTGGAGATGCTGCGGCTTGAATCTTTCAAACCTTCTACTCAGTCTAGCTGCTTAACAGTCGGATAAAATCTAGATGATTTATCTTGTTTACACAGTGAAATTTGCCTTCCTCAAAAAGATGAAAAGCATCTCTCTGTTCTCCTTTCTGCATTTTTGTTTTCAAGCTCAACATGTTTTGATGCAAACATTTGAAAGCAGAGCAATGTAGGAGGACTGTGTTGTCCTGACTCATCCTTCTGTATGAATAAACATAGTTTTACAGTCATTTCCTCCCTGGAAGTCATGTCCACAGTGAAAAGGTCATCACCAGAGATCCACCTGGATTAAGAAACAGCATTTAACTAACTTACAGAGTATGTTGCATACAAAGGCACTTAAAATTCAGTGGAATAAAGTATAATAAACGCCAAGGACAAAATAGGATTTAAAACAAAGATTTCAATATAAAATCTGAGGGAATAATATTCCTCTAGTTGGAATGCCTGATTAGAAAGATTGCCTTTAAAGTCTTTAATTGTGTGTTAAAATATTCTAAGAGTTTGCTAATCCAGAGTTTATGGGGGTAAAAAAAGAAGGTGGTTTCACCAGCAGTAAAATGGGTGGAGCATGAAATGAAATAAAGTCTCTCATGTAGGGGGAACGTAATAAAATTGGTTACAGAGAATCAGTGCAGTGTCACTGTAGTTTTTTTCCAAATTCAGTAAAAAAAGAGTACATACAAGCTAAACAATGTAAGTGGGTTTGACCTTCCTCAGAGGCATTTCTGTGGGCTCTTTATACTGTATAGATTCTGTTGTCAGTCCGACCAAACTGCCCTGTTAACACTGGATGCGCTTCACTTTCAATTAAATTCAATTACATTTTATTTATAGAGCACCAAATCACAACAGCAGTTGCCTCAAGGTGCTTTATATTGTAAGGTAAAGACCCTACAATAATAAAGAGAAAACCTCAACAATCAGACAACCCCCTATGAGCAAGCACTTGGCGACAGTAGGAAGGAAAAACTGTGTTTTAACAGGAAGAAGCTTCCGGCAGAACCAGGCTCAGGGAGGGGCAGCCAACTGCTGAGAATGGTTGGAAGTGAGACAGGACAAAAGACACGCTGTGGAAGAGAGCCAGAGATTAATAATAACTTGAGATTAAATGCAGAGTGGTGTATAAACACAGAGAGTGAAAAGAGGTTAGTGAAAAAGAAACACTCTGTGCATCATGGGAAGCCCCCCGCAGCCTAGGCCTATTGCAGCATAACTAAGGAAGGGTTCTGCATCACCTTACCTTAACTGATCAAAAAGGAAAGTTTTAAACTTAATCTTAAAAATAGAGAGGATGAAAGCTGAAGGCTCTGCCTCCCATTCTACTCTCAAGTATCTAAGGAACCACAAGTAAGCCAGCAGTCTGAGAGCCAAGTGCTCCATTGGGGTGATACGGTACTATGAGGCCTTTAAGATAAGGTGGGGCCTGATTATTCAAAACCTTGTATGTAATAAGAAGGATTTTAAATTCTGGATTTAACAGGGAGCCAATGAAGAGATAACAATATGGCAGAAATATGCTCTCTCTCTTTCTGTTCCCTGCGAGTACTCTAGCTGCAGCATTTAGGATCAACTGAAAAACTCGCAACTTTTCAGTGAGTTTTTTGGACAACTTGATAATAATGACTTACAATAATCCAGCCTAGAAGTAATAAATAAATGAAATAGTTTTTCAGCTTCCCTCTGAGACAGGATGTTTTAATGTTAATTAGCACCTATTATTAGTCTAAATGGTCAGTGATGAAAGCATAAAACATTTAGTTGTCTTTTTGAATTGATTAAAAGGTCGGACTCTGAAAATACACTGTATGGACGCAAGTATTGAGCTGCACAGTCTCTTAATCTATAAATTTCCTTCCTTTGCCATATATTTAGTGACCAGCACTCTGCTGGCTCAGTAACTGTAGCGTTCCAAACCTCCTCAGACATTAACATCAGCACAAAGACTGTGCTCTGGGAACTTCCCTCTAGGTGTAATGTGTAGGTGGCTCAGTACTTTAGTGCATGCAGTGATAGAAAAACAGCATTTTGATGACAAAATTTAAAATCAGGCCCACTATTATGATCTGTGTTTGATTAAAGTGCATACATTTTAGTTTGTTTGTTTTTTTGCTGGTTGAGATTTTCATGATGCAGCAAATACAACTGTCTGTCATCTGCATAATGTAGTTGGCATGGTAAATCATAATAATGTTGCCAAATAGATCCAAATATACTGTATCCAAATATAATGAATATTGGGATGAAAATGTGTCCAAGAACACCATATGATACAAATCCACTCATGCTGACAAACCGTGTAGCAGCTGAATCAAATTTAAAGCAAGCTTAATTCATTTTTCCTCTTGTGAATTCAGCAGATTGAGGGATACTTTCAAATCAGGTTTTTGCCTTGTGCTGATGTGTGACGTCCTACATGAGGTGAAAGGTTATATCTAAAGAATGTTGTGCGAGGTAAGAGTTGGGTCATGCTGTACAGGGTGAACACACGCACACACACAAAGAAATCCAACCTCATCCCGAAAATGCTCAGTCAGAAACCTGTCGAGTCACTCAAGAGGGTTTGATTCTCATTTTTCAGTACGAGTAAAGAAAGCTGAAGTGGAGAATGTTAGTGCGATGAAAGGTAAAGGGTGATATACGGACAAAAAAAAATTAAGGTTAGAGGGAGAAAAGGAGTAAATGAGCAGAGACAGGTGAGACAGACAGGTGGCTGTATCTTTGAAGTATTCAGACACAGCCTCAAGCATCACTTTATACTGCGTTATTTTCTCACTTTTCCGTTTCTAGTTGAAAAAGAAGAGCTTTCCTCCTACAGATTCCCCAAGGAACCGTCCTCACTGTGAGAGGAGGAGGCCGGCCTGCCTACTGCACAGAGCACAAACCCTGTGCAAACAAACAAATCCACACTTATCATTATCATATATTGACTCTTTTTTTATTTTCTCTGCCTCTAGGCGATCTAACATATGCATAGACTTTTTTCTTTTTTTAATGCAGATATATGTGAGTTAAATAAAACTGAACGTGTTCCATGCTCTTTCCTCCGTCCATTTAGACACCTTGTCCGTATCCAGTAATGATGCCCTGCAGCCCGGCTCCAGCCAAACCCTGGGTCCTCACAGCTCCCCAGGTCCCAAACGTCCTGGAAACACTTTAAGGAAGTGGCTGACGAGTCCTGTTCGGCGGCTCAGCTCCGGTAAAGCTGATGGCCACGTCAAGAAGCTCGCCCACAAGCATAAGAAGAACCGTGATGGCACAAGGAAGAACATGGACGCGATGCCCGGCTCGCAGAAGGACTCTGATGACAGTGCCGCCACACCACAAGATGAGACCCTGGAGGAAGTAAGACCACGTGCCCTAAAAACGAATAACTGTGACCGCGTCTGACCTACCAGCTGACAGTCCCCGTTCTTCCTTTCTCTCCAGCGTATGCGCAATGAGGGGCTGAGCAGCGGTACCCTTTCCAAGTCTTCCTCATCAGGCATGCAGAGCTGCGGCGAGGAGGAAGGAGAGGAGGGGGCTGACGCTGTCCCTCTGCCTCCCCCGATGGCCATCCAGCAACACAGCCTGCTGCAGCCCGACTCTCAGGATGACAAGGTGGGACACACAGGGCAATCGATACACAGTGATATGATGTAATATGATGGCACACACAATAACACATTATATGCATCGAAGAATGAGAAAGTAAGAAAAATCAAATAGCATAAAGTGGATATATTTGTAGATCTAAAGAGGTTTTTCACTTCTCATCCACTCATAGCTTAAAATAACAGCTAAACTTTATTTTTGAACTAATAACTCTTCTTGTTTTCTCCTATTTTTTTAATGGTTGCATGTTCCTTCCTTCAGCATTATGTTGATTTCTGTTCTGCTTCTCTTCTGTCCCAGTTTCCCTATCTCTCCATGTGAAACCTCTGTATCATCCCTTATTAAGTTTTCCTTTCTTTCCTTTCTTTTCTAATTAAATTCCCTCTGCATGTTTTTTTTTCATTGGAATACTCCATTCACATGTTTTTGCAGTAGCAAGATGTTTGTGACACTAAATGGTTATGTACAGAGGACTGTTTCAAATCTTGCCCTGCCCCTGTGCCTCCAACTGAGCTCTGTTGCAGAGGCAAACTTTCCACACAATGGAGTATTAAGCGACACTGTTTTTCGACCAATTATGGTGCGTGTGCTTGAAGAGCACTCCAATCACAGTTTGCCCCTGTCCTAAACCCACCTCATAATCCCTGTTTTCCCAAGACTATAGCCTGTGATTGGCTCCAAGTTGGCTCCCAATTAACCCTTTTATTAGGGAGATCACACAAACCAAGTCTTTATTTGGACATGTGGAATATCGAGGTCCAAATCACAGCAATGGTGAGCTCAAGTCTCTAAGAATGTATGTACACTGTATGCATGCAACACACAAAAGTTCTCCATTCGCAGTGTCTTGTAGACTGAGACCTGATTTAGACTTCTGTGTCGGGTCTTTGCAGGGCCTACGTACGCAACTGGAAATCCTCTCTGAACCCTACATGGTAATTTATGACATAATCTGACTTGCAGCTCTCGAGAAATGTAACTACATGTCGGATCAATGCAGCACACAAGGATTGTGATTACCGTGCAGAGTTCAGAGGGGTTTCCGGTAACGTATGTGGGCCCCACAAAGGCCCGACGCAGAAGTCTAAATCAGGCCTATCTGTTCATTTTCTTTATTTCTTCCATTTTCTCTCTCGCTCTCTTGCAGTCTGCATCCCGGCTGTCCGGCCGTCCCAGTAGTTCAGAGACACCCAGTGCTGCTGAACTGGTCAGTGCCATCGAAGAACTGGTGAAGAGCAAGATGGTGAGATGGAAATTCATAAACACTCACAAGTACTTGCAAATGAAGCACACTTGTACACAAAACAATTCTAATAGATGGAGACACAAGCACACACTTTCTTCTGGTGTTGGTGACAGAGAGAGGCATCATTGCCGACTAGTCATCTGTCAAGACTGTGACTAACTATCCCAGCTGTCCTCTGTTCCAACAAATGGGCATTGCACTCTGGCGAATATCCCCAATATACTCATGCACACTGTCCTCTACATATATGCTTTATTTTGATAAAGATAAGTAAATGAAACATATTTTCTGGCTCTTAATTCTTCTGTTTCTCCACCATCCTCAATCTCTCCATGTTCTCCTCTTTCCTCAGTCACTGGAAGACCGTCCCAGTTCTCTGTCAGTGGAGCAAGGTGACAGCAGCTCTCCCTCTCTCAACCCCTCGGATAACTCCCTCCTCTCCTCCTCCTCACCCATCGACGAGGTGGACGAGCGCAAATCTGGCTTCCTCAAGAGGAGACAGTGAGTCTTGTTAGCGTTTTTATAAACAGAAGCTGCTTGAGCCCAGTCAGTAAATCATGTTTGTCTTCGTTTGTGTGCTTATATAGAACATTTCTGATGTTCATCCATGGCTGAGCGTTACATTCGTCTTACTCGCTGACCATTTCTGTGTCCTTTTTCTCAGTTATGTCCTGCTGGAGCTGGTGGAGACTGAGAGAGACTATGTCAGAGACCTGGGATCAGTGGTGGAGGTATTAAAAAAAAAAAGAGAGATAAAAGTATCTAGAAGTAGGTTTTCAGACATAGTTTTTGGTCAGCGTTTGCTTGTTTGTCTTACACTTTTGTTGCCTCTTGCTCTCAGGGCTACATGAGCAGAATGAAAGAGGAAGGAGTTCCAGATGACATGAAAGGAAAAGACAAGATCGTCTTTGGAAACATCCATCAGATCTATGACTGGCACAAAGAGTACGCTAACAGATTTCTTCAGCTGTAGTTTCTGCCCCTGCTTCAGCAAATCTTTTCTTGGCAAGTTAAATCATGTGTCTTTATCCATTCACAGTTTTTTCCTGGCAGAACTTGAAAAGTGTTTAGAGGATCCTGACAGGCTGGCACCTTTATTTGTGAAACAGGTAAGAAATATTTGCACCAGTTTTGTAACACGGACCTTGTTAAAGGGTGGATAATAATGTACTTTTTGTGTTTGCCTAGATGTTCTTATCTTTAACATTTTTTTCCATTTTGTTCCAATTACAGGAGCGGAGGCTGCACATGTATATTGTGTACTGCCAAAACAAGCCTAAATCTGAGCACATTGTGTCAGAGTATATTGATACATACTTTGAAGTAAGATTGTTTAATCATTTTGCACCTTTTATCCACGGCATGATATTGCATTGCACTGTCCATGTCATACGTCCCCAGACATAAAATATTTTTGTCTTTCATCAGGACCTCAAGCAGCGTCTGGGACACAGACTGCAACTCACTGACTTGCTAATCAAACCTGTCCAGCGCATAATGAAGTACCAGCTGCTACTGAAGGTAAGTTTTGCATTTTGAAAAATATTAAGTAAAAGTAATCTTACTCACTGTTATTTTGCAGAACATACAGTGCGATCGTCACAATTTGAATTTCTCTGTTCACCTTGTTAACTACTTCACAGGATCTGCTCAAAGTTTCAAAGAAGGCTGGAGTGGATACGACAGAGCTGGAGGTAAGATAGGACAGAACAAGACAGACAGCACAAAACTAACGAAGTGATAATAATCTCTTGCATATGCCACTGAGGGCTATGAAACTGTCAGAACTAGATTTATGTCCTTGTCTGTTATGCAGGTAGTTTTTCTTTAACTTGAGCTTTATTTTTCTCTCGTGTTTTACTGCAGAAAGCTGTAGAAGTGATGTGTGTGGTTCCCAAACGCTGCAACGACATGATGAATGTTGGCCGCCTTCAAGGATTTGATGTAAGTCTGCCCTTCATACCCATGGTGGAATGTGCATGTTTATAGAATAAATAATACGATAGTATAAATGCTGCAGATATTTTTTCTAAATCTTGTTTCAGTCAACTACCACTAGGTGTCAGTGTGTACTTATTTTTGCAGCTCTAAGTGTTCACTTCCAATGTAAAACTGTTAAAAAGAAACTCAATATCCATATCTTTCTTATGTTTCTCTGTTATTTTCTCAGGGTAAAATTGTGGCTCAGGGCAGATTGCTTCTCCAAGACACCTTCATGGTTTCTGACCAGGACGGAGGGCTGCTGTCCAGGATGAAAGAGAGGAGAGTGTTTCTGTTTGAGCAGATAGTTATCTTCAGCGAACCCCTGGACAAAAAGAAGGGCTTCTCTACTCCTGGCTACCTCTTCAAAAACAGCATCAAGGTGAATACAGCTCAGCAAAACAACTTTGAGAGAAATTGTGAACTTATATTAACTTACTTTACTGAAGTTCTTCCTCCTTCCCTGCCACATAACTTCAGGTGAGCTGGTTGGGTCTAGAAGAAAACGCAGATGACCCATGCAAGTTCACACTGACCTCCAGGTCATCTAGTGGCAACCTGGAAAGGTACACCCTCCATTCAGCAAGCCCTGGAATCAGTATAGTCTGGATCCATCAGGTCAGCCAGATCCTGGAGAACCAGAGAAATTTCCTCAATGGTAAGAAATTTTCGTGTTTTGCTGTGATACTCTAAATGACACAATATTTTCACAATCTTGGTCAGAGTTTGCATAAAAATGATCGATGTCCAGTTTGTGACATGGGGAAAAATCTTAACATTTGTCCTCTCTCACAGCTTTGACATCACCTATAGAGTACCAGAGGAACCATGTGGGTGGTGGTGGGCCGAGTGGCCCACCCAGCAGTAGCAGCAGCAGTACTGCAGGTCTACCAGGAGGCAGCAGCTCCAACAGTACCTGCAATATGGGGGGAGGAGGCGGTGGCGAAGGCAGCTCTGGAGGATCGGGGGGTAGCTCCTCCTCCTTATGCGGCCCTCGCTCCCGACCATCTCGCATCCCCCAGCCGTCCTCACGCCTCCCCCAGCCTGTTCACCACCATCACCCCCCGGGCCCTGAGGGGCCCGACAGATCAGCAGGTATGTGGTCACTCTGCCACCCTCAGCTCCTTCAGTCCCTCCCCTCTAACCCCTGTTCAGACAACACAACAAATGGAGAGCTATTACCCTCAGAGGTGCCTAAGATGAGGATGCTGGATAGTCCTCATGGAAGTAATAGTAATAACAGTAATAGGTCATCAGGTGGTATGGACATTAGTGTCAGACAGGCTCTTGGAGGCTGCGAGGAAATGCAGAAGCATCAAATTGCTGGCAGACCACAGATGCCAGTGGCTCCTCTGAATTTTCATCTCAAAAGCCCTCGAGTTGGGACAGTTTCGCCCCTGATTTCACCTCAGGCCCCTGGAGGAGGAGGAGGAAAAGAAGCATTTGTCCCCTCCAGCCCAGCTCATAAAGGCAATGCTTTCTGGGCTATGGTCCCTGCTATGCCTCCCTCTCCTGCCAACAGGCCAGGTTCCTTTTCCTACCCCAGTGACAATGGTGGCGGTGGAGGCGACTCTCTGGGCAGAGGAAGTCACGGGATGCCCTCTC
Organism: Archocentrus centrarchus; assembly: GCF_007364275.1. NCBI lineage: Eukaryota > Metazoa > Chordata > Actinopteri > Cichliformes > Cichlidae > Archocentrus > Archocentrus centrarchus. Next base: position 16,129,378 of record NC_044361.1, on the reverse strand, counting down.
ATCACCGCCACTCCAGCCACAGTAAGGACATAGATCGCATGAGCACCTGCTCCTCCACCAGCGAGCAGTCCATACACTCCACCCAGAGCAATGGGGTAAGATGCCAAATCAAGGCCCAGGCTTCAGCGAGGCCTAGAGTACTTACTAGTCACTAACCTCACCCTCACTGACAGGCTGTCAGTCAGTCAACCTGCCGCTGGCTCTGAGAATGGCTTGTACATGCAACAACTACTACTCCTGCTGAAACACTGAATGACTGAAGAATAACACCTCTCTGAGTGCACTAATTTCACCAACAGTGTGTTTAGGGAGAATTTTTGCCTCTCCCCAAAAACTACTAACATTATGGATCTGAGTCATAAAGAAACTGTTTTATCTGCTTTTCAAGATTCTCTCTCTGAGCTTCAGTATATGTTTGCTTTCCAACTGTAGCTAGTAAACACTAACAATTACCATTTTTAAAATCGCGTTAGTGCTTTTTTTATTCATCAGGTGATGTTTAATCTCTTTTCAAAACCCATGAGAAGTTTTTTTTCCCCCTTTAAACATTAACACCTTTTTTTCTGTTTTGGTAAAATGGTTTCTCACTTCACAGAGACTAAGCTTATGATTGGACAAACTGCTTTTTGCTTCCCACAACTTACCCTGTTTGTCTCAAAACGCCTTCAGCATTTTTATTTACATTTTTTTTTTTTGTAAGGTGGTTTCTCACTTCACTGAAGCTAAACTTATGATTGTACAATCTGCTTTTTGCTGCAACTTCTCGTCGCTCTAATTAAAAACAAGCGCTTTTTATGCAAAAAAGCACTTTGTGGCGCATGCACTAAACGTATTCGAAGTATCATTTCTCTGTGTGTTCCTGACAATCAAATTATGCATTTGATTGGTGTGAAGTACCAACTTCTGTACTTCCCTTTCAGACATATGTGTGCATTTATGTATATTTCATGTGTGTTAATGTGTTAATTTATGTGTGTAGTAACATGTTAGGCTATATCAGTATATTTTTAGTGTTGTGTGTCTGATGTTTTTGTTATGTTCTCCTCCTGACAGAGTGAAAGCAGTAGTAGCAGCAGCAGCGTGTCCACCATGTTGGTGACTCAGGATTATGTGGCAGTGAAGGAGGATGAGATCAGTGTGGCGCAGGGTGAGGTGGTCCAAATGCTAGCAAGCAACCAGCAGAATATGTTCCTGGTGTACCGGGCAGCCAATGAGTATTGCCCTGCGGCTGAGGGCTGGATCCCTGGCTATGTATTAGGACATACTTCATCCTCCGTCACACCCGAGCTCCCTGAAGGAACCATAAAGTAAGAATAAATGGCAGTCTTTCTGCCTTCCTTCCTTTTCAGTTGCAACAGAAAACATGACAGTCATGGTGATTGTGATTACACAAAATGTGGAACCTGAAACTTCTCCATTTTGTTCTTGATTTGTTTAGAAAGTCATTATCATGGCACACAGCACTGCGCATTCGCCGGAAGTCTGAGAAAAGAGACAAGGAGGGCAGAAAAATGGAGAATGGTTACCGAAAGTCTCAGGACAGCCTGGCCAATAAAGTCTCTGTCAAGGTAAAAAAAAAAAAAAAAGTGTGAGGTTAAAATCATTCGTCCCTTTTTTCACATCGTAATTTGTGCAAGAAATCTGATTCTTCAAATTGTCATTTCAGCTTCTGAATCCCAACTTTATCTATGAAGGTATGTGCACATTGTTGCTTCAGCCAAGTAGGGACATCTTTACGTTACATTTTGTAACTTGCATTTGGAATTAAGATTCACAAAGATAAACTTTAAGGTCCACTTTTTTTTTTCTTTTTTCTTGTGCAGCTCCTCCAGAGTTCCTCATTCCTGTTAGCGATGCAGTTTGTGAGAGCGGCAACACTGTTACCCTGAGGTGTAAAGTTTGCGGTCACCCCCGTGCAACCATCTCTTGGCGTGGCCCTGACACCAACTCTCTGAGCAACAACACACATCACAGCATGATGTACAGGTATAAAACATGTATTTTTGTTTTGTTTTGTTTTATTTTCTGCACCTAAATTTATTTGAAAGATTTTAGCCAGAAAAACCCAAATTGGCCTATGATGTAAGAGTGCAGGTGTGCTGCTAACAGACACATTTAAGGGCGCAGAAAGGACACAGCAGGAGCCTGAGGTGTTCATAGATTATGAAGTCATATTACTGCTTCTGTGCATCCAAAACAAATTGCAGTATCAGTCGGTGAATTTCATTTAATGGTTTCGTTTCCTATCACTCTCCATTTCTGCAGCGAGACGGGAGAGGCATCCCTGTGTATCCAGGAAGCGTCCGTAGAGGACAGTGGCGTGTATACCTGTGTTGCTACAAACACAGCGGGCACTGTCACCTCCTCTGCCAGCCTTAGAGTGTCAGGTGAGAGTCCTGTCATAGTGTATGGCTTTTACTTGATCATGTGCCAAGCAGGTGTTTTAAACATGCGAAACACTCATTTCACTTTTGGTTAATACACTTGAGTCAGTGTGAATATAATTTGTGCTCTCAGGAACTCCAGATGATGGCAGTGAAGTTCTCTGGAAAAACGGCTTTGAGTCCCGCTACACAGAGATCACTGAACTAGGAAGGTGTGTTTTCCTGTCACGCAGTGCTTCTCGACCACATCAAAGCTAATAAATCAGGACTTGTACTCATATAAAAAGTAGTAATAGTAATAGTAGTAGTGATAAATGACACACACAACTGATGGTATTTGAATGAGGAATCGGCTGATTATTGCTTAGTAGCCCATTTCAGAATTCACAGAATTCACAAAGCATCGCATCCTTTTTTTTTTGGGGGGGGGGGGGGGGGGGGGGGGGGGGGTTGGGGCTGTGCATTGGATAAGCTAAATAGTTAACATACTTGTTGCCCCATAAAAAGGGGTCCAAGTAAATGTAAGTGAAAATTTTCAAGGTGCAGTAGTGTTACTTAATATTAGATATTTATTCATTTTACTAACTACTTATCTTTGCTTTGCAGGGGTCGGTTCTCAGTGACTAAGCGGTGTGACCAGAGAGGGAGTAAACACACAATTGCAGCAAAACATGTTAACAAGAAGCTGTTGCGTCGAGAACAGGTGCTGCAGGAGATCAGACTCCTCCAGAATCTGGACCATCCCAACCTGGTCAAGCTGCTAGACACATATGAGACACCCAATAGCTACGTACTGGTACTAGAGATGTAAGTACTATACAGCAGTGCTTCCATGTAGCTGTTGTGATGTCTCATCTCTTTGAAAAGCATACTCTGATTGTTCTGTAAAAATGCACCTTGTGTTTCTGTTATCAGGGCAGATCAGGGGCGTTTCCTGGACTACATAGTGAGCTGGGGCAACCTGACAGAGGAGAAAGTTGCTTTATACCTCAGAGATATTCTTGAAGCTCTCCATTACCTGCACAGCTGGAGGATAGCACACCTTGATCTCAAAGTAAACAATTTACAAATGAACAAATGAAAGCATTACTGTCTAAATCGTGTTTTGGACAAGCAGCTGTGCAGCTGTTGTGCTTCTCTGTGTCTGATGTTTGTGCCCTAATTCGTCTTACTCTGCCTCCACAGCCTGAGAACATTGTGGTGGAGCATGCATCCTCCCAGCCAGTTATCAAGCTGACAGACTTCAGTGATGCTGTTCAACTGAACCCTCCCAGCTCTTACATCCACCCTCTGCTGGGGAGCCCAGAGTTCTCTGCTCCTGAACTGGTCCTGGGTCAGCCTGCCTCACTGATGTCTGACCTCTGGAGCTTAGGTCTGTAGAGAAATCACATGTACAGCATATTGAATGCTGTACAGGACATTTTTATCTTGGGGATTTACATTAGAGAACTCTTTACTTACTTGAATGCACAATTGCTGCAGCAAAACCCTACTGTAACAGTGCAAAAAGATGCTCGTTTATATTTGACAGTTGCAAGCACTTTCATGTCTAAAGAGACAAAAATACCCTTGTTTTTGTATGTGATATTATCTGTGAGCAGATGTACTAACAGCAGTGTTTTCTCAGTGGGACAGTAAGTCAGTCATCCTCTCTGGGGATGCAAAGATCAGTGGTCCGAATCCTCAGTCGCAATGCTTACTTGCCAGCAGTGCAGCATTCTATTAACTGGGGTTAGTTTTTAATATTTTGAAGCTTCGAGTGATATTTTACTGTTATATATGTAGATTATGAGGTTCATCATAAAACTATATAATAGTACAATTCAAGGGAGAGCAGTATAAAGTGAATTATCTAGTGAAGGATTGATTTAACAGTCATGATGTTATAATAATTCAACAGCTGCATTATTACAAAGTGCTGGTGTGCATGAATGTGTAATATAAATTATATCAATTATAAAATTAACTTGTGTCCAAGCTGGCCAGCTGCTAATTGGCTAAGTAGCCTGTTTATTAATTAACTAGTTTGTTAATGGACCGGATGATTTACAGGGGTGGTGACCTATGTGGTTCTGAGCGGCGCCTCTCCATTCCTGGATGAGAGCCTGGAGGAGACGTGTCTGAACATCTGTCGTCTGGACTTCAGCTTCCCTGAGGACTACTTCCAGGGTGTGAGCCCAGCTGCCAGAGACTTTATCCGCCTGCTGCTCCAGGGTGAGCCAGAGCGACGGCCCCCTGCTGCGTCCTGCCTGGAGGAGCCCTGGCTCCAACCTCGAGGTTTCTCAAACAGCGACTCCACCTTAAATCCCACACAGCCACCAGCACTGTCACCATCTCGGAACCAGTGCAACACACATCTGGACACATCCAGGCTCATTGCTTTCATTGAGAGACGCAAACACCAGAACGACGTCCGGCCCATAGGCGCCATTAAGGCCTTCCTTCACAGCCGCCTGCTCAGCCACGCCTGACAGTAGACTGCCAGGTAAACACGACCAGAAGGAATTTCTTCCAGCGCTGCTCTTCATTCAGTTAATCCTTGTTAGAAGCCTACTGAGAGGACCACCAGCAACATGTCTACTACAATCCCCTGTTCCCTCATTATGCCACAAAAGTCCTGCTGCTGCTGCTGCTGACTGACTGACTAACCTCTGCCGATGAATCCTATGACTCTCCCCCAGCCCCTCCCGAAACCTGGCATATTGTCACTATGCCTGCACAACAAGTGAACTCTTGGAATCCAGTTGAGATTCCAAACCTTGACTCAGCAGGGAGAAAAACCAAGCTTTCTCAACAAGCCAGCGTGAGCAAGTCTTGCGTTTCGGACAGTGTTAAACAAAGAAAAAAGAATACTGTATAATAGGAATATTTCAGGCTGCTTTCGGTTGAACTACAAGAAAATGTTTTTTGTAACGAGAGATTACTTTTTTGTAAATGAAACTATGTACAGTGAGGAAACAGAGAACTGTCTTTATTCATACCTTTTGGAAAACAAAGGGTAGTCGGTGAGTCGAGAAAAAAACTAACAAAACAAAAAAAATGGGAAGTGAGATTTGTGTGTGAGGTGGCACCCATCAGCAGGGTCTGCTCATTCTGAGATAAGATGTAACTACCAAAACCATGTTTTCCAGGAACATTCAGTGCAATAGTTTGCTTTTCTTTATCCTCTCCCCCCCGCTTCAGTTTCAAAAGTCAAGTCATTTCTGTTAGCGACACTAAGAGAAACTAAACGAACTTAAACAACGCATTAAAGTTACTCAGCAAAAAAGTATATCCAGAAAAAGCTTCTCAGATTTCTACCTGCGTCCGCCTTATTTGTAAATAATGTTTTCCTGCTTTTCATTCTCATTTTTACAAATTTCTCTCTAACAAAAGCTGTTCCATTTGCTGAGTTTTTAGTGAGCCAGTGCATTCGGCAACTCAGCCCCCCACCCCACACACACACACACACACACACACGCCATCGGCGTCGGCTGTGTTTTTCACTCTGAACAAACCGCTACTAGAAATGCACTCGTATTTTGCATCAGTTCCCATGTGCAATGTTGCAGCTTTAACATTTATGCAACTATTTATGAAAACTTGTGTTGTAGCCGTATTCTTAAAAAAAGGCATGTACGTACCTGGTACTGCAGTAGATGTCTGTATTGTGTTAATTCTTATGTATTAAGTTCAGTATTAATATCTGCAAAACCCAGAGGCGAAAAGAGGGTTTTCTAAACTAATGTGTAAAAATGTGTATCTATAAAATATAGGCACTTATGCTTTCATGTCGTCCGTGTTTTGCTTTTATTTTTTTGTAACAATACCAAAGTTGGCTCTGCTTTGTTTTCCTGCTAATATGTTCTTAGTTTTGTTTTTTGTCTTTTTTTTTTTTTTTTTTTAAATGATTGGTCATGTTGAGTTATAACAGGCCACACGGAGCAAAGACATACGAGTGTTTACAAAGGTTCAGTGTGGTTTTATTTATTCTTATTGTAATAAGAAATTGTTTGGTGGGTTATTGCTGAAAACATTATATTGACTTTTTTTTTCTTTAAGCAGTGCACAATGTAATTTTCTGTGTGAGTTTGTTTTGTTTTTGTAGGTAGATCCTGGTGTGTGTTGCTAGACTGTATTGTTTGATATCTTCACCAAGCAATAGGTCTGGGGGAAAAAAATGCTCAGAAAAAATGCTCAAAAAATGATACCTTCTAGCAGACAGTTAAGCCCTGCACCGCCCTTTTTAATCAGCATTAACAGGTTTCTGCTGTGAAAAAGGTCTCTGCCAGTTTTTTTTTTTTTCATTTAAATACATCGATGTCTTTAGGTTAAGAAGTTGCTAAAAACTCTTTTTTTTTTTTTTAAAGTGCCAGTTGAGTGAATTAAGTCTGAGAGGTGGGTGAAAACTAAACACTTGGATTGTTTGTCATTTTATCTGAAGGCTGTCAGTTGCTGTCGATGACGTGTTGAGTTTAATGTCTTTTTTTAATTTTTGGTCTTCGTCTTTCATTTGGTATCATTTTTTTATTTATTGACGTGGAAAAAGGATTTCCCTGAAACCGTTCTCTTCATCGCTTTGTCAAATTCTCCCCAAGCCCACTCGTGAAAGAATATGATCAAAGCGATGAAATGAATTTGGGAAACCCAGCCTGCTCATGATGTAAAGATGTACAGCGAGGGTTGGGAAGTTTGCCCCCACCCAAGGATGTAAACCTCATAACTGTCATATTTTAAATACACCTAAAACAAGACTGCAGAAATGTCATCTTGAATGTCTTAGTATGACTTATTTTTACTTTTGCATGTATATTTCTTTGTACAGAAGATTGTGTTTACATGTTACTATGTGTTGTAAATAACTTATTTTGTCTTCTGTTATTTTGCCATTAAACGTACAAGGCACAGCTGGTGTTACTGAAACTTTGTGCACACACACTGTACATTCATATCCACCCTCATATGAATGTGTGTTATTCATTCATGATTTCCCATAAACTTTGAGTGCTTGAAGGCGAGATAAATTGGTGTTCCCAGCATGAGTAGAAAGCAGGGGAAAACCCATCCTTCACATGGCTGGAAGCAATCATTGATTAGAATTAATAGAAACAACAGAACTAAACAACAGTCCCATAAAGCCTGGAGTTAGAGAGGATAATTGGGTGAGAAAATCAGCACAACACTTTTATGCTTTTTTTTTTTTTTTAATTTATTTTGTGCATAAATGTTGACATTTGAAAGGGCTGCGGGGGAAATGATGAAAAGCAAAGCAAGCATATTAAAAACAGGAGGAAGAGACGTGCACAGTAATAGTGAGCAAGTGCCTTTACTGCGATGAAGATCGCTTACAGAGATAACCTATAAGGAGGTATCAGGAGGGGGATGTTGGTGATCTTATCAGTCCGGTGCAGATGCTATTACTGTGCATGAATATGCGCATGCAGTGTGTGTTGCATCACAGTGTGAAGAGCACACAACTTTCCTTCCCACACAATCGGCTTCTAATGTTCGTCACTGAGGTCTGCACGAGAACAAAGCACTGAGGTTACCATCTAAGGCCTTTGTTGGCATGTGAGCGCTAGCGGCCTAGTGTGTTGAACGCTTTTTAAAATAATTTCCTTCAAATACTTGTTTTGGGTTCACCTGAGGCACTTGTGTCTCTGTGCTGAACTCTGGGGTTTCACCCGGTCCCTGAAAGGTGGCACTGTGCTTATCAGGTGTGAAATCCAGTTTGATTTACTTAGAAACAGAAGTAGCAACGATGTTTGCATGAAACCCCATAAGGTATATCGCTGCAATCTTTACAAACAATCTCGTGATCAAAATCTGACGCGAGAGCTGTGAAGTGTGAAGGTGATGCACGCCAGCAGAGTTCCTTCTTTTGTTGAACACATTTGAGTCAAACCTGTGACCAAATCCTGTGTTGTTTAATCATTTTTGGCTAATCCTTTACTTTAAGTCCACATGTTTAGCTATATATAAACATTTAATACATGTTTATAATAACACTATATGTACAGTATGCATTTCTTGACACTCTGATATTTCCGAGTTTGTACCACTTCACCCACTGCAGCTTCTGGGCATCTCACGCCCACTGAGTCCAGCATTCACTCATAGTCTTCTCTGACTGTGCTTTAAAACCACAAAGCAGCCTGAAGCACAGACATAGATATCAAATACTTAGAAAGTCTACGCTGATGAAGAGAATAATGACATGATCGTGGCCTACACACCAACGGAACACGAGTTACAAGACTGTAAACAAGAATACTCCTGCTATCTAACCACAATCTGGAGACAGCAGACCACTAGATGGCATCGGAGATCTTAAATTGGTTTTAAGAAGTTGGTGAGGCACATGTGCTGTGGGAAAAAAAAAAAATAAAAAACCCTGCAGAGCAACAAATTACAGTTCTTGCTAAAGTAGCACCAGTGAATTTGATTGGTCAAGCTAGAAAGACAACAACAACAAAACCGCCTGTTTTTAAAAGGTTTGGAGTTCACAGAACTGACATGCACACCCTTCAAATCCATTCCAGTAAGTACAATATTTGGAGTGGGCTGTTTGGTTTAAAGGTTGAATATACCATATACTGTTGAAATACTCTTTTTAACCTACAGAGGGTAAAGTCCCTCCACTTCTTTCACAGAGGTGGTTCCCACTTAGTAAGAAACGAGCTGTTGAGTCACAGCCCCCAAATGCAGGCCAAGCAAGCCAAGTCACATGAAACTGTGTTTCCACATTTAAAGTGGGGAGGGGGAAAAAAAGTCTGTGTGAAAGGTTGTTTTATTTCACATGTTATGCATTTGACATTGTGTGGCAATAAGAAGCCTCATTGCAGTGTTAACTCTCACACATCTGTTTGCCATCTTTCTCGTACAACTTTCTTCTGTTTTTTTGTCTTTTTTTTCCCCCTCATGTATCTGTTTCTGTGAACAAAAAACTATTCTGATTTCCTGATATGACAAATACATGACAAATTAAAAAGGCCGTGGGACAAATTACAGCCTGCCTAATTTCACTGTTGTCCTTCATTGTGAGCTCATCTACAAACATAAAATTGTGACTGCATCTTTTTTCATGGCTGTGACGCTTCAACGCTGATAAAACCAGCCAGCAAACAAGATCTGCACACCTACCAAAGAACCTTTGACACTAGATGTCTCCAAAACTGTATTTTGGTTTGATCACACACACGCGCGCCCTTAGAGAGAGAGGGAGGGTGGTCAAAACTGGAAATCACCCAATCAGGTTTAAGAAACAAAACATGCGCTCACCTCCAAAAAATGTGGGAAATGTGAAGCCAGTCCCTTTCTTTTTGCTTTCGCCTGAAAACATTCACGTTTGACATCAAAGGATGAATATGAGACAAGAGATTGTCATCTCAGCTTTTATTTCCAAGTATCTGGATCTGACACTCAGTTTAGAAGGTAGCACCTTTTGTGTGAAGCCACCCATTTTTCTTGTGAGCAAAAGTACTAGAATGATGATGTCATCACGCATGATGGCAGCGGTACGATGAACTCAGAAGTCTACAGAGATGTTTTGTCTGTCAGTTTAAAGAAACCCAAACTGATTGGTTGGTGATTATCTTGCTTCATCATACAGCAAGATAATGATCCAAAACCCACAAAGGAGTGGAAGGTTTTAGGCTGGCCGAGTCAATCTCCAGACAGAGGATGCATTTTACTGCTAAAGAGGAGACTGAATGCAATAGCAAACAAAAACCCTTTCAGGTCTCAGGTCATGAACACCAAGTCGAAGTAAAACTGAGTAATTTATCAGTTTGAGACCCCAGATTTGAGTCTGAAGTCTGGCTTGAGTCAATTCACGTGATTCCAGTCAGGTGTTTGCGTTTTACAGTGAAAAGAAAAGCTCACTTTCAATCATTTCAAAATTTCAGGGAAAGCATTCTCTGAGTAGTTGTACAAAACTTTCCCTCATATCAGAGCTGCTGCTTTGTCACCTGCACTCTGGGTATTTTTCATACCACCAGAGGCAGTTCAGCTGATGATATTTTCTCACAAGAGTGCATTAAAGATGTGTTTACAGTCCTCTGATGTACTAATCTGGGTTCATTCAGGGAGGTGATGAACTTTTGTCAATCAGTCATTTTCTCAGGCTCATTAGTGCGCAGTGGGAATCATTGTTCAATGTGTGTGTTTTTTACATTGTTGATTTTCAAACTGTTTACTCGCAGTGTGTTTTCAGTTCCTCAAATCAACAGCCTTTTCTGGTAAGATGCTTCTGCACTGCTTCAGCAATTCTTTGGCCACAGAAACCAAATGTTTGTACCAACCTTTGGTGCTGCTAGAACTGCATAGAGGCATTCTGCACCTTCAGATCACACTTTAGAGCCCTCAGGATTCTTTACAAAGGTCTAATTTCCATGTCACTCCTTGCTGTTTTAGATCATAGTAGTTAGTTTTGTTCCACAGTGGCTCTTCTACATGTCAGATATACCTAAAAGTGTCTAAAGGTCTTCAAGATCAGAGCAAAACGCCCTGATTTGTACCAATATGTTCACTGGCAAAAAGCAATTTTGCTTTAATGTTCTTTTTGGACAGCAAGTGCTTCTTTCAGGGATGCTTCCCATTCAGACCAGATGTGTGGTCTCTGAAAGTAGGCACATTCACTTTGACACCAACAGCTCATGCTGTTGCCTCAGATGTTCTCTTCCTGAGCAGAATTTATTGTTGTTTGTTTTCCTTACGGTAAATTCAAAGGTATTTTTTAAATCCCTTGCTAGCCTTTTAGGGATCTACAGTTGATTTGATCTAAAGAACTCTTTTGACTTGGGATACTGACACTAAACACCAGGCCCTAAATGTCAGTGGTCTAACTAAGGAAGGTTTCACCTAACACTTCCTGAGGAAGCAGAAATTATCCATTTACATCTATAGACAGCTCATGCAGCTCACCCTGCCCCTCATTTTAGCTTAGGACTTCCACTTCCTCAGTGAATGCTGTTCTCTGTAGTTGAAGAACCCACTGTGACACGGGCGTCACAGTTTCACATGTTCTAGAAAATTTCTTGAATATGTTTTTAATTAAAAGTCTGAATAAATTTTCCTACAAGGGGAAGTGGGTGTGGGTTCTTATGGGTTAAAATAAATCAGAAGCAGAATGCATTACTCATGGCTGCATTCTGTCTCTTTATTGTTTGTAGTCATAATACGACGTGGCAGTCCAGAAGAACCCAAAGGAATGGGTGTCCCGAAAACAGAATCAGTGCTTCTTTCTCACTTTTTGTCACGCTAATAGAACAAAACAGTTTTAGCTGACAGCTCACCACAGAAATAAAAAAATATATATATATATATATACACAAGATTTTATTTTTAAAAAAAGGTATAGACAGAAACATGCATTTCTTCAAAACACAGTAAAATAAAACATATAATAAAGATAATAATGATACTGGGAAATTACAAGAAGGTTCAATTCCACCACTATTAACCAGTGCAGATGCTCCTTATTCTGTGGAAGTAGTTGTGACAAAAAGTAAAAGTAGCACAGAGAGGAAGGTTGTGGTTAGATCACACCTTTTCACCAGGCACACTCCCTCAATGATACAGTGACGCCACATTTGTAAAAGAAATGTGAGACCTTCCTTTTGATCTGGGTTCATGATGAATCCATTATTTTAAATAGACATAAGCATCAAATATCTAGAAACAAAACATCTGGACCATTCTTTAACTATTTCCTACATTATGAAAATCAAATATTTAACTTTCCCAAAAATTATTTCATAATCCCTGTGCCTCCACCAGCTGCATCGATTTGACAGAAATCCGGCAGAAATCCCATGTGTCTGAAAGCATGTCACAAAAACTATCAGAAAAACTGAAACTGTACCAGAAACTGAAGCAAAGAAAAGAAAAAACAAAAAACATAATACAGGTGAGTACTGTAACTAATTAAAGTACGACCCAACATAAAGTTGCTTAGAAAGGTGCTGGGACACCTCTGGGATTGATTCTCCCAGTCTCTGGAAGTCTGCTGGAGTGTGGAACAACATTTTCATGATGGTGGTGGAGAGCGCTGCGTAACACATTGGCCCAAATGTTACACATGGGATGCAAATGTGCAGCAGAATCAAATCCTACCCTTCTCTAAGAGGCCTTGTGGATCCAAACAATGTCAGTAAAATGCATCCTGCAATTATAGTCTTTGCATTGAAGTTAAAGGAACAAATTCTGGTGCCTGAGCAGGAAGAAGTGTCTGAATGCCCACTGAGTTTCCAGCACTGATAAACTTCTGTAAATGACCCCTGTAAACTGGCAGGATAAGTTGTCCATCTGCAGCTCTTCAACAAACTTGAGTGATTTATATGTGACTTATGTGCTCCTTTAAAACTTAAAAAGGTTTTTTTTATTTATTATTATTATTTTTTTATCTTTTTTTTTGTTTTGTTTTTTTAAATGACTTCTTTCTTGTAAGGCTGACTAATATCATTTGAAAAACTGACAGAACTATGAAGTCACTCGGCAACAAATGTGCACAAAGACTGCAAAGGTTAAACAGCTTGGTTACATACTTCCTCCTTCAGGTTGTGGTTTTCATGTTGGGTAAAGTGCAAATCTTCTGCTAATGATGCTAAGCATCCTGCACTGCTGAATCTGCAAGTTGCACCAAACACAATTTCCTGTGCACAGTCTGATGCAGCGGGTGCAGCTTTGAGGGGGGGGGGTCATCATGTTTGAATAAAAATGTAGGCTACTATGGCGTAAAATTTTTCATAATGGTGTGTTCCCCCTTTCAACTGAATGACGTTACTGACACTGCTGGCAGATGTTGTAGTTGACACAGTTTCGTGCTAACCTTCGGCATGTGATTAAAAAGATCGTAAATGACAACAATCTCTGACTCATCGTCACAGGTCAAAATACAAACAATCTCCTTCTTGACAGAGCAAAATATTCAAAATCATATTTACCGTGTTGTTTTGTATGTTTTACAACTTATAAAAGTGCAAAGACATTAATTAAAAAAAAAATTTATCTGTGGTTAAAAAATAAAGAAGATACATTGTATATAATACACACCTGCGTGCATTCATAAGTGCTAAACATTTTAGAAATGAGCAATGGGCCACAACACTCTATTTTTACTGGGCATGTCCTCATTTTGGAGCTGACCACAAGCACATACATGTAATGGTTAAAAAAAAAAAAAGCACATCCGCCAAATGTCCTAGTTTACACCGCAGTGTTCCTCTCATCCACGCTGGTAGTTTGTGAGTAGACTGATGCAGAGATTCTGTCCTGTGGTATGAAGACTTTGATCATCTGGCACAGTCTGCAGGGAGTTCTGTTTATCATCCGCACCAGGTGCCTCCTGAACTTCTCCCCGACAAACACATACAGGATGGGATTAAGGCAGCTGTGAGAGTAAGCAATGGCCTCTGTGATTTGCAAAGCCAGTCTGATGGTTTGGCTGCTTTCACATGTTGTATAATTTTGTCTGAGCTCCAGTGCTTTGAAAAATGATGTAACGTTGTAGGGGATCCAGCACCAGAAGAAAGCAGCTACCACTATGAGAACAAGGCGGATGGCTTGTTTCTTGGATGACTGGCTGTTCAGCAACCTCCAGATGATCTGTGAGTAGCAGAAACCCAGGATGCCCATCGGTACAAGTAGACCCACAACGTTCATTTTAAAGAGGCTGAAGATCTCCCAGTAGTGGAGATTGTTAGGATCCTGTTTTGGTTGGGGAAACCCAGGAGAGCAAACTTTTTCCCCTGAAGCAACGACTTGCTCTTTGAGGAAGATCAGTTCAGGAAAAGAAGCCAGAAATCCCGCCAGCCACGTAACAGCAGCTGCAATCATTCCAAAGGAGCGTGTACGTGCTTTCAAAGCATAAACAGCATGCACTATAGCCAGGTACCGATCAATGCTCATTAGACTGATAAAAAAGATCCCACAGTAAAAGACAATATGATAAATGCCCAAGACCACTTTGCACATAATATCCCCAAACACCCATTGGTTCCAGGCTTGGTGGGCTAGGAAGGGCAGGGAACACACCAAAAGGAGGTCAGCGATGGCCAAGTTTAATAAGCACACATCAGTCATGCTGCGGAGTCGCACCCCACAACTAATGACCCAGAAGACCAGAGAGTTACCCAGAACGCCCAGCAGGAAGAAAATGGTGTAGATGGTAGGAAGAAAAGTGGCACCATGTCGCTTATATTGACATGGAGCATATAAGTCTATGATATCGTAGTCGATAGAAGAGTACTCATAAGAGTAGTCATATACAGGACTGCTAGTAGGTCCTATAGTGGAGCTGGTGAGAAACAGAGGGAAAAAAAAAAACAAAGGTTTAGATGATATGACATTTATTTTCAATGATCTTTCTTATCACAGATTGAAATATGCATCTACATAAAACATCACTTAAAAATCTTTTTAACTTAATGACAATCTACAGGCTCCAAAATGTGCTGCAGCTTGATGTAACCAAAGCTGTTAAAAATGTCAGAAGTCTAAATAGAAACTCTTTATAAAGCAGCTTACTGTTCAAAGTACTGTGGATCAGCTGTACAAGCAGCAGGGCACAAAGATTGGTGGTGGCTGTTCAGCTGTTTTCAACATTGAAATAGAAGCTGATTAACAGGAGCTCTGAGGCCTAAGGTCAAAGATGTCCTCACCAGGAGGCGTTTTTCTCTTTAAACGCATCAGCGCATTGTATACCTTTATTACCATGACAGGCCTGAAGTCTCTCAGAAGTGTATCAGGTGAAAACTAGGAACCAGTAACCCAGTTGTGACACTATGCAACATACGGAACACAATAATTAATGTAACCCCTATAAATAAATAAGAGTATAGCACAAATGCAACATATCACATGATAAAACTGAAATTATATATGTTCATTTTAAATTTCATGTCAGCCAGAGGTGGAGGCGATTCTTTCAACCCAGGAAAAGTCCTTCTAGATAAAAGCCGCCCTCACCGAGTCTCAGCCATCTTGAAATACCTCTTATAAGGGCAGCGTTCTCAGTGTTCCCATCTGTAAGCACCAATAACTTTTTTTTAATTTTGATTAATTTTATTTATTTAATAGACATATTTTCTCTCTTGTAAGTTTGAAGAATATTCACAACATTTTGTGCATTTTCTTCAGTTTGTCAAGTCACAGCCGAACAGGAAGTCAAACTATTATCGTGCAGTGCTGCGTCGGTAATTCAAATAAGCGGTTGGTCAAGCGGCACGTCTGTTTTTCATGAAGATAAGAACTGTAGCAAAGTTAAGAGAAGCCCTGCAGTTTCTTACACTTCAGCGGGGTGAGGCTTAGCAGTTTTTTTTTTTTTTTGTGTGTGTGTGTGTGTGTGTGTAGAAAAACCGCCTGAAATTCCTGTAAAAATGTTGGAAGGAGAGGGGCAGGCGGCTAACAGCTGCGGTGAAACAGCTGGCGTTTGTATATATATAAATATTTGGCGTCAAGTAGTCCGTGAAGGGCAGGGCTCACCCACAGTTCAGGAGACCGTGGCACCAAACTGTGGCAAAACGTAGGCCTGCACCGAGACATGAACTTAAAATTCCCCGACTTAGGGAAATATGAGGAAGCACTCGAAAAGACTCGAAAAGACGAAGGGGAAAAAATACATTAAGGACCTTAAACATTACAAGCCTAAAAACTGCGTGATGACGAAGAGGAAAGGAAGAAAATTTGGATATTTGTTAAGGCTAATCTTACCCTTGGAAGACTGAAGATTCAGTAAGATTCAGACTGAGAGTAATGTCAGTGTCAGTGATCGCTTCCATGATCAGCTGCTTTAAAAAAAACAACAAAAAAAACCAAAGACGTCGTACTTTCTAAGAGGGAAGGGGGGGAACATGAACTGTACTCTACAGGGGTGAAACAACAATTTAGTATTCACTCTTTAGTAAAATGATCTTTAGTAGAGATCAAAAAACACTTATCTACTTAAGTGTTATCTACTATATATATATATATATATATATATATATATATATATATATATATATATATATATATATATATATATATATATATATATATATATGCCCTGTGGGCTATTTGTCCTCCAAGCTTGGGTCCTCTGCCAGAGATCTGGGAGCTTGAGGGTCCTGCGCAGTATCTTAACTGTTCCCAGGACTGCGCTCTTATGGACAGAGATATCGGATGGCTTTCCTGGAAGCTGCTGGAGCCATTCTCCCGGTTTGGGGGTCACTGCTCCAAGTGTTCCGATTACCGCGGGGATCACTGTTTCCTTCACCTTCCACATCCTCTCTAGCTCTTCTCTGAGCCCTTGGTATTGCTCATGTTGGTGTTACTACATTTGTCATTACAGCCTTCTTCCTCTGCTTGTCCATCACTACAGCAATTCCTAAACTGAGCTTGCAGTACAGTAATTTATAGGCGATGTGGGTGTTTACGTTTTTCATTGCCAAACTATATGAATCAGTGTAACTTACAGCTGAGGTATATGAGTAGAATTCAGCTGAGGGGGCACAGGAACTTTTTTAGTGGCCGAGGCCGAGGCCCATCCTTAGCGCCTGACGCTGCATATAGATTATAATATTGGATTATATTTATTGATTCATTACTGTGTATGTCATTAAATCTACAAAATAATAAGTAATTAAAATGTTAAAATAAATTATATGAAATGGAAAATAATTTTATAGTGTAAAAATAGAAAGCAACATAGAAATATTTAGATAACATAGTTATCCAAAGTGGAGATGTTTAGTTAAAACCAAACACAGCCTATCAGCTAAAATATTGAAAACCACATACCAAGTGTCAAACACGATGGTAGAAAGGTGAGGATTTGGGTTTATTTTGCAGCCACAGGATCTGCGCACTTTGCAGTCATTGAGTCGACCATGAACTCCTCTGTGCAGCAAAGTGTTCAAATGTGTCCTCCAGCCATGTAATAACCCCCCTCAACCCCAGGGGTGTCACCCACTTTTGATGGTAACATGGCTTGTGGTGACAGATGTCATTTGTATGCTGTTTTAGTTAAAGTGTGCTTTGGTATATTACATGTCTCACAGGTACATTAGACTCATGTTCTTGTGCTGCAAGAATCAGTTTGTGGTCGACTTCCCCTGATGTGGTTTTGTTATCTCTTCCCGCTACCTTTCCTCTTTTCATTCAAATTTTGATTAATGATGAATGATCTAATGAATTAGCTGCAGCAGTGATATCCCTATAACACAAGTTCAGCAGCCACATGCAAAAAAAAAAAAAAAAAAATATGAAAAGGATTGTGAACAGAGAATATCTCATTAAAGTTGATTATGTCATGACATTTCTATCAGAACATGAGTTGGCAAAATATCTGTAGGCATATTACATCATTTCTTTTGCCAGCGACCAGTACTGGCAGCTTGTTTACAAACTACAATAATAATAATACAATAATAATAATAATAATAATAAAAACTTTGATTTATATAGCATCTTTCAAGGAACCCAAGGTCAATTTACACACAAAAAAGTAGTAAAAAAAAAAGTCTATAATGGGACTAATGGTGTTTTTTATTAGTATAGCGGGGCACATTTTGCTTTTTGACTACAGAATAAGAACCCCGCATGCTGGCCACATCAGAAGTCTGCCGAAATCTGCACTGTAGGCGGTTTCCAGAATTAAGACTCTCTTAAATTGTGAGAACTTCTCAGTTGTTGCACTTAGCTGTATAAAACATGCTTTCTGATTAACTTCAGTCTAGAACTTTGTGACAGCTGCTACTGTTTTTCAATGAATACGAACAGGGCAGTTTGGGTTTGTGAAAAGAAAAGAAGAAGAGTCAATTGTAGAAAAGCAAAGCATATGTAATTTCCTCTCCCACTGACCCAAATTAACAGAAGCCAAAGAGAAAATGCCCTGATACTATCAGCATCAGGTACAGAGAACAGATATAGAAGATGCACATTATGTTTTCTCCCACTCTCTTATTAGTAAAATGAAAAAAAAAAACAACAAAAAAAGAGGCATAGTGTTACGGTAACAGTGTTATTAATGAGATAAAACACAGAGTCTCTCCCAGTCCACTAACTTCTTAACTTATATTGCACTGTGCCACAACTGGTGCTTTGTAAACGCTGAACTAATAATGATCTTATTTCTAATATAATTAGGGGAAGAGTTAAATCCAAATCTGTTTGATCCAAATCAAAATTGAACATATAATGAGAAATTACAGTTATCAGACTGCCCTTCCTCTTTTTGCTTCATGTGTTTGTCCATTTAAATTCTAATAAAGATGCACTGTTCATTTAAAAAAAAAAGAAAAAAAGTTAGTTTCTGTTATTACAGGCTGCGGATATGTAGGTGTGTGTCATTCTTTTCATACATCCTACAGAACTGGACATGCGTGCTAAAAAAATACTGATGACATGTCAGACAGTCTATGTCATGTAAAAAAAAAAAAAAAAATCTGCATGTAAAATAGAAGAAAAAAAAATTACCTTTCATTGTCAGTGTCCGTGGAATTCATTCTGGCTCACAGGATATTGTAGTGGGCTGCCAATCAAAGATGTTATCAGCTTTGTATCAAATTTGTGAAGTGAGACATGGTTTGCCCAACACACATTAAGTGAGAAATAGTTTGAAAAAAAATTGAAGGTGTTGCTTTTTTTTTTTTTTTTTAAGTACACCCTTCCTCAAAACAAAGGTAACTGAGTGGGCTTGTGGGTTTGGATATGAGATGCATGGTTAATTGCTTCCTGAGACTGTTTTCGAAACGCAGTGCAAAAGCCCACAGTGTCTGCAGCTACAGAACCACAGGTCCATAAATGTAGAATTTAAAATACGCAAGGTGACTCTGACCAGACCTGCAGGCGCACACAGCTGAAGGCTTGCATGTGGCTTTTTTTTTTTGCATGACAGAAGTGATACTACTGGCAGCCACCAGTGCACTCTATACAGACAGTTGTTTCAGAATAGCACAGTGTATAGGAAATGTATTACTTTCTTCGAGTTGAGGGTAGACTTCTGACTAAAATCTAAAGTGGAAACTTAGATGCGACTTGTGTATTTACCAGATCTTAATATTGTTATGAAACATGAGGCCTAACACTGCCTTATTACTCAGGTGTGTTGCTGTTGACAAAGAACTCCAATCTGTACACTTCTTATTATAAATAATACCCTGATAGGAATGACAGCAGTGCAAGTGGTTTTGCCATGTCAAGCATGAAAGGCTGCTATGTGCATATGTTACCTTGCAAACACATTACAGGCAACACCCTTAAACACACATCAGAGCAGTTTTTCTCTGGCTATAAAAAGAAGAACAAGGTTGTTTTTTTTTTCATTTATTTTATTTTTCAAAAATAATGTTTTACAAGTTGAAAAAAAAACATGACTATATTTGTCATACATGTGTTTTGTTTTAAGCACTTTCAGAAATGAATGCTTGTTACTCCAGCGTTGTTGCGAGTACCTTTTTTACACCACTCAGAAGTGCAAACCACACACGCACACACACAAGCACACGCACACACGCACAATTTGTGATGTTTGTAGTCTCTCGGTTTCAAGAAAAAAAAAAAAATGCAGTGCTGCAGAAACAGTTGCACCCATCAGCGCAACACATGACCCATTTTTAATACTCTGATCTTACAGGTGTGTTGGAGGTTTCTTTGTCTGTGGTATCCCTGTGGCTGGAAGGACCACTGCTCCAACCAAAGTATTTACCCATCACTTTTTGCAGTGACTTCCTAAACTTCTCTCCTACAAATGCATAGATCACTGGATTTACACAGCAGTGGGACAGCGCAATAAACTCAGCTAAGTTCATGGCATACATAATGGTTTTTGAAGCCTTACACAGGTCAGGTGCCAGGGGGATTTTGAGCAGCTCCAGTGTATTGAGGAAAATTGTAACATTATAGGGGACCCAACACACAACAAACACACACACTATGATGAAAATCAGCTTTACAGCCTTGTTCTTTTTGGAGTTCCTGGATTTTGACAGTACAATAAGGATTTTCACATAGCAGAAAATCATGACGGGGAGGCACAGAAAAAGGCCCACTGTGTTCTCGCTGAAGTTGCGCTGCAGCTTCCAGAAATGCACCGTGTCGTCTGGGTAGATGGGATGGCACTGGGAGCTGTTGCCATCTTCCTCCAAGGAGGCAAATACCACTTGAGGGGTTGCCATGGTGACAGATATAGCCCAAATAATGATGCTGGCTGTGATGCCATAGCGAAGTGTTCTTGCTCGAATGGCTGCCACGGCATGGACGATGGCCAGATAGCGGTCCACGCTCATGAAGGTCACGAACAAGGTGCCACTGTAGAAACCCAACTGTTGAGTGTAACAGGAGAGGAAGCAAAATTAGAACAGGATGTGACATGGGGTGAAAAACCATTTGATGAGGCTTTAAATGCGTCAGTGAGGTTCTTCACATAGCCAACATTACACAGCAGCTGTTTCCTGCATCACCTGGGCATTAGAACAACTGCTATATAAAATTTCTTTGTGAATTCTGCATTCAGAAAATATTTTTTAAAATTCTTCAAAGTTCCATTAGAAGCTATATGAAAAAGCATTAAGTAATTAATGTGCGTAAAAACCTCTTGAACTATCAATAATTCACATAAAAAATACATTGATTATTTTCAACAACTAAGGTATTATCATCGTGATTCATGAGTTATTTATCATGCTTCGTGTTTCGTGCTGCACATTGAAAAACCCTGAGCAGTAACCACAGTGACTGTGTATTCTGCTGAATCCCAAATGTTGTAATAGTGACTAAACACAATCTCCTTCATGTTGGTCTGATATAAATAACAACAATGGGAATAAAAATAACAAATAATAAATAATAATGACTGGTAGCAGGGAGCAGATACCTGCTCTACTATCTGTTTATACCCCACTCTGCATGTAATCATTACTTATTATTAATCTCTGGCTCTCTTGTCCTGTCTCCCTCCCTTCACCCCCAGCCGGTCACGGCAGATGACTGCCCCTCCCTGAGCCAAGTGCTGCTCATAGAGGGTCATTAGATTGTTGGGATTTTTTCTGTTTTTGCCTTACAATATAAAGTGACTTAAGGTGACTGTTGTTGTGATTTGGTGCTGTATATATGAAACTCAACTGAATTGAATTGAACTGAACTGAATTCAGTGTTAACAGGATGGTTTGGTAGCAGAATCTATATAACACATCATATGTCATGTTCTGTCTTGACAAAAGAGCCCAGAGAAACGCCTCTGAAGACAGTCAAACCCAATTAGATTATTTAGCTTGCATATGACCTTTACATTTTGGAAATACACAACTGAGACTATCACTAATGGTGATATGAATAATAAAATATTGCCAGTTTATCTGAAGAGCAAGCAACATGATGAAGTCACGAGGAAGTGACAATAATCAGTCAGCGTTACAACATTTCAAATTCAACAGAATCCAGATTATCTGTTTTTTAAATCTCATGAACTGCAGGCCTGATAATGAAGAAGGTACGATATTGACGTGTTTACCATGATGGCTGAAATACTTGGTTTTCCAGTAATCACTATGATGCGCATGTATTATGGAACACATGAGGTTTTACATTGAAAGAAAGAAAGAAAGAAATAACTACCTGATAAACTCCTGTTATTAGTTTGCATGATTCAAAGTTCTGGGAACTGTAGGCCCAGAGGGGCAGTGACACAGCCAATAAGAGGTCAGACAGCGTCAGGTTGAGGAGACACACATCAGTCATAGTTCGAAGCTTCACATGCCGGAGAAGGACCCATAGAACTGTGCTGTTGCCTGTGAAATAAATTCAGATATTCATTTTGAGTTTCTAGCTGATAAACTAAATAAATTAATCTCAAATTCACTGACGAGTTGTGTTTTTTGCTTCAGTATGTGTTGGGCAAACTATGTAAAAGCTATGTCTATGTATTTAAAAGCCTTATGAAAGGGTGGTCTATAAATACTGGGGTATGCAGAAAAAATAACAACATACCTAGCAGGCCAAGACAAAACAGCACATAGTAAAGCACAGACAAGACCATGGATCCAGTGGGGAACTCCAAATTGGGGTCTTGATCACAGGTGGAGTTGTAATCATAGTCATACATGTCTGAATACACCACTGAGTCATTATCTGACATGTTCATAGAGCTGTGTGAGACAGAAATGGACATTTGGTCAGTACACAAACAAGTTATAGCACAGTTCCTAGTACCACATAAACCAGCCTGTTGGCCTTGGTTCAACATTTTAAACTCAGTTCTGGGTATAAATATATATCTATATATATCTATATCTATCTATCTATCTATCTATCTATCTATCTATCTATCTATCTATCTATCTATCTATCTATCTATCTATATATATATATATATATATATATATATATATATATATATATATATATATATATATATATATATGGAGAGAGTTCCAGTGTTCTTCTCCTTTACTTTCAGTCCATCAGCAGATTAAAAACTAACACAGATGGAGAGAATTGCCCAACAGACAGTAAACTTCCGTTATTCAGCTTTTCTCTTCAAAAACCTTTCCTTAGTGCCACACACTCTTCAGTTACACCACTGTCTAACAGATATCATAGATAACTAGAAGAGACTTTAGCAGAAGCACATTTACACGTAGGCTTTTTTTTTTGTTATGCTATGCAAGTTTAGGTCTTCAAGCCAGCTGTGGCTGTTACTGAATATCTTACCTAATGTTACCTTGAACCTGTTCTTATTCCATTGTAAAGTCAAAACAGCTGAATTATATATATATATATATATATATATATATATATATATATATATATATATATATATATATATATATATATATATATATGTAAAAAAATATGTCTACTTACTTTATGATGGTGTCTTTTGACTCCTGATTCAATTATTCTTATGACAATTAAAGACTACATAACAATAATTTCCTCTTGTCTTTAAAAATTACTTCTGATAACTAATCTTCAAGAAACAGAAGCAGAGTAACTTCTTTGTGTCTTCTCTTTATTAGGCACAATGTTCCACATCAGCCTGATAATTGAACAGTGTGTGCTTATGTAATAAACATTTTGAAGTGATGATAAATGCTCAAAAACGGAGAAATAACCTAAAATAGGGAATTGAGAGACTGGACTGGACTTTCCTGCCCTTTAAGTAAAGATTTTCTGATAGAATCATCATTTGGTGAGTCATGTCTGAAAGACTTCTGTGGAAAACCACCCGGACGTTTAACTACAGTTTTCAAACTTAAACAATATTTGAAAACTGAAAGAAATACTAACCTAAATACAAAGTCTAGATGTAGACTGAATGCTTATGTATCCACAAATATCTCAAACTTCCTGTCAACTCGACCATAATCAAATTCATGTGATCTATTCAAACCACATCGCAAACATTTTTTCCTTTCACTATATACAGATGCACAACCACCTGATTTGCTACCCATGCCGACCCTCACTTCCTGTGGGTGACTGTTTACGCACTCGAGAGACACACACGCGTATTCCTCAACTACACACTGGGTTTAAAGGTGTAGGAAGTGAATGAGCTGAAGTAAGCCTAGTAAATTGCAGCTAAATGTTTAGAAATAAAACATTTTAACACACTTACCACATTCTTTTCCAAAATCACTGCTGCTGAATGTGTATGTTCCTGTGCTGTGCACCAAGCTTACATGTCATCCTGTCAATATGCATTGCTCGCGCTTTGTGTCAAATCTTGCAGCGGAGCTCATTTCTGGTAACGTGAACTCTGGGTTTTGTTGTTTCCTTCGCATCGTGTTAAACCTGCGAAGAGGTGGTGTGGTTTTCTGAGAAATGTCCCTTTCTGCGTTAACACGAGGCGGGAAAAGGCAACGGGGAAACATATATTCAAATGAGGAGTTTCCTTTCCTTTCCTTCAAATATACATCTCAATAATCTGATGATCTGTCTAAAAACAGCATTCAGCTCATCAAAACAGAGATTTTTTTTTTTCACTATGTCTGTTTTGGAATTCGTCACTGTTCTCAAAATGAACAGTGTGCTTCTCTAAACTGACAGGAATTTTTAACAGCCCAATGCATGACTTTCATTTTAAGTAAATTTAAGCTGTGCCATATCATTTATTGCCTTAAGAAAACAATCATACAACATACAGGATAGGATAAGAGATGAGTGCATGATAGACTTTGGTCTCCCCATTTGCAAAGAAATTACACATACAAGAAACCATGACATGACAAAAGACACAAAGTGCATATATTTGAACATATGAAAGCAATGGGGCATCAGGTAGAAATATGTGATTAAAGTAATACAATGTACATGTTTTGTAAATAAAAATGTGAAATAAAGTTAGTGAGGCAAGAAAAACAATGTATTCAGAATGTAAAAAAGTATATACTGTATACACTGTGGAGATATACAAAAGTGACACAAAACAAAATTGGCATCACTGGAAAGTTCATTCCACATAAAAATATCAAATTCCATTATAAATGATGACGTGAAATATGGAAAATGTGCTTCTAAAACCATACTGCCATACATTTGAATGAAACACTTTTTCCACAAGCTCATTAAAAAAAGCAAACTGCTACAGGCTGTTGCAAACAACAGGTTCAGTTCAACCAGCAGCAAGTTTCACTGAGCTTGAGGTGAAGAAGGAAGGGCATTGCATAGGAAACACATCCAGATTCTGTAAAGCAGATGGCAGTGCTAACAGTTTACAATCATTTTAAAAGTAATTTACAGCCTTTACAGATGAAATCTTATAGTAAAAAAAAAAAAAAAAAAAATATTCCACTTCAAAGGGGCTTTGATGATGTAAAAAGAAGTGACCAAATGAACAAAACACATCACTGCAACATGAATAAGACAAGGTCTGCAATAATAACAGGGTGAAACATTGATGCCAAACTAATTACAACCGCCCTCCACCTTTTACATGATGAAAGTGGAGGTGACTTCAGAGGACCTGGACATGACTGTGCTTCTTCCGAATGTGCTGTCAGACAAATCTCGGCCGTAACCAGGCACCAACTTTTTCAGCAGCTGCAAGGCTCTTCTCATAAACTTCTCTCCCACAAAAGCATATATGATGGGGTTCAGGCAGCAGTGCGTGTAAGCAAAGGCCTGGGTCACTGTTACTGACATCCTTACATTTTTGTACCAGGTGTGATCGCTTGGGATTATTTTTCTTTCCTGGAGATATTTCAAGAAACGGGAAATGTTGTATGGGGCCCAGAGAAAGAAAAATACAACCACTATACAGATGATCAACTTGACTATGCGGTGCTTCTTTGTGGTCCTCATGGTCACCAGCGTGGGGATGATCCTGGAGTAGCAACCTACCATCACCAACAAGGGAATCACGAGACCCAGCACATTTATTGTGAACAGGTCATAGCGCTCCCAGACTTTGCTCTCCTGGGGATAGTCACACTCCAACCCGTGGGAATCTTCTGTTTCCTCTATGAAGATAAAATCCGGCAGAGACACAAACAAGCTCAGCATCCAAACGAGCACAGTCAGAATGATGGCTGCCCTCATCGTACGATAACGAGCAACCCTGTGAGCGTGCACGATGATCATGTAGCGGTCCAGCGTCATGGCGACCATGAAGAAGATGCTGCTGAAGAAGCCAGTCTGGTGAGAGCCGGAGATTAAACGGCACATGAAGTCTCCAAAAGTCCACTGGCCCACCCTGGCATAGTGAGAGTAGAAAGGCAGCGTGAAGACGAAGAGGAGGTCAGAGAGAGCCAGGTTGAAGAGGCAGATGTCTGTCAAGTTGCTCTGATTGCGGTGCTTCACCAGGACACACACCACTAGTGCATTACCTTTGGGAGAGAAAAAACGATAAGGGCACCTGTCACACTGTCACAGGTAGAATAACAGTGTCTGTCTCTCTCATGTCACCACTTGGCACACAACCCCCAACATAAGAGTTTTTACCCTAAATTATTTACACTCAGCAATTGGAGAAATTGTCTTCTGCCTCCAGAAATGGAGGCAGAACCCTGCAGTGTCTAAACACATTTCTATCCCCACAGATTGTATACGCACAAGAGGACACACCTACCTATGAATCCCAGGATGAAAACCAAACTGTAGAGTGTGGCCAGAAACACTTGGATGAACTTCCTTACATCACTATAGTTTTTAGGACCGTAGTCTTCGTAGTCAGTAAAGTAACTGCTGTAATCGTACATTGTGGTGTTCTCTGTGACGTTCTCTCCTACAGAGATGGAGGAAACCTTTTTTGAAATTTCAACACAGGCTAATACAAAACAGGATACATCAGGATATAGTGTCTATCTATTACAACATGAAAAATGGGCACTGTAAACACATGCTTCTGGTACAGGTGTATTGATTTTTTTTTTTTTTTGGGTACTCACAACATTAAAATGTTAAGTTACACTTAATAACACACAATTTCAACCACCTTCATTGGGACAGAAGAAGAAGAAAGTGCCAGTTCAAATAGGCTTCAAAGGGTAATGTTGCTGACGTGTTGTTCTAAGCTGGGGCAATAAAAGTTGCTATTTCATTTCATGTTATGCTATTTTCTCACACTGGCATTTTTTGGATATAATGACTTTATCTAATACGATTATGGCAATTTTCTAATAATACTGTTAAATTGCTTAGCTTGATAGATACGTGTTAGTAGATGACAAAAGGCTTAAAGATTAACTTCAATGACATTTTGGCAGTTCATTTATTTTGTAGTGTTTCACAAACAATTTTCAAAAACAAGACTAAAGATTTAAATATGAATCAAGAAGTAAGCATGACGTGATTTCAGTTAGAGCATTTGGATTTAAATGCCTACAACATTGTGTACTGCTTTAAACATTACACGTTATAATACCAATATTTTAATAACTCTGCAAAACATCACATTCCAAATATCCCAAACTATAGATTACAGTTAAAATGTATTCACCTGACATGGTGATATCTCAGTGATGGCTCTTCCAACCACGTAAACTTCAAGGCTGCTTCCCCCCCTTTTTACTGAGGTGATGTCTTCAGATGTGCAGAGATGAACTAACAGTCTTGATGTCTGCAGTCTGATAATGAGGACCACAGAAACAGAAGTGCATATGGTGCTTCCTGTATGTCCCAAGGAGAGATCTTTATCAGGAGTCTGTAGTTAAGGCTATAAGCTTGATATTGAAACAGCCACAAATAATTCAAAGAAGAACACAGCATATGTTTACACATACTCACACCTTCAGAAAATGGCTATTGGTTTTTGTATAAAGTCTCAGAGGGTTTGCTGGGATTGTTGCAAGCCAACACATCCCACTATGTACTGTCGTTGGCTAAATTCTTTGTTGTTACTTGATACCCGTATCCTCCCTGACCGTTTGTTGTAGAGACACTGATCTTGCACCAAATCAAACAGCTAAGCAGTGAGATGACCCTTTCTACTTTTTTAGTCTTTTCAAATTATTTAGGAATTTTTATTTGATTATAAGAAAAATTCCCCCCAAATGCCTTCCTGTTCAAGTGAATGAGAGGGCGAGAGTAGACTAATCAACCAGCGAAGTCGGAGAACCAGAAAAATTCCTGTGAAAAATTTATCTTCTACCTGCAGGTGAGTCCACAATTTTCACTCAACAGCCATCATTTCACCCCCAAATCACAGGAAAATGCATCTTCCTTATGAGGTCCTCCTCAATGCCAACAGATACTTTTTGATGTTGAAGCATGTGATTGCATCTTACTGCACCATATATTCTAATAAAAGCAGAAACTCTCTCTTTTATCACTCCCCTGACCATATTTTTAATACTATGAGTACACACGCACACAAAAAATAAAAAATAAAATAAGTCTGAAGAGCAACTTCTTGGAAGTCTCTCGATTTTTTAAAGCATGTGGATACAATTTACAGTTTGGAGTTTATAAGCTGCTTTGTGAGAGGTGTTGGCCACAATGGGCACACAGAATGCCATCACTGTGGCAACTTTAACTGCTGCTCTCCTGACAGGTGCAAGTATTTCCCACTTGATGAGATGATGCATTTGAATGCTGTCATCTGATTGGTTAGAATCCTCTCTCTCTCTCTCTCTGGTCTCTGTGAAAGACCACAGTTACGTCACTGCTCACCTCTCCCTGCGTCTGTGCCATTGCCATTGTCCGCATAGCAGAGCATCACAGCAAGGTGCTAACAGTATGCTAAGTGCACTGCAGTGGATGGTTAGCAGCAAAACACTTTGACAAAGAAAAAATAATTTACCATCATTTAACTGTAGGCTGTATTTTCAGGGCTTAAGCTGCTGTTGGAGAGCTCTTTGTGAAGAGGAACTGAAGTGCTCTTATGGTCAAAACCATCAGACTCTTCTGGGGAAATTTTTATTTATTTTTTTTACTTTGCAGAACACACAACCTGTTGCTGCCTCAGTAGGTTATTCTGTCTGTGTGACTGGTGTTTTAACACATTCATTTGAAAGCAGACTAATGTGTGAAACAGAGTTACACCCAGTCAATTACTTCAGATAATTACTTTAGGAACTGGACAACCTGTTAGTGTCTAGTTGGGCTAATTGTAGCTAACAAGCCTTGATCATATGTCAGAGCTCTGGGGAAAATAGACTATATTGCCAAAAGTATTCACTTTTCTGCCTTGGCATTCATATGAATTTGAATGACATTCTATTCTTATTCCATAATTCATCCCAAAAGATGTTCTGTCAGGTTGAGGTCTCTATGCAGGCTTCCACCCAAAACTCTCTCTCAGTCATGTTGGAACAGAGAGAAACCATCCCCAAACTCTTCCCACAAAGCTGGGAGCAAGAAATTGTCCAAAATGTCTTGGTGTGCTGAAGCTTTAAGAGTTCCTTTCACTGGAACTAAGGGGCCGAGCCCAACTCCTGAAAAACAACTGTAATCCCCCCCTCCACCAAACTTTACACTTGACACAATGCAGTCAGTCATGGACCGTTCTCCTGGCAGCCACCAAACCCAGACTTATCCATTGGATTGCCAAATGGAGAAGTGTGATTCATCACTACAGAGAACACATCTCCACTGCTCTAGAGTCCAGTGGTGGTGTGGTTTATACCACCGCTTTGCATTGCACTTTGTGATGTAAGGCTTGGATGCAGCTGCTCGGCCATGGAAACCCATTCCATGAAGCTCTCTATGTACTGTTCTTAAGTTAATCTGAAGCCCATGTAAAGTTTGGAGGTCTGTAGCGGTGGACACTGCAGAAAGTTGGTGACCTCTGTGCGCTCTACGCTTCAGTAACCGCTGATCCCACACAGGGACTTTTACATGGTCTACCACTTTGTGGCTGAGTTGCTGTTGTTCTCAATCACTTCTACTTTGTTATAATACAGTTGACTGTAGAATATTTAGTAGCCAAGAAATTTCATGACTAGACTTGTTGCACAGGTGCATCCTATCACGGTACCACGCTGGAATTCACTGAGCTCCTGAGAGCGACCCATTCTTTCAAAATGTTTGTAGAAGAAGTCTGCAGGCCTACGTGCTTGGTTTATACACCTGTGTCCATGGAAGTGATTGGAACACTTGAATTCAATGATTTGGATGGGTGAGCAAATACTTTTGGCAACTGAGTTTATAATGCTGAAGGATTTGCTTGTTTTTAACAATAAACTACAGATAAAACCAATATTGACAACTATGCCACTCTGCTCTGCTGAAATCAGGATTTTTGTGACTGACAAACTCATGTTGAAAACAAAAGCTGTGTTGAGAATTTGTATTTAAAATTAAAGTTCCTGCTCAGAGAGAAAGTTGGAAGCCAAGGAGTGTCTTGTTCACCTGCCATACTGTTACAGGATGAGCTGCAATGCTTCTATTGGCTGCTTCTCTGTCACTCACACATTTACTTCATGAAAGGGGCAGGTACTGATAACTACAGACACTGAAGAGAAAAATAGAGATGAACTTAACCTTACTGAAAGCTAACAATACACATTTGGTGGTTTATCTTGGATGGATGGATGGATGGATGGATGGAAGGATGGTAAGTGACAATTTGTAGAAGATGAGAAAACAGATGACTGGCCAACCTACCTGTCTGGAAAAAGCTGACATCTTAAAATTATTTTTTTGCTGTAAACTTATTTATGTTGTCTGTTTATAAAACCTGTGCTCGACAAATATGAATATTAACAATACTAAATGAAATTAAATTTTATTCATAAAGTGCCAAATCACAACAATCACATCAAGGAGTTTTAGACTGTAAGATAAAGACCCTACAATAATTACAGAGAAAACCCAACAGTCAAAATGACTCCCTATCAGCAAGCATACGGAGACAGTGGAAAAAGAAAAAAACTCCCTTTAAACAGGAAGAAACCTCCAACATAATCAGGCTCAGGGAGGGGCAGTCATCTGCTCCTTACTCCTCGGCCTCCTTTAGCAGTAACGGTACTTGTAATAAATGTAGTCTGTTTGTAGCTCTGGAGGCCAGGCTTTCTGAACTGGAGACTCGGCTCCGCACCCTGGAAAATCCTGTATCTAGCCAGGCCCCTGTAGCGGGTGCGGACCATGGTAGCTTAGCCGCCGTTAGCTCCCCCCCAGCAGATCCCGAGCAGCAGGGAAAACAGGCCAGCTGGGTGACGGTGAGGAGGAAGCGTAGTCCTAAGCAGAAGCCCCGGGTACACCACCAACCTTTTCACGTCTCTAACCGTTTTTCTCCACTCGGCGACACACCCGCCGAGGAACAAACTCTGGTTATTGGTGACTCTGTTTTGAGAAACGTGAAGCTAGAGACACCGGCGACCATAGTCAAATGTCTTCCAGGGGCCAGAGTAGGCGACATTCATGGAAATTTGAAACTGCTGGCTAAGGCTAATCGTAGATTTGGTAAGATCGTTATTCACGTCGGCAGTAATGACACCCGGTTACGCCAATCGGAGGTCACTAAAATTAATATTGACTCGGTGTGTAACTTTGCAAAAACGATGTCGGACTCTGTAGTTTTCTCTGGGCCCCTCCCCAATCAGACCAGGAGCGACATGTTTAGCCGCATGTTCTCCTTGAATCGCTGGCTGTCTGAGTGGTGTCCAGAAAACGACGTGGGCTTCATAGATAATTGGCAAAGTTTCTGGGGAAAACCTGGTCTTGTTAGGAGAGACGGCATCCATCCCACTTTGGATGGAGCAGCTCTCATTTCTAGAAATCTGGCCAAATTTATTAACCCTCCTAAAAACTGACTACCCAGGGTTGAGACCAGGAAGCAGAGTTGCAGTCTTACACGCCTCTCTGCAGCTTCTCTCCTCCTGCCATCCCCCCAAAACCCCATCCCCATAGAGTCGGTGCCTGCTCCCAGACCACCAAAAACCAAAGCTAAAATCAGCAAAAAACTCTTTAAGCATAAAAATTCAAAAACAATAAATAATACAGCTTCATCAACTGCACCAAAGAATAAAACAATTAAATGTGGATTGTTAAACATTAGGTCTCTCTCTTCCAAGTCCCTATTAGTAAATGATTTAATAATTGATCAACGTATTGATTTATTCTGCCTTACAGAAACCTGGTTACAGCAGGATGAATATGTTAGTTTAAATGAATCAACACCCCCGAGTCACAGTAACTGTCAGAATGCTCGAAGCACAGGTCGAGGAGGAGGATTAGCTGCAATCTTCAATTCCAGCTTATTAATTAATCAGAGACCCAGACAAAGTTTTCATTCTTTTGAAAGCCTGACTCTTAGTCTTGTCCATCCTAATTGGGAAAATCAAAAAGCTGTTTTATTTGTTATTATCTATCGTCCACCTGGTCCCTACTCAGAGTTTCTGTCTGATTTCTCAGACTTTTTATCTGATTTAGTGCTCAGTTCAGATAAAATAATTATAGTGGGTGATTTTAACATCCATGTAGATGCTGAGAATGACAGCCTCAACACTGCATTTAATCTATTGTTAGATTCAATTGGCTTCTCTCAAAATGTAAAGGAGCCCACCCACCACTTTAATCATACTCTGGATCTTGTCCTAACATATGGCATAGAAACTGAAGACTTAACAGTATTCCCTGAAAGCCCCCTCCTGTCCGATCATTTCTTAGTAACATTTACATTTACTTTAATGGATTACACAGCAGTGGGGAATAAGTTTAATTACAGTAGAAGTCTTTCTGAAAGTGCTGTAACTAAGTTTAAGGATCTAATTCCTTCATTGTTATGCTCTTCAGTGCCATGTGCCAACACAGTGCAGAGCAGCTACCTAAACTCTGCTCCCAGTGAGGTTGATTATCTCGTCAATAGTTTTACATCCTCACTGCGTATAACTTTGGATACTGTGGCTCCTCTGAAAAGGAAAGCTTCAAATCAGAAGTGCCTGACTCCGTGGTATAATTCACAAACTCACAGCTTAAAGCAGATAACCCGAAAGCTGGAGAGGGAATGGCGTCTCACTAAATTAGAAGATGCTCATTTAGCCTGGAAAAAGAGTTTGTTGCTCTATAAAAAAGCCCTCCGTAAAGCTAGGACATCTTACTATTCATCATTAATTGAAGAAAATAAGAACAACCCCAGGTTTCTTTTCAGCACTGTAGCCAGGCTGACAAAGAGTCAGAGCTCTGTAGAGCCAAGTATTCCTTTCACTTTAACTAGTAGTGACTTCATGGATTTCTTTACAAATAAAATTTTAGACATTCGAGAAAAAATTATTCATAACCATCTCAAAGATTATTCTTCATGTTCGGCTGTTTTCAGCACTGCTGGTATTTGTTTAGACTCTTTTGCTCCAGTTGATCTTTCAGAGTTAACTTCAATAGTTACTTCCTCCAAACCAGCAACATGTTTGTTAGATCCCATTCCTACTAGACTGTTCAAAGAAGTCTTTCCAATTATTGATGCTTCAATCTTAAAAATGATCAATCAGTCTTTATTAGTTGGCTATGTACCACAGACCTTCAAGGTGGCTGTAATTAAACCTCTGCTTAAAAAGCCATCACTTGACCCAGCTGTCTTAGCTAATTATAGGCCAATCTCCAACCTTCCTTTTCTCTCAAAGATTCTTGAAAGAGTAGTTGTAAAACAGCTAACTGATCATCTGCAGAGGAACGGTTTATTTGAAGAGTTTCAGTCAGGTTTCAGAATTCATCACAGTACAGAAACAGCATTAGTGAAGGTTACAAATGATCTTCTTAGAGCCTCTGACAGTGGACTCATCTCTGTTCTTGTCCTGTTGGACCTCAGTGCAGCTTTTGATACTGTTGACCATAACATTTTATTACAGAGATTAGAGCATACTATAGGTATTAAAGGTACTGCACTGCATTGGTTTGAATCATATTTATCTCATAGACTCCAATTTGTTCATGTAAATGGGGAGTCTTCTTCACACACTAAGGTTAATTATGGAGTTCCACAGGGTTCTGTGCTAGGACCAATTTTATTTACATTATACATGCTTCCCTTAGGCAGTATTATTAGAAAGCACTGCATCAATTTTCATTGTTATGCAGATGATACTCAGCTTTACCTATCAATGAAGCCAGATGACACACATCAATTAGTTAAACTGCAGGAATGTCTTAAAGACATTAAGGCCTGGATGACCTCTAATTTCCTGCTTCTAAATTCAGATAAAACTGAAATTCTTGTTCTCGGCCCCACAAATCTTAGAAACATGGTGTCTAACCAGATACTTACTCTGGATGGCATTACTTTGGCCTCCAGTAACACTGTGAGAAATCTTGGAGTCATTTTTGACCAGGATATGTCCTTCAATGCACATATTAAACAAATATGTAGGACCGCTTTTTTGCATTTGCGCAATATTTCTAAAATTAGAAACATCCTTTCTCAGAGTGATGCTGAAAAGCTCATTCATGCATTTATTACTTCTAGGCTGGATTATTGTAATTCATTATTATCAGGCTGTCCTAAAAGCTTTCTGAAAAGCCTTCAGCTGATCCAAAATGCTGCAGCTAGAGTACTGACAGGGACTAGAAAGAGAGAGCATATTTCTCCCATATTGGCTTCTCTTCATTGGCTCCCTGTTAAATCTAGAATAGAATTTAAAATTCTTCTCCTCACATACAAGGTCTTGAATAATCAGGCACCATCTTATCTCAAAGACCTCATAGTACCATATCACCCCAACAGAGCACTTCGCTCTCAGACTGCTGGCTTACTTGTGGTTCCTAGGATACTTAAGAGTAGAATGGGAGGCAGAGCCTTCAGCTTTCAGGCGCCTCTTCTGTGGAACCAGCTTCCAGCTTGGATTCGGGAGACAGACACCCTCTCTATTTTTAAGATTAGGCTTAAAACTTTCCTTTATGATAAAGCTTATAGTTAGGGCTGGATCAGGTGACCCTGAACCATCCCTTAGTTATGCTGCTATAGGCCTAGTCTGCTGGGGGGTTCACATAATGCACTGTTTCTCATTCACCTTATTTACTTTGTTTATACTCCACTCTGCATTTAATCATTAATTGATATTAATCTCTGGCTCTCTTCCACAGCATGTCTTTCTCTCCCCTCAGCCCAACCGGTCGCAGGCTCAGGGAGGGGCAGATGACTGCCCCTCCCTGAGCCTGGTTCTGCTGGAGGTTTCTTCCTGTTAAAAGGGAGTTTTTCCTTTCCACTGTCGCCAAGTGCTTGCTCATAGGGGGTCGTTTTGACGGTTGGGGTTTTTCTGTATTATTGTAGGGTCTTTACCCACACTACAAAGCGCCTTGAGGTGACAGTTTGTTGTGATTTGGCGCTATATAAATAAAATTGAATTGAATTGAATTGAATTGAATCTGCCACGACTGGTTGGAGCTGAGGGGAGAGAGACAGGACAAAAGACATGCTGTGGAAGAGAGACAGAGATTAATAATAACTAATGATTAAATACAGAGTGGGGTATAAACAGAGTAAAAAGTGGTGAATGAAAAGAAATACTCAGTGTGTTGGTCATTTTTTAGGGATCCTCATGTTCTTTTTGGACGAAAATTTAAACCCAATTAAACCCAAAGCTTCCAGAAAATCACTGGGATAAACAGGTTCCAGTGCAGGCTGTTTATTAGACAACTTAGTTACACAAAACACAGACAAAAACCATAACACAGGCAGTAACATAGTTAAGACTGAGATACACACACAGAGACAGAGAGAAGAAGAGACAAACAAAGTGACAGAGAAAGATGCAGAACCAGGAAGAGAAGAAGAAGAAGAGGACAGGAAAGGGTTAGAGCGTGAGACAAAGAGTAGGCCAACAATTATATCTTAAAGGTGGTAACTGCCCACTTCCCTTTGACCCCTCCTAATATACAGAAAGTCTCACCCCCTTAAACTTGAACCCCAACCAATCACCTGTTGAGGCTCTGCCAACTCTTTTCCCACGTGGGTTAAAGAAACAAACGTCACCAGGGTACCTCAGTGTTTACAACAGCTCTGGCAGATGTAATAGTGAAAGCTCTTCTTTCAATTAAAACCTCTGCTATGAAAACAATCCCCACTTAGCTACAATTTATCCCCTCATTAATTCATGCTACAAAAACACAGGTGGGTCTGCAAAGCTCCACTTTTGGAGACTACCTGTTATAAGACTTCCTAAAATACATCATGAGGTTACAATGTCATGTGAAACAGAGATGTTCCTGCATCCCACCAAGACCTCAAGTTTGTATGAGTAATAATGTAGATATGACAGGCCTTACCTTTACCCCAGTAACCTTAAAGCATACAGTGTTCATTAATTCAGTGTGTGACTAATATACTTTTAATACATGATATAAAATTGTGACAGTAAATACCAATATAAAAGAATATAAAAGAATTGTTGGGAAGAAAATTCCCAACAAGTGCATCATGGGAATCCCCCCAGCAGTTCAGGGTTCAGGGTCACCTGATCCAGCCTGAACTACAAGCTTGAT
Source organism: Archocentrus centrarchus (assembly GCF_007364275.1). NCBI lineage: Eukaryota > Metazoa > Chordata > Actinopteri > Cichliformes > Cichlidae > Archocentrus > Archocentrus centrarchus. The sequence continues at coordinate 16,093,178 of NC_044361.1, read as the reverse complement.
CAAAAAGGTAAGCTTTGAGCTTAATTTTAAAAACAGAGAAGCCATCTGTCTCCCAAATCCAGATTGGGAGCTGGTTCCAGAGAAGAGGGGCCTGAAAGCTGAAGGCTCTGCCTCCTATTCTTCCCTTAAGTATCCTAGGAACCACAAGTAGGCCAGCAGTCTGAGAGCGAAGTGGTCTATTGGGTCAATATGGTTCTATGATGTCTTTAAGATAAGGAGGAGTTTAACTATTCATGTATGTGCATGTGAGAAGAAGAATTTTAAATTCCATTCTGGGAGCTGTTGAAGAGAAGCCAGTATAGGAGAAATATGCTCTTTCTTTCTATCTTCTCCATCGTCTCCAGCTTTCAGCTTATCTTCTTTAAGCTGCGTGGTTGTGAGTTATACCACGGAGTCAAGCACCTCTGATTTGAGGCTTTGTTTTTTGGAAGAGCATCAGTATCCAGAGTCATACGCAGTGAAGATGTAAATCTACTGATGAGATTATCGGCCTCTGTGGGAGTGCTCTGCACTGTGTTGGCACATGGCATTGAAGAGCATTATAATGAAGAAATCATATCCTTGAACTGAGCTTCAGCACTTTCAGAAAGACTTCTACTGTAATAAAACTTATTCTCGTTGTGACGTTGTGTCCCTGGGCAAGACACTTAACCCACATTGCCTAAGTGTATATGTGGTTGTGTGTTTGGTGGTGGTCGGAGGGGCCGTAGGCGCAAATTGGCAGCCACGCTTCTGTCAGACTGCCCCAGGACAGCTGTGGCTACATTAGTAGCTTACCACCACCATGTATGATTGAGCCTTGAGGTGTGAATGAATAGTGCATGACATTTTAATGTGTCTTTGAGTACCTTGAAAAGTGCTATATAAATGTAGTCTAATGCATTATTATTAAGAAATGATCAAACAAGAGGGGGTTTTCAGGGAATACTGTTAGGTATTCAGTTTCGATGCCATCTGTCAGAACAAGATCCAGAGTGTGATTAAAGTGGTGGGTGAGCCCATTTACATTTTGAGAGAAGCAAATTGAATCTGATAATAGTTTAAATGCAGCACTGAGGCTGTGATTTTTAGCATCTACATGGATGTTAAAATCACCCACTATAATTATTTTATTCGAACTGAGGTCTAAATACAGTCTGAGAAATCAGATGGAATACTGACTTCTTCCTGTGCTGTTACCTTAACAGGGAATTGGACAAGAAAACAAAGTTCCATCACATGCTTGAGAGTTCCTGAGACAAACCAAAGTGATGGGTTATGGAAGTTTAAACAAAATACTCTAGTACGTGCAGCTGGTCAAAGCTTATGTGTTATTGAATTATTTATAGGTAGGTGTATAAATGTAAATATTTATTTCTTGTGTTCTGTTTTGGTTCGATGCTGGTTTATGTAGAAATGTATCTTTTCATTTGGACTTGTTAAGCTGGAAGGTACAGTATAAAAAGAAGCCAGTTGCTTTCAAAGCGGTTTGGTGTGTGTGTGTCGGGGTATCTGTGAAGTTCCGATCAAACAATAAAGCAAGCTGGTGGATGAATTTTGGGATGATACCAAGAAAATATCCCCCACACCATTACACCACCACCAGCAGCAGCTTGAACTATCAATACAAAGTAGGATGGATCCATGCTTTCATGTTGTTTATGCCACATTCTGACTGTACCATCCAAATGTCACAACAGAAATTGAGACACATCAGACCAACCAACATTTTTTCATTTCTTACACTGTCCAGTTTTGGTGAGTGAATTGTAGCGTCAGTTGTTTTTAGCTGACTGGTGTGGTCTTCTGCTGATGTAGGCTATCTTCATGAAGGTTCAATTGCTTCAGGATTCAGATATGCTTTTTTCTATACCCTGATTGTAATAAGTGATTATTTGACTGTTGCTGGCCTATCAATTCAAACATCAGCATGGCATATTCATGCCGAGAACTGCCACTCACTGGGTATTTTTTTTTTCCTTTTTCAGACCATTCTCTGTAAACTCTAAAGATTGTTATGTAGATAGATCAGCAGTTTCTGAAACACTCGGTCCAATCCATCCACCATCAATAACCATTCAAAGTCACTAAAATCAACTTTCTTCCCCATTCTGATGCTCTTTTTGTACAAAAGCTTTATTTTTTAGTTGTTAACTATTTACCCCAAAATAAATTTTTTTGCATACTTTTCTAACAAATGTGCCTCTATGTGTTAATGTGAGGTGGGAAAATAGAAAGGGCAAAATGTATTCAAATGAAGAGTTTATTTTTTTGTTCTTTTCAGAATAATCAGATTGTTAACAGCAGCTTATCAGAAATTACAGAGCTTAACTTGCTAAACTTTACTTCAGAATACTCATATCTGATGAAATCTTTATTGTTGTTCATCCTTCACTAATGGCCCCCTATAGCAGATCATACTCCTGTTTTATAGTGGTAAACAGTTTCTACTTAATAAGTAAATTTGAGGCTATCTCACATCATATCTTGTGTTTTTGATCATCTCACTTTTCATGATTGTATACAGAATTTTGTCACTTAAATGTCGGAGGAACTATAATTTGAGAAAGAATCAAACTTGTGATTTTAGTGACAAAGACCACTTCAAGCTACTTCACTAAAAATGAGCAATGTAGTTGTCCATTCTGAAAAATTAAAGACCAAATTTGACTTTCATTTGAAGTAATTTCAAGATATGAAGTATCAGTTTTGTCTTAAAAAAGCTACCATACAAATCAGGACAAGAGAAGAGAGCGTGTCAGACTCATCTACATTGCCAAGATAACTAAAAAGAAGATCTGAAATAGCAAAAGTTACTGAAGCAAAAGAAAATAATTATTCATGATGTAAATGTAGGCATAGACACATTTGTACTGTTCATATATACAAAAGAGAGTCAAATTGCAATTCCATATCAAATTCCATTATAGATGTGCTTCTAAAACCAAGCTCCTTATTGCCATACATTTGAATGTAATACTTGTTCCACAGGCTCATTAGGAATATCTGAAGAAGAAATTAAACTTTTGCAGGCTAAGATAAGGTCTGCAGTAATAAGAGGGTGAAGCATTCATGCCAAATTAATTATAGCTGCCCCCAGCTTCTACATCACATTAGTGGAGGTGACTTCAGAGGACCTGGACATAACTGAGCTTCTCCTGAATGAGCTGTCAGACAAACCTCTGCTGTAACCAGGCACCAACTTTTTCAGCAGCTGCAAGGCTCTTCTCATAAACTTCTGTCCCACAAAAGCGTATATGATGGGATTCAGGCAGCAGTGAGTATAAGCAAAAGCCTCGGTGACTGTTATTGACATCCTTACATTTTTGTACCAGGTGTGATCGCTTGGGATTATGTTTCTATCCTGGAGAAATTTCAAGAAACGGGAAATGTTGTATGGGGCCCAGAGCAAGAAAAATACAACCACTATACAGATGATCAGCTTGACTATGCGGTGCTTCTTTGTGGTCCTCATGGTCACCAGCGTGGGGATGATCCTGGAGTAGCAACCTACCATCACCAACAAGGGAATCACGAGGCCCAGCACATTTACGGTGAACAGGTCATAGCGCTCCCAGACTGTGCTATTCTGAGGATAGTCACACTCGAACCTTTGGGAGTCTGAATCATTTTTCATTGCTTCTGTGAAGATAAAATCCGGCAGAGACACAAACAAGCTCAGCATCCAAACAAACACAGTCAGAATGATGGCTGCCCTCATCGTGCGATAACGTGCAACCCTGTGAGCGTGCACGATGATCATGTAGCGGTCCAGCGTCATGACAACCATGAAGAAGATACTGCTGAAGAAGCCAGTCTGGTGAGAGCCGGAGATTAAACGGCACATGAAGTCTCCAAATATCCACCGGCTGACCCTGACGTAGTGAGAGTAGAAAGGCAGCGTGAAGATGAAGAGGAGGTCGGAGAGAGCCAGGTTGAAGAGGCAGATGTCTGTCAAGTTGCTCTGATTGCGGTGCTTCACCAGGACACACACCACTAGTGCATTACCTTTGGGAGAAAAACATTATAGAGGTACCTGTCACACTGTCATATGTAAAAAATATCCCCTCTGTCTCTTTCTCTCTCTGTGTGTCTCAGGTCGCTGTTTTGCACATAAACACACCTGCATACATCGTTTACAGTCTTGGAAGGCAGGTCCCTGCACTTTGTAAACACAATCCAATCCCCACAGGATGCACAAAAGAGGACACACCTACCTATGAAGCCCAAGATGAAAACCAAACTATAGAGAGGGGTGAGAAACACTTGCTTGAAGTCCTTTACACTGCTCAAGTCATCAGGAGGGCAGGTTTCATTATACTCATAGAAAAAGGAGTAGTCGTATTCAGTAGTCATAGATGTGTTCTCGACTGCAGAGAGAGGGATTTGAAGTTATTATTGTTGCTATTAATTTTAGCATGGGCTGTGACAATTAAGGTACAAAATGGCATATCTAATAGGCTACACAGAGACAGTTTTATTGCTGTACACTGAGGCTGGTGGAGATAAACTGGACTTATTTTTGTGTACTCATCACATTAAAATCTCAAATCTCATTGTACATTCCATATAATGACAAATAAAGGCATTCTGATCTATTCTAAAATGTTTTCATTGGGACCAAAAAAAAAGAGGTGCCAGTTGAAGCAGCTACCGGTGCTGACACTGAATTGTTGTTTTTTTTTGTTTGTTTTGTTAAAGGTGATTTTTCCTTTGCTATGAGCACCGCAAATAATTCTCCATTGATCTCTTTTGTATTGTTGTTGTGGTCCCCGGTCAGCTGACATTGGGGGTGATTTTGCCACCTGTTGGCTGTCATAGGTACTCCCGCCTTGGAAACATGATTTTCATGAAGACAAAAGATACCATTACTTGATGAAAACAGGATTGAAACCTCCTATCTATGAGTTAAATCTGCGTCACTGTTGTAACTAATTTGAAGACAGGTCATATGAGGATCAAAGTTCATTATCAAAGTTCATTAGCCCAATGTCTTTGTATACCAACACAAAACTAAGACACTATTTTTGTTTTTATTTGTTAATTTATGTTATAGATTTCCCCTTTTTTGCATGTAAAGAAAATATTTAACATTATCAATATGATTTTTTCTATCTTATTATTATAATGTCTAACTCAGGAGACACATGATTGCAAGTGTAAATGCATTATGAAAGGTCACCTTCAAGGATACTGAGGTGGTGCATGTATTTTGTATGGTTTTGGAAACAATCAAAATAACAGTGAAAAATCTCTAGCTCATGAATAGAAAGAAAAATCATGAAGTAATTGTGACCTAATTTCAGTTACATGTGGATTGAAACTGCTGCAAAAATGTGTCCAGCTTTAAATATTGTACATTATCACACATGCATATTTTCAATAACGCTGCAAAATATTGCACTTTAAATGCACTGAATTCTGGATTACTGTAAAAATGTGTTCACCTGACATGGTGATATCTCAGTGATGGCTTTTCCAACCTGGTAGAGTCAGGAATTACTCTTCAAGGTTCCTTTTCTCCCCGTCTTTCATTGACGTGATGCCTTTAGATGTGCAGAAATGAACTAACAATGTTAAAGTCTGCAGTCCGTTAATGAGGTTCACAGAAACAGAAACGCAGATTTTGTTTCCTGTACGTCCCCAATTCAGATCTTTATCTTAACATCTAGACACCAAAAAATACCTCAAAGAGCAACACAGCACATGGTGACACAGATTCAGAAAATGACTGCTGGTTTTTTATTAAAGTGTGAGAAAGTTTATTATTATTTTTGTTATTAATATTATTTGTTTCATCGTCTTCTTGGTCTCATTGTTGTACATCACTGCTGAATATCATAGACTACACTCAAAGGACACTGTAGTAGGCACACCCTGGTAGTACTGGATTGGAAACAGTTTTGCCTTCAGAATTGCCTTAATTCTATTCAATTCAGTTTTATTTATATAGCACCAAAACACAACAGTCTCCTCAAGGTGATTTACATTGTAAGATAAAGACCCCACAATAATTACAGAGAATACCCAACAGTCAAAACGACTCCCTATGAGCAAGCACTCGGTGTGAGTGGGGAGGGAAAACTCCCTTTAAACAGGAAGAAGCCTCCAGCATAATCAGGCTCAGGGAGGGGCAGTCATCTGTTGCAGCCAGTTGGGGCTGAGGGGAGAGAGACAGGACAAAAGACATGCTGTGGAAGAGAGACAGAGATTAATAATAACTAATGATTAAATACAGAGTGGGGTATAAACAGAGTAAAAAGAGGTGAATGAAAAGAAATACTCAGTGTGTTGGTCATTTTTTAGGGATCCTCATGTTCCTCTTGGACGGAAATTTAAACCCAATTAAATCCAAAGCTTCCAGAAAATCACTGGGATAAACAGGTTCCAGTGCAGGCTGTTTATTAGACAACTTAGTTACACAAAACACAGACAAAAACCAAAACACAGGCAGTAACATAGTTAAGACTGAGATACACACACAGAGACAGAGAGAAGAAGAGACAAACAAAGTGACAGAGAAAGATGCAGAAACAGGAAGAGAAGAAGAAGAAGAGGACAGGAAAGGGTTAGAGCGTGAGACAAAGAGTAGGCCAACAATTATATCTTAAAGGTGGTAACTGCCCACTTCCCTTTGACCCCTCCTAATATACAGAAAGTCTCACCCCCTTAAACTTGAACCCCAACCAATCACCTGTTGAGGCTCTGCCAACTCTTTTCCCACGTGGGTTAAAGAAACAAACGTCACCAGGGTACCTCAGTGTTTACAACAGCTCTGGCAGATGTAATAGTGAAAGCTCTTCTTTCAATTAAAACCTCTGCTATGAAAACAATCCCCACTTAGCTACAATTTATCCCCTCATTAATTCATGCTACAAAAACACAGGTGGGTCTGCAAAGCTCCACTTTTGGAGACTACCTGTTATAAGACTTCCTAAAATGCAACATGAGGTTACAATGTCATGTGAAACAGAGATGTTCCTGCATCCCACCAAGACCTCAAGCATATATGAGTAATACTGTAGATATGACAGGCCTTACCTTTACCCCAGTAACCTTAAAGCATACAGTGTTCATTAATTCAGTGTGTGACTAATATACTTTTAATACATGATATAAAATTGTGACAGTGAATACCAATATAAAAGAATATAAAAGAATTGTTGGGAAGAAAATTCCCAACAAGTGCATCATGGGAATCCCCCCAGCAGTTCAGGGTTCAGGGTCACTTGATCCAGCCTGAACTACAAGCTTGATCAAAAAGGTAAGCTTTGAGCTTAATTTTAAAAACAGAGAAGCCATCTGTCTCCCAAATCCAGATTGGGAGCTGGTTCCAGAGAAGAGGGGCCTGAAAGCTGAAGGCTCTGCCTCCTATTCTTCCCTTAAGTATCCTAGGAACCACAAGTAGGCCAGCAGTCTGAGAGCGAAGTGGTCTATTGGGTCGATATGGTTCTATGATGTCTTTAAGATAAGGAGGAGTTTAACTATTCATGTATGTGCATGTGAGAAGAAGAGCATTATAATGAAGAAATCATATCCTTGAACTGAGCTTCAGAACTTTCATAAAGACTTCTACTGTAATAAAACTTATCCAACACTGCTGTGTTATCATTTGAAGTAAATGTAAATGTTATTAAGAAATCATCAGACATGATCAGACAAAAGGGGGTTTTCAAGAAATACTGTTAGGTATTCAGTTTCGATGCCATCTGTCAGAACAAGATCCAGAGTGTGATTAAAGTGGTGGGTGTGCTCATTTACATTTTGAGAGAAACCAATTGAATCTGATAATAGTTTAAATGCAGCACTGAGGCTGTGATTTTTAGCATCTACAGGGATGTTAAAATCACCCACTACAATTATTTTATATGAACTGAAGTCTAAATTAGATAAAAAAGTCTGAGAAATCAGATGGAATACTGACTTCTTCCTGTGCTGTCATCTTAACAGGGCATTGGACAAGAAAATAAAGTTCCATCACACGCTTGAGAGTATCCCCCATACCATTACACCACCAGCAGCAGCTTGAACTATCAGTACAAAGTAGGATGGATCCATACTTTCATGTTGTTTATGCCACATTCTGACTGTACCATCCGAATGTCACAACAGAAATTGAGACTCATCAGACCATGGTCAGTGACCATGGTGAGTGAATTGTAGCCTCAGTTGTTTTTAGCTGACTGGTGTGGTCTTCTGCTGATGTAGGCTATCTTCATGAAGGTTCAATGTGCTTCAGGATTCAGAGATGCTTTTTTCTATACCCTGATTGTAATAAGTGATTATTTGACTGTTGCTGGCCTATCAATTCAAACATCAGCATGGCATATTCATGCCGAGAACTGCCACTCACTGGGTATTTTTTTTCCTTTTTCAGACCATTCTCTGTAAACTCTAGAAATCTTTATGTAGATATATCAGCAGTTTCTGAAATACTCGGTCCAACCCGTTTAGCATCAATAACCATGCCATGTTCAAAGTTACTTAAATCAACTTTCTTCCCTATTCTGATGCTCTCTTTGAACTCCAGCAGGTCAACTTGACCATGTCTACATGCTTAAATTCATTGAGTGTCTGCCATGTGATAAGCTGATTAGATATTTGTGTGAATGTGCAGTTAAATAGTCATGTTTACTGATGTGAGCAGTGTGTAATTTTTCTTTGCATGGAACATTTTCAACTTGTATTTGGGGATGAGGTGACAAACTTTGCTCGGTTTGACAGTAGTTGTTATCGTTCAGATTCTCTGAATCTTTTAATAACATACTGTACCAGAAGATGTGAAAGTCCCCATGAAATTTATGTACAAAAGCTTTATTTCTGAGTTGTTAACTATTTACCCAAAAGACATTTTTTTTTTTTTGCGTACTTTTCTAACAAATGTGCCTCTATGTGTTAATGTGAGGTGGGAAAATAGAAAGGGCAAAATGTATTCAAATGAAGAGTTTATTTTTTTGTTCTTTTCAGAATAATCAGATTGTTAACAGCAGCTTATCAGAAATTACAGAGCTTAACTTGCTAAACTTTACTTCAGAATACTCATAACTGATGAAATCTTTATTGTCGTTCATCCTTCACTAATGGCCCCCTATAGCAGATCATACTCCTGTTTTATAGTGGTAAACAGTTTCTACTTAATAAGTAAATTTGAGGCTATCTCACATCATATCTTGTGTTTTTGATCATCTCACTTTTCATGATTGTATACAGAATTTTGTCACTTAAATGTCGGAGGAACTATAATTTGAGAAAGAATCAAACTTGTGATTTTAGTGACAAAGACCACTTCAAGCTACTTCACTAAAAATGAGCAATGTAGTTGTCCCTTCTGAAAAATTAAAGACCAAATTTGACTTTCATTTGAAGTAATTTCAAGATATGCAGTATCAGTTTTGTCTTAAAAAAGCTACCATACAAATCAGGACAAGAGAAGAGAGCGTGTCAGACTCATCTACATTGCCAAGATAACTAAAAAGAAGATCTGAAATAGCAAAAGTTACTGAAGCAAAAGAAAATAATTATTCATGATGTAAATGTAGGCATAGACACATTTGTACTGTTCATATATACAAAAGAGAGTCAAATTGCATTTCCATATCAAATTCCATTATAGATGTGCTTCTAAAACCAAGCTCCTTATTGCCATACATTTGAATGTAATACTTGTTCCACAGGCTCATTAGGAATATCTGAAGAAGAAATTAAACTTTTGCAGGCTAAGATAAGGTCTGCAGTAATAAGAGGGTGAAGCATTCATGCCAAATTAATTATAGCTGCCCCAGCTTCTACATCACATTAGTGGAGGTGACTTCAGAGGACCTGGACATAACTGAGCTTCTCCTGAATGAGCTGTCAGACAAACCTCTGCTGTAACCAGGCACCAACTTTTTCAGCAGCTGCAAGGCTCTTCTCATAAACTTCTGTCCCACAAAAGCGTATATGATGGGATTCAGGCAGCAGTGAGTATAAGCAAAAGCCTCGGTGACTGTTATTGACATCCTTACATTTTTGTACCAGGTGTGATCGCTTGGGATTATGTTTCTATCCTGGAGAAATTTCAAGAAACGGGAAATGTTGTATGGGGCCCAGAGCAAGAAAAATACAACCACTATACAGATGATCAGCTTGACTATGCGGTGCTTCTTTGTGGTCCTCATGGTCACCAGCGTGGGGATGATCCTGGAGTAGCAACCTACCATCACCAACAAGGGAATCACGAGGCCCAGCACATTTACGGTGAACAGGTCATAGCGCTCCCAGACTGTGCTATTCTGAGGATAGTCACACTCGAACCCGTGGGAATCATTTGTCATTGCTTCTGTGAAGATAAAATCCGGCAGAGACACAAACAAGCTCAGCATCCAAACGAACGCGGTCAGAATGATGGCTGCCCTCATCGTGCGATAACGCGCAACCCTGTGAGCGTGCACGATGATCATGTAGCGGTCCAGCGTCATGACAACCATGAAGAAGATACTGCTGAAGAAGCCAGTCTGGTGAGAGCCGGAGATTAAACGGCACATGAAGCCTCCAAATATCCACCGGCTGACCCTGACGTAGTGAGAGTAGAAAGGCAGCGTGAAGATGAAGAGGAGGTCGGAGAGAGCCAGGTTGAAGAGGCAGATGTCTGTCAAGTTGCTCTGACTGCGGTGCTTCACCAGGACACACACCACTAGTCCATTACCTTTGGGAGAGAAAAAACGATAAAGGCACTTGTCACATGTAAACAAAATACTATCACCTCTGTCTCTTTCTCTCTGTGTCTCAGGTCGCTGCTTGGCACATAAGCACACCTGCACGCATCGTTTACAGTCAGCAAGTTGGTAAATTGATTTCTATTCGAATTTCCTGCACTTTGTAAACACAATCCAATCCCCACAGGATGCACAAAAGAGGACACACCTACCTATGAAGCCCAAGATGAAAACCAAACTATAGAGAGGGGCGAGAAACACTTGCTTGAAGTCCCTTACAACGCTCAAGTCGTCAGGGGAGTAGGTTTCGTTATTGTCATAGAAAGAGGAGTAATCGAGGGATGTGGTGTTATATTCTGCAGAAAGAGGGATTTAAAATTATTATTATAACTATTAATTCCAGCACGGGCTGTGACAATTAAGGTACAAAACGACATATCTAATAGGTTACACAAAGACATTTGTATTGCTCTGCACTGAGGCTGGTCGAGACAAACTGGACTTATTTTTGTGTGCTCATCACTTTAAAATGTTTTCATTGGGACAGAAAAAAAGACGCCAGTTGAAGCAGCCCGTTTAAAAGCTACCGCTACTGACACTGAATTGCTGTTGGTTTTTTTGTTTTGTTTTGTTTTTTTGCTGTTGTTTGTTTGTTTGTTGGTTTATAAGGTGATTTTTCCTTTGCTATGAGCACCGCAAATAATTCTCCATTGATCTGATTTGTATTGTTGTTGTGGTCCCCGGTCAACTGACATTGGGGGTGATTTTGCCACCTGTTGGCTGTCATAGGTACTCCCGCCTTGGAAACGTTTTCAAGAAGACACAAGATGCAATTACTTGATGAAAATAGGATTTAAACCTCCTATCTATGAGTTAAATCTGCGTCACTGTTGTAACTAATTTGTAGATAGTTGATACGAGGTTCAAAGTTCATTAGCCCGGTCTCATGGTATTCCAACATAAAAGGCAGACAATTTATTTTTCATTTGTTAATTTATGTTATAGATGTCCCCTTTTTTGCATGTAAAGAAATTATTTAACACGATCAGCATGATTTTATCAATCTTATTATTATAATGTCTAACTCAGGAGACACATGATTGCAGATAAATGCATTATGAAAGGTCACCTTCAAAGACACTGAGGTGGTGCATGTATTTTGTATGGTTTTGGAAACAATATTCAAAAAAATAACAGTGAAAAATCTCTAGCTCATGAATAGAAAGAAAAATCATGAAGTAATTGTGACCTAATTTCAGTTACAACATGTGGATTGAACTGCTGCAAAAATGTGTCCAGCTTTAAATATTGTACATTATCACACATGCATATTTTCAATAACGCTGCAAAATATTGCACTTTAAATGCACTGAATTCTGGATTACTGTAAAAATGTGTTCACCTGACATGGTGATATCTCAGTGATGGCTTTTCCAACCTGGTAGAGTCAGGAATTACTCTTCAAGGTTCCTTTTCTCCCCGTCTTTCATTGACGTGATGCCTTTAGATGTGCAGAAATGAACTAACAGTGTTAAAGTCTGCAGTCCGTTAATGAGGTTCACAGAAACAGAAACGCAGATTTTGTTTCCTGTACGTCCCCAATTCAGATCTTTATCTTAACATCTAGACACCAAAAAATTCTTCAAAGAGCAACACAGCACATGGTGACACAGACTCAGAAAATGACTGCTGGTTTTTTATTAAAGTGTGAGAAAGTTTATTATTATTATTTTTGTTACTAATATTATTTGTTTCATCGTCTTCTTGGTCTCATTGTTGTACATCACTGCTGCATATACTACAGTCACAGGACACTGTAGTAGGCACACCCTGGTAGTACTGGATTCTAAATAATTTTGCCTTCAGAACTGCCTTAATTCTATTCACTTCAGTTCAATTTTATTTATATAGTGCCACATCACAACACACAGTCACCTCAAGGTCCTTTACACTGTAAGGTGACAACCCCACAATAATTACAGAGAAAACCCAAGAATCAAAACTACCCTCCATGAGCAAGCACTTGGTGACAGTGGGAACAAAATACTCCCTTTTAACAGGAAGAAACCTCCAGCAGAACCAGGCTCAGGGAGGGGCAGTCATCTGCTGCAACCGGTTGGGGCTGAGGGACGAGAAAAAGGACAAAAGACATGCTGTGGAAGAGAGCCAAAGATTAATGATAACTAATGATTAAATACAGAGTTGGATATAAACAGAGTAAAAAGAGGTGAATGAAAAGAAATACTCAGTCCATTATGGAAACTAACTAACTATACACTTGATCAAAAAGGAAGGTTTTAAGCCTAATCTTAAATACAGAGAGGGTGTCTGTCACCCAAATCCAAACTGAGAGCTGGTTCCACACAAGAGGGGCCTGAAAGCAGAAGGCTCTGACTCCCATTCTACTCTTAAGTATCCTAGGAACTATAAGTAAGTCAGCAGTCTGAGAGGAAAGTGCTCAATTGGGATGATACAGTACCATGAGGTCTTTAAGATAAGATGGAGCCTGATTATTCAAGACCTTGTATGTGAGGAGAAGATTTAAATTAAATTTTGGATTTAACAGGGAGTCAAAGAAGAGAAGCCAATATGGGAGAAATATGCTCTGTCTTTTTGGTCCCTGTCAGTACTCTGGATAAGCTGAAGGCTTTTCAGGGAGATTTTGGAACAGCCTGATAATAATGAACAATAAGAACAACCCCAGGTTTCTTTTCAGCACTGTAGCCAGGCTGACAAAGAGTCGGAGCTCTGTAGAGCCAAGTATTCCCTTCACTTTAACTAGTAGTGACTTCATGAATTTCTTTACAAATAAAATTTTAGACAGAGAAAAAAATTATTCATAACCATCTCAAAGATTATTCTTCATGTTCGGCTGCTTTCAGCACTGCTGGTATTTGTTTAGACTCTTTTGCTCCAGTTGATCTTTCAGAGTTAACTTCAATAGTTACTTCCTCCAAACCAGCAACATGTTTGTTAGATCCCATTCCTACTAGACTGTTCAAAGAAGTCTTTCCAATTATTGATGCTTCAATCTTAAAAATGATCAATCAGTCTTTATTAGTTGGCTATGTACCACAGACCTTCAAGGTGGCTGTAATTAAACCTCTGCTTAAAAAGCCATCACTTGACCCAGCTGTCTTAGCTAATTATAGGCCAATCTCCAACCTTCCTTTTCTCTCAAAGATTCTTGAAAGAGTAGTTGTAAAACAGCTAACTGATCATCTGCAGAGGAACGGTTTATTTGAAGAGTTTCAGTCAGGTTTCAGAATTCATCACAGTACAGAAACAGCATTAGTGAAGGTTACAAATGATCTTAGAGCCTCTGACAGTGGACTCATCTCTGTTCTTGTCCTGTTGGACCTCAGTGCAGCTTTTGATACTGTTGACCATAACATTTTATTACAGAGATTAGAGCATGCTATAGGTATTAAAGGTACTGCACTGCAGTGGTTTGAATCATATTTATCTCATAGACTCCAATTTGTTCATGTAAATGGGGAGTCTTCTTCACACACTAAGGTTAATTATGGAGTTCCACAGGGTTCTGTGCTAGGACCAATTCCATTTACATTATACATGCTTCCCTTAGGCAGTATTATTAGAAAGGATTGCATACATTTTCATTGTTATGCAGATGATACTCAGCTTTACCTATCAATGAAGCCAGATGACACACATCAATTAGTTAAACTGCAAGAATGTCTTAAAGACATTAAGGCCTGGATGACCTCTAATTTCCTGCTTCTAAATTCAGATAAAACTGAAGTTCTTGTACTCTGCCCCATGAATCATAAAAACATGGTGTCAAACCAGATACTTACTCTGGATGGCATTACTTTGGCCTCCAGTAACACTGTGAGAAATCTTGGAGTCATTTTTGACCAGGATATGTCCTTCAATGCACATATTAAACAAATATGTAGGACTCCTTTCTTGCATTTGCACAATATTTCTAAAATTAGAAACATCCTTTCTCAGAGTGATGCTGAAAAGCTAATCCATGCATTTATTACTTCGAGACTGGACTATTGTAATTCATTATTATCAGGCTGTCCTAAAAGCTCCCTGAAAAACCTTCAGCTGATCCAAAATGCTGCAGCTAGAGTACTGACAGGGACTAGAAAGAGAGAGCATATTTCTCCCATATTGGCTTCTCTTCATTGGCTCCCTGTTAAATCTAGAATAGAATAGAATAGAATTTCTTCTGTGGAACCAGCTTCCAGTTTGGATTCGGGAGACAGACACCCTCTCTATTTTTAAGATTAGCCTTAAAACTTTCATTTATGATAAAGCTTATAGTTAGGGCTGGATCCAGTGACGCTGAACCACCCCTTAGTTGTGCTGCCATAGGCCTAGGCTGCTGGGGGGTTACCGTAATGCACTGTTTCTTTTCATTCACCTTATTTACTTTATTTATACTTCACTCTGCATTTAATCATTAATTATTATTAATCTCTGGCTCTCTTCCAAAGCATGTCTTTAGTCCTGTCTCTCTCCCCTCAGCCCCAACTGGTCACGGCAGATGACTGCCCCTCCCTGAGCCTGGTTCTGTCGGAAATTTCTTCCTGTTAAAAGGGAATTTTTCCTTCCCATTGTCACCAAATGCTTGCTCATAGGTTGTTGTTTTGACTGTTGGGTTTTTTCTGTATTATTGTAGGTTCTTTACCACCAATACAAAGGTGACTATTTGTTGTGATTTGGCGCTGAACTGAATTGAATGAATTACAGTAGTCTAGCCTCGAAGTAATAAAGGCATCAATTAGCTTTTCAGTATCACTTTCAGACAGGATCTTTCTAATTTTAGAACTATTGTGCAAATGCAATAAAACACTCCTCCTAATCTGTTTAATATGTGCATTGAAGGACATATCCTGCTCAAAAATTATCTCTGTGTTACTGGAGGCCAAAGTAATGCTATCCATAGTAAGTATCTGGTTAGACACCATGTTTCTAAGTTTTGTAGGGCCGAGTACAAAAACTTCAGTTTTATCTGAATTTAGAAGCAGGAAATTAGAGGTCACCCAGGCCTTTATGTCTTTAAGACATTTCTGCAGTTTAACTAATTACATACAAAAATCACAACAACAGAATATCACATAAAAAAACATTCCCAAACCCATAACCACACACGCTTACATAGGTATACACAAAAGCAAATAAAACAAAACAAAAAAAAACATCAATGTTTACAAGTCTGTGTATATTTTAACAAATATTTCAGTCCATTTTTAAAACTGTTGATAGAGCTACAATTCTTAATATCGGGCAGAGTATTCCATTGTGCTGAGGCTTTCACAACAACTGCTGATTGTCCAAAAGCAGAATAACAAAAGGGTACAACACAGTGTTTAATTGAAGATTTTTATGTATTCTCTTGGACAAAAGTGAATAAAATGAAGCAGTGGAGGAGTGGCCAAACCATTTGAAATCCTAAACACATATTAGAAAATAATTTAACATTTTCAAATCTCATTAAATGATGCCTCTCCAAAATCTTGCAATATTATATTGCACAGATTTTTTTGTCCATCATTTTTAGAGTTTGTTATAAAGAAACTGCAGTGGTTTAACTGGACAACTGCTTCCCCAGCTTGTCCCCAACGTGTTATACAATACGACATGGGAAAAGATCACGGCATGTATGAAGGTCTTAGGGGCATCCATTGAAAGGTAGCCTCTAATGTGCCTGAAATTTATGAGATTGTATTTAATAGTTTCAGTCAATTTCTTTATGTGAGAATTTATGTTTATGTTTCTTTATGTGAAACTAAGATTTCATTTAATAATCATGCCAAGATATTCACAATTTCAATCTTCTAATTCTTAATAAAAATGTCTGCTCTAACAGACTGTTTTGCTTTGAAGAAGAACATTTCTTTAGTCTTACTTATACTAAGAGTGAGATAGGAGTGATCAAGCCACCCCATAATCCTTCCCATTGCAATGGTTAATTTCTTTGCTGAAAGCTCTGCAGTTTTTACATGTGCATATATGACAGCATCAGCCACATACATATATTAATGCTGTGGCAAACTTCTGGAAGGTCATTGATATAGAGGTTAAACAACAGAGGGCCTAACACAGAACCTTGGGGAACACCCAAAGAGCACTTAACATTATCAGACAGGATACTATTTACTTTAACACATTGTGACCTATCAGAGAGAAAACATCCATTTGAGGGCTTGAGATGAAAAATTTAACTTGGAAAGTTTTGAGAAAAGAACATTATGATTAACTGTGTCAAATGCCTTCTTCAAATCCAAAAAAACTGCACCAAGAACCCCTCCTCTGTCTATTGAAATTTTATCTGCTCTGTAGCAGTTTCATTGGAGTGGTAGATCGGAAACCAAATTGTATTGGATGTAGGTCACAGTTGCTAGTATGAAGGTAAGTCAAGTCAAGTTGAAAAACATCCCTACGTGTTGAACTTTTTATAGAGCTGATAATTTTATTCACTTCTGTGATGTGTGTTGAGGATAGATCAAAAGTCTTACCTGCCATAATGTGCATAATGGATGATTTAGACCCTTAAACTTAGCTTCAGTGCTTTTAGAAAGACTTCTATTGTAATAAAACTCATACCCCTCTGCTGTATAGTCCATTAAAGTAAATCTAAACATTAAGAAATGATCAGACAGGAGGGAGTTTTCAGGAGATATTAAGTCTTCAGTTTCTATATGTCAGAACAAGATCCAGAGTGTGGTGGATGGGCTCATTTACATTTTGAGAGAAGCCAACTGAATCTAATAGATTCAATTTTCAGCATCTACATGGATGTTAAAATCCCCCACTAAAATTATATTATCTGAACTGAGAACTAAATCAGTTAAAAAGTCTGATAAATAAGATAGAAACTCTATGCACCAGGTGGACAAGAGATAATAACAAATTACAGAGTTTTTTTAATATTCCAATTAGGGTGGACCGGGCTAAGAGTCAGACTTTCAAATGAATTAAAACTCTATCTGGGTCTTTGGTTAATTAATAAGCTGGAGTGGAAGATTGCTGCTACTCCTCCTTCTCAACCTGTGCTTTGAGGATTCTGACAGGGGTCTGGGGCCCAGTGAAAACTGCAGAGTCTGACATTTCGTTGGGCTTCTAATATCTAATTTTGCTTATTTAGATTCTTAGTTTATGTCATGTTCTGTATTTTGTTAGTTATTTATATTGCGTTCCTGGTTCCCTTTATTCCTGTCTCCAGTGTCTCTGTGTTCTAGTGTCTGTTTTGGCACTCTGCTTCATGTCCCTTTGCTTGTGTGTTCTTATATTTAGTTTTATTCCCAGTGTTGTGACTAGTCTGCGTCTCTGTCCCGTGCCTGCTCCTTTGAAGGACCTGGTGTAATTCAGGTCCTTCGAAGCCCACAAAAACGATCGGAAGTGAGCGGCTATGACATTGGATGGTTTAATTCAATTTCAATTCAATTTTATTTATATAGCGCCAAATCACAACAAACTGTCGCCTCAAGGCGCTTTGTATTGTGGGTAAAGACCCTACAATAATACAGAGAAAACCCAACAGTCAAAACGACCCCCTGTGAGCAAGCACTTGACGACAGTGGAAAGGAAAAACTCCCTTTTAACAGGAAGAAACCTCCAGCAGAACCAGGCTCAGGGAGGGGCAGTCATCTGCCGCGACCGGTTGGGCTGAGGGGAGAGAAAAAAGACATGCTGTGGAAGAGAGACAGAGATTAATATCAATTAATGATTAAATGCAGAGTGGAGTATAAACAAAGTAAATAAGGTGAATGAGAAACAGTGCATTATGTGAACCCCCCAGCAGACTAGGCCTATAGCAGCATAACTAAGGGATGGTTCAGGGTCACCTGATCCAGCCCTAACTATAAGCTTTATCATAAAGGAAAGTTTTAAGCCTAATCTTAAAAATAGAGAGGGTGTCTGTCTCCCGAATCCAAGCTGGAAGCTGGTTCCACAGAAGAGGGGCCTGAAAGCTGAAGGCTCTGCCTCCCATTCTACTCTTAAGTATCCTAGGAACCACAAGTAAGCCAGCAGTCTGAGAGCGAAGTGCTCTGTTGGGGTGATATGGTACTATGAGGTCTTTGAGATAAGATGGTGCCTGATTATTCAAGACCTTGTATGTGAGGAGAAGGATTTTAAATTCTATTCTAGATTTAACAGGGAGCCAATGAAGAGAAGCCAATATGGGAGAAATATGCTCTATCTTTCTAGTCCCTGTCAGTACTCTAGCTGCAGCATTTAAGCTTCATAGCTGTATCACCTGCTACTCCTGCCCTTACCTCAGCACAGCTCCTGTCACCTAGCAACCATGACAGCACGAATCACAGCTGTGGAAAAGACGCTGTTAAAATGGAGCCTGACCTTTTTTTTTGGGGGGGGGGGGGTCGTTGTTTTATGTCACCTTTAATTCAAAATAAGGTCTTAAAACAAGTACAACAAATTTCTACGTCAAAGAATTAAAATGAGCAAATCAGTCATTTCCAAATATACTGACAATGCTTCAATAAGACATTAAATTAATTAAAACTATTCAGTTATGAAGCTTAACTTTAATCTCAGCCACACCAGTCTGCTCAGGAACAATTGAAACACATAAAGCAATCATCAGATGGTAGGTATCATCTGAGGGAATTATATTTGTGTTTAACTTCCACTCAGCAGCGAAACCTGGTGGAAACAGTGAAGGAATTTATTCAGACCCACCTAAAACTCCCAGAAGACACAGTGAAGACCATCACTTTCCATCATGTTCACCATCTGAGCGAAGCGACCCGTAGGACACAGACCCAGACCAATTGTGGCCAAATTCAAACACTTCAAGCAAAAAGAGCTGGTGAAGAGGTGCGGCCGGGAGCTGAAAGGAACGGACTTCAGTGTAAACGATCAGTTTCCTAAAGAGATCCTGGAGCAACGCAAGGTTCTGTTGCCGATCCAACATAAGTACATCCAAGAAGGCTCCCAGGCTGTCATCGCAGTGGATAAACCATTCTGCTCTGATCTCCGACACAAGTCATTCTCATCAAGAGAACTGGTGGTCACTGGATATTTTTTCTTGTTCTCACCATTCTCTGTAAACTCTAAATGGTTGTGTAGATAGATCAGCGGTTTCTGAAACACTCAGACCAGCTGGACTGGAGCCAATAACAATGCCATGTATCTGTTGTATATGTAAATATATGTACACATGCATATATACATATATGTATGTTTTACTTTCGTAAACTGTTTTTAATTTTGATTGTTCGAAATAAATTCTAAAAAAAAAAAATCACTCAAATCAACTTTCTTCCCCATTCTGATGCTCTCTTACAACCACTATACAGATGATCAGCTTGACTATGCGGTGCATCTTTGTGGTCCTCATGGTCACCAGCGTGGGGATGATCCTGGAGTAGCAACCTACCATCACCAACAGGGGAATCATGAGACCCAGCACATTGGTGCTGAACAGGTCATAGTGCTCCCAGACAGTAATCACACTCGAACCTGTGGGAATCTTCTGTTTCCTCTCTGAAGATAAAATCTGGCAGAGAAACAAACAATCTCGGCATCCAAATGAGCACATCTAAAACCTGCAGGACACCAGCTCTCGCAGCCTGGATGTGAGGATCCCTGGTATACAGGAACATCTGTGCCGAGTAAGAGCTGGAAGTCCTGAAGTCAAAATGGGATGGGCGGTTGAAAATAACAGAGCTAAGATCCTGTGGGACTTCCAGATACAGACAGACAAACTTGTGATGGCTAACCAACCGGACATAGTAGTGGTGGACGAGAAAAGGAAGAAAGCTATAGTGATAGACATTGCAATACCAAGTGATAGCAACATCAAAAAGAACACAAGAAGCTCAAAAAATACCAAGAGCTCAGAGGAGAGCTACGTAGAAAGGATGTGGAAGGTGAAGGTAACAGTGGTCCCCGTGGTAATCAGAACACTCGGGGCAGTGATCCCCAAACTGAACAGGGAGAATGACTCAGAGAACAGTTTCCTGTTCTTAACTGACAGGAGCTTCACCACGTGTGGTCTTCTGCTGCTGTAGTCCTTCTGCTTCAAGGTTCAGTGTGTTGTACATTCAGAGATGCTCTTCTGCATGCCTTGATTGTAATAAGTGGTTATTTGAGTTACTGTTGCTTTCCTATCAGTTCAAAGCAGTCTGGCCATTCTGCTCTGATCTCCGACACAAACAAGTCATTTTCATCAAGAGAACTGGTGGTCACTGGGTATTTTTTTTCTTGTTCTGACCATTCTCTGTAATTTCTAGATGGTTGTGTAGAAAGATCAGCGGTTTCTGAAACACTCAGACCAGCCTGACTGGCACCAATAACAATACTATGTTCAAAATCAACCAAATTAACTTTCTTCCCCATTCTGATGCTCTCTTTGAAGTTCAGCAGGTGGTCTTGACCATATCTACATGTCTAAATGCATTGTATTGGCTGATTAGATAATTGTGTTGATGTGCAGTTGAACAGGCATACTTATTGACATGAGCAGCGAGTGTGGAGCTTTTCTTTGTATGGAACAGTTTAAACTTGTATTTGGGGATTCAGTGACAAACCGCTCAGTTTGACAGTAGCTGTTCAGATTCTCTGAATCGTTTAATAACATACTGTACCAGAAAATATGAAATCCCTAAAATCATTGATGCTTATATGGAAAAAGATTATTTTTGAATTGCTGAACTATTTGCCCAGACAGTCTTTTATGCAGTGGCAAAACCGTTTCCATCTTTACTTCTGAAAGAATCATCCTGTCTTTCCTCTTAAAAGAAAAAATACAGAGTGAATGGGCTTGTTGCTGCTATTCAGTTGAATTTATTTTGTGTTCTTTCAAATATACTTTGTAACTAATCTGATTGGCTGTTAACAACAGCTTATCAGAACTTGTCTCTTTACCATCTCTGTTTTCATGACCGCATGCAGAATTTATCATCACAGTAACAGTGAGAAATGGGAGGACACGCTCACTGCAAGCTATTCTTCTCAACATGAACAATGTGCTTCCCCAATATCATAAACCAGTTTATGACTTTCATTTGAAGTAAGTTCAAGAGCTGCAGCATCATTTATTGTCCTAAGAACACTACCATACAAAATAAGGACAAGAGATGAAGGGATCCCAGAATTAACTCACCTCCACTGCCAAGTAATGAGAAAAACAAGGAACCATAACATAATAAAATAAATGAATGTATAAGGTTAAACATCAGACTCTGTAGAAATATATGAATTAAAGTAAGACCGTGTACAGGTTTTGGTACAAAGAAAATCTGAAACAGCTGTATGCTCTTCTTAGTATGTTTCTGTGAACCTGGGGCCTCATAAAAAGTGTGTGAGGCATAAAACAAACTGCTAAGAGGTGCTATGAACAAAGTTTCATGAAGCCTGAGCAATCATTTTGAAATATTTACATCTGAATTCTTATGGTAAAAAATATATATGCGAAATCAAAGGGTCTAAATGTGTACAGACAGACTTTGATGATGAGACACTTGTGAAGAACATTGTGGCAATCAGAAGTGACCAAATTAACAAAACAAATCACTGTAAAAAGAAAAAGACAAAGTCTGAAGAAATAAGAGGGTGAAACATTCATGCCAAATTAATTACAGCTGCCCTCCACTTTCTACAGTTTAAAAGTGGAGGTGACCTCAGAGGACCTGGACATAACTGAGCTTCTTCTGAATGAGCTGTCGGACAAATCTCTGATGTAACCAGGCACCAACCTTTTCAGCAGCTGCAAGGCTCTTCTCATAAACTTCTGTCCCACAAACGCGTATATGATAGGGTTCAGGCAGCAGTGAGTATAAGCAAAAGACTCGGTGACTGTTATTGACATCCTTATATTTTTGTACCAGCTGGAATTATTTGGGATTATATCTCTTTCCTGGAGAAAATTCAAGAAAAGGGAAATGTTGTATGGGACCCAGAGCAAGAAAAATACAACCACTATACAGATGATCAGTTTGACTATGCGGTGCTTCTTTGTGGTCCTCATGGTCAACAGAGTGGGGATGATCCTGGAGTAGCAACCTACCATCACCAACAGGGGAATCACGAGACCCAGCACATTGGTGGTGAACAGGTCATAGCGCTCCCAGACTGTGCTATTCTGAGGATAGTCACACTCGAACCCGTGGGAATCTTCTGTTTCCTCTGTGAAGATAAAATCCGGCAGAGACACAAACAAGCTCAGCATCCAAATGAGCACGGTCAGAATGATGGCTGCCCTCATTGTGCGATAACGTGCAACCCTGTGAGCGTGCACGATGATCATGTAGCGGTCCAGCGTCATGACGACCATGAAGAAGATGCTGCTGAAGAAGCCAGTCTGGTGAGAGCCGGAGATTAAACGGCACATGAAACCTCCAAATATCCACCGGCCGACGCTGACGTAGTGAGTGTAGAAAGGCAGCGTAAAGACAAAGAGGAGGTCGGAGAGAGCCAGGTTGAAGAGACAGATGTCTGTCAAGTTGCTCTGATTGCGGTGCTTCACCAGGACACACACCACTAGTCCATTACCTTTGGGAGAGAAAACATTATAAAGGTACCTGTCACATGTAAAACAATATCCCCTCTGTCTCTTTCTCTCTGTGTGTCTCAGGTCGCTATTTTGCATATAAACACACCTGCACACATTGTTTGGGTTGGAAAATTGCTTTCCATTCCAGAAAGGGCAGCAGATCCCTGCAATGTGTAAATACAATCCTTTCCCTAGAGTGAACACAGAAGAAGACACACCTACCAATGAAGCCCAGGATGAAAACCAAACTATAGAGAGTGGTGAGAAACACTTTGTTGAATTCAGTGGGGATGTCAGGAGAGTAGGTTTCATTGTCATTATAATAGCTGTCGTCATAATAGTCCTCTGTGGCATTCCATTCTGCAGAGAGAGTTTTTTATTATTATTATTATTATTATTATTATTATTATTATTATTATTATTTCAACACAGGCTGTGAAAACTAAGAAACAGCACATACATATCTGGATACATATGCCTAATATGCTACATGAAAACAGTGACATCCTGTTACCATAAACACGTGCTGCTGCTGGTGGAGGTGAATAGAATTTCATTTCGGTGCTCACAGCATTAAAATGTTAGGTTACATTTAATAATGTAGCTTCAAACGTTTTCATTGGGACAGAAGAAGAAAGTGTCTGTTTAAAAACTGCTGACATGTTGTTTCTTTTTTTTTTTCCTTTGCTATGAGAACCACAAATGATTATTTCATTCAGCTCTGCTGTAGTGGGGTTTCAGGCCATAGTCAGGTGATAATTGATTGCCACCTGTTGGTTGTCATAGGTACTCCTTCCTTGGGAAAGCTCAGCACTCCTTCACATTACTGCTTTATGAAAATAGGATTTAAAGCTCTTTTATACTGTCTGTGATTTAAACCTGTAGCTATTCTGAAGACAGATCCTCTGAGGCTAATATAAATGAAAGAAAAGTTACTATTTCATTTGGTCTCTTTGTTAATGATAGTTTTTTAAACAGACACTTTTGGCATATAATGATATTATTATTAATATTATTTAACCATATTATTTAACGTGGGTACTATAATTTTACAATGATATTGTTACATTGTCTACCTTAAAAAAACACGTGTTTGTGGGCAAAATGATTTTAGATTGCAGCAAGTATTAAGGTCAACTTCAAATGCATGTGGCAGCGCATGTAGTTTGTACAATTTTACAAACATTGTTCAAACATAGTAGC
Source organism: Archocentrus centrarchus (assembly GCF_007364275.1). Classification (NCBI taxonomy): domain Eukaryota; kingdom Metazoa; phylum Chordata; class Actinopteri; order Cichliformes; family Cichlidae; genus Archocentrus; species Archocentrus centrarchus. Next base: position 16,068,803 of record NC_044361.1, on the reverse strand, counting down.
CAAAAATCAAAAGATCACTAGACTAAATATAGACAAAATATAGAAATATAAATTATAAAGTAGTCGTGATAAAATTTCAGTTACAACATTTGGATTTAAATCAATAGAACAATGCGTACGGCCTTAAAGATTACAAAATTAGATTTTCAACAACTCTGAGAAATACGACACTTTAAACACAAAGAAATTCTGGATTACTGGAAAATGTGTTCACCTGACATGGTGATATCTCAGTGATGGCTTTTCCAACCAGTTGAGTCAGGAATTACTCTTCAAGGTTCCTTTTTCCCGTCTTTCATTGATGTGATGCCTTTCGAAGTGCAGAAATGAACTAACAATCTTAAAGTCTGCAGTCCGATAAATAGGAGCACAGAAACAGATATGTAGATTTTGTTTCCTGTATGTCCTCAAGTCAGATCTTTATCAGGAGTCTGCTCTACATCTAGACACCAAAAAATACTTCAAAGAGCAACACAGCACATGGTGACACAGATTCAGTTTCAGAAAATGACTGTTGGATTTTTCTTAAAGTGTCAGAAAGTTTATTATTTGTTATAGTTTTTGTTACTATTTTTACTTATTTCTTCTTCTTGCTCTCACCGTACATCACTGCTGCATATCGTGGGCTCTACACTCACAGGACACTTTAGTAGGAACACCTTCCTCGTACTGGGTTGGACCCACTTATTTCTTCATGGCATAGATTCAACTAGCTGCTGGAAACATTCCTCAGATTGTGGTTCATATTGATGTGATAGCATCATGCAGTTGCTGTATATTTGTTGGCGGCACAGTCATGAGGAGAATCTCCCATTCTATCACATCCCAAAGGTGCTCTATTTGATTAAATGTGGAGGCCATTTGAGAACAATGAACTCATTGGAGAAACCAGCTGGAGATGATTTGAGCTTTGTGACATAGTGTGCTGCACTGCGGAGAGCAGCCATCAGAGGATGTCATGAAGAGATGCACATGGTCAGCAACAATAGTCAGGTAGGTTGTAGTTTGTAAGCAATGATCAGTTGGTAGTAAAGGGCCCAAAGTGTGCCTTGAAAATATCCCCCTCATCATTACATCACCAGCAGCAGCTTGAACTGTTGATAGAAGGTAGGATGGATCCATCCTTTCAAGTTGTTCACAACAAATTCTGACCCTACCATCCAACTGTGGCAGCAGAAACTGAGAACCATCAAACCAGGCAACATTTTCCAAATCTTCTATTGTCCAATTTCAGTGCGTTTCCTGTTCTTAACTGACAGGAGCTTCACCACGTGTGGTCTTCTGCTGCTGTAGTCCTTCTGCTTCAAGGTTCAGTGTGTTGTACATTCAGAGATGCTCTTCTGCATGCCTTGATTGTAATAAGTGGTTATTTGAGTTACTGTTGCTTTCCTATCAGTTCAAAACAGTCCAGCTATTCTGCTCTGATCTCCGACACAAACAAGTCATTTTCATCAAGAGAACTGGTGGTCACTGAGTATTTTTTCCTTTTCTGACCATTCTCTGTAAACTCTAGATGGTTGTGTAGACAAATCAGCAGGTTCTGAAACACTCAGACCAGCCTGACTGGCACCAATAACCATGCCATGTTCAAAATCAACCAAATTAACTTTCTTCCCCATTCTGATGCTCTCTTTGAACTTCAGCAGGTTGTCTTGACCATATCTACATGTCTAAATGCATTGTATTGCCGCCATATGATTGGCTGATTAGCTAATTGTGTTGATGTGCAGTTGAACAGGCAACCTTATTGGCATGAGCAGCGAGTGTGGAGCTTTTCTTTGTATGGAACAGTTTAAACTTGTATTTGGGGATTCAGTGACAAACCGCTCAGTTTGACAGTAGCTGTTCAGATTCTCTGAATTGTTTAATAACATACTGTACCAGAAAATATGAAATCCCTGAAATCATTGATGCTTATATGGAAAAAGATTATTTTTGAATTGCTGAAGACAGTCTTTTATGCAGTGGCAAAACCGTTTCCATCTTTACTTCTGAAAGAATCATCCTGTCTTTCCTCTTAAAAGAAAAAATGCAGAGTGAATGGGCTTTTTGCTGCTATTCAGTTGAATTTATTTTGTGTTCTTTCAAATATACTTTGTAAATAATCTGATTGGCTGTTAACAACAGCTTATCAGAACTTGTCTCTTTACCATCTCTGTTTTCATGACCGCATGCAGAATTTATCATCACAGTAACAGTGAGAAATGGGAGGACACGCTCACTGCAAGCTATTCTTCTCAATGTGCTTCCCCAATATGATAAACCAGTTTATGACTTTCATTTGAAGTAAGTTTTTTTACTTCTGAAAGAATCATCCTCTTTCTTATTCATGATAGTAATAATTTACACAGTGAATGGTCTTGTTGCTGTTTATCCTATAACCTATTTTCCACACACCAAGGTATTTCTGTAGTTTTCTGGAAAGTGTACTATTTTGAGGCAGGAAAAGAGAAAGTAAAAATTTACTCAGGTGAGGAGTTTATTTTGTGTTCCTTCAACAATACTTTGTAAATGATCTGATTGGCTGTTACCATCAGTTATCAGGAATTACAGAGGTTAACTGGATCAATTTTACTTCAGTATAATCACAAATGATGAAATCTTTATTATGAAGAGGGAAATCTTTATTGTAGTTCCTCCACTAATGGTCCCTGGCAGTAGAACATGCTACTATTTTATGATGGGGACCCTAATAACCTACTTGATAAATTAATTTGGGACAGTCTCTTTACCGTCTCTCTTTTCATGGATGTGTACAGAATTTATCATCACAGTAGCAATGAGAAATGGCAGGACATGCTCACTGCAAGCTGTTCTTCTCCAATATGACAACACTGTTTATGACTTTCATTTGAAGTTAAGTTCGGGATCTGCAGTTTCATTTCTTGTCTTAAGAAAACTACCATACAAAATCAGGATCAGGAAACCAGTGTATAAGGCTGAACATCAGACTCTGTAAAAATATGTGAATTAAAGTAAGTGTACAGGTTTTGGTACAAAGAAGATTTGAAATACTAGTAAAAGTCACTGAAGCAACAAGGAGAATGTATTCAGGGTGTAAAACTCTACACTATATATACACACATATAATTATGAGACAGAAGTCAACACTGGAAAGGTTGTTCCACATCAACTTATCAAATTCCATTATAAATGATGGCATGTGAAACATGTAAAATGTACTTCTAGCACCTGACTCCATACTGGTGTACATGTGATTGAAACCGTTTTTGCACAAGTATAAAATGTTCTGTGTTATCTTCCTTGGTTTGTTTGTGTTGTTGTATGTTGTTTTTTTTTGTTGTTGTTTTTATTGGTATGTTTGTGTCAACTTGCAGGCACATTTAAAACGTGTGAAAAAACTGTGACAGCCTGCTGCAAACAACAGGTTCCATTTAAAACACCAGCAAGTGTCATTAAGCTTGAGCAGAAGAATGCATATTTGCATCACACACAAACACTTCAGATTCTGTAAAGCAGATGGCAGTGCTACAAGGTTACAATGATTTTATAAGTAAAGAGCCTTTACAGCTGAAATCTTACAGTCAAAACAAAAAATTATACCACTGCAAAATCAAAGAGTCTAAAGGTGTACAGACAGACTTTGAAGATGAGACACTGGTGAAGAACATTGTAGTATGAGGATAACAGAAGTGACCAAATGAATGAAACAAATCACTGCAAAAAGAAAAAGACATGGTCTGCAGTAACAGGGTGAAACATTGATGCCAAACTAATTACAACTGCCCTCCACGTTCTACAGTTTAATACTGGAGGTGACTTCAGAGGACCTGGACATAACCGAGCTTCTCCTGAATGAGCTGTCGGACAAATCTCTGGTGTAACCAGGCACCAACCTTTTCAGCAGCTGCAAGGCTCTTCTCGTGAACTTCTGTCCCACAAAAGCGTATATGATGGGATTCAGGCAGCAGTGAGTATAAGCAAAAGCCTCGGTCACTGTTATTGACATCCTTAAGTTTTGGTCCCAGATTTTATTGCGTGGGATTTTGTTTTCTTCCTGAAGAAACTTCAAGAAACGGGAAATGTTGTATGGGGCCCAGAGCAAGAAAAATACAACCACTATACAGATGATCAGCTTGACTATGCGGTGCTTCTTTGTGGTCCTCATGGTCACCAGCGTGGGGATGATCCTGGAGTAGCAACCTACCATCACCAACAATGGAATCACGAGACCCAGCACATTTATGGTGAACAGGTCATAGCGCTCCCAGACTTTGCTCTCCTGGGGATAGTCACACTCGAACCCGTGGGACTCTGAATCATTTGTCATTGCTTCTGTGAAGATAAAATCCGGCAGAGACACAAACAAGCTCAGCATCCAAACGAGCACGGTCAGAGTGATGGCTGCCCTCATCGTGCGATAACGTGTAACCCTGTGAGCGTGCACGATGATCATGTAGCGGTCCATTGTCATGGCGACCATGAAGAAGATACTGCTGAAGAAGCCAGTCTGGTGAGAGCCGGAGATTAAACGGCACATGAAGCCTCCAAATATCCACTGGCTGACCCTGGCATAGTGAGTGTAGAAAGGCAGCGTGAAGATGAAGAGGAGGTCGGAGAGAGCCAGGTTGAAGAGGCAGATGTCTGTCAAGTTGCTCTGGTTGCGGTGCTTCACCAGGACACACACCACTAGTCCATTACCTTTGGGAGAGAAAACACGATAAGGGCACCTGTCACATGTAAACAAAATACTATCACCTCTGTCTCTTTCTTTCTGTGTCTCAGGTCGCTCCTTGGCACATAAGCACACCTGCACACCAGAGTCTTTACCCTAAATTATTTACAGTCAGTAGGTTGGGAAATTGTTCTGTCTCCAGAAAGGGAGGGAGGTTTGTGCAATGTGTTAACACAACTGAGTTCCCAGAGCATACACACAAGAAGACACACCCACCTATGAAGCCCAGGATGAAAACCAAACTGTAGAGAAATGTCAGAAACACTTGGCTGAAGTCCTTCACATCGGTTATGTCGTCAGGAGAGAAGCCATCTATGTTGCCATAATTGTAAGAGCTGTAATCGTATGATGTGGTATTCTCTGTGGCATTTGCACCTGTAGAGAGAAAGAGAGAGAGAGAGAGTTTTTTATTATTAATAGTAGTATTTCAACACTATCTCAGCCATTTTCGTTGGGATAGGAGAATAAAATCCCAACTGAAGATACCAGATCAAAGGCTACTCTTGCTGAGCGGATGCTGTTTGAAGTTGATTTTACTAAGATCACCATGTTCCTTTCAGCTCTGCTGTTTTGGCCTTTCAGCCCACAGTCAGTTGATAATGGGGGTTATTGTGCCACCTGCTGGTTTTCATAGGTACTCCTGTCACAGCAATGTCCGTCACTCCTCACAGTGATGCCACTGCCCTCTGTTCTTTCTATGATTTAAACCTGTAACTAATCTGAAGACGGGTATATGAGGCTAAAAGCCAATTACCCCCATGTCACCATTTACCATCATAAACCTGGGCACTAAACATTAGTATTTCTTTTGTTCTGTTTGTGCATGTTACGATCTTTTTGAAAAACTTTTTTTTCTTTTGCATGTAATGAGATTATTCATAATGTTACCACAGTTGTACAGTATTATTATTATCCATGCATTCTCTTCCGCTTATCCTGCTCGGGAGGCAGGAGCCTATCCCAGCTCTCATAGGGCGAGAGGCAGAGTACACCCTGTACAGGTTGCCAGCCTGTTGCAGGTTTAACACAGAGAGACAGACAACCATTCACACTCACACCTATGGGCAGTTTAGAATCACCAGTTAACCTAACCCCAGTAACTGCATGACTTTGGACTGTGAGAGGAAACCGGAGTACCCGGAGAAGACCCACGCAAACACCACACAGAAAGGCCCAGGCCAAGGGGAAATCGAACCCAGACCTTTCAGCTGTGAACCACTATGCCACCATACTGCCCATATCATTATTATTATTATTATTATTATTGTTATTATTATTATTACATTACTTAACATTAAAGATAACATATACTTAACATATACATGTTTGTAGATGTTAGAAGATATAAAAGCCTTGTCAAAGGTCATCTTCAAAGACATTGTGAGAGTGCAGATATTTTTTAACTTTTTTGCAAACAATTTTCAAGCATAGTAACCTCAAATGAAATGTTCCCATGATTAAATATAGAAAAAGAAATCAGGAAGTATTTGAGGTATTAGAGCTTTTGAATTTAAACGCCTACAATAAAGTCTGCAGCCTTGAACATTGTGCATTATAACACAAATATATGTTCAAGAACGCTGCAAAATATCAATCTACAAATATTGCAGATTCTGGATTGCTGTTAAAATGTGTTCACCTGACATGGTGATGTTTCGGTGATTGCTCTTCCAACCAGGTAGAGTCAGGAATTACACTTCAAGGCTCCCTTTTCCCCCTCTGATGGACGTGATGCCTGTACACTCTCAAAGTCTGCAGTCTGATAAAGAGGAGCACTGAAACAGAAGTGCAGATGTTGCTTCCTGTATGTCCTTAACTGAGAGCTTTACCAGAAGACTGTCTGACATCAAGAAAGCCAAAAATAATTGCAAAACAGCTTGTGGTTAGATACATTTTCACACCTTCAAAACCGAATGTTGGCTTTTTTTTAAGCAACCAAAAAAAAAAAAAAAACGTTCAAACTGTTTATTTTTTCATATAGATTTACATTGATTTTTTTCTTTTCACTTAAATCGATTTGGAAAGCGTTGCGTTTGTTCAAATTATTTACAGTTTGAAAAAAAAAGTGCTTCATTCAATCAGAAAAGTTTGTGATTATTGATTATTTGGGTGGAAGTGAAAACCTCTTCCTTTGGTTTTGGTCATCACAATTTGCAGCTTTGATTAAGAAATGCACGTGCCTGATTTTAGTGTTTGTTCAAAGATTTCTGTTCAGAATTAGCTTTAAGTGTTTTGTGCAATATTACTCTAAAATAAAGCATACGTCTGTCCTCATGGTTTTGCTCTCTGTTTGCTGCCATTGTGGTACATCTCCACGTCATTTTTACCCAGACTGTCTTTTATGTAGTGGCATAAATGGCATCATGGTTACTTCTGAGACACTCATCCTGCCTTTCTTTTTTTTTTTCAAGTATGTCAATGAAGTATAGAGTCACCTGTAAAATTTCAACTGCACTCTTTATTTCATAGCATTACATATTTCCAGTTCTCTCTCTAAACTTTTGTGACTCAAAATAAGCATATGTTAAACACGCACACTTGCACGCACGCGCGCGCGCACACACGCACACGCACACACACACACACACACAGAGTTTCCGCATGTTGTAACTTGTCTTTGTACTATTTGAACTGCATATGACATTTGAATGATTTGCAAGACATTGCAATAATAATATTAATAATAACAATATTAATACACAGTGTCTCAGCTTTTTTGTGAGATGGTTGTTGCTTGCCCTGGAACTTACTTCCCCCCTACCAAGGTACTACTTTGGTTTTTTGAAAAATGTCCCTGTATGTATTAATATGTGTTGCCAAACAAAAATATACCTCTTATATAATTTGATAGGCTGAAAACAGCATTAAGCTTGTCAGGAGCTCAACCTGCTCAACTTTACTTGAGTAAAGAACATCCTGCTGTTTTTATGGTGAATAACAATTACATGCTTAGTAAATAAACTGGGGTATTTACAGAATTTGTCACTCCAGTGACAAAGAGACATGTAGGAAAGCACGCTCACTGCAAGCTGTTCTTCTCAAAATGTGCACCATCACTTATGGTCTTAAGAAAACCACCACACAAAACCAGGATGAGAGATGAGTCATGTAGATTTAATCAACTTTGTTGGCAAAGATTATTACAAATACAAGGAGTCATAATGCAAAAAAAAAGTAGTGCATAAAGTCAAACATGAGAGCAGATATCAATGTAAGACAATGAGCAGGTTTTGTACAAAGGGCATCTGAAAAAGCTGCAAATCTTACTGAGGTGAAAATAAAATGCATTCTATAAAACTCTATTCTGCACATATTTACAAAACTGGGACAAAACTCAACACTTGAAAGTTTGTTACATATCAATTCATCAAACTCCATTCTGAAAGATGGCATGTGACATGTGAAAGTGTGCCTTTAGCACCTCACTCTATATTTACATACATTTGAATGAAACGCTTTTTTGCACGTGAGAGTAAAATGTTCCATTTTGTCATGTTGGTGTTGTCTGTTTTCTATTTTTTGGTATGTTTGTGCTAAATTCCTGCTTATTATAAACATTTGTGAAGAAAACATATTGTTACAGGCCTCTGCAAACCACAGGCTCAGTTTAAAGCATGCAAGGTTCATTAAGTCTGAGCAGAGGATGAAAGGGCATTGCATAGCTGCATTACACAGAAAACACTTGAGATACTGTAAAGCAGATGGCAGCGCTACAGCTGAAATCTTATGATCAAAAAAAAGTATACCACTGCAGATTCAAAGGGTATAAACGTAAAGACAAACTTTGAAAACGAGACACCGGTGAAGAACATTGCGGTACGAGGCAGTTAGAAGTTACCAAATTAACAAAACAAATCACTGCAAGAAAAAATAAGATATGGGCTGCAGTAATAACATTCATGGCATCCACCCTTTACATCACATAAGTGGAGGTGACCTCAGAAGACTTGGAGATAACCGAGCTTCTCCTGAATGAGCTGTTGGACAAATTTCTGATGTAACCAGGCACCAACCTTTTCAGCAGCTGCAAGGCTCTTCTCATAAACTTCTGTCCCACAAAAGCGTATATGATGGGGTTCAGGCAGCAGTGAGTATAAGCAATAGCCTCGGTCACTGCTACTGACAGCCTTAAATTTTTGTCCAAGGTGAGGTCCTGTTGGATTATTGTTTTTTCCTGAAGAAACTTCAAGAAACGGGAAATGTTGTATGGGGCCCAGAGCAAGAAAAATGCAACCACTATACAGATGATCAGCTTGACTATGCGGTGCTTCTTTGTGGTCCTCATGGTCACCAGTGTGGGGATGATCCTGGAGTAGCAACCTACCATCACCAACAGGGGAATCACGAGACCCAGCACATTGGTGGTGAACAGATCGTAACGCTCCCAGACTTTATTCTCCTGGGGATAGTCACACCCAAGTCTTTGGGATTCTTTGGTTTCCTCTGTGAAGATAAAGTCCGGCAGAGACACAAACAAGCTCAGCATCCAAATGAACACGGTCAGAGTGATGGCTGCCCTCATCGTGCGATAACGTGCAACCCTGTGAGCGTGCACGATGATCATGTAGCGGTCCAGCGTCATGACGATCATGAAGAAGATGCTGCTGAAGAAGCCAGTCTGGTGAGAGCCGGAGATTAAACGGCACATGAAGCCTCCAAAAGTCCACTGGCCAGCGCTGGCATAGTGAGAGTAGAAAGGCAGCGTGAAGACGAAGAGGAGGTCGGAGAGAGCCAGGTTGAAGAGGCAGATGTCTGTCAAGTTGCTCTGGTTGCGGTGCTTCAGCACAACATACACCACTAGCGCATTACCTGTGGGAGAGAAAACACAAATAGTATGACTTTCATACTGTTGCATGTAAAATAGTAACAATAAGCAAGTTGGGAAAATTGCTTTCTTCTCCCAGAAAGGTCCCTGCAATGTGTAAACACAACTCACACAAGAGGACACACTTACCTATGAAGCCCAGGATGAAAACCAAACTATACAGAGTGGGCAGAAACACTTGGCTGAAGTTCTTTACATCACTGAAATTGGAAGGAGAGTAGTCACTCGGGTCATCATAGTAACCAGAGTAATCGTAGGATGTGCTGTTCTCATCTGCAGCGAGAGATTTTTGTGATTATTTTTTATTATTTCAACACATGCTATAAAATTTTACCATTAAAATGTTACATCACACTTAGCAATGCACATTATCAACAGTTTTAATCTGGACTGAAGAAAAAAAGTGCCAGTTAAAGTTATCTGTTTAAAGAAAGCTGTTTTTATTTATCACTTTGGTTGGCTGAGAGTACCATAAATAATGATCCTGTATTGTGGTTAAGGCAGTTGATAAAGAGACTTATTGAGACACCTGGTGGGTGAACAGAATTTAAACCTCCTGTCTGTAAGCCTACGTCACCACTGCAACTAATTTGAAGTCAGGTCCTATGAAGCCAAAAACCCCTTAGTGTCACAACATACCATTGAAAAACAAAGAGTGGATATTTCATTTGGTCTGTTTGTTTATGTTATCATAATTTTGCACCCCTTTTCTTTTGTAATCATATTATTTAACATGATTAGTGTTGAATTTTACAATAATGGTGTAAAAAAAGATGATAGAAGATATCAAAACCTTGTTAAAGGTCAGTTTCAACAACATTGTAAAAGTTCATATATATCTACTTTTTTGCAAACAATTTTAAAGCATTGTAGCCACAAATGAAATGTTCCCATGAATAAATATAGAGCTAGACTTCAGGAAGTATCTGTGGCTTTTTACACACTGTAACACAAATATTTTCATGAACTCTGCAAAATATGACACAATAAATATGATACACCAGATTCTGGATTACTTTTAAAATACATTCACCTGACATGGTGATGTTTCAGTGATGGCTCTTCCAACCAGGTAGAGTCAGGAATTACAGGTCAAGGCTTCTTTTTTTCCCCCCCTGTCTGTTACTGACGTGATGGCTGTAGATGCAGAGATAAACTAACACTCTTAAAGTCTGCAGCGAGATGATGATGAGCACTGAAACAGAAGTGCAGATGGTGCTTCCTGTGTGTCCTTAAGTCAGATCTTTATCAGTAGTATGCTGTTCAAGCTTTGAATGATACATCTAAGCAGGCAAAAAAATACAGAGCAGAACATGTGGTTAATGCATTTTCACACCTTCAGAAAACCAGTTGTTACTTTGAACAAAATGTTTATCATTATTATTTTAACATGTAGATTTCTATCGGGGGCGGGGGCATTATTCTTTGGTTTGCCATATTTCACATCACACATTACAACTTTGACTTCTATTCAGAATTAGCTTCCCCGTCTTCTGTGTGTGTGTGTGTGTGTGTCTACACACACACACACATATATATATATATATATATATATATATATATATATATATATATATATATATATATATATATATACACTTTTTGTGATTTTTTTTATTGTTCTTCTTCTTTTCTTTGTACATCTCTGCTGCATATCATTGACGCTTCATGAAATTATTCTCATACAGTCATTTCTGCGTATCCGTTGTACTCCGTTATTGTTGTCGTATGCATGGTCAACGGCGTCCTCTTGTGGTGGAGAACTATAAAAATAATTCCACCATCTGCGCTCTGTGGTTAATTTAGGTATTTACGTAGTAAAAGCTCACCATCCAATATCCATTAAGACCACTGTTTTTCGGGGCAAACTCATCAGCAGCTGACAATGTTGATGAGGTGAATAACATTTGGATCTTTTTTTTTTCCCCACTGCGACTTTTTAAGAGAAGGTTCCTGATACTCTGATTCCAGACACTGAAATATTTTTTGGCCACATTCACATGTCACGAAGTCACGAAGCTGGCAGTGGACGCAACATTACTACTCAGTTCAACCCTCATGAAACGCAACTTCTAAAACCAGATTAACACACAGCACGCTGGTCACTGAGTAGTCACACGAGCAGGAAACAGACTTTCTTTCTTTTTTGGATGGAAGTTAAATACTTCCCTGGCTAATCTGAACAATGTGCGTGTGTGCGGATGTGTCAGTGCCTGGAAAGTTTTTATTTTTGTTTTTTTTTTGTGAAACTGTTGCCTGAAATGAGTAATAATTATTATTATTACTTATAATAATAATAAGTAAAGAAAAAAGACTGTAATTAAGTATGGATCCAGTAGAGACCAGTTTTATTTCTCCCCCAGTAAGATCAAAGGCATAATAAGTCAGGATGTGTCCTATTGCGTAGAATGAAAGGACCCAAACGCAGAATCAGGCAGTATTAATCAACAGGAAACGCACCTTTGGAAGGTGGAAAATCCAAACAGGCAGTCCAAACAAAATCCAGATGGTGAAAGAAAAAAAATGCAAACTGAATCCAAGAAACAGGCAGGGAGCGCAGAAGTGAGATTACTGAAGAGTACGACAAACGCCACAACCAAGAAAGAAGCGAGACACGCCTATGAGTGAATACCCTGGACAATCAGGAGAAAACGTGTCGGACACTCAGCACAGGGAAACAGCAATGGAAGGAAGTAAAACTTGGGACAAGACACAAGACAGAGAAACTAATAAAGTAAAACAGGAAGGAACTAACTAAACCCTTCATAATAAAGGAATTATTAAATATGAATAAGCATAGTAACATGTACAAAATGCCTCTGTCTCCTAAACCAAGATAGTAAAAGTAAAAAAAGAGGGATGCTTGTGTCGTGGCTCCAGGGTTTTTGTGCTTTTGCTTAGAGTTTTTTGATGTTGTGAATATTTAGAGCTTCATTGTAACTTATTTTCATTGTTTTGTTTTTTTTTTAACTTGAGTACTGTTGCAAACATAGTGCGCACGTGCGTGTCACCCGTTTTCAGATCACCCCGGTTTCAAGCCTTTACATGAGAACACAAGCCGGTGTGTTTCTGAAACGGTCCGCTCTGGACCCTGTTTCCAAAAGACCCAAAGACCAAAAGATGTGTTTGTGTACATACCCCACATGCTTCCCTGGTCCATGTCCCTGTGAATATAATGTTCCCTTCATACTTTAGATTTCATATTTTTATTTATGGTGTTTTGCAACAGCCTAATTAAATGGCCCACATACTTAAGTATGCAAATATTATCAGCAAAGTTTTTTAAAAAAAAGCTTACCTATGAGTACTTTCATACAAGCTACTGTCATACTTGTATGGGTGAGATGAAGAATATTCCCACAGTCATAATCAAAGACTGCCTTGATTTGGATATTCTAGAAACAATGTGACTGGTACTGTAAGTTCAGGAAATTTGTATTTTACTGCATATTGTTTGAGGACATGTCCTTTTCCAACATGATGAGAAGTTTTTTAATTCCCACTTCAACTACCCATAAATAGGTACTGTAAATAGGCACAGTAGCAGGAGCACAAAATTTCAAGGAAATAGTTGCCATGCCATGCCAGCAAACAGGAAACATATTTGTTGTCATGGCCAAGATAAATTGTACTGTATCTGACATGTTATTATGCTGAGTGCTTCATTTCTCTGAGTCACAATTGCAGAAGGAAGAAAATGAAACTGCAGCTGGAATATCTGCATGACAAACATGGTAGGTTTGCAAACCTTTACCCCCTGAAATGACCTGGAAGGGATTTGGAACACATAAATAAAGATTAAGCCAATGTTTATATTGATACAGCTCATATTTTTACTTCATATTCAGTTCTACTCACTCTCACAAATCTACCCTTATTCAGCCATTTTATAGTAGATTTGCTGCTGTGTTTGGGATTGCTACACGTATTTTCAGCCAAGCTTCATCTGTCAGACAGATGGCCTCACATTTGACTCTATAATACTTTGGTACAGAGAGGAGCTCATGGTCTACTTAATGACTGCAAGCTGCCCAGGTCCTGTAGCTGTATAACAAGGCCAAATCCTCAGCCTTCCACCACCGTGCTGACAGTTGGTATGACAGCGCCATGTTTGGTTCTCTCCAAACATGGCGCTGTGCAGTGAGCTTATGACCAGACATCACCACTTTGATCTCATGTGTCCAAAGGACATTGTTCCAGAGGTCTTGTGATTTGTTCAAATGCAACTTTTTAAACCTAAGCTGTGCTGTCTTGTTCCTTTTAGAGAGAAGAGGCTTTCTTGTGGCAACCCTTTTAAACAACCCATCAGTCTTTTTCTAATTGTACTGTTTAACATTTAACATTTAACATGCTAACTGAGGCCTATAGAATCTGAGATCCCCATCTCAGTATTTCTCTGGGCATGGCGAGGTCTGATCTTGTAAATAAGATCATAAATAAGATCCTCTTTTCACAGGACTGCATACAGTCCTGTGAAAACTTTCACATAAATGTATCTTCGTAGTTTACCTCATGATTAGCTGTAAATATTTTTTAAAAAAAGAAAAAAGCAGCATATTATATCTTGTCTTTGTCTTAATTAATTAAATAATGGGTCTGAGTCATTTTTAAAACATTACTTTAATTTTTCTTTTCTTTTTTTGTCTTTCATGCAAGGTGTTAGTTTCTTGTAAATAGGCTTGTTTGCTGCTTATCCTGCCAATTACTTTCCCCCCACCAAAGTGTTGATGTGGATTTCTGAAAAATGTATCTTTATTTATTCAGGTGGGAAAAGAAAAGAAAGGGGGAAATGTATTCTATTACCTTTACCTGAATACACTCAGTAACAATAAAATCTGTATCATAGTTCCTCTTCTACTGATGGTCCCTTGTAAATAACGCTGCTGTGTTATGGTGATAAACAGTTGCTTACCTAATGAATTAACTTGTAACTATTCATCTTTTTTTCAGCTAAATTTTGCTTTGAGAAGAAATACAATGCAGTAACAGTGAGAAAGAGGAGAACATGCTCTGTGCAAGCTATTCTTTTTAAAATGAACAATGTACTTCTCTAGTATAACAGGAACATGTGCACATGAGTCAGAAATTTGCTTTCTGTGCCCCATTCTAGGAACCAAGTTCATCAAAAGTTTAAAAATAAACTAAGTTGATTGACTCTGAGATCAGCAACTCAGTTTCCTGTTCCAGAAGAGCTCATTAATGTAAGTTCAATGAACTCTGAGTATGTTCACTTCAGGTTTAAGTACAGAAAGAAATCCGTCATCAAACCATCATCTCCCATAGCCCCTATGTGGTGGTCTATGGGAAAAAAGTAGAGGTGGCTGAAGTTTCTGGTGAATCAGCTTGTTCATGTGTATCCAATGTTCTGTGGTTGGCAAGAATTTGGTTGGGCAGTCAATATAGGAGGAGGACCCGGTCCTCAGTTACTTTCAGGCTTTGTGACCACGGAACACTGGGTTTACTCACCCTATGTTGACTTTTGATCAACTCTGAGCTCAGCAACTCCGAGTTTCCCGTTCCAGAACAGAAAAGTCAGAGATAGTTCAATCAACTCTGAGTATGTTAGCCCTGAGTAAAGTGGGTGCATGAGTAGAGAAAGAAAGCCATCAGCAATGGAGATTCACCATAGCAATGGGTAACTAAAGAGCAGAGCATTCATTTTAACCCAGTGGATCGAGGAATATGATCACGTGTCAGTGCTGACTGTAACTGTCACGAACCGGGCCGCACGGCCATGACAAAAAAGGGAGACACACACAAATGCCAATTAAAAGGTTGTTTATTTTAAAGGAACAGAGGGAGAACTTAAACTAACCACGATATGTGTAGTCAGTACAGTCAGTGAGTGCATGAGTGAAGAAATAGTATATGCAGTGTTGTCAAGTGCAAGAAACCTGACCCAAAACCAAAGAAGTGTCTCACGGAGGAGAGCCCCACATCAACTGATCTGTGAGAACTTATATAGAGCACTGGCACACATTTGGCCCAGGTGTTGCCAGTGTCACTGATTGGCAAACGAGCCACTCCAGCTCTCTAATGCTTGCAGGAGTTCTGCGACACAAGCAGACCAAAAGGTAGGCAGAGTGGGTTGTCACACCCCCCTCCAAAAAACCAGAGTCCTGCACAGGATCTCTGGTCCCTTAAATAAAGTAAAATGAAAGAACAAATTCAAACAATGCATGACAATTTTACTTCCAGTGACAATGGTACAATCATTAAAAAATCAAAAATTAACACTTGAGCCTACATGTCCGCAGCCGCAACATCACAACGTTTAATGAGTTGGCCATTCAGATCGTTAGACTGGAAAAAATAATGGCCACCAGGGAAACCAAGCACAGATGTCAAACACAGCAGAGACTCAACGTTCAAAGCGTAGCATTCAGACAGCCACACACTGATCCAATAAGAAGTCCTCTCAAGATACTAACACTGTTCCATGTCTCTCTGCAATTTTGTTTACCCAAAAAAGCATTTTAAGACAAAGGCAGATAGACTAGCGAGAGACAAGTTACACAAGGAGGTTTACAACATGACTGGTTTTTAACCCCAGCCATAACAACCACCCTTACACAAATGTTGTACAGTCACTTCAAGCAATAATAACATACCCAAAAGTGCAACAGTCACAAACCAGAGGACCATCTAAACAAAGTTACTATTACTACTAAGTTACTATCCACAAAAACCCCAACAAAACCTATAGTAACAAATAATCCTCACCAAAAGTAACCTGTCGCAATCACAAACATTAAGTTACTCAAAATATTAAGCACTCTATATCAACTTCACTGAAGTAACTTCACAAAGACCCCTTCCTTTTGTTGGGGGATTTTTGGTATCACCTTTATACTGATATCTACTGTCACTATTTTTATATCATGTGATAAAAGTATATTAGTCACACACACTGAATTAATGAACACTGTAGGCTTTAATGTTACTGGGGTGAAGGTAAGGCCTGTTATATCTGATGCGCACATATGCTTAAGGCCTTGGTGGGAGGCAAGAACATCTCTGACCTTGACCTTTGTAACCTCATGTTGTATTTTAGAAAGTCTTATGACAGGTCAACTAGTGTGTTGCGCACTCAGGCAGGGTTGAGGTATTAACAGTGACTGCATGGTTACGTATCTAGTGTAGTGTGTTTTGGCTAATATGGACTCTCCCTCTGTAGGAATAGGAACATGGTTTTTTTGGACCTGTTGGTTTTTTGTTTTTTGTGTAGTGTGTGGTAGTGTGGGGAGGATGAGCCATTTTAAATAAAGAACACAGATGGTGTCAGGAAAAAATTAAGCCATTATGAATGGATCAGGATTGGATGACCTGGGAAATGACTGGAGTGTGAACTGGAAATGGGCCTTATCCTTTCTGATTCCATGATCCTTCTCCCTCCTGCTGTGCGAGTGGACTGTACAAGTGAGCCTATGATCCCGTTGGGCGTTTCCGGTTCTGAGTAGGTTCACTGAGACTGATGTACGTGATTTTCAGTGGAAAATATGTCAAGATTCATGCTCTGAATTTCGAACACCATAACTTTAAGCATTTAAGTCACATTTAAGCCACTTTAAATACATTTACTTCAGTTTTCAAGTCATAAAGTAATTTCAGCCTCATCAACATTTACATCATCTCCAAGATCCAAACATTTTTCCATCAGTGTGACTTTTTACAACACGACAAAAGATCCATCATTGATCAGTGTTTTATGTATTTAAAGCTTTATACATTTAAACTGTGATTGCTACAGTAACATATATTTCAGATGAACTGACTGACAGCCTGACAGCTGCTTTACTCTGCAAAGAGTCACAGAGTTACAAAGATGGAGACTTTATTCTGACTAACAGACAACATTTATTTTATTCTAAGCTGATAATAAATCTGTAATGTAATTGCTGTCTCCATCCTTATAGCCTATTGACAATAAGAGCTCATATCAATTAGCTGTGAAAGCGCTCATGTTGCGTGCGAGAAATAATGAAAGGATGTCTAACTGGGATTTCAATGCTTGTAAAAACATAAACATCTTCAAATTAATTCCCTCCTCTGATCGAATGAAGAAACAAATCAGTGTGTCAGACAGGTTCAGGTGCAGCAGAAGGGGAGGAGTCAGAGAGACACTCAGAGCTTGTTGAAGAAAATGTTCACAGAGTCTGTTACCATGGTAAGTGACTCACTGAAAATCCAAGTTTGTCTCATTTCAGGGTTAACAAACTCAGAGATTTAGCTGAACCTGCTTCCTGGAATAGAGACAGAGAAAAAGTTAATATGAGAAACACAATTAACTCTGGACATAATGAGACAGACGACATATTCAACTCATAGTGGTAGTTCTGTGTTCTTTGTTGGTGTTTTCCAAAGCCACAAAATCTTCTCAGTTTGTCCTTAGTTTAGTTTTGGTTAACTAGAGCTATCCTGTATTCACTGATCAGGCATTGTGTTGGTCCCCCTTCTGTTGCACTAACAGCCCTGACCCGTCGAAGCATGGATCCACTAGACCCCTGAAAGTGTGCTGTGGTGTCTACACTGGGAAGTTAGCAAACAATCCTTCAAGTCCTGTAAGCTGCGAGGTGGGGCCTCCGTGGATTGGACTTATTTGTCCAGCACATCCCACAGATGCTCGATTGGATTGAGATCTGAGGAATTCTGAGGCCACGTCAACACCTCAAACTTGTTCCTGTGCTCCCCAAACCATTCATGAACCAATTTTGCTTTGTGGCAGGGCACATTGTCCTGCAGAAAGAGGCCACAGCTATCAGGGAATACTCTGAAAGCGTGTACAACAATGGTCTGCAACAATGCTTAGGTAGGTAGTATGTGGCAAAGTGTCATGGTCCCCCAGTCCTCCTGGCTGGCTGACTCAGTTTCCCTCTCTAGCTTTCTTTCCCTCTCCCTCTCACTCTGTGTGGATGTGTCAACCACACCTTGTGTTCCAGGGGCGGGCCTTCTTCCTTCCAGCTTCATGCACCTGGGATGATTAACGTACCTGTGAGGAGTTATGAGATCAGTGGCTTTGGACTTACACCAGTTTACATTGCTGTTTTTTGCTGTTTCATTGTTGTAAATAAATGCACTGAACTTCATTCTGCAAGTTTGAACTTTGAGTCCAATTAGACAATCAATTATGACACAAATTAACATCCACATGGGCGGCAGGACCTAAGGTTTCCCAGCAGAACATTGCCCAAAGCATCGCACTGCCTCCGCTGCCTTTCTCCCATAGTGCATCCTGGTGGCAAGTGTTCCCCAGCTACCACTGTTAATGGTTTTGTATCGAACAGCTGTCAGCATGGGCAGAGTGACTGGTCTGCTGCTATGCAGCCCCATCTGCAACAAACTACAATCCACTGTGTATTCTGACACCTTTCTATCCGAACCAGCATTAATATTTTCTGCATTTTGAGCTACTGTTGGATTGGCCCACACGAGTCAGGCTTGCCTCCCCACATGAATCAACGAGCATTGGTCACCCATGACTCTGTCACAGGTTCACCACTGTTCCTTCCTTAAACTGGTCTGCAGTGGTCTTTTCTTGAACCACTGCAGGCAGAAGGATACCAGGAAGAGCTGCAGTTTTGGAGATGCTCTGACCCAGTTGTCTAGCTATCACAATTTGGCCCTTGTCAACATTGCTCAAATACCATTTTTCATGATTCTAACACATCAACTTTGAGGACAAACTTTTCACTTGCTCCCTAATATATCCCACCCACTAACAGGTGCCATGATGTTATCCACTTCATCAGTCAGTGACCATAATGTTGTGCCTAACGTTACGCCTTTTGTCTCATATTGATTTTTTGATGTCAATCCCAAATGTTTCCAGTCTACTGCAAAAATAAAGGGACTGGCCTCACTTTTCCAAAACTATTTTTTTTTTTTTTTTTGGGCAGGGGGGGGGGGGGGGGTACAAAAAAAAAGGGGTACCTCCAAAAGTAGGTCACTCGTGTTATCAGCTGGTTGTCTCCCACTGATAAAAGCTGATCTGATCAGGACCAAAAATGCGTCAAGCTCAAACCCTTTAGATTTTACTTTGAGGCCCTCAAGGCTGCATGTTTAATGATAGATTTCCTCTAATTTATTATACTTAAGAGTAGAATGGGAGGCAGAGCCTTCAGCTTTCAGACCCCTCTTCTGTGGAACTAGCTCCCAATCTGGATTCAGGAGACAGACAGCCTCTCTATCTTTAAGATTAGACTTAAAACTTTCCTTTATGATAAAGCTTATAGTTAAGGCTAGATCAGGAGTCCCTGAACCATCTCTTAGTTATGCTGCAACAGGCCTAGGGTGCTGGGGGGTTCCCATGATGCACTGAGTGTTTCTTTTTATTCACCTCTTTTTACACAGTTTATACCCCACTCTGCATTTAATCATTAGTTATTATTAATCTCTGTCTCTCTTCCACACCAGTCTTTTGTCCTGTCTCTCTCTCCGCAGCCCCAACCGGTCACAGCAGATGACTGCCCCTCCCTGAGTCTGGTTCTGCTGGAGGCTTTTTTTCCTCCCTATCGCCAAGTGCTTGTTCATAGGGGGTTGTTTTGATTGTTGGGTTTTCTCTGTAATTATAGTAGGGTTTGTACCTTACAGTATAAAACAACTTGAAGTGAATGTTTGTTGTGATTTGACACTATATAAATAAAATTGAATACCACTGACTGACCCACTCTTGCCTGATTAAATCAATAGAACAGCTCTGTGACATTATGCTTTGGTCCATCTGATGCTGCCAGGTTGCACCTCAGACTGTCCAGGAACTCAGTAATGCCCTGGTCCAGATTTGGGAGGAGATTCCCCAGGACACCTTCCATCGTCTGATTAGGAGCATGCCCCAACATTGTGAGACATGCATAGAAGCATATGGGGCCCATACAAACTACTGATTACTATTCTGAATTGCTGCAATGAAATTTCAGCAAAATGGGCCAGCCTGCTGCCTCGTTTCTTCACTTTGATTTTTGGGGTGTCTTTGAATTCAGCCCTTTGTAGGTTGATCATTTTCATTTCCATCAAACAATGTGATATCCTTTCATTACTAACACATTACCCAGTCCATATAAGTATAGATATCAGCATGATTTTTTTTTTCACCCGATTGAGATTTTATGTGTTTTCAGTGTTTCTTTTTGAGCAGAGAATAAAAGTCTTATTAAAGGTCAATTTGTCGCAGGGCATTTGTACTCTTCTGCAAACAATTTTCACTAGTAGTAGTGCAAAATAATGTGAACTCTAGTATTTTTTTTTTTTTTTTTTTTATTTTGGTATTGACGTGATGTCTGTAGATGTCCAGACCTGACACTGGAAAAAACAGCAGCTGAACAATGAGGAGGACAGAAATAGAAGAGTAGATATCATTTCCTGTGTCTCGCTAATTAAGATCTTTCCCAGACGCCTGTGTAGACAAATTTCACAGCATGTGGTTACACACATTCACACCTTCAAAGAGTTTTTTTTGCTTAAGGCTTGTTGTTGCTGTAGGCAGAATTGTTATCATACTTTATCACAAGGATTTCTATTCATTTTTGTTGTCTTTTTTATTTTTTAATTTGGAAAAAGATTTTCTTAAATTTCTTTACAGTTTGGATGAACCTTTAATTCAAAATTCAAAAACTTATAATTACTGTGATATCTGATTATCTGGGAGGAAGTGATAAATTATGTTGGTTATTAGAGTCTTGGAACCCTGTTTGTTTACATTTGATTATCACACCTTGTGGCTTAGATGCTTTATGTGCCTAATGTCCAGCTTGACATTTCTTTGTTTCCATTTCTTTCATTATTACCACTCTACTTCTTCTTCCTCTTATCGGTCTTGCTGCTGGACATATTTGCAGCATATTGTAGATTCTATATAAAGATCTTCAGCTTTCAGTGTGGTCAGTGTAATCGCAGACAGGATATTTTGTAACTAAATGCAGCCTATATCTTTTACACTGAGTTGTATGCACACACCATGCAAAGAGTGCTTGCTGTTTGCATGGTGTATGGCGACTTCTTGTGGTGGATAATGAGCTGTGCACAGTTTTCTCCTGGTACAAAGCATGCTGGGAGAAAAGATTTGAATACTCATTGCATAATTTCAATGAAGCTTTATCAGAGACATATGGCCAGATTATGCTCATAACCTTTGTTCAAATTGCAGCTCAGACTTTAGTAGATGTAGACCTGATAATCTACAAAATAACTAAAATAAATAAATTAAAATAAATAAATCAACAATAGCGTTTCAATTTTTAAAATTATATATAAAACACCAGCCCCCCAAATTGCCCCCAAACTGAACAGGGAGAATGACTCAGAGAACAGTTTCCTGGTCTTAACTGACAGGAGCGGCACCCGGTGTGGTCTTCTGCTGCTGTAGTCCTTCTGCTTCAATTTTCAGTGTGTTGTACATTCAGAGATGCTCTTCTGCATACCTTGATTGTAATAAGTGGTTATTTGAGTTACTGTTGCTTTCCTATCAGTTCAAAGCAGTCTGGCCATTCTGCTCTGATCTCCGACACAAACAAGTCATTTTCATCAAGAGAACTGGTGGTCACTGGGTATTTTTTCCTTTTCTGACCATTCTCTGTAAACTCTAGAGATGGTTGTGTAGATAGAACAGCAGGTTCTGAAACACTCAGACCAGCCTGTCTGGCACCAATAACAATGCCATGTATCTGTTGTATATGTAAATATATGTACATATGGATATATACATATATGTATGTTTTATTTTCGTAAACTGTTTTTTTTTCTTTTAATTTTGATTGTTCGAAATAAATTCTAAAAAAAAAAAAAAAAATCACTCAAAACAACTTTCTTCCCCATTCTGATGCTCTCTTTGAACTTCAGCAGGTCAACTTGACCATATCTACATGTCTAAATGCATTGTATTGCTGCCATGTGATTGGCTGATTAGATAATTGTGTTGATGTGCAGTTGAACAGGCATATTTATTGAGATGAGCAGTGAGTGTGGAGCTTTTCTTTGTATGGAACAGTTTAAACTTGTATTTGGGTTTCAGTGACAAACTTCGCTCAGTTTGACAGTAGCTGTTCAGATTCTCTGAATCATTTATAACATACTGTACCAGAAAATATGAAATCCCTAAAATCATTGATGCTTATATGGAAAAAACATTAATTTCATATTGCTGAACTATTTGCCCAGACAGTCTTTTATGCAGTGGCAAAACTCTTTCCATCTTTACTTCTGAAAGAATCATCCTGTCTTTCTTCTTAAAAGAAAAAATACACTGAATGGGCTTGTTGCTGCTATTCAGTTGAATTTATTTTTTGTTATACTTTGTAAATATCTTATTGGGTGTTAACAACAGCTTATCAGAACTTGTCTCTTTACCATCTCTCTTTTCATGACCGCATACAGCTGTATGCTCTTCTTAGTATTTT
The DNA here is from genome assembly GCF_007364275.1 of Archocentrus centrarchus. NCBI lineage: Eukaryota > Metazoa > Chordata > Actinopteri > Cichliformes > Cichlidae > Archocentrus > Archocentrus centrarchus. The sequence continues at coordinate 16,045,891 of NC_044361.1, read as the reverse complement.
TCTGTGAACCTGGGGCCTCATAAAAAGTGTGTGAGGAATAAAACAAACTGCTAAGAGGTGCTATGAACAAAATTTTCTGTTTAAAGCACCAGCAAGTTTCATGAAGCCTGAGCAATCATTTTGAAATATTTACATCTGAATTCTTATGGTAAAAATATATATATGCGAAATCAAAGGGTCTAAAGGTGTACAGACAGACTTTGATGATGAGACACTTGTGAAGAACATTGTGGCAATCAGAAGTGACCAAATTAACAAAACAAATCACTGTAAAAAGAAAAAGACAAAGTCTGAAGAAATAAGAGGGTGAAACATTCATGCCAAACTAATTACAGCTGCCCTCCACTTTCTACAGTTTAAAAGTGGAGGTGACCTCAGAGGACCTGGACATAACTGAGCTTCTCCTGAATGTGCTGTCAGACAAATCTCTGCCATAACCAGGCACCAACCTTTTCAGCAGCTGCAAGGCTCTTCTCATAAACTTCTGTCCCACAAACGCGTATATGATAGGGTTCAGGCAGCAGTGCGTATAAGCAAAAGACTCGGTGACTGTTACTGACATCCTTACATTTTTGTACCAGCTGGAATTATTTGGGATTATATCTCTTTCCTGGAGAAAATTCAAGAAAAGGGAAATGTTGTATGGGACCCAGAGCAAGAAAAATACAACCACTATACAGATGATCAGCTTGACTATGCGGTGCTTCTTTGTGGTCCTCATGGTCAACAGAGTGGGGATGATCCTGGAGTAGCAACCTACCATCACCAACAATGGAATCACGAGACCCAGCACATTGGTGGTGAACAGGTCATAGCGCTCCCAGACTGTGCTATTCTGGGGATAGTCACACTCGAACCCGTGGGAATCTTCTGTTTCCTCTGTGAAGATAAAATCCGGCAGAGACACAAACAAGCTCAGCATCCAAATGAGCACGGTCAGAATGATGGCTGCCCTCATTGTGCGATAACGTGCAACCCTGTGAGCGTGCACGATGATCATGTAGCGGTCCAGCGTCATGACGACCATGAAGAAGATGCTGCTGAAGAAGCCAGTCTGGTGAGAGCCGGAGATTAAACGGCACATGAAACCTCCAAATATCCACCGGCCGACGCTGACGTAGTGAGTGTAGAAAGGCAGCGTGAAGACAAAGAGGAGGTCGGAGAGAGCCAGGTTGAAGAGACAGATGTCTGTCAAGTTGCTCTGATTGCGGTGCTTCGCCAGGACACACACCACTAGCCCATTACCTTTGGGAGAGAAAACATTATAAAGGTACCTGTCACATGTAAAACAATATCCCCTCTGTCTCTTTCTCTCTGTGTGTCTCAGGTCGCTATTTTGCATATAAACACACCTGCACACATTGTTTGGGTTGGAAAATTGCTTTCCATTCCAGAAAGGGCAGCAGATCCCTGCAATGTGTAAATACAATCCTTTCCCTAGAGTGAACACAGAAGAAGACACACCTACCAATGAAGCCCAGGATGAAAACCAAACTATAGAGAGTGGTGAGAAACACTTTGTTGAATTCAGTGGGGATGTCAGGAGAGTAGGTTTCATTGTCATTAAAATAGCTGTCGTCATAATAGTCCTCTGTGGCATTCCATTCTGCAGAGAGAGGTTTATTATTATTATTATTATTATTATTATTATTATTATTATTATTATTATTATTATTATTATTATTATTATTATTATTATTATTATTATTATTATTTCAACACAGGCTGTGAAAACTAAGAAACAGCACATACATATCTGGATACATATGCCTAATATGCTACATGAAAACAGTGACATCCTGTTACCATAAACACGTGCTGCTGCTGGTGGAGGTGAATAGAATTTCATTTCGGTGCTCACAGCATTAAAATGTTAGGTTACATTTAATAATGTAGCTTCAAACGTTTTCATTGGGACAGAAGAAGAAAGTGTCTGTTTAAAAACTGCTGACATGTTGTTTCTTTTTTTTTTTTTTTTTCCTTTGCTATGAGAACCACAAATGATTATTTCATTCAGCTCTGCTGTAGTGGGGTTTCAGGCCATAGTCAGGTGATAATTGATTGCCACCTGTTGGTTGTCATAGGTACTCCTTCCTTGGGAAAGCTCAGCACTCCTTCACATTACTGCTTTATGAAAATAGGATTTAAAGCTCTTTTATACTGTCTGTGATTTAAACCTGTAGCTATTCTGAAGACAGATCCTCTGAGGCTAATATAAATGAAAGAAAAGTTACTATTTCATTTGGTCTCTTTGTTATTGATAGTTTTTTAAACAGACACTTTTGGCATATAATGATATTATTATTAATATTATTTAACAATGTTATTAATGTGGGTACTATAATTTTACAATGATATTGTTACATTGTCTACCTTAAAAAAACACGTGTTTGTGGGCAAAATGATTTTAGATTGCTGCAAGTATTAAGGTCAACTTCAAATGCATGTGGCAGCGCATGTAGTTTGTACAATTTTACAAACATTGTTCAAACATAGTAGCCAAAAATCAAAAGATCACTAGACTAAATATAGACAAAATATAGAAATATATGTTATAAAGTAGTTGTGATAAAATTTCAGTTACAACATTTGGATTTAAATCAATAGAACAATGCGTACGGCCTTAAAGATTACAAAATTAGATTTTCAACAACTCTGAGAAATACGACACTTTAAACACAAAAAAATTCTGGATTACTGGAAAATGTGTTCACCTGACATGGTGATATCTCAGTGATGGCTTTTCCAACCAGTTGAGTCAGGAATTACTCTTCAAGGTTCCTTTTTCCCGTCTTTCATTGATGTGATGCCTTTCGAAGTGCAGAAATGAACTAACAATCTTAAAGTCTGCAGTCCGATAAATAGGAGCACAGAAACAGATATGTAGATTTTGTTTCCTGTATGTCCTCAAGTCAGATCTTTATCAGGAGTCTGCTCTACATCTAGACACCAAAAAATACTTCAAAGAGCAACACAGCACATGGTGACACAGATTCAGTTTCAGAAAATGACTGTTGGATTTTTCTTAAAGTGTCAGAAGTTTATTATTTGTTATAGTTTTTGTTACTATTTTTACTTATTTCTTCTTCTTGCTCTCACCGTACATCACTGCTGCATATCGTGGGCTCTACACTCACAGGACACTTTAGTAGGAACACCTTCCTCGTACTGGGTTGGACCCACTTATTTCTTCATGGCATAGATTCAACTAGCTGCTGGAAACATTCCTCAGATTGTGGTTCATATTGATGTGATAGCATCATGCAGTTGCTGTATATTTGTTGGCGGCACAGTCATGAGGAGAATCTCCCATTCTATCACATCCCAAAGGTGCTCTATTTGATTAAATGTGGAGGCCATTTGAGAACAATGAACTCATTGGAGAAACCAGCTGGAGATGATTTGAGCTTTGTGACATAGTGTGCTGCACTGCGGAGAGCAGCCATCAGAGGATGTCATGAAGAGATGCACATGGTCAGCAACAATAGTCAGGTAGGTTGTAGTTTGTAAGCAATGATCAGTTGGTAGTAAAGGGCCCAAAGTGTGCCTTGAAAATATCCCCCTCATCATTACATCACCAGCAGCAGCTTGAACTGTTGATAGAAGGTAGGATGGATCCATCCTTTCAAGTTGTTTACAACAAATTCTGACCCTACCATCCAACTGTGGCAGCAGAAACTGAGAACCATCAAACCAGGCAACATTTCCCAAATCTTCTATTGTCCAATTTCAGTGCGTTTCCTGTTCTTAACTGACAGGAGCGGCACCTGGTGTGGTCTTCTGCTGCTGTAGTCCTTCTGCTTCAAGATTCAATGTGTTGTGCATTCAGAGATGCTCTTCTGCATGCCTTGATTGCAATAAGTGGTTATTTGAGTTACTGTTGCTTTCCTATCAGTTCAAAGCAGTCCAGCTATTCTGCTCTGATCTCCGACACAAACAAGTCATTTTCGTCAAGAGAACTGGTGGTCACTGAGTATTTTTTCCTTTTCTGACCATTCTCTGTAAACTCTAGAGATGGTTGTGTAGACAAATCAGCAGGTTCTGAAACACTCAGACCAGCCTGTCTGGCACCAATGACCATGCCATGTTCAAAGTCACTTAAATCAACTTTCTTCCCCATTCTGATGCTCTGAACTTCAGCAGGTCAACCTGACGATGTCTACATGTCTAAAAGCATTGAGTGTCTGCCATGTGATTGGCTGATTAGATAATTGTGTTGATGTGCAGTTGAACAGGCATACTTATTGACATGAGCAGTGAGTGTGGAGCTTTTCTTTGTATGGAACAGTTTAAACTTGTATTTGGGGATTCAGTGACAAACCGCTCAGTTTGACAGTAGCTGTTCAGATTCTCTGAATCGTTTAATAACATACTGTACCAGAAAATATGAACTCCCTGAAATCATTGATGCTTATATGGAAAAAACATTAATTTCATATTGCTGAACTATTTGCCCAGACAGTCTTTTATGCAGTGGCAAAACTCTTTCTATTTTTGCTTCTGAAAGAATCATCCTCTTTCTTATTCATGATAGTAATAATTTACACAGTGAATGGTCTTGTTGCTGTTTATCCTATAACCTATTTTCCACACACCAAGGTATTTCTGTAGTTTTCTGGAAAGTGTACTATTTTGAGGCAGGAAAAGAGAAAGTAAAAAATTTATTCAGGTGAGGAGTTTATTTTGTGTTCTTTCAAATATACTTTGTAAATGATCTGATTGGCTGTTACCATCAGCTTATCAGGAATTACAGAGGTTAACTGGATCAATTTTACTTCAGTATAATCACAAATGATGAAATCTTTATTATGAAGAGGGAAATCTTTATTGTAGTTCCTCCACTAATGGTCCCTGGCAGTAGAACATGCTACTATTTTATGATGGGGACCCTAATAACCTACCTGATAAATTAATTTGGAACAGTCTCTTTACCATCTCTCTTTTCATGGATGTGTACAGAATTTATCATCACAGTAGCAATGAGAAATGGCAGGACATGCTCACTGCAAGCTGTTCTTCTCCAATATGACAACACAGTTTATGACTTTCATTTGAAGTTAAGTTCAGGATCTGCAGTTTCATTTCTTGTCTTAAGAAAACTACCATACAAAATCAGGATCAGGAAACCAGTGTATAAGGCTGAACATCAGACTCTGTAAAAATATGTGAATTAAAGTAAGTGTGCAGGTTTTGGTACAAAGAAGATTTGAAATACTAGTAAAAGTCACTGAAGCAACAAGGAGAATGTATTCAGGGTGTAAAACTCTACACTATATATACACATATATAATTATGAGACAGAAGTCAACACTGGAAAGGTTGTTCCACATCAACTTATCAAATTCCATTATAAATGATGGCATGTGAAACATGTAAAATGTACTTCTAGCACCTGACTCCATACTGGTGTACATGTGATTGAAACCGTTTTTGCACAAGTATAAAATGTTCTGTGTTATCTTCCTTGGTTTGTTTGTGTTGTTGTATGTTGTTTTTTTTTGTTGTTGTTTTATTGGTATGTTTGTGTCAACTTGCAGGCACATTTAAAACGTGTGAAAAAACTGTGACAGCCTGCTGCAAACAACAGGTTCCATTTAAAACACCAGCAAGTGTCATTAAGCTTGAGCAGAAGAATGCATATTTGCATCACACACAAACACTTCAGATTCTGTAAAGCAGATGGCAGTGCTACAAGGTTACAATGATTTTATAAGTAAAGAGCCTTTACAGCTGAAATCTTACGGTCAAAACAAAAAATTATACCACTGCAAAATCAAAGAGTCTAAAGGTGTACAGACAGACTTTGATGATGAGACACTGGTGAAGAACATTGTAGTATGAGGATAACAGAAGTGACCAAATGAATGAAACAAATCACTGCAAAAAGAAAAAGACATGGTCTGCAGTAACAGGGTGAAACATTGATGCCAAACTAATTACAACTGCCCTCCACGTTCTACAGTTTAATACTGGAGGTGACTTCAGAGGACCTGGACATAACCGAGCTTCTCCTGAATGAGCTGTCAGACAAACCTCTGCTGTAACCAGGCACCAACCTTTTCAGCAGCTGCAAGGCTCTTCTCGTGAACTTCTGTCCCACAAAAGCGTAAATGATGGGGTTCAGGCAGCAGTGAGTATAAGCAAAAGCCTCGCTCACTTTTACTCACATCCTTAAGTTTTGGTCCCAGATTTTATTGCGTGGGATTTTGTTTTCTTCCTGAAGAAACTTCAAGAAACGGGAAATGTTGTATGGGGCCCAGAGCAAGAAAAATACAACCACTATACAGATGATCAGCTTGACTATGTGGTGCTTCTTTGTGGTCCTCATGGTCACCAGCGTGGGGATGATCCTGGAGTAGCAACCTACCATCACCAACAATGGAATCACGAGACCCAGCACATTCATGGTGAACAGGTCATAGCGCTCCCAGACTTTGCTCTCCTGGGGATAGTCACACTCGAACCCGTGGGACTCTGAATCATTTGTCATTGCTTCTGTGAAGATAAAATCCGGCAGAGACACAAACAAGCTCAGCATCCAAACGAGCACGGTCAGAGTGATGGCTGCCCTCATTGTGCGATAACGTGTAACCCTGTGAGCGTGCACGATGATCATGTAGGGGTCCAGCGTCATGGCGACCATGAAGAAGATGCTGCTGAAGAAGCCAGTCTGGTGAGAGCCGGAGATTAAACGGCACATGAAGCCTCCAAATATCCACTGGCTGACCCTGGCATAGTGAGTGTAGAAAGGCAGCGTGAAGATGAAGAGGAGGTCGGAGAGAGCCAGGTTGAAGAGGCAGATGTCTGTCAAGTTGCTCTGATTGCGGTGCTTCGCCAGGACACACACCACTAGTCCATTACCTTTGGGAGAGAAAACACGATAAGGGCACCTGTCACATGTAAACAAAATACTATCACCTCTGTCTCTTTCTTTCTGTGTCTCAGGTCGCTCCTTGGCACATAAGCACACCTGCACACCAGAGTCTTTACCCTAAATTATTTAAAGTCAGTAGGTTTTGAAATTGTTCTGTCTCCAGAAAGGGAGGCAGGTTTGTGCAATGTGTTAACACAACTGAGTTCCCAGAGCATACACACAAGAAGACACACCCACCTATGAAGCCCAGGATGAAAACCAAACTGTAGAGAAATGTCAGAAACACTTGGCTGAAGTCCTTCACATCGGTTATGTCGTCAGGAGAGAAGCCATCTATGTTGCCATAATTGTAAGAGCTGTAATCGTATGATGTTGTATTCTCTGTGGCATTTGCACCTGTAGAGAGAAAGAGAGAGAGAGCTGTTTGAAGTTGATTTTACTAAGATCACCATGTTCCTTTCAGCTCTGCTGTTTTGGCCTTTCAGCCCACAGTCAGTTGATAATGGGGGTTATTGTGCCACCTGCTGGTTTTCATAGGTACTCCTGTCACAGCAATGTCCGTCACTCCTCACAGTGATGCCACTGCCCTCTGTTCTTTCTATGATTTAAACCTGTAACTAATCTGAAGACGGGTATATGAGGCTAAAAGCCAATTACCCCCATGTCACCATTTACCATCATAAACCTGGGCACTAAACATTAGTATTTCTTTTGTTCTGTTTGTGCATGTTACGATCTTTTTGAAAAACTTTTTTTTCTTTTGCATGTAATGAGATTATTCATAATGTTACCACAGTTGTACAGTATTATTATTATCCATGCATTCTCTTCCGCTTATCCTGCTCAGGAGGCAGGAGCCTATCGCAGCTCTCATAGGGTGAGAGGCAGAGTACACCCTGTACAGGTTGCCAGCCTGTTGCAGGTTTAACACAGAGAGACAGACAACCATTCACACTCACACCTATGGGCAGTTTAGAATCACCAGTTAACCTAACCCCAGTAACTGCATGACTTGGACTGTGAGAGGAAACCGGAGTACCCGTAGAAGACCCACGCAAACACCACACAGAAAGGCCCAAGCCAAGGGGAAATCGAACCCAAAACCTTTCAGCTGTGAACCACTATGCCACCATACTGCCCATATCATTATTATTATTATTATTATCATTATTATTATTATTATTATTGTTACCATTACTATTACAATACTTAACATTTAAGATAACATATACTTAACATATACATGTTTGTAGATGTCAGAACATATAAAAGCCTTGTCAAAGGTCATTTTCAAAGACATTGTGAGAGTGCAGATATTTTTAACTTTTTTGCAAACAATTTTCAAGCATAGTAACCTCAAATGAAATGTTCCCATGATTAAATATAGAAAAAGAAATCAGGAAGTATTTGAGGTATTAGAGCTTTTGAATTTAAACGCCTACAATAAAGTCTGCAGCCTTGAACATTGTGCATTATAACACAAATATATGTTCAAGAACGCTGCAAAATATCAATCTACAAATATTGCAGATTCTGGATTGCTGTTAAAATGTGTTCACCTGACATGGTGATGTTTCGGTGATCGCTCTTCCAACCAGGTAGAGTCAGGAATTACACTTCAAGGCTCCCTTTTCCCCCTCTGATGGACGTGATGCCTGTACACTCTCAAAGTCTGCAGTCTGATAAAGAGGAGCACTGAAACAGAAGTGCAGATGTTGCTTCCTGTATGTCCTTAACTGAGAGCTTTACCAGAAGACTGTCTGACATCAAGAAAGCCAAAAATAATTGCAAAACAGCTTGTGGTTAGATACATTTTCACACCTTCAAAACTGAATGTTGGCTTTTTTTTAAGCAACCAAAAAAAAAAAAGGTTCAAACTGTTTATTTTTTCATATAGATTTAGTTAATTTGTTACTTTTCAGTTAAATCAATTTGGAAAGTGTCGCTCTTGTTCAAATTATTTACAGTTTGAAAAAAAAAAGTCCTTCATTTAATCGAAGGGTTTATGATTACTGATTATTTGGGTATAAGTGAAAACCTCTTCACTGTAAAATTTGACAAGTTGACCTTACTTAAGAAAATCTTGGAAACCGATTGCCCTGAAAAATGTAAGTAAGTATAACTATTAAGTCTTATGTTTGTTTACTTAACATATACTTGTTCAGTGTACTTAAGACCTTGTTGTGTGAACTTAATCGTGTTAAGTTAAATTAACTTAGTTTAGTGAAGTTGTTTCAACTCAGAAATAGCAAGTAAATTGACCTGTTCTAAACTTAGCTACATCAAGTTAGTCCAACTTACATGAACAGTACAGTTTACTTAGTAGACTCTAGGAAACCGATTGCCTTAAATGAATGAAGTAACTACAACAAAACATGATAAGTTCACAAGGTTCAATGTTTTATTTTTAACAAAATACTATCCTTATATTCTTAACAAAAGGCCAATGTGGCCACACATGAACAAATACAAAACTAATCACGTTTTTACCCTTCCACAGGGCTCAATAACAGTAATACCAGAAAGATGCTTAAGTAAGCTTACAGGCTGAATGAGCAGCAACTGAAACAGTTTATTTTGAACTGTAACAAGTAGGCACTCTAGCACTGTAACATTTTTTAAAAAAGTGATTTAAGTAGTTATATATGGAGGACAGATTCTGACATACTTGGCAATAAACAGAAATAAATAAATAGCTTGATGAAGTAATTCATGTGCCAAACATTGCATCCAACAAATACAAAATAAGAACTTTACCAACTTATTTGATAATACAGTGCAACAATGAAAAAAAAAAATCAAATTAAAGTATGATAGTAAGTTAAAAAAAAATATTAAATGAATACACAATATGAAAAAACATAGAAATACAAGTAATGGCATAAAAAAAGAAACCAGACTGAGCATCAGTCTCTGAATGAAGTCAAAGGTGCTTTTTAGGACTGTCAGGATGGAGGGCATAGATCAGTCCAAATATGAAAGGCATAGATCAGTCCAAATATGAATGGCATAGATCAGCCCAAATATGAAAGGCATAGATCAGTCCAAATATGAAGGGCATAGATCAGCCCAAATATGAAAGGCATAGATCAGTCCAAATATGAAGGGCATAGATCAGTCCAAATATGAAGGGCATAGATCAGCCCAAATATGAAGGGCATAGATCAGTCCAAATATGAAGGGCATAGATCAGCCCAAATATGAGACAAACAGCTTGATGGTGGCGTTCAGTGTCAACCATGACAATTGTACCTTCCAGAATGATAACATGCTGGATGGTTCAAGGTGAAGAGCATTCGGACCTGGTTGCTGACTGACTTCAGGAATAACAGGCAATAATCCCACAGGAACCTGGGTGAAGTCTGCCACGGCATCTGAATCCTGTTGATATTAAGAAAAAAAAAGAGAAAAAAAGAATGGGGTGAAAATCTTGATTTCCAAGTGCAGAACCTCTAACAAACCAAATTGCAATACGTACAAAAGAGACATTGTAGAAGTCTCTTTCATCACCCCCGAGGAAAACCGAGACATCGCAGGACAGCAGTCCTCATGGCAACATCACTGGTCTACAAGAAGGGAAAAACAATAAAAGTAAGCAAAAGCATCTTCTGAAGAAAATGAATCACATTCTTCACAATAAGTGATACAAAATAATTGTTCTGCTCGTTGAGAGCACTTATTTAGTGGAATGCATTGTATTTTTTTCTTCCATGCTTCCATGTCCAGAGCATTATAAGCAAGCAAAGTCGTAAAAAAACAAAGAACGGCTCTCACTGGCCGCTTTTCCACCGACGGGGTTCTGGTGCCAGTATTTGAACCGTTCAGCAGTTTTTCCACTCGAGGCTTGTTCCTGAACGTCACATTAACCTCCATGACCGAGTGAAATTAAGGCTACACGAATGTTAGCAGGCCTGGTTTACGCTTACAAACATGCTAACATACTGCATTTGAAATACAGGTAATTAATGTTAAGAGCTCTTATCATGGACAAAACATTAAAGGCTCTCAAGTAAAATACAGTACATGGCAGTTTTAGCTAATATTGGCCCCATAAGCCCATGCTAACATTAACATTAGCATTAGTCTGCAAATACGTTTATGCATCATCATGCAAAACTAGCCTGTAACAATACATTGAATAATAAAGTCATACATGACACATAAAAATATAATGAAGATGAACAGCTCACCTTTAGAGAAGATTAGCTTCTTCCAATGTGTAAGTCCACAGGGTTTCTGGAAGCTTCCCGCACTTCTGTACTGCGCATGTGCACTGCTGAACTCACCCCAGCATTCACTCCAATAACAAAAATATTCAAGTCCAGTTTACACACTAGAACTTAGCCTTGTACCTTTCTCAGGCTAAACATGTACATTACTCACATTGCTTGAGTTAACTCAACAGTATAGTGAGACTTAAGTAAAGCACACAAACGTAATTTAAGTAAGAATAGGTATTACCTTTTAGAGTGTTCCTTTGGTTTTGGTTTTGAGACCTTTTGCTTTTCAACATTTTGCATCACAATTTGCAGCTTTGATTAAGAAATGCACGTGCCTGATTTTAGTGTTTGTTCAAAGATTTCTGTTCAGAGTAAGCTTTAAGTGTTTTGTGCAATATTACTCTAAAATAAAGCATATGTCTGTCTTCATGGTTTTGCTCTCTGTTTTCTGCCATTGTGGCACGTCAGTTTTGCCTCGACTGTCTTCTATGCAGTGGCATAAATGACATCATGGTTATTTCTGAGACACTCATCATGTCTTTTTTTTTCAAGTATGTCAATGAAGTATAGAGCCAGCTGTAAAATTTCAACCGCACTCTTTTATTTCATAGCATTACATATTTCCAGCTCTCTCTCTAAACTTTTGTGACTCAGAATAAGCATATGTTAAACATGTGCACGCATGCGCGCGCACGCACACACACACACAGTTTCCGCATGTGGTAATTTGTCTTTGTACTATTTGAATTGCATATGGCATTTGAATGATTTGCAAGACATTGCATTGTCTTTTTTTCAATAACAGTTTTAATAATAATATTAATACACAGTGTCTCAGCTTTTTTGTGACCCTATGGTTGTTGCTTGCCCTGGAACTTACTTCCCCCCCACCAAGGTACTGCTTTGGTTTTTTTGAAAAATGTTCCTGTATGTATTAATATGTGCTGCCAAACACAAATATACGTCTTATATAATCTGATAGGCTAAAAACAGCATTTACCTTGTCAGGAGCTCAACCTGCTCAACTTTACTTGAGTATACTCAGTTACTGAGAACTGTTGTAGTTCCTCCTCCACCAATTGTCCCTTATCCACAGTATTCCTGACTTCGCGCCACTACCCTTAATTCATAGCGGAAATCGGTTGTTTACTTCCGTTTGTGCTGTTGTTCACGGTTGCGGGCTTACACACTTGCCGTTCAGTTTAACATTTTAACACTGCAGTTTCTTTTACCTGGCCTAAATGGTACATCGGAGGTGGAGACAAGGAGGTATAAGGTACCACCTTCTGTCAAATGCATGTCAAGATCTTATCAGTAATAGATAAAGATCTATAGCATAGATAAGATAAGCAATTTTCATATAGATGACGTCATATTTTTAATTGAATGTAGATTATAAAAATTGATAATATTATGTAAGGGGTATATGGAAATGAATGTCAGGGTTGGTGCTTATGTGTCACTATAGGGGAGGTGGGTGAAAGTATACATAAATATATATATATATTTATATATATTTATATATATATATATATTTATATATTTATTTTAATTGGGTATTTTCTTTTTATTTTGTAAACATAAATAAATAAAAAGGCACAGGACTTGTCATTTCATTTGTGTGAGACATTACAGCATGTATAGTTTGTTTTTTTTTCTTTTCATTTTTCATTCAGCTATGACTGAAACATTTTGCTGTGGACCACATTGGAAATCTTTACTTAATTTTATTTGTATATGTTTAATTCCGTCTAAAAAAAGTAATGAAATCAAGATTCGTTTTACCCGATTTTCGCAAAGAAGACAGCACCAGGACACCGTTAGTGAGCCTACTGAGACCTCTGTGTGCCACCACGAAAGTGATCATAAAATAAGTCAGACAGAAAGGTCGGCAAGCCTGAACTTTCGCCCCCTCCTCCCTTCCTCTCTGCCCCCGCCTCTCTCTCTCCTGCTCCTCCTCCTTCTCAGTTAGGGTTTTGTGTTTAATTCTTCTGAGGAAAAAGAAAAATTAAAAAATGAAATTGTAAATTAAAAAATATAATTGAAAATAAAAGCAAATAAAATAAAGAAAAAGAAGAAAAGCAAATGAAAATATATAAGCAAAAAAAAATAAAAGTAAATGACAAAAACTAAAAAGTAAATGAAAAACAAAAAAAATGAAAGCAAATAAAATTGAAAATTAAAAATAAAATTTGAAAATAAAAAATAAAATTGAAAATTAAAAAATAAAATTGAAAATTAAAAAATGAAATTGTAAATTGAAAATAAAATGTAAAAACTAAAATGTAAAAAATACAATTGAAAAATAAAAGTAAATGAAAAAAATGAAAGCAAATGAAATTGTAAATTAAAAAAAATAAAATTGTAAATTTAAAAATAAAATTGTAAATTAAAAAATAAAATTTAAAAAGTAAACTAAAAATTAAAATTTTAAAAAGTAAAATAAAAGTAAATTAGTGAAATCATCTGTTTTTTTTTTTTAAAAGTTTCTGTTTTCTAGTTCCACTGACCTGTAACAGAAAATAGACACTAAAAACCTCCCCTCCCTCCTCCCTCCTCCCCCCTATGTTGAGCCTCTTTGAGATCTTATCCACCTCTCTGTATTACAGTGTATTACGGTATTGAAAAAAGAAAACCAATAATTTAGACTTCAGTGGGGGCCACACCTATGCCCCCTATTCAGGGCCTCTCTTTTCACGGTAACACCTCTGTTTGCTTTAGGTAAGATACAGAAAAATAACGGTCACCGAACCTCTTTAGCTTGCTGGACACATCTGTTTTTGTAAGATAAGAACCCCACACCCCTTTTCCATAAAATTGAAAATTAAAAAATAAAATTGAAAATTAAAAAATTAAATAGAAAATTAAAAAATAAAATTTTAAATTTAAAAATAAAATTACAAAGTAAATAAAACTAAACAAAAAATTAAATTTTTAAAAAGTAAAATAAAAGTAAATTAGTGAAATCATCTGTTTTTTAAAAAAAGTTTTCTGTTTTTCTAGTTCCACTAAAAAACCTCCCCCTCCCTCCTCCCTCCTCCCTCCTATGTTGAGCCGCTTTGAGATGTTATCCACCTCTCTGTATTACAGTGTATTACGGTATTGAAAAAAGAAAACCAATAATTTAGACTTCAGTGGGGCCCCACCTATGCCCCCCTATTCAGGGCCTCTCTTTTGACAGTAACACCTCTGTTTGCTTTAGGTAAGATACAGAAAAATAACGGTCACCGAACCTCTTTAGCTTGTTGTACGCATCTGTTTTTGTAAGATAAGTACCCCACCCCCACCCCACCCCTCTTCCGATCAATCAGTTTCGTAAATGGTCCAGACTTTTACCGTGAGCACATCAGAGCCTGTCTCGTTTATGAAAAAAACAACTGAACCTACTAAATAGAATAGAATAGAATAGAATAGAATGCCTTTATTGTCATTATACAGGATGTACAATGAGATGGGAGGGCCACTCCTGTTCAGTGCCATACAACAGAAAATCAAACTCTCTAAAATAAAAATAAAAATATTATAACCTAGTATAATCAAGAAATATACAGAAAAGCAACAATGTATAAAATATACAAAAAATAGAATGTATAAAAAATATATACATACATTGGTGCATCTGTACATTGTAAGAAAAGTAAATAAGTGTATACATATAATAATAATGAAGATGATGAATATTGCACTTGGCGAATGAATATTGCACTAGTGAATGAATACTGGATATTACACAATATAGGAATGTTAGATATTGTTCAGTATGAATAATCTAATATTGCACAGAGATGTGGGTGTTGCACAGTTACGGTGGGTGAGTGTGAGAGTTCAGGGTGGTGATTGCTCTGACAAAGAACCTGTTCTTGAGTCTGTTTGTTCTGGCAACCGTGTAAAACAAGTGATTGGCAACTTTAGTTAAGGTAAGTTACGTTTATTTCCCCTTTGTATGTATAGTTCCAGCCTCATAACTCAAAAAAAAAAAAAAAAAAAAAAAAATATATATATATATATATATATATATATATATATATATATATATATATATATATATATATATATATATAGGTTATTATAGATCACAGACCTGCCTTAGAAAGAAGAATGATAAAATCTGCCATTTGGGTGTAAAAGCTAACTGTCAAACACACAAACCTATAAAGAGCCTCAGTGTAAATATGTTGTTAGTTTGTTCCTCTAAATGTGACTCTTGGACGGTCGCTAGGATTTTTGTAAAGACATGGTTTATACAGGTATATCAAACTCTGTTTTTAGGTTGTAGGTCATTTAAAAAATACTTTCTAAATTTTTTTTTTTTTTTTTTTTTTTTTTAACTTTTGTGTTAGATCACACGCTCATGGGCTCCATTTCAGATACAGATGTCAGTAAGTTTTTTTTTTTTTTTTTTTTTCACGGCATGTCTTGATGAATAAGAGGGTCATAGAACTTTTTTTTTTTTTCTTCAGATGCTGGATTGATTGGGGAGGCGGATATTGGTATGTTTTGGGGTTTTTTGAGGGGTTTTTTTTTTTTTTGGTATTTTTGTTTTTCAGACAAAAAAAACAAAATGCTTTAAAAATAAGAAACTTTTTAAACCATTTCAGACATATTTGAGTTAGACCTCTATCTTCACATTCAGAGACCTTTGTCCCCTCAGTAACAGGACTGGGCTCAGCTTCTAAGGGCAGCAAGCTAGTGGAAAGCCAAAGATAGAATCTCCGTGGTGCAACCTCAATAGGAAAACATCTCACAGTTGACAGAAGTGACAACCCTGCCCCAAATTTTGTCACATAAGTTATTAAAAATAGGTGAGTATGTTTACTATGTTTGTTTTATTAATTTAAAAAAATCTGTCTTTCAGGAGGTAAAGGTGTTATTGGAGCTCGCATACCAATACGCAGAAGGACGTGGAGAAATGAGAGGAGGTGCAGGGGCCTATACACTAGGGTTCTTTTGTAAAACATTTACACCTGTGTTAGAATTATTAACCTTAATAAAACATTTACAGTCATGTCAGAGTTATTGACCTTAATAAAATAAGTTTTTTGTTTTTTTTAAACTGGATTTTATTGAACAATAAAATGTCTAGTAATGATTATTTTAGAGATTTAAATGCAGCTTTAGCCTTGTTAGAGGGTGAAAATAGAGAGAACGCTAGTCAATCCAATCCTGAAATCATCTCTTTGACTCCTGTTATTGATGCTGTGAACTCTTTCAACTGGCTACAACTATTGGACCCCCAACTCTCCCCGTGTTGATAATACATGAGATAACCCTATTGAACCCCCTCAAAATCAGACACCCAGTCATGATACATTTGATGTTTTTGATGCTATCGATAATGTTCTAGCTCAATTACAGTCTAACCAACAACCTATACCGTCTGAATTAATAGCCTGTTAAAGCAGAGACCCCGTGAAAATCCCTGTCCTTACTGTAAGGACGGCAATTGCAGTGAGATCAGCAAATGCACTGGGCTTGACATGCATGGAGTTCTGCTCCTGATTTATACTGTGTGTAGTTAAGTTATAGTTTTATTAAAAAGGCCCATCAAGGCCAAACTGTTATAATCTCTTGTGGTTTTCTGTCCTACTCTCTTATCTCTGCTGATTTTACTAGTACAGTCTACTATATTGCAATGAAATGCAGTATATTCTTTCATTTGGGACAGATCACATATTTTTAAATGACTATGCATAGTATATTTACATATTTGGTATTGCTGGATTTAGAAAATAAGCACATTAATTCAACAAGCCTACTGTGTTATATGACAATACATGCGACATAATAAAACTTGGGACTGAAGACTCAATTTTGTCAATACTTTTCAGTTGGGGCACTTCATACATTAAGTGACTTAACACCCTGATTATGCAGGCCATATTTACATATGTATTGATGGATTCAGCACAACCTCATCTTTCCAACAAGCCATCATATATGTTTCTATGACAAACCCTGGCAAAGCAATTACAAAGTAAATAAAAACATTTTGCATAGATATATTTTTTCCATGTTTGCCTATTTTAGGTATGTGTTCCAAGGTCTCTATCTACCATACTTTAAGATATTTCCATCCATTTTTTTCTAGTGGGTAAAGCAAAGTCCTGACTACATACATGCCTATTCTGAAAGCTCTCAGGCCTTATGTTATTAATCTACATCAGTTTTGGGGGTTAACCCCATATGGACAGGCTGTACTTGAGTTCTTTTTTAGTTTTGGGTATATAACAATATCTATCAATTTAACCATCTTGGCAGTAAAATATTTTTGGCCAAGAATCCATTTCGTATAGGGAAGACATCAGAGATGAGGAAAAACATGGTTGGGTTTAGTTCTACCTCCAGTAGGTGTATGTCAAAATTTGGGGGGGGCATTGTCACTAGCCTAGTGGATACAACGCCACATTGAGTGGGTGGGCCCCGTTTCTGTGATACGTCAGTGTATATGTCTATGGATTTACTGAGCTAGCGGAAATCCTGCTGACTGAAGGATGGAAGTTTGTTCATTCAGTCTGTTTACATGTTTTGTTATCTTACACAGGAGGAAGCACTTTTGGTGAAGTCTACTTCACTGCAGACTGTCTTTTTAAAGAATAAGTCAGCCTTTAGCTGTTTTTGCTCTGTATCTTTTCTGTTTACATTTTAATAGCACAGCTGTTAGTCTTTTCTTATGAAGGAAAAAAGCATTAATTTATTTGAGGAGCATTATTATTTAAATATGCCAGTGGTTTATTTTTCAGCAATCCCTCATGCACATCTACAGCTGAATGTTAATAAAAGTGTCTGTGTGACATTTGGGACATGTAGCTTTGACTCAGAAGTACCTTTTTGTTTATACCTTTGGGAAGAAAAAAATATCAAGATATATTTCTTATATCGCCATTCAGATAAAAAAATTTTGAGATATTATTTTGGTCCATATTCCCCAGCCCTAGTAGTTCTAAACATATTTAGGGTGTTTTTTCTTTACTTTTTGTCTCTTTTTCTTTACTTTTTGTCAGCTGGTTTACCAAAAGAAGCCATCTCATGCCATGATATGAGCTGTAAGAATCCTCAACATAGCGCTGAGTTATGCACTATGTATGAGAATGCTGTGACGCCCCTTCTTACCTCAAGTAAGCCTCTGTATAAAACCAGCTCACATGGTATCAAGCCAGGCTGGAATGACTATGTAGGAAAGCTTCATGGAGGGTCCAGAAGGGCTCTTAAAGCATGGGTTGATTTGGGTAAACATAGACATGCCCCTTTGTTTGAGTATTAAAAAACAGGCAAATGCAAATTTTAAATATGCTTTAAGATTTATAAAGAGAAACAAAAACACTATGAGGTCTGACTCTTGCAAGAAAGATAAAAAATAGGAGGATGCTGCACCTACAGCAGCATCCCCGACATCACCGACATCCCCGACATCACCGTTTACATCATTAAAAGATTGAACTTCCACGGTGTTACATATCGATGTTGAATGGGAAATTTGATATCTAATGTGAGAGGAGCATGGTCAGAGATGACAATAGGATGATAATTAACAGTCAGCACATCTGGAATTAGTTTAGTATCAACAACGACATCGGTGATGTCGGTGATGTCGGGGATGTCGGTGATGTCAGAAATGTCGGTGATGTCGGGGATGTCGGTGATGTCGGGGATGCTGCTGTAGGTGCAGCAGCCCAAGCAGCATCCCCTAGAAGTTGCTATATGACGCCATCACCTAATGTGCATAATTGATTATTTGCATGTAGTTGCAATCAAGGCTGTCGGGGGAAAGGAATATCATCTTTGGAGACTAAAAGGCCAGTGAAACACATAGAAAGTAGTGGACAGAGTTTTCTACTTGCATTTTTCAGATGCTCAGTACAAATGTTATCCATACCACATGCCTTATTGTCTTTCAGTGTCATGATTGCATTATGTATTTCTTGAGGGGAGACAATCACATTCTCATTACTATGTATGTCACCCACCACATAAGCGTTACTTTTGACACAATTAAACAGCTCAGTGTAGTGTTCCTGCCGTAACTGAGTAATTTCTTTTACATCTCTGACACCATCAATAGTAGTTGGAAGTGATGTTTTGCAATTATTTATTTTCTTAATTTCTAGTCCTAGACATTATTTTTTAACTTTCTTGCAAGAGTCAGACCTCATAGTGTTTTTGTTTCTCTTTATAAATCTTAAAGCATATTTAAAATCTGCATTTGCCTGTTTTTTAATACTCAAACAAAGGGGCATGTCTATGTTTACCCAAATCAACCCATGCTTTAAGAGCCCTTCTGGACCCTCCATGAAGCTTTCCTACATAGTCATTCCAGCCTGGCTTGATACCATGTGAGCTGGTTTTATACAGAGGCTTACTTGAGGTAAGAAGGGGCGTCACAGCATTCTCATACATAGTGCATAACTCAGCGCTATGTTGAGGATTCTTACAGCTCATATCATAGCATGAGATGGCTTCTTTTGGTAAACCAGCTGACAAAAAGTAAAGAAAAAGAGACAAAAAGTAAAGAAAAAACACCCTAAATATGTTTAGAACTACTAGGGCTGGGGAATATGGACCAAAATAATATCTCAAAATTTTTTTATCTGAATGGCGATATAAGAAATATATCTTGATATTTTTTTCTTCCCAAAGGTATAAACAAAAAGGTACTTCTGAGTCAAAGCTACATGTCCCAAATGTCACACAGACACTTTTATTAACATTCAGCTGTAGATGTGCATGAGGGATTGCTGAAAAATAAACCACTGGCATATTTAAATAATAATGCTCCTCAAATAAATTAATGCTTTTTTCCTTCATAAGAAAAAACTAACAGCTGTGCTATTAAAATGTAAACAGAAAAGATACAGAGCAAAAACAGCTAAAGGCTGACTTATTCTTTAAAAAACAGTCTGCAGTGAAGTAGACTTCACCAAAAGTGCTTCCTCCTGTGTAAGATAACAAAACATGTAAACAGACTGAATGAACAAACTTCCATCCTTCAGTCAGCAGGATTTCCGCTAGCTCAGTAAATCCATAGACATATACACTGACGTATCACAGAAACGGGGCCCACCCACTCAATGTGGCGTCGTATCCACTAGGCTAGTGACAATGCCCCCCCCAAATTTTGACATACACCTACTGGAGGTAGAACTAAACCCAACCATGTTTTTCCTCATCTCTGATGTCTTCCCTATACGAAATGGATTCTTGGCCAAAAATATTTTACTGCCAAGATGGTTAAATTGATAGATATTGTTATATACCCAAAACTAAAAAAGAACTCAAGTACAGCCTGTCCATATGGGGTTAACCCCCAAAACCGATGTAGATTAATAACATAAGGCCTGAGAGCTTTCAGAATAGACATGTATGTAGTCAGGACTTTGCTTTACCCACTAGAAAAAACTGGATGGAAATATCTTAAAGTATGGTAGATAGAGACCTTGGAACACATACCTAAAATAGGCAAACATGGAAAAAATATATCTATGCAAAATGTTTTTATTTACTTTGTAATTGCTTTGCCAGGGTTTGTCATAGAAACATATATGATGGCTTGTTGGAAAGATGAGGTTGTGCTGAATCCATCAATACATATGTAAATATGGCCTGCATAATCAGGGTGTTAAGTCACTTAATGTATGAAGTGCCCCAACTGAAAAGTATTGACAAAATTGAGTCTTCAGTCCCAAGTTTTATTATGTCGCATGTATTGTCATATAACACAGTAGGCTTGTTGAATTAATGTGCTTATTTTCTAAATCCAGCAATACCAAATATGTAAATATACTATGCATAGTCATTTAAAAATATGTGATCTGTCCCAAATGAAAGAATATACTGCATTTCATTGCAATATAGTAGACTGTACTAGTAAAATCAGCAGAGATAAGAGAGTAGGACAGAAAACCACAAGAGATTATAACAGTTTGGCCTTGATGGGCCTTTTTAATAAAACTATAACTTAACTACACACAGTATAAATCAGGAGCAGAACTCCATGCATGTCAAGCCCAGTGCATTTGCTGATCTCACTGCAATTGCCGTCCTTACAGTAAGGACAGGGATTTTCACGGGGGCTCTGCTTTAACAGGCTATTAATTCAGACGGTATAGGTTGTTGGTTAGACTGTAATTGAGCTAGAACATTATCGATAGCATCAAAAACATCAAATGTATCATGACTGGGTGTCTGATTTTGAGGGGGTTCAATAGGGTTATCTCATGTATTATCAACACGGGGAGAGTTGGGGGTCCAATAGTTGTAGCCAGTTGAAAGAGTTCACAGCATCAATAACAGGAGTCAAAGAGATGATTTCAGGATTGGATTGACTAGCGTTCTCTCTATTTTCACCCTCTAACAAGGCTAAAGCTGCATTTAAATCTCTAAAATAATCATTACTAGACATTTTATTGTTCAATAAAATCCAGTTTAAAAAAAACAAAAAACTTATTTTATTAAGGTCAATAACTCTGACATGACTGTAAATGTTTTATTAAGGTTAATAATTCTAACACAGGTGTAAATGTTTTACAAAAGAACCCTAGTGTATAGGCCCCTGCACCTCCTCTCATTTCTCCACGTCCTTCTGCGTATTGGTATGCGAGCTCCAATAACACCTTTACCTCCTGAAAGACAGATTTTTTTAAATTAATAAAACAAACATAGTAAACATACTCACCTATTTTTAATAACTTATGTGACAAAATTTGTGGCAGGGTTGTCACTTCTGTCAACTGTGAGATGTTTTCCTATTGAGGTTGCACCACGGAGAATCTATCTTTGGCTTTCCACTAGCTTGCTGCCCTTAGAAGCTGAGCCCAGTCCTGTTACTGAGGGGACAAAGGTCTCTGAATGTGAAGATAGAGGTCTAACTCAAATATGTCTGAAATGGTTTAAAAAGTTTCTTATTTTTAAAGCATTTTGTTTTTTTTGTCTGAAAACAAAAATACCAAAAAAAAAAAAAACCCTCAAAAAACCCCAAAACATACCAATATCCGCCTCCCCAATCAATCCAGCATCTGAAGAAAAAAAAAAGTTCTATGACCCTCTTATTCATCAAGACATGCCGTGAAAAAAAAAAAAAAAAAAAAAAACTTACTGACATCTGTATCTGAAATGGAGCCATGAGCGTGTGATCTAACACAAAAGTTAAAAAAAAAAAAAAAAAAAAAAAAAATTTAGAAAGTATTTTTTAAATGACCTACAACCTAAAAACAGAGTTTGATATACCTGTATAAACCATGTCTTTACAAAAATCCTAGCGACCGTCCAAGAGTCACATTTAGAGGAACAAACTAACAACATATTTACACTGAGGCTCTTTATAGGTTTGTGTGTTTGACAGTTAGCTTTTACACCCAAATGGCAGATTTTATCATTCTTCTTTCTAAGGCAGGTCTGTGATCTATAATAACCTATATATATATATATATATATATATATATATATATATATATATATATATATATATATATATATATATATATATTTTTTTTTTTTTTTTGAGTTATGAGGCTGGAACTATACATACAAAGGGGAAATAAACGTAACTTACCTTAACTAAAGTTGCCAATCACTTGTTTTACACGGTTGCCAGAACAAACAGACTCAAGAACAGGTTCTTTGTCAGAGCAATCACCACCCTGAACTCTCACACTCACCCACCGTAACTGTGGCAACACCCACATCTCTGTGCAATATTAGATTATTCATACTGAACAATATCTAACATTCCTATATTGTGTAATATCCAGTATTCATTCACTAGTGCAATATTCATTCGCCAAGTGCAATATTCATCATCTTCATTATTATTATATGTATACACTTATTTACTTTTCTTACAATGTACAGATGCACCAATGTATGTATATATTTTTTATACATTCTATTTTTGTATATTTTATACATTGTTGCTTTTCTGTATATTTCTTGATTATACTAGGTTATAATATTTTTATTTTTATTTTAGAGAGTTTGATTTTCTGTTGTATGGCACTGAACAGGAGTGGCCCTCCCATCTCATTGTACATCCTGTATAATGACAATAAAGGCATTCTATTCTATTCTATTCTATTCTATTTAGTAGGTTCAGTTGTTTTTTTCATAAACGAGACAGGCTCTGATGTGCTCACGGTAAAAGTCTGGACCATTTACGAAACTGATTGATCGGAAGAGGGGTGGGGTGGGGGTGGGGTACTTATCTTACAAAACAGATGCGTACAACAAGCTAAAGAGGTTCGGTGACCGTTATTTTTCTGTATCTTACCTAAAGCAAACAGAGGTGTTACTGTCAAAAGAGAGGCCTTGAATAGGGGTGCATAGGTGGGGCCCCACTGAAGTCTAAATTATTGGTTTTCTTTTTTCCATACCGTAATACACTGTAATACAGAGAGGTGGATAACATCTCAAAGCGGCTCAACATAGGAGGGAGGAGGGAGGAGGGAGGAGGGAGGTTTTTTAGTGGAACTAGAAAAACAGAAAACTTTTTTAAAAAACAGATGATTTCACTAATTTACTTTTATTTTACTTTTTAAAAAATTTTATTTTAGTTTGGTTTTATTTACTTTGTAATTTTATTTTAAATTTAAAATTTTATTTTTTAATTTTCTATTTAATTTTTAATTTTCAATTTTATTTTTTAATTTTCAATTTTATGGAAAAGGGGTGTGGGGTTCTTATCTTACAAAAACAGATGTGTCCAGCAAGCTAAAGAGGTTCGGTGACCGTTATTTTTCTGTATCTTACCTAAAGCAAACAGAGGTGTTACCGTGAAAAGAGAGGCCCTGAATAGGGGGCATAGGTTCTTTTTTCAATACCGTAATACACTGTAATACAGAGAGGTGGATAAGATCTCAAAGAGGCTCAACATAGGGGGGAGGAGGGAGGAGGGAGGGGAGGTTTTTAGTGTCTATTTTCTGTTACAGGTCAGTGGAACTAGAAAACAGAAACTTTTAAAAAAAAAAAACAGATGATTTCACTAATTTACTTTTATTTTACTTTTTTAAAATTTAATTTTAGTTACTTTTTAAATTTTATTTTTAATTTACAATTTTATTTTTAAATTTACAATTTTATTTTTTTAATTTACAATTTCATTTGCTTTCATTTTTTGCATTTACTTTTATTTTTTCAATTGTATTTTTTACATTTAGTTTTACATTTTATTTTAATTTACAATTTCATTTTTAATTTTCAATTTTATTTTTTTAATTTTCAATTTTATTTTTTATTTCAAATTTTATTTTTAATTTTCAATTTTATTTGCTTTCATTTTTTTGTTTTTCATTTACTTTTTAGTTTTTGTCATTACTTTTATTTTTTTTTGCTTATATATTTTCATTTGCTTTTCTTCTTTTTCTTTATTTTATTTGCTTTTATTTTCAATTATATTTTTAATTTACAATTTCATTTTTTAATTTTTCTTTTTCCTCAGAAGAATTAAACACAAAACCCTAACTTAGGAGGAGAGGAGCAGGAGGAGGAGCAGGGGAGGAGCAGGAGGAGGAGCAGGAGAGAGAGAGGCGGGGGCAGAGAGGAAGGGAGGAGGGGGCGAAAGTTCAGGCTTGCCGACCTTTCTGTCTGACTTATTTTATGATCACTTTCGTGGTGGCACACAGAGGTCTCAGTAGGCTCAGTAACGGTGTCCTGTGCTGTCTTCTTTGCGAAAATCGGGTAAAACGAATCTTGATTTCATTACTTTTTTTAGACGGAATTAAACATATACAAATAAAATTAAGTAAAGATTTCCAATGTGGGCCACAGCAAAATGTTTCAGTCATAGCTGAATGAAAAAATGAAAAGAAAAAAAAACAAACTATACATGCTGTAATGTCTCACACAAATGAAATGACAAGTCCTGTGCCTTTTTATTTATTTATGTTTACAAAATAAAAAGAAAATACCCAATTAAAATAAATATATAAATATATATATATATATAAATATATATATATATTTATGTATACTTTCACCCACCTCCCCTATAGTGACACATAAGCACCAACCCTGACATTCATTTCCATATACCCCTTACATAATATTATCAATTTTTATAATCTACATTCAATTAAAAATATGACGTCATCTATATGAAAATTGCTTATCTTATCTATGCTATAGATCTTTATCTATTACTGATAAGATCTTGACATGCATTTGACAGAAGGTGGTACCTTATACCTCCTTGTCTCCACCTCCGATGTACCATTTAGGCCAGGTAAAAGAAACTGCAGTGTTAAAATGTTAAACTGAACGGCAAGTGTGTAAGCCCGCAACCGTGAACAACAGCACAAACGGAAGTAAACAACCGATTCTTCCGCTATGAATTAAGGGTAGTTGGCGCGAAGTCAGGAATACTGTGGATAAGGGACAATTGGTGGAGGAGGAACTACAACAGTTCTCAGTAACTGAGTATACTCAAGTAAAGTTGAGCAGGTTGAGCTCCTGACAAGGTAAATGCTGTTTTTAGCCTATCAGATTATATAAGACGTATATTTGTGTTTGGCAGCACATATTAATACATACAGGAACATTTTTCAAAAAAACCAAAGCAGTACCTTGTGGGGGGGAAGTAAGTTCCAGGGCAAGCAACAACCATAGGGTCACAAAAAAGCTGAGACACTGTGTATTAATATTATTATTAAAACTGTTATTGAAAAAAAGACAATGCAATGTCTTGCAAATCATTCAAATGCCATATGCAATTCAAATAGTACAAAGACAATTACCACATGCGGAAACTGTGTGTGTGTGTGCGTGCGCGCGCATGCGTGCACATGTTTAACATATGCTTATTCTGAGTCACAAAAGTTTAGAGAGAGAGCTGGAAATATGTAATGCTATGAAATAAAAGAGTGCGGTTGAAATTTTACAGCTGGCTCTATACTTCATTGACATACTTGAAAAAAAAAGACATGATGAGTGTCTCAGAAATAACCATGATGTCATTTATGCCACTGCATAGAAGACAGTCGAGGCAAAACTGACGTGCCACAATGGCAGAAAACAGAGAGCAAAACCATGAAGACAGACATATGCTTTATTTTAGAGTAATATTGCACAAAACACTTAAGCTTACTCTGAACAGAAATCTTTGAACAAACACTAAAATCAGGCACGTGCATTCTTAATCAAAGCTGCAAATTGTGATGCAAAATGTTGAAAAGCAAAAGGTCTCAAAACCAAAACCAAAGGAACACTCTAAAAGGTAATACCTATTCTTACTTAAATTACGTTTGTGTGCTTTACTTAAGTCTCACTATACTGTTGAGTTAACTCAAGCAATGTGAGTAATGTACATGTTTAGCCTGAGAAGGTACAAGGCTAAGTTCTAGTGTGTAAACTGGACTTGAATATTTTTGTTATTGGAGTGAATGCTGGGGTGAGTTCAGCAGTGCACATGCGCAGTACAGAAGTGCGGGAAGCTTCCAGAAACCCTGTGGACTTACACATTGGAAGAAGCTAATCTTCTCTAAAGGTGAGCTGTTCATCTTCATTATATTTTTATGTGTCATGTATGACTTTATTATTCAATGTATTGTTACAGGCTAGTTTTGCATGATGATGCATAAACGTATTTGCAGACTAATGCTAATGTTAATGTTAGCATGGGCTTATGGGCCAATATTAGCTAAAACTGCCATGTACTGTATTTTACTTGAGAGCCTTTAATGTTTTGTCCATGATAAGAGCTCTTAACATTAATTACCTGTATTTCAAATGCAGTATGTTAGCATGTTTGTAAGCGTAAACCAGGCCTGCTAACATTCGTGTAGCCTTAATTTCACTCGGTCATGGAGGTTAATGTGACGTTCAGGAACAAGCCTCGAGTGGAAAAACTGCTGAACGGTTCAAATACTGGCACCAGAACCCCGTCGGTGGAAAAGCGGCCAGTGAGAGCCGTTCTTTGTTTTTTACGACTTTGCTTGCTTATAATGCTCTGGACATGGAAGCATGGAAGAAAAAAATACAATGCATTCCACTAAATAAGTGCTCTCAACGAGCAGAACAATTATTTTGTATCACTTATTGTGAAGAATGTGATTCATTTTCTTCAGAAGATGCTTTTGCTTACTTTTATTGTTTTTCCCTTCTTGTAGACCAGTGATGTTGCCATGAGGACTGCTGTCCTGCGATGTCTCGGTTTTCCTCGGGGGTGATGAAAGAGACTTCTACAATGTCTCTTTTGTACGTATTGCAATTTGGTTTGTTAGAGGTTCTGCACTTGGAATCAAGATTTTCACCCCATTCTTTTTTCTCTTTTTTTTTCTTAATATCAACAGGATTCAGATGCCGTGGCAGACTTCACCCAGGTTCCTGTGGGATTATTGCCTGTTATTCCTGAAGTCAGTCAGCAACCAGGTCCGAATGCCTCTTCACCTTGAACCATCCAGCATGTTATCATTCTGGAAGGTACAATTGTCATGGTTGACACTGAACGCCACCATCAAGCTGTTTGTCTCATATTTGGGCTGATCTATGCCCTTCATATTTGGGCTGATCTATGCCCTTCATATTTGGACTGATCTATGCCCTTCATATTTGGACTGATCTATGCCTTTCATATTTGGGCTGATCTATGCCCTTCATATTTGGACTGATCTATGCCTTTCATATTTGGGCTGATCTATTCCCTTCATATTTGGACTGATCTATGCCTTTCATATTTGGACTGATCTATGCCCTCCATCCTGACAGTCCTAAAAAGCACCTTTGACTTCATTCAGAGACTGATGCTCAGTCTGGTTTCTTTTTTTATGCCATTACTTGTATTTCTATGTTTTTTCATATTGTGTATTCATTTAATATTTTTTTTAACTTACTATCATACTTTAATTTGATTTTTTTTTTTGCATTGTTGCACTGTATTATCAAATAAGTTGGTAAAGTTCTTATTTTGTATTTGTTGGATGCAATGTTTGGCACATGAATTACTTCATCAAGCTATTATTTATTTCTGTTTATTGCCAAGTATGTCAGAATCTGTCCTCCATATATAACTACTTAAATCACTTTTTTAAAAAATGTTACAGTGCTAGAGTGCCTACTTGTTACAGTTCAAAATAAACTGTTTCAGTTGCTGCTCATTCAGCCTGTAGCTTACTTAAGCATCTTTCTGGTATTACTGTTATTGAGCCCTGTGGAAGGGTAAAAACGTGATTAGTTTTGTATTTGTTCATGTGTGGCCACATTGGCCTTTTGTTAAGAATATAAGGATAGTATTTTGTTAAAAATAAAACATTGAACCTTGTGAACTTATCATGTTTTGTTGTAGTTACTTCATTCATTTAAGGCAATCGGTTTCCTAGAGTCTACTAAGTAAACTGTACTGTTCATGTAAGTTGGACTAACTTGATGTAGCTAAGTTTAGAACAGGTCAATTTACTTGCTATTTCTGAGTTGAAACAACTTCACTAAACTAAGTTAATTTAACTTAACACGATTAAGTTCACACAACAAGGTCTTAAGTACACTGAACAAGTATATGTTAAGTAAACAAACATAAGACTTAATAGTTATACTTACTTACATTTTTCAGGGCAATCGGTTTCCAAGATTTTCTTAAGTAAGGTCAACTTGTCAAATTTTACAGTGAAGAGGTTTTCACTTATACCCAAATAATCAGTAATCATAAACCCTTCGATTAAATGAAGGACTTTTTTTTTTCAAACTGTAAATAATTTGAACAAGAGCGACACTTTCCAAATTGATTTAACTGAAAAGTAACAAATTAACTAAATCTATATGAAAAAAATAAACAGTTTGAACCTTTTTTTTTTTGGTTGCTTAAAAAAAAGCCAACATTCAGTTTTGAAGGTGTGAAAATGTATCTAACCACAAGCTGTTTTGCAATTATTTTTGGCTTTCTTGATGTCAGACAGTCTTCTGGTAAAGCTCTCAGTTAAGGACATACAGGAAGCAACATCTGCACTTCTGTTTCAGTGCTCCTCTTTTTCAGACTGCAGACTTTGAGAGTGTACAGGCATCACGTCCATCAGAGGGGGAAAAGGGAGCCTTGAAGTGTAATTCCTGACTCTACCTGGTTGGAAGAGCAATCACCGAAACATCACCATGTCAGGTGAACACATTTTAACAGCAATCCAGAATCTGCAATATTTGTAGATTGATATTTTGCAGCGTTCTTGAACATATATTTGTGTTATAATGCACAATGTTCAAGGCTGCAGACTTTATTGTAGGCGTTTAAATTCAAAAGCTCTAATACCTCAAATACTTCCTGATTTCTTTTTCTATATTTAATCATGGGAACATTTCATTTGAGGTTACTATGCTTGAAAATTGTTTGCAAAAAAGTTAAAAATATCTGCAGTCTCACAATGTCTTTGAAAATGACCTTTGACAAGGCTTTTATATCTTCTAACATCTACAAACATGTATATGTTGAGTATATGTTATCTTTAATGTTAAGTATTGTAATAGTAATAGTAACAATAATAATAATAATAATAATAATAATAATGATATGGGCAGTATGGTGGCATAGTGGTTCACAGCTGAAAGGTTTTGGGTTCGATTTCCCCTTGGCTTGGGCCTTTCTGTGTGGTGTTTGCGTGGGTCTTCTACGGGTACTCCGGTTTCCTCTCACAGTCCAAAGTCATGCAGTTACTGGGGTTAGGTTAACTGGTGATTCTAAACTGCCCATAGGTGTGAGTGTGAATGGTTGTCTGTCTCTCTGTGTTAAACCTGCAACAGGCTGGCAACCTGTACAGGGTGTACTCTGCCTCTCGCCCTATGAGAGCTGGGATAGGCTCCTGCCTCCTGAGCAGGATAAGCGGAAGAGAATGCATGGATAATAATAATACTGTACAACTGTGGTAACATTATGAATAATCTCATTACATGCAAAAGAAAAAAGTTTTTCAAAAAGATCGTAACATGCACAAACAGAACAAAAGAAATACTAATGTTTAGTGCCCAGGTTTATGATGGTAAATGGTGACATGGGGGTAATTGGCTTTTAGCCTCATATACCCGTCTTCAGATTAGTTACAGGTTTAAATCATAGAAAGAACAGAGGGCAGTGGCATCACTGTGAGGAGTGACGGACATTGCTGTGACAGGAGTACCTATGAAAACCAGCAGGTGGCACAATAACCCCCATTATCAACTGACTGTGGGCTGAAAGGCCAAAACAGCAGAGCTGAAAGGAACATGGTGATCTTAGTAAAATCAACTTCAAACAGCTCTCTCTCTCTTTCTCTCTACAGGTGCAAATGCCACAGAGAATACCACATCATACAATTACAGCTCTTACATTTATGGCAACATAGATGGCTTCTCTCCTGACGACATAACCGATGTGAAGGACTTCAGCCAAGTGTTTCTGACATTTCTCTACAGTTTGGTTTTCATCCTGGGCTTCATAGGTGGGTGTGTCTTCTTGTGTGTATGCTCTGGGAACTCAGTTGTGTTAACACATTGCACAAACCTGCCTCCCTTTCTGGAGACAGAACAATTTCCCAACCTACTGACTTTAAATAATTTAGGGTAAAGACTCTGGTGTGCAGGTGTGCTTATGTGCCAAGGAGCGACCTGAGACACAGAAAGAAAGAGACAGAGGTGATAGTATTTTGTTTACATGTGACAGGTGCCCTTATCGTGTTTTCTCTCCCAAAGGTAATGGACTAGTGGTGTGTGTCCTGGCGAAGCACCGCAATCAGAGCAACTTGACAGACATCTGCCTCTTCAACCTGGCTCTCTCCGACCTCCTCTTCATCTTCACGCTGCCTTTCTACACTCACTATGCCAGGGTCAGCCAGTGGATATTTGGAGGCTTCATGTGCCGTTTAATCTCCGGCTCTCACCAGACTGGCTTCTTCAGCAGCATCTTCTTCATGGTCGCCATGACGCTGGACCCCTACATGATCATCGTGCACGCTAACAGGGTTACACGTTATCGCACAATGAGGGCAGCCATCACTCTGACCGTGCTCGTTTGGATGCTGAGCTTGTTTGTGTCTCTGCCGGATTTTATCTTCACAGAAGCAATGACAAATGATTCAGAGTCCCACGGGTTCGAGTGTGACTATCCCCAGGAGAGCAAAGTCTGGGAGCGCTATGACCTGTTCACCATAAATGTACTGGGTCTCGTGATTCCATTGTTGGTGATGGTAGGTTGCTACTCCAGGATCATCCCCACGCTGGTGACCATGAGGACCACAAAGAAGCACCACATAGTCAAGCTGATCATCTGTATAGTGGTTGTATTTTCTTGCTCTGGGCCCCATACAACATTTCCCGTTTCTTGAAGTTTCTTCAGGAAGAAAACAAAATCCCACGCAATAAAATCTGGGACCAAAACTTAAGGATGTGAGTAAAAGTGAGCGAGGCTTTTGCTTATACTCACTGCTGCCTGAACCCCATCATTTACGCTTTTGTGGGACAGAAGTTCACGAGAAGAGCCTTGCAGCTGCTGAAAAGGTTGGTGCCTGGTTACAGCAGAGGTTTGTCTGACAGCTCATTCAGGAGAAGCTCGGTTATGTCCAGGTCCTCTGAAGTCACCTCCAGTATTAAACTGTAGAAGGTGGAGGGCAGTTGTAATTAGTTTGGCATCAATGTTTCACCCTGTTACTGCAGACCATGTCTTTTTCTTTTTGCAGTGATTTGTTTCATTCATTTGGTCACTTCTAGGGTTTAATCCCGGGATCCGGGATTCCCGGGAAATGCGATCAGAACCATTTCCCGTTTCCCGGGAAACGTTAGACGGGAAACCGGGAAAAAAGTCGCGCGCGTCGATTTAGAAAGCTTCAGAAAGTTAAATTTAAGGAAATATTGAGAGAAGGGTTCGTTTAATGCGAAAAGCATTACTCTTCATTTCAGGCACGTTCAGCCTCCGTTTGAGGCTTCAGCCTTCATCTCAAGCGTTTTAATAGAGGTATTAAACAGTTGTACTTTTTTCCTCTTTAATTTGTTGAAATCGTAGGCAATGTGTTTACCCTAAGGTATTTTGTATTATATAATTCTATATTATATATTGTTATATTGCATTATATAGCCTATAAAATATGCCTGCCCTGAACAATAAAGAAATATCTGTTTAACTTCGAGTGTTTCTTTTCCTCGTTTGCAGCCGCTTACTAACAATCATGAATTAGGATACGGGCCTAATGTGTGAAGAAATTATCATGAAATAGATTGCTTTAACATATTTCGCTTTTAAAATGGAGTTGAGGAAAATGTATATTTTTTAGGCTATAAGGATTGGCCAGTTTTTCAAAAGACGATTCACAGCGAACCTACTTTAACCCTCAGACACGGTGTTATAAATTTGTTGTTGCCAGAATGGCAATGACCAAGTCGTAGTGCATTACTCAAGGCCCTGTGTTATGCCATATTATAGTGTAGTACGGTAGTTAACTTTTCAATGACTATTACAGCGTTCCACTGGTGGAGATATAGCGCAACAGATGTCGCCACGACAGCGTGGCTGAGCCTTTATCAATGCTGTGGAGATGAACCGTATTGTTTTGCACCAGCAGTTGTAAAATAGCTTGGTATAATTCCATGTACAATGGAGGAATATTTGAATTATATTTGTTAAGGGAGTGTTGAGGAACGATACAACACCGCATAGCTCGAGCACTCAAATGCTGAGATGTAGGTTTTATTGCGTTAATCAAGCCGACGTTACCCCCTACTGGGCATAACAGGACATAGCTGGAAAGCTACCTCTACAATATCACAATAGGTTAAGGCCGACACAGGCTACAGAAGGCCTAATTAAAATAAAAAAATAAATAAACTTTTTCCCGGGATTCCCGGGAAATGGCTCGTCATTTCCCGGGATTTGATTCATGTCATTTTCGGGAAAAATATTAAACCCTAGTCACTTCTGTTATCCTCATACTACAATGTTCTTCACCAGTGTCTCATCATCAAAGTCTGTCTGTACACCTTTAGACTCTTTGATTTTGCAGTGGTATAATTTTTTGTTTTGACCGTAAGATTTCAGCTGTAAAGGCTCTTTACTTATAAAATCATTGTAACCTTGTAGCACTGCCATCTGCTTTACAGAATCTGAAGTGTTTGTGTGTGATGCAAATATGCATTCTTCTGCTCAAGCTTAATGACACTTGCTGGTGTTTTAAATGGAACCTGTTGTTTGCAGCAGGCTGTCACAGTTTTTTCACACATTTTAAATGTGCCTGCAAGTTGACACAAACATACCAATAAAAACAGCAACAAAAAAAACCAACATACAACAACACAAACAAACCAAGGAAGATAACACAGAACATTTTATACTTGTGCAAAAACGGTTTCAATCACATGTACACCAGTATGGAGTCAGGTGCTAGAAGTACATTTTACATGTTTCACATGCCATCATTTATAATGGAATTTGATAAGTTGATGTGGAACAACCTTTCCAGTGTTGACTTCTGTCTCATAATTATATATGTGTATATATAGTGTAGAGTTTTACACCCTGAATACATTCTCCTTGTTGCTTCAGTGACTTTTACTAGTATTTCAAATCTTCTTTGTACCAAAACCTGCACACTTACTTTAATTCACATATTTCTACAGAGTCTGATGTTCAGCCTTATACACTGGTTTCCTGATCCTGATTTTGTATGGTAGTTTTCTTAAGACAAGAAATGAAACTGCAGATCCTGAACTTAACTTCAAATGAAAGTCATAAACTGTGTTGTCATATTGGAGAAGAACAGCTTGCAGTGAGCATGTCCTGCCATTTCTCATTGCTACTGTGATGATAAATTCTGTACACATCCATGAAAAGAGAGACGGTAAAGAGACTGTCCCAAATTAATTTATCAAGTAGGTTATTAGGGTCCCCATCATAAAATAGTAGCATGTTCTACTGCCAGGGACCATTAGTGGAGGAACTACAATAAAGATTTCCCTCTTCATAATAAAGATTTCATCATTTGTGATTATACTGAAGTAAAATTGATCCAGTTAACCTCTGTAATTCCTGATAAGCTGATGGTAACAGCCAATCAGATCATTTACAAAGTATATTTGAAAGAACACAAAATAAACTCCTCACCTGAATAAATTTTTTACTTTCTCTTTTCCTGCCTCAAAATAGTACACTTTCCAGAAAACTACAGAAATACCTTGGTGTGTGGAAAATAGGTTATAGGATAAACAGCAACAAGACCATTCACTGTGTAAATTATTACTATCATGAATAAGAAAGAGGATGATTCTTTCAGAAGCAAAAATAGAAAGAGTTTTGCCACTGCATAAAAGACTGTCTGGGCAAATAGTTCAGCAATATGAAATTAATGTTTTTTCCATATAAGCATCAATGATTTCAGGGAGTTCATATTTTCTGGTACAGTATGTTATTAAACGATTCAGAGAATCTGAACAGCTACTGTCAAACTGAGCGGTTTGTCACTGAATCCCCAAATACAAGTTTAAACTGTTCCATACAAAGAAAAGCTCCACACTCACTGCTCATGTCAATAAGTATGCCTGTTCAACTGCACATCAACACAATTATCTAATCAGCCAATCACATGGCAGACACTCAATGCTTTTAGACATGTAGACATCCTCAGGTTGACCTGCTGAAGTTCAGAGCATCAGAATGGGGAAGAAAGTTGATTTAAGTGACTTTGAACATGGCATGGTCATTGGTGCCAGACAGGCTGGTCTGAGTGTTTCAGAACCTGCTGATTTGTCTACACAACCATCTAGAGTTTACAGAGAATGGTCAGAAAAGGAAAAAATACTCAGTGACCACCAGTTCTCTTGACGAAAATGACTTGTTTGTGTCGGAGATCAGAGCAGAATAGCTGGACTGCTTTGAACTGATAGGAAAGCAACAGTAACTCAAATAACCACTTATTGCAATCAAGGCATGCAGAAGAGCATCTCTGAATGCACAACACATTGAATCTTGAAGCAGAAGGACTACAGCAGCAGAAGACCACACCAGGTGCCGCTCCTGTCAGTTAAGAACAGGAAACGCACTGAAATTGGACAATAGAAGATTTGGGAAATGTTGCCTGGTTTGATGGTTCTCAGTTTCTGCTGCCACAGTTGGATGGTAGGGTCAGAATTTGTTGTAAACAACTTGAAAGGATGGATCCATCCTACCTTCTATCAACAGTTCAAGCTGCTGCTGGTGATGTAATGATGAGGGGGATATTTTCAAGGCACACTTTGGGCCCTTTACTACCAACTGATCATTGCTTACAAACTACAACCTACCTGACTATTGTTGCTGACCATGTGCATCTCTTCATGACATCCTCTGATGGCTGCTCTCCGCAGTGCAGCACACTATGTCACAAAGCTCAAATCATCTCCAGCTGGTTTCTCCAATGAGTTCATTGTTCTCAAATGGCCTCCACATTTAATCAAATAGAGCACCTTTGGGATGTGATAGAATGGGAGATTCTCCTCATGACTGTGCCGCCAACAAATATACAGCAACTGCATGATGCTATCACATCAATATGAACCACAATCTGAGGAATGTTTCCAGCAGCTAGTTGAATCTATGCCATGAAGAAATAAGTGGGTCCAACCCAGTACGAGGAAGGTGTTCCTACTAAAGTGTCCTGTGAGTGTAGAGCCCACGATATGCAGCAGTGATGTACGGTGAGAGCAAGAAGAAGAAATAAGTAAAAATAGTAACAAAAACTATAACAAATAATAAACTTCTGACACTTTAAGAAAAATCCAACAGTCATTTTCTGAAACTGAATCTGTGTCACCATGTGCTGTGTTGCTCTTTGAAGTATTTTTTGGTGTCTAGATGTAGAGCAGACTCCTGATAAAGATCTGACTTGAGGACATACAGGAAACAAAATCTACATATCTGTTTCTGTGCTCCTATTTATCGGACTGCAGACTTTAAGATTGTTAGTTCATTTCTGCACTTCGAAAGGCATCACATCAATGAAAGACGGGAAAAAGGAACCTTGAAGAGTAATTCCTGACTCAACTGGTTGGAAAAGCCATCACTGAGATATCACCATGTCAGGTGAACACATTTTCCAGTAATCCAGAATTTCTTTGTGTAGTGTCGTATTTCTCAGAGTTGTTGAAAATCTAATTTTGTAATCTTTAAGGCCGTACGCATTGTTCTATTGATTTAAATCCAAATGTTGTAACTGAAATTTTATCACAACTACTTTATAACATATATTTCTATATTTTGTCTATATTTAGTCTAGTGATCTTTTGATTTTTGGCTACTATGTTTGAACAATGTTTGTAAAATTGTACAAACTACATGCGCTGCCACATGCATTTGAAGTTGACCTTAATACTTGCTGCAATCTAAAATCATTTTGCCCACAAACACGTGTTTTTTTAAGGTAGACAATGTAACAATATCATTGTAAAATTATAGTACCCACATTAATAACATTGTTAAATAATATTAATAATAATATCATTATATGCCAAAAGTGTCTGTTTAAAAAACTATCATTAACAAAGAGACCAAATGAAATAGTAACTTTTCTTTCATTTATATTAGCCTCAGAGGATCTGTCTTCAGAATAGCTACAGGTTTAAATCACAGACAGTATAAAAGAGCTTTAAATCCTATTTTCATAAAGCAGTAATGTGAAGGAGTGCTGAGCTTTCCCAAGGAAGGAGTACCTATGACAACCAACAGGTGGCAATCAATTATCACCTGACTATGGCCTGAAACCCCACTACAGCAGAGCTGAATGAAATAATCATTTGTGGTTCTCATAGCAAAGGAAAAAAAAAAAAGAAACAACATGTCAGCAGTTTTTAAACAGACACTTTCTTCTTCTGTCCCAATGAAAACGTTTGAAGCTACATTATTAAATGTAACCTAACATTTTAATGCTGTGAGCACCGAAATGAAATTCTATTCACCTCCACCAGCAGCAGCACGTGTTTATGGTAACAGGATGTCACTGTTTTCATGTAGCATATTAGGCATATGTATCCAGATATGTATGTGCTGTTTCTTAGTTTTCACAGCCTGTGTTGAAATAATAATAATAATAATAATAATAATAATAATAATAATAATAATAAACCTCTCTCTGCAGAATGGAATGCCACAGAGGACTATTATGACGACAGCTATTTTAATGACAATGAAACCTACTCTCCTGACATCCCCACTGAATTCAACAAAGTGTTTCTCACCACTCTCTATAGTTTGGTTTTCATCCTGGGCTTCATTGGTAGGTGTGTCTTCTTCTGTGTTCACTCTAGGGAAAGGATTGTATTTACACATTGCAGGGATCTGCTGCCCTTTCTGGAATGGAAAGCAATTTTCCAACCCAAACAATGTGTGCAGGTGTGTTTATATGCAAAATAGCGACCTGAGACACACAGAGAGAAAGAGACAGAGGGGATATTGTTTTACATGTGACAGGTACCTTTATAATGTTTTCTCTCCCAAAGGTAATGGGCTAGTGGTGTGTGTCCTGGCGAAGCACCGCAATCAGAGCAACTTGACAGACATCTGTCTCTTCAACCTGGCTCTCTCCGACCTCCTCTTTGTCTTCACGCTGCCTTTCTACACTCACTACGTCAGCGTCGGCCGGTGGATATTTGGAGGTTTCATGTGCCGTTTAATCTCCGGCTCTCACCAGACTGGCTTCTTCAGCAGCATCTTCTTCATGGTCGTCATGACGCTGGACCACTACATGATCATCGTGCACGCTCACAGGGTTGCACGTTATCGCACAATGAGGGCAGCCATCATTCTGACCGTGCTCATTTGGATGCTGAGCTTGTTTGTGTCTCTGCCGGATTTTATCTTCACAGAGGAAACAGAAGATTCCCACGGGTTCGAGTGTGACTATCCCCAGAATAGCACAGTCTGGGAGCGCTATGACCTGTTCACCACCAATGTGCTGGGTCTCGTGATTCCATTGTTGGTGATGGTAGGTTGCTACTCCAGGATCATCCCCACTCTGTTGACCATGAGGACCACAAAGAAGCACCGCATAGTCAAACTGATCATCTGTATAGTGGTTGTATTTTTCTTGCTCTGGGTCCCATACAACATTTCCCTTTTCTTGAATTTTCTCCAGGAAAGAGATATAATCCCAAATAATTCCAGCTGGTACAAAAATGTAAGGATGTCAGTAACAGTCACCGAGTCTTTTGCTTATACGCACTGCTGCCTGAACCCTATCATATACGCTTTTGTGGGACAGAAGTTTATGAGAAGAGCCTTGCAGCTGCTGAAAAGGTTGGTGCCTGGTTATGGCAGAGATTTGTCTGACAGCACATTCAGGAGAAGCTCAGTTATGTCCAGGTCCTCTGAGGTCACCTCCACTTTTAAACTGTAGAAAGTGGAGGGCAGCTGTAATTAGTTTGGCATGAATGTTTCACCCTCCTATTTCTTCAGACTTTGTCTTTTTCTTTTTACAGTGATTTGTTTTGTTAATTTGGTCACTTCTGATTGCCACAATGTTCTTCACAAGTGTCTCATCATCAAAGTCTGTCTGTACACCTTTAGACCCTTTGATTTCGCATATATATATTTTTACCATAAGAATTCAGATGTAAATATTTCAAATGATTGCTCAGGCTTCATGAAACTTGCTGGTGCTTTAAACAGAAAATTTTGTTCATAGCACCTCTTAGCAGTTTGTTTTATTCCTCACACACTTTTTATGAGGCCCCAGGTTCACAGAAAAATACTAAGAAGAGCATACAGCTGTATGCGGTCATGAAAAGAGAGATGGTAAAGAGACAAGTTCTGATAAGCTGTTGTTAACACCCAATAAGATATTTACAAAGTATAACAAAAAATAAATTCAACTGAATAGCAGCAACAAGCCCATTCAGTGTATTTTTTCTTTTAAGAAGAAAGACAGGATGATTCTTTCAGAAGTAAAGATGGAAAGAGTTTTGCCACTGCATAAAAGACTGTCTGGGCAAATAGTTCAGCAATATGAAATTAATGTTTTTTCCATATAAGCATCAATGATTTTAGGGATTTCATATTTTCTGGTACAGTATGTTATAAATGATTCAGAGAATCTGAGCAGCTACTGTCAAACTGAGCGAAGTTTGTCACTGAAACCCAAATACAAGTTTAAACTGTTCCATACAAAGAAAAGCTCCACACTCACTGCTCATCTCAATAAATATGCCTGTTCAACTGCACATCAACACAATTATCTAATCAGCCAATCACATGGCAGCAATACAATGCATTTAGACATGTAGATATGGTCAAGTTGACCTGCTGAAGTTCAAAGAGAGCATCAGAATGGGGAAGAAAGTTGTTTTGAGTGATTTTTTTTTTTTTTTTAGAATTTATTTCGAACAATCAAAATTAAAAGAAAAAAAAACAGTTTACGAAAATAAAACATACATATATGTATATATCCATATGTACATATATTTACATATACAACAGATACATGGCATTGTTATTGGTGCCAGACAGGCTGGTCTGAGTGTTTCAGAACCTGCTGTTCTATCTACACAACCATCTCTAGAGTTTACAGAGAATGGTCAGAAAAGGAAAAAATACCCAGTGACCACCAGTTCTCTTGATGAAAATGACTTGTTTGTGTCGGAGATCAGAGCAGAATGGCCAGACTGCTTTGAACTGATAGGAAAGCAACAGTAACTCAAATAACCACTTATTACAATCAAGGTATGCAGAAGAGCATCTCTGAATGTACAACACACTGAAAATTGAAGCAGAAGGACTACAGCAGCAGAAGACCACACCGGGTGCCGCTCCTGTCAGTTAAGACCAGGAAACTGTTCTCTGAGTCATTCTCCCTGTTCAGTTTGGGGGCAATTTGGGGGGCTGGTGTTTTATATATAATTTTAAAAATTGAAACGCTATTGTTGATTTATTTATTTTAATTTATTTATTTTAGTTATTTTGTAGATTATCAGGTCTACATCTACTAAAGTCTGAGCTGCAATTTGAACAAAGGTTATGAGCATAATCTGGCCATATGTCTCTGATAAAGCTTCATTGAAATTATGCAATGAGTATTCAAATCTTTTCTCCCAGCATGCTTTGTACCAGGAGAAAACTGTGCACAGCTCATTATCCACCACAAGAAGTCGCCATACACCATGCAAACAGCAAGCACTCTTTGCATGGTGTGTGCATACAACTCAGTGTAAAAGATATAGGCTGCATTTAGTTACAAAATATCCTGTCTGCGATTACACTGACCACACTGAAAGCTGAAGATCTTTATATAGAATCTACAATATGCTGCAAATATGTCCAGCAGCAAGACCGATAAGAGGAAGAAGAAGTAGAGTGGTAATAATGAAAGAAATGGAAACAAAGAAATGTCAAGCTGGACATTAGGCACATAAAGCATCTAAGCCACAAGGTGTGATAATCAAATGTAAACAAACAGGGTTCCAAGACTCTAATAACCAACATAATTTATCACTTCCTCCCAGATAATCAGATATCACAGTAATTATAAGTTTTTGAATTTTGAATTAAAGGTTCATCCAAACTGTAAAGAAATTTAAGAAAATCTTTTTCCAAATTAAAAAATAAAAAAGACAACAAAAATGAATAGAAATCCTTGTGATAAAGTATGATAACAATTCTGCCTACAGCAACAACAAGCCTTAAGCAAAAAAAACTCTTTGAAGGTGTGAATGTGTGTAACCACATGCTGTGAAATTTGTCTACACAGGCGTCTGGGAAAGATCTTAATTAGCGAGACACAGGAAATGATATCTACTCTTCTATTTCTGTCCTCCTCATTGTTCAGCTGCTGTTTTTCCAGTGTCAGGTCTGGACATCTACAGACATCACGTCAATACCAAAATAAAAAAAAAAAAAAAAAAAATACTAGAGTTCACATTATTTTGCACTACTACTAGTGAAAATTGTTTGCAGAAGAGTACAAATGCCCTGCGACAAATTGACCTTTAATAAGACTTTTATTCTCTGCTCAAAAAGAAACACTGAAAACACATAAAATCTCAATCGGGTGAAAAAAAAAATCATGCTGATATCTATACTTATATGGACTGGGTAATGTGTTAGTAATGAAAGGATATCACATTGTTTGATGGAAATGAAAATGATCAACCTACAAAGGGCTGAATTCAAAGACACCCCAAAAATCAAAGTGAAGAAACGAGGCAGCAGGCTGGCCCATTTTGCTGAAATTTCATTGCAGCAATTCAGAATAGTAATCAGTAGTTTGTATGGGCCCCATATGCTTCTATGCATGTCTCACAATGTTGGGGCATGCTCCTAATCAGACGATGGAAGGTGTCCTGGGGAATCTCCTCCCAAATCTGGACCAGGGCATTACTGAGTTCCTGGACAGTCTGAGGTGCAACCTGGCAGCATCAGATGGACCAAAGCATAATGTCACAGAGCTGTTCTATTGATTTAATCAGGCAAGAGTGGGTCAGTCAGTGGTATTCAATTTTATTTATATAGTGTCAAATCACAACAAACATTCACTTCAAGTTGTTTTATACTGTAAGGTACAAACCCTACTATAATTACAGAGAAAACCCAACAATCAAAACAACCCCCTATGAACAAGCACTTGGCGATAGGGAGGAAAAAAAGCCTCCAGCAGAACCAGACTCAGGGAGGGGCAGTCATCTGCTGTGACCGGTTGGGGCTGCGGAGAGAGAGACAGGACAAAAGACTGGTGTGGAAGAGAGACAGAGATTAATAATAACTAATGATTAAATGCAGAGTGGGGTATAAACTGTGTAAAAAGAGGTGAATAAAAAGAAACACTCAGTGCATCATGGGAACCCCCCAGCACCCTAGGCCTGTTGCAGCATAACTAAGAGATGGTTCAGGGACTCCTGATCCAGCCTTAACTATAAGCTTTATCATAAAGGAAAGTTTTAAGTCTAATCTTAAAGATAGAGAGGCTGTCTGTCTCCTGAATCCAGATTGGGAGCTAGTTCCACAGAAGAGGGGTCTGAAAGCTGAAGGCTCTGCCTCCCATTCTACTCTTAAGTATAATAAATTAGAGGAAATCTATCATTAAACATGCAGCTTTTTGACCCTTGAGGGCCTCAAAGTAAAATCTAAAGGGTTTGAGCTTGACGCATTTTTGGACCTGATCAGATCAGCTTTTATCAGTGGGAGACAACCAGCTGATAACACGAGTGACCTACTTTTGGAGGTACCCCTTTTTTTTTCTGCCCATGCTGACAGCTGTTCGATACGAAACCATTAACAGTGGTAGCTGGGGAACACTTGCCACCAGGATGCACTATGGGAGAAAGGCAGCGGAGGCAGTGCGATGCTTTGGGCAATGTTCTGCTGGGAAACCTTAGGTCCTGCCGCCCATGTGGATGTTACTTTGTGTCATAATTGATTGTCTAATTGGACTCAAAGTTCAAACTTGCAGAATGAAGTTCAGTGCATTTATTTACAACAATGAAACAGCAAAAAACAGCAATGTAAACTGGTGTAAGTCCAAAGCCACTGATTTCATAACTCCTCACAGGTACGTTAATCATCCCAGGTGCATGAAGCTGGAAGGAAGAAGGCCCGCCCCTGGAACACAAGGTGTGGTTGACACATCCACACAGAGTGAGAGGGAGAGGGAAAGAAAGCTAGAGTGGAAAACTGAGTCAGCCAGCCAGGAGGACTGGGGGACCATGACACTTTGCCACATACTACCTACCTAAGCATTGTTGCAGACCATTGTTGTACACGCTTTCACAGTATTCCCTGATAGCTGTGGCCTCTTTCTGCAGGACAATGTGCCCTGCCACAAAGCAAAATTGGTTCATGAATGGTTTGGGGAGCACAGGAACGAGTTTGAGGTGTTGACGTGGCCTCAGAATTCCTCAGATCTCAATCCAATTGAGCATCTGTGGGATGTGCTGGACAAATAAGTCCAATCCACGGAGGCCCCACCTCGCAACTTACAGGACTTGAAGGATTGTTTGCTAACTTCCCAGTGTAGACACCACAGCACACTTTCAGGGGTCTAGTGGATCCATGCTTCGACGGGTCAGGGCTGTTAGTGCAACAGAAGGGGGACCAACACAATGCCTGATCAGTGAATACAGGATAGCTCTAGTTAACCAAAACTAAACTAAGGACAAACTGAGAAGATTTTGTGGCTTTGGAAAACACCAACAAAGAACACAGAACTACCACTATGAGTTGAATATGTCGTCTGTCTCATTATGTCCAGAGTTAATTGTGTTTTTCATATTAACTTTTTCTCTGTCTCTATTCCAGGAAGCAGGTTTAGCTAAATCTCTGAGTTTGTTAACCCTGAAATGAGACAAACTTGGATTTTCAGTGAGTCACTTACCATGGTAACAGACTCTGTGAACATTTTCTTCAACAAGCTCTGAGTGTCTCTCTGACTCCTCCCCTTCTGCTGCGCCTGAACCTGTCTGACACACTGATTTGTTTCTTCATTCGATCAGAGGAGGGAATTAATTTGAAGATGTTTATGTTTTTACAAGCATTGAAATCCCAGTTAGACATCCTTTCATTATTTCTCACACGCAACATGAGCGCTTTCACAGCTAATTGATATGAGCTCTTATTGTCAATAGGCTATAAGGATGGAGACAGCAATTACATTACAGATTTATTATCAGCTTAGAATAAAATAAATGTTGTCTGTTAGTCAGAATAAAGTCTCCATCTTTGTAACTCTGTGACTCTTTGCAGAGTAAAGCAGCTGTCAGGCTGTCAGTCAGTTCATCTGAAATATATGTTACTGTAGCAATCACAGTTTAAATGTATAAAGCTTTAAATACATAAAACACTGATCAATGATCGATCATTTGTCGTGTTGTAAAAAGTCACACTGATGGAAAAATGTTTGGATCTTGGAGATGATGTAAATGTTGATGAGGCTGAAATTACTTTATGACTTGAAAACTGAAGTAAATGTATTTAAAGTGGCTTAAATGTGACTTAAATGCTTAAATTTTGAAACTTATGGTGTTCGAAATTCAGAGCATGAATCTTGACATATTTTCCACTGAAAATCACGTACATCAGTCTCAG
The DNA here is from genome assembly GCF_007364275.1 of Archocentrus centrarchus. Classification (NCBI taxonomy): domain Eukaryota; kingdom Metazoa; phylum Chordata; class Actinopteri; order Cichliformes; family Cichlidae; genus Archocentrus; species Archocentrus centrarchus. Next base: position 16,001,835 of record NC_044361.1, on the reverse strand, counting down.
TGAACCTACTCAGAACCGGAAACGCCCAACGGGATCATAGGCTCACTTGTACAGTCCACTCGCACAGCAGGAGGGAGAAGGATCATGGAATCAGAAAGGATAAGGCCCATTTCCAGTTCACACTCCAGTCATTTCCCAGGTCATCCAATCCTGATCCATTCATAATGGCTTAATTTTTCATCCTCCCCACACTACCACACACTACACAAAAAACAAAAAAACCAACAGGTCCAAAAAAAACCATGTTCCTATTCCTACAGAGGGAGAGTCCATATTAGCCAAAACACACTACACTAGATATGTAACCATGCAGTCACTGTTAATACCTCATCCCTGCCTGAGTGTGCAACACACTAGTTGACCTGTCATAAGACTTTCTAAAATACAACATGAGGTTACAAAGGTCAAGGTCAGAGATGTTCTTGCCTCCCACCAAGGCCTTAAGCATATGTGCGCATCAGATATAACAGGCCTTACCTTCACCCCAGTAACATTAAAGCCTACAGTGTTCATTAATTCAGTGTGTGTGACTAATATACTTTTATCACATGATATAAAAATAGTGACAGTAGATATCAGTATAAAGGTGATACCAAAAATCGCCCAACAAAAGGAAGGGGTCTTTGTGAAGTTACTTCAGTGAAGTTGATATAGAGTGCTTAATATTTTGAGTAACTTAGTGTTTGTGATTGCGACAGGTTACTTTTGGTGAGGATTATTTGTTACTATAGGTTTTGTTGGGGTTTTTGTGGATAGTAACTTAGTAGTAATAGTAACTTTGTTTAGATGGTCCTCTGGTTTGTGACTGTTGCACTTTTGGGTATGTTATTATTGCTTGAAGTGACTGTACAACATTTGTGTAAGGGTGGTTGTTATGGCTGGGGTTAAAAACCAGTCATGTTGTAAACCTCCTTGTGTAACTTGTCTCTCGCTAGTCTATCTGCCTTTGTCTTAAAATGCTTTTTTGGGTAAACAAAATTGCAGAGAGACATGGAACAGTGTTAGTATCTTGAGAGGACTTCTTATTGGATCAGTGTGTGGCTGTCTGAATGCTACGCTTTGAACGTTGAGTCTCTGCTGTGTTTGACATCTGTGCTTGGTTTCCCTGGTGGCCATTATTTTTTCCAGTCTAACGATCTGAATGGCCAACTCATTAAACGTTGTGATGTTGCGGCTGCGGACATGTAGGCTCAAGTGTTAATTTTTGATTTTTTAATGATTGTACCATTGTCACTGGAAGTAAAATTGTCATGCATTGTTTGAATTTGTTCTTTCATTTTACTTTATTTAAGGGACCAGAGATCCTGTGCAGGACTCTGGTTTTTTGAAGGGGGGTGTGACAACCCACTCTGCCTACCTTTTGGTCTGCTTGTGTCGCAGAACTCCTGCTTTTTTTTTTTTTTTTTTTCCTCTCAGCTCTCAGCGGAGACGGTCGCACTTTTCTTCTCTCCCCAGCCCTTCCTTTTTCCCCTGCTTTGCTGCTTGCTGCTTTAGAGCCTCTCTTCACACAACTTCCGAACTGGAATTTATAATTATGGATCTGGTCAGCTGGTCTCTCCATGCCATTGTTTTTGATCAATTTTTCACCATGAGGAGATTGGGGGAAGGAGAACCCTATTCCCTCTTATCAATTGACATTCCAGCTGGCTACGTTATGGATTCCTGTGTGGTGTGGAAGATGACGTGCCTGGCCGTATTGTTAATGGAATACACACACATTTGGCTTATTGACACTGGGATTTCTCCGAATTGGACCAGGAGATACCTGGCTTGTCGTTGCAATTCAGGAAGTCTAGGCAGCTGTCTGGCCTTGGTAAGGCTGCTTATGACGGGAACGCGGGAAGGGTACAGACTCAAACTCAGACTCTGTATATCTGGAGCTGATTCTGAGGGGTAAGATCTTGGAGATGTATGTATCTGTTTCTGCACGGCGAAGGAACGAACCAAGAAGATTCGGATGAATTGGATTTTTCGCCACAGAGAGGTGCCAGTAAGACTGAAGGCTGTCAACAATTTAATCAGTACAGTCTGTACCAAAACGAGTCATAGAATCAGGAATTTGGCTCCCTGGCGGCCTTGGACTGCCGCCTATCAAATTGTCTCCGGGATGTTTGTAAACAGATGCTCTACGCCCCCGCCGTCCTGTCTTGTGACCTGTGTTGGACTGATCTCCCTGACCTAGCTGCTGATGAACTCTACATCTTATCAGAACTGTTAGCTGAGGAGGGAGTTTGAGTCAGCCCCACAGTAGCACGACCCCCCCCCCCCCCCCCACTCGCCTCCGCTGGCTCCCCTGTCCATCCCTCCCCACCCTAGTGCTCCCATGCTATATGTTTCTGCCCTGTCGCAGAGGTTTTTGTAACCTTATACTGCGAATGTGTGAATGTATACAAAGTATGAGATGATTTTTTTCCTCACTCATCCCTATATGTTTTCACTATGGTTTCTGTCTTTTTAATGGCAGCGCCTCCAGAAGGGGGGGCAGCATGGCCACAGTTCACCTATCTCCCCATGTTTGTTCTGTTTGTCTTCTTGGATGGGTGTTCTGTTAACTGTAATTTCCCCATTGTGGGATCAATAAAGTATCATCATCATCAAGCATTAGAGAGCTGGAGTGGCTCGTTTGCCAATCAGTGACACTGGCAACACCTGGGCCAAATGTGTGCCAGTGCTCTATATAAGTTCTCACAGATCAGTTGATGTGGGGCTCTCCTCCGTGAGACACTTCTTTGGTTTTGGGTCAGGTTTCTTGCACTTGACAACACTGCATATACTATTTCTTCACTCATGCACTCACTGACTGTACTGACTACACATATTGTGGTTAGTTTAAGTTCTCCCTCTGTTCCTTTAAAATAAACAACCTTTTAATTGGCATTTGTGTGTGTCTCCCTTTTTTGTCATGGCCGTGCGGCCCGGTTCGTGACAGTTACAGTCAGCACTGACACGTGATCATATTCCTCGATCCACTGGGTTAAAATGAATGCTCTGCTCTTTAGTTACCCATTGCCATGGTGAATCTCCATTGCTGATGGCTTTCTTTCTCTACTCATGCACCCACTTTACTCAGGGCTAACATACTCAGAGTTGATTGAACTATCTCTGACTTTTCTGTTCTGGAACGGGAAACTCGGAGTTGCTGAGCTCAGAGTTGATCAAAAGTCAACACAGGGTGAGTAAACCCAGTGTTCCGTGGTCACAAAGCCTGAAAGTAACTGAGGACCGGGTCCTCCTCCTATATTGACTGCCCAACCAAATTCTTGCCAACCACAGAACATTGGATACACATGAACAAGCTGATTCACCAGAAACTTCAGCCACCTCTACTTTTTTCCCATAGACCACCACATAGGGGCTATGGGAGATGATGGTTTGATGACGGATTTCTTTCTGTACTTAAACCTGAAGTGAACATACTCAGAGTTCATTGAACTTACATTAATGAGCTCTTCTGGAACAGGAAACTGAGTTGCTGATCTCAGAGTCAATCAACTTAGTTTATTTTTAAACTTTTGATGAACTTGGTTCCTAGAATGGGGCACAGAAAGCAAATTTCTGACTCATGTGCACATGTTCCTGTTATACTGGAGAAGTACATTGTTCATTTTAAAAAGAATAGCTTGCACAGAGCATGTTCTCCTCTTTCTCACTGTTACTGCATTGTATTTCTTCTCAAAGCAAAATTTAGCTGAAAAAAAGATGAATAGTTACAAGTTAATTCATTAGGTAAGCAACTGTTTATCACCATAACACAGCAGCGTTATTTACAAGGGACCATCAGTAGAAGAGGAACTATGATACAGATTTTATTGTTACTGAGTGTATTCAGGTAAAGGTAATAGAATACATTTCCCCCTTTCTTTTCTTTTCCCACCTGAATAAATAAAGATACATTTTTCAGAAATCCACATCAACACTTTGGTGGGGGGAAAGTAATTGGCAGGATAAGCAGCAAACAAGCCTATTTACAAGAAACTAACACCTTGCATGAAAGACAAAAAAAGAAAAGAAAAATTAAAGTAATGTTTTAAAAATGACTCAGACCCATTATTTAATTAATTAAGACAAAGACAAGATATAATATGCTGCTTTTTTCTTTTTTAAAAAATATTTACAGCTAATCATGAGGTAAACTACGAAGATACATTTATGTGAAAGTTTTCACAGGACTGTATGCAGTCCTGTGAAAAGAGGATCTTATTTATGATCTTATTTACAAGATCAGACCTCGCCATGCCCAGAGAAATACTGAGATGGGGATCTCAGATTCTATAGGCCTCAGTTAGCATGTTAAATGTTAAATGTTAAACAGTACAATTAGAAAAAGACTGATGGGTTGTTTAAAAGGGTTGCCATAAGAAAGCCTCTTCTCTCTAAAAGGAACAAGACAGCACAGCTTAGGTTTAAAAAGTTGCATTTGAACAAATCACAAGACCTCTGGAACAATGTCCTTTGGACACATGAGATCAAAGTGGTGATGTCTGGTCATAAGCTCACTGCACAGCGCCATGTTTGGAGAGAACCAAACATGGCGCTGTCATACCAACTGTCAGCACGGTGGTGGAAGGCTGAGGATTTGGCCTTGTTATACAGCTACAGGACCTGGGCAGCTTGCAGTCATTAAGTAGACCATGAGCTCCTCTCTGTACCAAAGTATTATAGAGTCAAATGTGAGGCCATCTGTCTGACAGATGAAGCTTGGCTGAAAATAGGTGTAGCAATCCCAAACACAGCAGCAAATCTACTATAAAATGGCTGAATAAGGGTAGATTTGTGAGAGTGAGTAGAACTGAATATGAAGTAAAAATATGAGCTGTATCAATATAAACATTGGCTTAATCTTTATTTATGTGTTCCAAATCCCTTCCAGGTCATTTCAGGGGGGAAAGGTTTGCAAACCCACCATGTTTGTCATGCAGATATTCCAGCTGCAGTTTCATTTTCTTCCTTCTGCAATTGTGACTCAGAGAAATGAAGCACTCAGCATAACAACATGTCAGATACAGTACAATTTATCTTGGCCATGACAACAAATATGTTTCCTGTTTGCTGACATGGCATGGCAACTATTTCCTTGAAATTTTGTGCTCCTGCTACTGTGCCTATTTACAGTACCTATTTATGGGTAGTTGAAGTGGGAATTCAAAAACTTCTCATCATGTTGGAAAAGGACATGTCCTCAAACAATATGCAGTAAAATACAAATTTCCTGAACTTACAGTACCAGTCACATTGTTTCTAGAATATCCAAATCAAGGCAGTCTTTGATTATGACTGTGGGAATATTCTTCATCTCACCCATACAAGTATGACAGTAGCTTGTATGAAAGTACTCATAGGTAAGCTTTTTTTTAAAAAACTTTGCTGATAATATTTGCATACTTAAGTATGTGGGCCATTTAATTAGGCTGTTGCAAAACACCATAAATAAAAATATGAAATCTAAAGTATGAAGGGAACATTATATTCACAGGGACATGGACCAGGGAAGCATGTGGGGTATGTACACAAACACATCTTTTGGTCTTTGGGTCTTTTGGAAACAGGGTCCAGAGCGGACCGTTTCAGAAACACACCGGCTTGTGTTCTCATGTAAAGGCTTGAAACCGGGGTGATCTGAAAACGCGTGACTCGCACGTGCGCACTATGTTTGCAACGGCCACAGTTTTTCGCGCATGCGCAAAGTGATAAACAGTACTCAAGTTAAAAAAAAAACAAAACAATGAAAATAAGTTACAATGAAGCTCTAAATATTCACAACATCAAAAAACTCTAAGCAAAAGCACAAAAACCCTGGAGCCACGACACAAGCATCCCTCTTTTTTTACTTTTACTATCTTGGTTTAGGAGACAGAGGCATTTTGTACATGTTACTATGCTTATTCATATTTAATAATTCCTTTATTATGAAGGGTTTAGTTAGTTCCTTCCTGTTTTACTTTATTAGTTTCTCTGTCTTGTGTCTTGTCCCAAGTTTTACTTCCTTCCATTGCTGTTTCCCTGTGCTGAGTGTCCGACACGTTTTCTCCTGATTGTCCAGGGTATTCACTCATAGGCGTGTCTCGCTTCTTTCTTGGTTGTGGCGTTTGTCGTACTCTTCAGTAATCTCACTTCTGCGCTCCCTGCCTGTTTCTTGGATTCAGTTTGCATTTTTTTTCTTTCACCATCTGGATTTTGTTTGGACTGCCTGTTTGGATTTTCCACCTTCCAAAGGTGCGTTTCCTGTTGATTAATACTGCCTGATTCTGCGTTTGGGTCCTTTCATTCTACGCAATATGACACATCCTGACTTATTATGCCTTTGATCTTACTGGGGGAGAAATAAAACTGGTCTCTACTGGATCCATACTTAATTACAGTCTTTTTTCTTTACTTATTATTATTATAAGTAATAATAAAAATTATTACTCATTTCAGGCAACAGTTTCACTAAAAAAAACAAAAATAAAAACTTTCCAGGCACTGACACATCCGCACACACGCACATTGTTCAGATTAGCCAGGGAAGTATTTAACTTCCATCCAAAAAAGAAAGAAAGTCTGTTTCCTGCTTGTGTGACTACTCAGTGACCAGCGTGCTGTGTGTTAATCTGGTTTTAGAAGTTGCGTTTCATGAGGGTTGAACTGAGTAGTAATGTTGCGTCCACTGCCAGCTTCGTGACTTCGTGACATGTGAATGTGGCCAAAAAATACTTCAGTGTCTGGAATCAGAGTATCAGGAACCTTCTCTTAAAAAGTCGCAGTGGGGAAAAAAAAAAGATCCAAATGTTATTCACCTCATCAACATTGTCAGCTGCTGATGAGTTTGCCCCGAAAAACAGTGGTCTTAATGGATATTGGATGGTGAGCTTTTACTACGTAAATACCTAAATTAACCACAGAGCGCAGATGGTGGAATTATTTTTATAGTTCTCCACCACAAGAGGACGCCGTTGACCATGCATACGACAACAATAACGGAGTACAACGGATACGCAGAAATGACTGTATGAGAATAATTTCATGAAGCGTCAATGATATGCAGCAGAGATGTACAAAGAAAAGAAGAAGAACAATAAAAAAAAATCACAAAAAGTGTATATATATATATATATATATATATATATATATATATATATATATATATATATATATATATATATATATATATATAGATAGATAGATAGATAGATAGATAGATAGATAGATAGATAGATAGATAGACACACACACACACACAGAAGATGGGGAAGCTAATTCTGAATAGAAGTCAAAGTTGTAATGTGTGATGTGAAATATGGCAAACCAAAGAATAATGCCCCCGCCCCCCATTAGAAATCTACATGTTAAAATAATAATGATAAACATTTTGTTCAAAGTAACAACTGGTTTTCTGAAGGTGTGAAAATGCATTAACCACATGTTCTGCTCTGTATTTTTTTGCCTGCTTAGATGTATCATTCAAAGCTTGAACAGCATACTACTGATAAAGATCTGACTTAAGGACACACAGGAAGCACCATCTGCACTTCTGTTTCAGTGCTCATCATCATCTCGCTGCAGACTTTAAGAGTGTTAGTTTATCTCTGCATCTACAGCCATCACATCAGTAACAGACGGGGGGGAAAAAAGAAGCCTTGACCTGTAATTCCTGACTCTACCTGGTTGGAAGAGCCATCACTGAAACATCACCATGTCAGGTGAATGTATTTTAACAGTAATCCAGAATCTGGTGTATCATATTTATTGTGTCATATTTTGCAGAGTTCATGAAAATATTTGTGTTACAGTGTGTAAAAAGCCACAGATACTTCCTGAAGTCTAGCTCTATATTTATTCATGGGAACATTTCATTTGAGGCTACAATGCTTTAAAATTGTTTGCAAAAAAGTAGATATATATGAACTTTTACAATGTTGTTGAAACTGATCTTTAACAAGGCTTTGATATCTTCTATCATCTTTTTTTACACCATTATTGTAAAATTCAACACTAATCATGTTAAATAATATGATTACAAAAGAAAAGGGGTGCAAAATTATGATAACATAAACAAACAGACCAAATGAAATATCCACTCTTTGTTTTTCAATGGTATGTTGTGACACTAAGGGGTTTTTGGCTTCATAGGACCTGACTTCAAATTAGTTGCAGTGGTGACGTAGGCTTACAGACAGGAGGTTTAAATTCTGTTCACCCACCAGGTGTCTCAATAAGTCTCTTTATCAACTGCCTTAACCACAATACAGGATCATTATTTATGGTACTCTCAGCCAACCAAAGTGATAAATAAAAACAGCTTTCTTTAAACAGATAACTTTAACTGGCACGTTTTTTCTTCAGTCCAGATTAAAACTGTTGATAATGTGCATTGCTAAGTGTGATGTAACATTTTAATGGTAAATGGTAAATTTTATAGCATGTGTTGAAATAATAAAGAATAATCACAAAAATCTCTCTCTGCAGATGAGAACAGCACATCCTACGATTACTCTGGTTACTATGATGACCCGAGTGACTACTCTCCTTCCAATTTCAGTGATGTAAAGAACTTCAGCCAAGTGTTTCTGCCCACTCTGTATAGTTTGGTTTTCATCCTGGGCTTCATAGGTAAGTGTGTCCTCTTGTGTGAGTTGTGTTTACACATTGCAGGGACCTTTCTGGGAGAAGAAAGCAATTTTCCCAACTTGCTTATTGTTACTATTTTACATGCAACAGTATGAAAGTCATACTATTTGTGTTTTCTCTCCCACAGGTAATGCGCTAGTGGTGTATGTTGTGCTGAAGCACCGCAACCAGAGCAACTTGACAGACATCTGCCTCTTCAACCTGGCTCTCTCCGACCTCCTCTTCGTCTTCACGCTGCCTTTCTACACTCACTATGCCAGCGCTGGCCAGTGGACTTTTGGAGGCTTCATGTGCCGTTTAATCTCCGGCTCTCACCAGACTGGCTTCTTCAGCAGCATCTTCTTCATGATCGTCATGACGCTGGACCGCTACATGATCATCGTGCACGCTCACAGGGTTGCACGTTATCGCACGATGGGGGCAGCCATCACTCTGACCGTGTTCATTTGGATGCTGAGCTTGTTTGTGTCTCTGCCGGACTTTATCTTCACAGAGGAAACCAAAGAATCCCAAAGACTTGGGTGTGACTATCCCCAGGAGAATAAAGTCTGGGAGCGTTACGATCTGTTCACCACCAATGTGCTGGGTCTTGTGATTCCCCTGTTGGTGATGGTAGGTTGCTACTCCAGGATCATCCCCACACTGGTGACCATGAGGACCACAAAGAAGCACCGCATAGTCAAGCTGATCATCTGTATAGTGGTTGCATTTTTCTTGCTCTGGGCCCCATACAACATTTACCGTTTCTTGAAGTTTCTTCAGGAAAAAACAATAATCCAACAGGACCTCACCTTGGACAAAAATTTAAGGCTGTCAGTAGCAGTGACCGAGGCTATTGCTTATACTCACTGCTGCCTGAACCCCATCATATACGCTTTTGTGGGACAGAAGTTTATGAGAAGAGCCTTGCAGCTGCTGAAAAGGTTGGTGCCTGGTTACATCAGAAATTTGTACAACAGCTCATTCAGGAGAAGCTCGGTTATCTCCAAGTCTTCTGAGGTCACCTCCACTTATGTGATGTAAAGGGTGGATGCCATGAATGTTATTACTGCAGCCCATATCTTATTTTTTCTTGCAGTGATTTGTTTTGTTAATTTGGTAACTTCTAACTGCCTCGTACCGCAATGTTCTTCACCGGTGTCTCGTTTTCAAAGTTTGTCTTTACGTTTATACCCTTTGAATCTGCAGTGGTATACTTTTTTTTGATCATAAGATTTCAGCTGTAGCGCTGCCATCTGCTTTACAGTATCTCAAGTGTTTTCTGTGTAATGCAGCTATGCAATGCCCTTTCATCCTCTGCTCAGACTTATTGAACCTTGCATGCTTTAAACTGAGCCTGTGGTTTGCAGAGGCCTGTAACAATATGTTTTCTTCACAAATGTTTATAATAAGCAGGAATTTAGCACAAACATACCAAAAAATAGAAAACAGACAACACCAACATTTCATTCAAATGTATGTAAATATAGAGTGAGGTGCTAAAGGCACACTTTCACATGTCACATGCCATCTTTCAGAATGGAATTTGATGAATTGATATGTAACAAACTTTCAAGTGTTGAGTTTTGTCCCAGTTTTGTAAATATGTGCAGAATAGAGTTTTATAGAATGCATTTTATTTTCACCTCAGTAAGATTTGCAGCTTTTTCAGATGCCCTTTGTACAAAACCTGCTCATTGTCTTACATTGATATCTGCTCTCATGTTTGACTTTATGCACTACTTTTTTTTTGCATTATGACTCCTTGTATTTGTAATAATCTTTGCCAACAAAGTTGATTAAATCTACATGACTCATCTCTCATCCTGGTTTTGTGTGGTGGTTTTCTTAAGACCATAAGTGATGGTGCACATTTTGAGAAGAACAGCTTGCAGTGAGCGTGCTTTCCTACATGTCTCTTTGTCACTGGAGTGACAAATTCTGTAAATACCCCAGTTTATTTACTAAGCATGTAATTGTTATTCACCATAAAAACAGCAGGATGTTCTTTACTCAAGTAAAGTTGAGCAGGTTGAGCTCCTGACAAGCTTAATGCTGTTTTCAGCCTATCAAATTATATAAGAGGTATATTTTTGTTTGGCAACACATATTAATACATACAGGGACATTTTTCAAAAAACCAAAGCAGTACCTTGGTAGGGGGGAAGTAAGTTCCAGGGCAAGCAACAACCATCTCACAAAAAAGCTGAGACACTGTGTATTAATATTGTTATTATTAATATTATTATTGCAATGTCTTGCAAATCATTCAAATGCCATATGCAGTTCAAATAGTACAAAGACAAGTTACAACATGCGGAAACTCTGTGTGTGTGTGTGTGTGTGTGTGTGTGTGTGTGTGTGTGTGTGTGTGTGTGTGTGTGTGTGTGTGTGTGCGTGTGCGTGTGTGCGCGCGCGCGCGCGTGCGTGCAAGTGTGCGTGTTTAACATATGCTTATTTTGAGTCACAAAAGTTTAGAGAGAGAACTGGAAATATGTAATGCTATGAAGTAAAGAGTGCAGTTGAAATTTTACAGGTGACTCTATACTTCATTGACATACTTGAAAAAAAAAAAGAAAGGCAGGATGAGTGTCTCAGAAGTAACCATGATGCCATTTATGCCACTACATAAAAGACAGTCTGGGTAAAAATGACGTGGAGATGTACCACAATGGCAGCAAACAGAGAGCAAAACCATGAGGACAGACGTATGCTTTATTTTAGAGTAATATTGCACAAAACACTTAAAGCTAATTCTGAACAGAAATCTTTGAACAAACACTAAAATCAGGCACGTGTATTTCTTAATCAAAGCTGCAAATTGTGATGACCAAAACCAAAGGAAGAGGTTTTCACTTCCACCCAAATAATCAATAATCATAAACTTTTCTGATTGAATGAAGCACTTTTTTTTTCAAACTGTAAATAATTTGAACAAACGCAATGCTTTCCAAATCGATTTAAGTGAAAAGAAAAAAATCAATGTAAATCTATATGAAAAAATAAACAGTTTGAACCTTTTTCTTTTTTTTGGTTGCTTAAAAAAAAGCCAACATTCGGTTTTGAAGGTGTGAAAATGTATCTAACCACAAGCTGTTTTGCAGTTATTTTTGGCTTTCTTGATGTCAGACAGTCTTCTGGTAAAGCTCTCAGTTAAGGACATACAGGAAGCAACATCTGCACTTCTGTTTCAGTGCTCCTCTTTATCGGACTGCAGACTTTGAGAGTGTACAGGCATCACGTCCATCAGAGGGGGAAAAGGGAGCCTTGAAGTGTAATTCCTGACTCTACCTGGTTGGAAGAGCGATCACTGAAACATCACCATGTCAGGTGAACACATTTTAACAGCAATCCAGAATCTGCAATATTTGAAGTTTGATATTTTGCAGCGTTCTTGAACATATATTTGTGTTATAATGCACAATGTTCAAGGCTGCAGACTTTATTGTAGGCGTTTAAATTCCAAAGCTCTAATACCTCAAATACTTCCTGATTTCTTTTTCTATATTTAATCATGGGAACATTTCATTTGAGGTTACTATGCTTGAAAATTGTTTGCAAAAAAGTTAAAAATATCTGCACTCTCACAATGTCTTTGAAAATGACCTTTGACAAGGCTTTTATATCTTCTAACATCTACAAACATGTATATGTTAAGTATATGTTATCTTTAATGTTAAGTATTGTAATAATAATAATAATGATATGGGCAGTATGGTGGCATAGTGGTTCACAGCTGAAAGGTTTTGGGTTCGATTTCCCCTTGGCCTGGGCCTTTCTGTGTGGTGTTTGCGTGGGTCTTCTCCGGGTACTCCGGTTTCCTCTCACAGTCCAAAGTCATGCAGTTACTGGGGTTAGGTTAACTGGTGATTCTAAACTGCCCATAGGTGTGAGTGTGAATGGTTGTCTGTCTCTCTGTGTTAACCCTGCAACAGGCTGGCAACCTGTACAGGGTGTACTCTGCCTCTCGCCCTATGAGAGCTGCGATAGGCTCCTGCCTCCCGAGCAGGATAAGCGGAAGAGAATGCATGGATAATAATAATACTGTACAACTGTGGTAACATTATAAATAATCTCATTACATGCAAAAGAAAAAAAAAAGTTTGTCAAAAAAGATCGTAACATGCACAAACAGAACAAAAGAAATACTAATGTTTAGTGCCCAGGTTTATGATGGTAAATGGTGACATGGGGGTAATTGGCTTTTAGCCTCATATACCCGTCTTCAGATTAGTTACAGGTTTAAATTATAGAAAGAACAGAGGGCAGTGGCATCACTGTGAGGAGTGACGGACATTGCTGTGACAGGAGTACCTATGAAAACCAGCAGGTGGCACAATAACCCTCATTATCAACTGACTGTGGGCTGAAAGGCCAAAACAGCAGAGCTGAAAGGAACATGGTGATCTTAGTAAAATCAACTTCAAACAGCATCCGCTCAGCAAGAGTAGCCTTTGAACTGGTATCTTCAGTTGGGATTTTATTCTCCTATCCCAACGAAAATGGCTGAGATAGTGTTGAAATACTACTATTAATAATAAAAAAACTCTCTCTCTCTCTCTTTCTCTCTACAGGTGCAAATGCCACAGAGAATACAACATCATACGATTACAGCTCTTACAATTATGGCAACATAGATGACTTCTCTCCTGACGACATAACCGATGTGAAGAACTTCAGCCAAGTGTTTCTGACATTTCTCTACAGTTTGGTTTTCATCCTGGGCTTCATAGGTGGGTGTGTCTTCTTGTGTGTATGCTCTGGGAACTCAGTTGTGTTAACACATTGCACAAACCTGCCTCCCTTTCTGGAGACAGAACAATTTCCCAACCTACTGACTGTAAATAATTTAGGGTAAAGACTCTGGTGTGCAGGTGTGCTTATGTGCCAAGGAGCGACTTGAGACACAGAAAGAAAGAGGCAGAGGTGATAGTATTTTGTTTACATGTGACAGGTGCCCTTATCATGTTTTCTCTCCCAAAGGTAATGGACTAGTGGTGTGTGTCCTGGTGAAGCACCGCAACCAGAGCAACTTTACCTCCTCTTCCTCTTCACGCTGCCTTTCTACACTCACTATGCCAGGGTCAGCCAGTGGATATTTGGAGGCTTCATGTGCCGTTTAATCTCCGGCTCTCACCAGACTGGCTTCTTTAGCAGTATCTTCTTCATGGTCGCCATGACAATGGACCGCTACATGATCATCGTGCACGCTCACAGGGTTACACGTTATCGCACAATGAGGGCAGCCATCACTCTGACCGTGTTCGTTTGGATGCTGAGCTTGTTTGTGTCTCTGCCGGATTTTATCTTCACAGAAGCAATGACAAATGATTCAGAGTCCCACGGGTTCGAGTGTGACTATCCCCAGGAGAGCAAAGTCTGGGAGCGCTATGACCTGTTCACCATAAATGTGCTGGGTCTTGTGATTCCCTTGTTGGTGATGGTAGGTTGCTACTCCAGGATCATCCCCACACTGGTGACCATGAGGACCACAAAGAAGCACCACATAGTCAAGCTGATCATCTGTATAGTGGTTGTATTTTTCTTGCTCTGGGCCCCATACAACATTTCCCGTTTCTTGAAGTTTCTTCAGGAAGAAAACAAAATCCCACGCAATAAAATCTGGGACCGAAACGTAAGGATATCAATAACAGTGACCGAGGCTTTTGCTTATACTCACTGCTGCCTGAACCCCATCATATACGCTTTTGTGGGACAGAAGTTCACGAGAAGAGCCTTGCAGCTGCTGAAAAAGTTGGTGCCTGGTTACACCAGAGATTTGTCCGACAGCTCATTCAGGAGAAGCTCAGTTATGTCCAGGTCCTCTGAAGTCACCTCCAGTATTAAACTGTAGAAGGTGGAGGGCAGTTGTAATTAGTTTGGCATCAATGTTTCACCCTGTTACTGCAGACCATGTCTTTTTCTTTTTGCAGTGATTTGTTTCATTCATTTGGTCACTTCTGTTATCCTCATACTACAATGTTCTTCACCAGTGTCTCATCATCAAAGTCTGTCTGTACACCTTTAGACTCTTTGATTTTGCAGTGGTATAATTTTTTGTTTTGACTGTAAGATTTCAGCTGTAAAGGCTCTTTACTTATAAAATCATTGTAACCTTGTAGCACTGCCATCTGCTTTACAGAATCTGAAGTGTTTGTGTGTGATGCAAATATGCATTCTTCTGCTCAAGCTTAATGACACTTGCTGGTGTTTTAAATGGAACCTGTTGTTTGCAGCAGGCTGTCACAGTTTTTTCACACGTTTTAAATGTGCCTGCAAGTTGACACAAACATACCAAAAAAAAAAAATACAACACCACAAATAAAACAAAGGTGATAACAGAACATTTTATACTTGTGCAAAAACGGTTTCAATCACATGTACACCAGTATGGAGTCAGGTGCTAAAAGTACATTTTATATGTTTCACATGCCATCATTTATAATAGAATTTGATAAGTTGATGTGGAACAACCTTTCCAGTGTTGACTTCTGTCTCATAATTATATATGTGTATATATAGTGTAGAGTTTTACACCCTTAATACATTCTCCTTGTTGCTTCAGTGACTTTTACTAGTATTTCAAATCTTCTTTGTACCAAAACCTGTACACTTACTTTAATTCACATATTTCTACAGAGTCTGATGTTCAGCCTTATACACTGGTTTCCTGATCCTGATTTTGTATGGTAGTTTTCTTAAGACAAGAAATGAAACTGCAGATCCTGAACTTAACTTCAAATGAAAGTCATAAACTGTGTTGTCATATTGGAGAAGAACAGCTTGCAGTGAGCATGTCCTGCCATTTCTCATTGCTACTGTGATGATAAATTCTGTACACATCCATGAAAAGAGAGACGTTAAAGAGACTGTTCCAAATTAATTTATCAGGTAGGTTATTAGTGTCATGGATCAACGGTGATCTCAAGAGGCAGACTTCTGGGGAAAGTTTAGGGAGGTTGATTTACAAGTCAAGCAACTCAGGGGATAATGCAAGGTCGTCTTGGGCTAGGTGGTTGTGGGACTTCCTGTTTCTTTTCTGGTTTACTCCTCGGGTCTGTTTTCCTCTCAAGGGTATCTTGTCTCCTTCCACTTGCAGTAATTAGTTCCCAGTTAACAATCCAGTGAAGACTAGATGCCACTTGTCAGCTTCAATAGGAGTCATGATAGCCACATCAGGAACAGGTGTGTGGGTCAGCCTCCTGCAGCAGCTGGTTCAGTAGGCGGAGACCCAGGCTAGCCCAGCCCAGAAAACAAACGCCAGAGAGAGAGAGAGAGTGAGCGAGACCCCAGCAGAACAAGTCCAGGACTGCCAGGGACCATGACAATTAGGTTCCCCATCATAAAGTAGTAGCATGTTCTACTACAAGGGACCCTTAGTGGAGGAACTACAATAAATATTTCCCTCCGCATAATAAAGATTTCATCGCGTGATTATATTGAAGTAAAACTGATCCAGTTAACCTTTGTAATTCCTAATAAGCTGATGTTAACAGCCAATGAGATTATATTATAAGTATATTTGAAAGAACACAAAATAAACGCCTCACCTGAATACATTTTTTTTCCTTTCTCTTTTCCTGCCTCAAACCAGTACACTTTGGGCCGCATGGTGGACCCCAGGTCTCCCAGCTCAACGGGACCCCCTGTGGCCGGCGACATTCATTGCATGCGTGCTATTGCCCCCGCCCCCCAGTGGCCAGTGATAGTCATTGCACCGCGTGTGACGGGGACACTCGCGCGCACACACAGACATGCACGCACGCGCACAGAGACACACACTCGCACACACAAATGCACGCACGCGCACACAGACACACACTCGCACACACACACGCACACACTCACACAGACACACATACACACACACGGACACTCACACACACTCAAGCACAGGAAACCGCAGCAGACCGGACCGAAAGAGAGGCTACGCAAAGGCCGCTGCAATCGCAGGTCGAGGACTTGACGACGTGAACCCGGGGATCGCGATCACGATCACCATCGTCATCGTCATCGACTTCAGCATCGCCAAACAACCGCTCGATCGAGATTGTGATAAAAAAAAAAAATCGCACTCATGGGGTTGGCCGGCTTCATTTATGGATGAGGCGACATGACCTACGATCACCATCATCATCATCATCATCCATGAAGAAGAAGAAGAAGAAGAGGAAGGTGCCGGAGGGCATGATGAGGAGAGAGATCGCGACATGCAGGAGGAGGAGGAGGAGGAGGAGGAGGAGGAAGAGGAATCAATGATGGCGTCGAATCGAGGGACCGTTACGTGGAGATCGACTCCGTTCTCCTCCGATCGCCGGCATTGTTCCTCGCAACGTCTCCTCGTCTTCGTCGAACCCGGGTTCCACGGAGCGCGCCCGCGACGCCGTGTCGCAAAACTCGACGGCTTCGGCGTTCCTGGCGTACTTTGAACCCCAACTCGAGGACCGGGTGATCGTGATGACGAACCTGGAGGCCGGCAGGAGGGCCGGGGCGGGGAGGGGGATCGACGGCTGGCGACCCATGGGTCGAGCCGAGTTTCGCGCGTACGTGGGACTGCTGATCCTCGCCGGCATGTACAGGTTGAGGCGAGGCGTGCGAGAGCCTGTGGCACCGGTCGCTCGATATGTCGCGCGTCCATGCACCTCAAGACGTTCCGCGCGTACTCCGTGGCCCTGCGATTTGATGATCGCGACACCAGAGAGGCCAGGCGCCTGGCCGCCGGGCACAACAAGCTGGCGCCCATCAGGGAAGTGTGGGACGCGTGGTGCGAGAGGCTGCCTCTCCTGTACAAGCCCGGACCCGAGGTCACGGTGGACGCAAGGCTGGTTCCCTTCAAAGGTGCGTTGTGTGCGCGTTGTGTGTGTGTGTGTGTGTGTGTGCATGCGTGCGTGCGTGTGTGTATGTGTGTGTGTGTGTGTGTGTGTGTGTGTGTGTGTGTGTGTGTGTGTGTGTGTGTGTGTGTGTGAATGAATGAATGAAGTTTATTGCCATGTGGGTGAACAAGTTCACACATTGGAAATTGCAGTTACAGAACACCATCCAAGAATACACAAAACACAACACACATGGGGGGATATGTGTCCTGGGGTCATGCAGCCGACTTGCAGCGCTACCTTTGGCAGGAGGAGAAAACAACACATCATGGGGAAGTTAGGTTAAAAAAAAAGTCATCTGGTACAGTGCTCAAAAAGAGCACTATACCAGGGTCCAAAAAAACCACCTTAGCAAAGCATTTGCACATGTAACGCTAGGACAGCGGCGGTAGGTGAGGTCAGGTCAGGAGGGAATGCAGACGGAGACGAGAGGTGGGGGCATTGTGGAGCCAGATGCCAGGTTCCAGCCAAAACAGTTCGCTGATAGTGGTGGAATTTCATCAGCGGCCGTGGTACACCAGACCCAGCTTCACAAATCACAACGCGGAGTGGGGGGAAGAGCAGCCGCACACAGAGCCCTGGAGAGAGATATGGTTGCCAACCCAAGGCCGGCAGGGGAGCCGAATTCCTGATCACAAATGTTGTTTTGGAACAGGCTGCTTGTTTTTCCAACAGCCTTCAGTCTTACTGGGAAACCATTCAAAAATCCAATATTCCAAATTCGTTGATTGCCGTCCTCACTGTGCAGAACCAAACTATATCTCCTGATCTAACCCCTCTCGCCTGCGAGCCCGCTAATCTTGCGGCTCAGGTCCACCAGGCTTTGAGTCTGAGTTTGTACCGCTCTGCTCAGCCCTTCCACCTGGGTCGGCAGCCTCTGCAGATGTCGAACCGCCATCCAGATTTTCTTAATTTGCCAGTAAAGCAGGTATCCACCGAGCCCAAACAGAGAAGATACCGCTACCAAAAAGCCGAATATATATGCGTCTTCCACGTCTTCCACTCCAAGGGCTGAGAAGCACACCGGTCTCCACGAGCTCCAAGAGTCGATGACGTATCCAACCGGGTCTGTTCCACTCGGACACGCAGGCTCCCCTGTCCCGGATCTCATAGTGGAAAAAAATTCGATCAATGATGGAGAATGCCCAGTTTGCCAGATCCATGTTTCAATCTTGTTCTTATTCGGACAGTGTGTAAAAGACGCTCTCACAGCAAGCAGCAAGCGGAGAGATGGGGAGGGCAGGGAGAGAGAGATAGTGCGACCGTCTCCGACAAGAGCAGGAAGAAGAATGTGTGTGTGTGTGTGTGTGTGTGCGTGTGTGTTTATGACGGAGGTGGTGTGCAAGGTTTTACGCGTAATGAAGTGCTACCCAAAAGGGGGGGGGGGGGGGAGCAAACAAAAACTTCTATTCCGCACCCCACCCCCACCCCCTCACCCCAGGTCGATGTCCCTTCAAGCAATACATGCCCAGCAAGCCGGCCAGGTATGGGATCAAGCTGTGGGTGGCGTGTGACGCCAAGTCCAGCTACGCGTGGAAGACGCTGGCGTACACCGGGAAACGCGACA
Source organism: Archocentrus centrarchus (assembly GCF_007364275.1). Taxonomy (NCBI): domain Eukaryota; kingdom Metazoa; phylum Chordata; class Actinopteri; order Cichliformes; family Cichlidae; genus Archocentrus; species Archocentrus centrarchus. Next base: position 15,982,809 of record NC_044361.1, on the reverse strand, counting down.
AGCGAGGTCCTCCCGAGAAAAACCTGGCGTCCAGAGTGGTGCTCGAGCTGACCGAGGGACTGGGACCGGGCCGCAACGTCACCTTCGACAACTTCTTCACGTCGTACGAGCTGGTCAGGAGGCTGTTCGTCCAAAGGGGCCTCACCTCGCTGGGGACCTTGCGCGCGAACAGGGCCGAGATCCCCAGGCGACTGCTCGAAGTCGAGGGCAGACCGGTGCCGTCATCGCGATTCGCGTTCTCGTCGACCGCGGAGCCTCCCGACGCGGCCGTGGTCTCCTACCTGGCCAAGCACAACAAGAACCTGCTGCTCCTCACCACGCATGAGCAGCACGTGCGCGCCCCGGGGCTGAGCGGGCGAGCGGGCAAGCGGACGGGAAGCCCCTGGCGGTGCTCCACTACAATCGCACCAAGGGAGGCGTGGACAACCTGGACAAGGTGTTGGGCACGTACAGTTGCAGGAGAAGGACGACTCGCTGGCCCCTGGCCCTCTTTCACAACATGGTGGACGTGTCCGCGTACAACGCCTTCGTGCTGTGGAGGGAGCTGAATCCCGCCTGGATGCCGGGCAAGCGCAACAAACGCAGGCTGTTCCTGGAATGGCTGGGCAAAGAGCTGGCGGCCGACGCAGCCGCCGCCAGAGAGGGGACGAAGGAGAGGGCGAGGGGTAACGGCGGCAACGGCGACGGCAAAAGCGACAACGCGACGGCAGGCGCGACGGCAGGCGCGGCGGCAGGCGCGGCGGCGAGTCTGTCGTAGTTTTAATTCTTACCTGCTTTTAAGTTGTCTAATGATTTTAATGGTTTTTACAATCGTTTTAATATTTATGATTTTACCGAGGAGCTTTCTGGTTTTAAGAGTGTGCCCTCAGATGTCACAAACACAGTACACATTGATAGTGGAACTGTTTGTAATGTCTTTCGGAAGACTAAGGAGAGAAAAAGCTCAGGTCCTGATGGCATTGGAGGCCGTATTCTTAAAAAACTGTGCCCTGCAGCTGGCAGATATCTTTAGTTTTCTTTTAAACATGTCTCTTAATACTCACAGGTTCCCTCAGCTTTGGAAAGCCTCAACCATTGTTCCTGTTCCCAAAAGTAAGGACACTCGGTCCTTGAATGATTTTAGGCCTGTTGCCCTCACCTCATTAGCAATGAAGACATTTGAAAAGATTATTAAGGGAATTCTTTTATCTAGAGTTAGAGAACATCTGGACCCACTTCAGTTTGCTCACACGACAGGCAGGGGAGTGGAGGATGCAACGGGAACCCTTTTAAACATGATTTTAAGACATCTGGAGGGCACAAAAACCCTTGCCAGGTTGGAGCAGTCAAAGTGGCACTCCTTAGTTATTGTACTTGGTGACTGTAACAGAGGAAACCTCAGCCTGGAAGTGCCCAAATATAGACAGTTTATTAAGTGCCTGACCAGACAAGACAATATTCTAGTTCCCTGTTAGACTACAGTAAGCAATGCTATCACGTGGTCCCTGTGACGTGCTTGATAACGAGATGTCAATCCAAATATGAGACCTGAAATGATCCTAATATGTTGCAAACTGACCACAAAGAGAGGCAACCTGGCTGTACACATAATCAAGGCTACAAAAAAAGATGTTAAAAAAAAAAAAAAAAGAGCCTTTGACATATTTAAGCTTGTCTCATATTTAATTCAATTCAGTTTTATTTATATAGCGCCAAATCACAGTCGCGTCAAGGTGCGTTTTAATTGTTGGTAAAGACCCTACAATAGAGAAAGAGAGAAAATCCAACAGTCAAAACGACCCCCTATGAGCAGCACTTGGTGACAGTGGGAAGGAAAAACTCCCTTTAAACAGGAAGAAACCTCCAGCAGAACCAGGCTCAGGGAGGGGCAGTCATCTGCCGCGACGGGTTGAGCTGAGGTGAGAGAAAAAAGACATGCTGTGGAAGAGAGCCAGAGATTAAAAATAATTTATGATTAAATGCAGAGTGGAGTATAACAAAGTATATAAGGTCAATGAAAAGAAACAGTGCTCCCCCCCCCCCCCCCCCCCCCCCCCCAGCAGCCTAGGCCTATAGCAGCATAACTAATGTTGTGTTTTTATACATATCCTGAATGTCTGGCAAAAAGAATGGCTAACACACAGAGAGAGAGAGAGAGAACCATTTACACTCACATTCACACCTATGGGCAATTTAGAATCACAATACCTAAATACTGCTTGACTATATTTATTCTTTTGCTGAATTTCTTTGTATTGTGGCAACATTTTTTGTAATAGGAAAAAGCCCTGGAATTGTCCCTTTCAGTCTTGGTGCTACAACTTTAATACAATACACGAGTATTTTGTAACAAAAGTAACAAAAGCAAAAGAAAACAAACTGTGTTTCATTATGACCTCATCAATCTGCATGCTGAGAGTTCCATACAATGATAATGTATGAAAGGAAAGAACATTCTAAAGATCACAGGACTTTTCTCATTATAAAGCTGACACTTCCAAAGCAGAAGTCATTTCACTGTCTTTCTATTGTGAGTGCACAGCGAAAGTCAGAGCTCGAAGTTTGGATTTCCAAACGTCTTCTATTGCCTTAAACCTATGATAAAATAAAATACAGAATATATCAATAAAAATATATATAATTACATTGCAATCTGAACAAATACATTATAAATTAAATACAAATAATAAATAATTAAATAGAAAGGTAATGTCAGATATCATGACTAATAATACTAGGAAGAAACAGGACCAAGTTATTGAGACCAAATAAATTTGTTCACATTTTAGCAGAGGTGGCAAAAGTACAGACATTCTGTACCTAATTAGAAGTACAAATACTTAGAAAAAAACAAAAAAAAAACACTCTGGTAAAAGTTGAAGTACTGGTTCAACTTCTTTACTCAAGTAAAAGTGAAAAGTACAGGCTCTGAATTGTACTCAAAGTAAGAAAGTAAAAGGAGCTATTTCTACCAGCTTTTTTCTGTGTAAAGCTATCTGGACCTGCTATCTTAATATAATAAGATTAAATAATATTACATGAGAATACAAACATTGTTCCAATCTAAATTTGAATCAGCTTGAATGTGTCATGTAGGACACAAGCTGTGAAAGGGAATTTAAAAACAACTCTATTTTCTGTTGCCTACATAGCAGAGGGTCACTGCGCCTCCACACCGAAACACAAAAATGAGGATACTCAGGGGTTCCAGTTGGATTCAGAAGGTGGGGGAACACTAAGATCAGTTGTAGTGGCTCCACATGGGGAGAAAAATCACAACTTTGTCTTGTGAGCGCCAGTAAATTTTCTTGGTGTGCAGGCTGTGATCAGCTGAGCTGTGTTGCTGCCTGAAGTTTACACTCCTCTCTGCACTGCACAGCATACACTATGTTGCTTAGCCTGCATTTGGGGGTTTTGTCCTTGGGACCAGTTTGAGTCTTAACCCCTTAACTGGCAGCAAATAAAATCACCTGAAACAACTACATAACACCCTCTGGTTATTATTGGCTCTGAACAACCCATTTCATAGCCTATTAATCGGCTGCGTCTGGTCCGCGGGCCGAATGAAGTGCATTTATATGGCAGGCTAGACCCGCCCATTTTGACTGACACCTCATTCGGCCAATCATGTTAAGAAATGGGTTTCCCAGAGCCAATAATACTCAGAGGGCGTCACGTAGCTTTGTCAGGTGATTTGGTGCAGCCAGTTACATGATTGGCCGAATGACGTGTCAATAAAAATGGGAGGGTCTAGCCTGCCATATAAAAGGGACTACAAACGGCCCGTCACCGGGCCCTTGCCAGTTAAGGGGCTACAGTGTGTCTGGGATGTTATGCTTGGAGCAAATTCTCCTGCATTTCTCTGACAAACCTGCTACATAAGAGATAATGTTAGTTGGTGTCTGCCTTTCTTTCCTGTGCATCTCCTCTGATTTGACGAAGGCCCAATTGGAATAACCACATGTGTTTTGAGGATGCCACTGTTCACATTTTGTACTGAGAACAAAGATGTTTTGAAAGAGGCCATCTATGTCCACTGTGAACGGCCAGCATTGAACAGAGGTGGTGGCTCGTGATAGCAGCTGTCAGCTTCCTAAAATACAGCCTAGAGATCCCTTCCAGGTGCCTCAAACCCCACTCACACCTATTGAGGTCACCTGAAGTGACAAGGTCTCACAAATCTCACAGTGCTTTCACAGGAAACCCTTTGTGGTAATGACCCACAAAAGTCCAGAAAGTACTATGACCTGGATGACTGAGTAGCTACACAGACAATGGGTCAACAACCACCTCCAAAGGGGACAACCCCCACTAGGGTTTAAATAAAGTCCAGTCACCTTTTTTGAAGTTCTTGAGAACAGCAGGAACGACACTTTGCCCGTCAACAGTGAGCAGCAGGTGGAAGCTATCAGGGATCAAAAAGCATCCAATTTCACCAAATTATGCTGTATATGCATATGGTCAATACGGCTCCTATGACCATGGCTGCAACCATCTTTACTTGACACACTCACCCACAGGTAAGTGCTTGCAAACTTCAATACCCATGAAAAAAAGAGACAAATTTGAAATATTTTAAACTGATAATCAGAATGTTCCTATTTGATTGACTGTCAGTTAATATTTCAAGATAAAACAGTCAGATGATCTCTTTCTTTAGAGACTGCATTGTGTCTGGGCTCATATTACAGTAGACCTGGCCTACACAAAGATGATTAACACTTTCACAGTCAATCAAACCTTCTGAGAAATATTCTTGTTGTTCCCGATTATCAGAAATCATTCAAATTAATAACTTCATTGGTGTTTTCAGTCTTTCAGTCCTATTTGAAAGCTTGAGGTTCAGATCAGTAGTTCAGACTTAGACATAAAAATATACTGTGGACCAAAATCTGTACATGTTTTGTTAAGCTGTAATCTTTACGGGGATTCTGCTGTAGAAACATGCACAGGTAGAGTCGAAGGCTGCAGTGCTGCAAGGCTGGCTGCTCGTCACTGCCTCTGTTACCTGTTGAAGATGAGGCTCTGGCTGCTGGGCTGGGGGTCAGCATGTGCTCAGCTTCATCACCACTCTGGGTTCTTGGCTGACTCTGTGTTAGCATGTTGTCTGTGCAGATACATGCAAAGAGCTGAAGTTGTGTTAGCAGTGTAACACACCTGTTTCTGTCCTGGAGGCAGTTTTCAGTTTACATCCAGCTTTTGTCCTTTTGCAGAATAAAAAAAAAGTATTGTCCATATACTCTTCTCATGAAAAGCTGTAGATGGCTCCACCGTTTTCATCCTCCTGCACAGGAACTCAAGTCAGCTGATTGTTGCAGGAAGAAAAAAAGCATGTAATTTTATTTTTATTTTCCCTTTTTGCCTGCCCGATGTGCAGATAACTGGAGGACCCAAGCATTAACATAATTGTAACTGTAATGTCATTAGTCAATTTAGCACAGTAATGAGTTATGTTATTTTGTTACTGAAAAATGTCATGTAATTACATTGATGCATTCCTTTGGAACACATTACAACCAACACTGCTGGTGAGGGTCACCATTCCACCGCAAACCAACATGCAGGAGGCACAGCGTTCACTCGCCCATCAAATAAATGTGGAGCAGATAAAGTGGCACTCCTTAGTTATTGTACTTGGTGACTGTAACAGAGGAAACCTCAGCCTGGAAGTGCCCAAATATAGACAGTTTATTAAGTGCCTGACCAGACAAGACAATATTCTAGTTCCCTGTTAGACTACAGTAAGCAATGCTATCACGTGGTCCCTGTGACGTGCTTGATAACGAGATGTCAATCCAAATATGAGACCTGAAATGATCCTAATATGTTGCAAACTGACCACAAAGAGAGGCAACCTGGCTGTACACATAATCAAGGCTACAAAAAAAGATGTAAAAAAAAAAAAAAAAAGGTGCTTTTGAATTATTGGTAAAGACCCTGCAATAGAGAAACAGAGAAAATCCAACAGTCAGAACGACCCCCTATGAGCAGCACTTGGTGACAGTGGGAAGGAAACACTCCCTTTAAACAGGAAGAAACCTCCAGCAGAACCAGGCTCAGGGAGGGGCAGTCATCTGCCGCGACGGGTTGGGCTGAGGTGAGAGAAAAAAGACATGCTGTGGAAGAGAGCCAGAGATTAAAAATAATTTATGATTAAATGCAGAGTGGAGTATAACACAGTATATAAGGTCAATGAAAAGAAACAGTGCATTACAAGAACCCCCCCCCCCCAGCAGCCTAGGCCTGTAGCAGCATAACTAATGTTGTGTTTTTATACATATCCTGGATGTCTGGCAAAAAGAATGGCTAACACACAGAGAGAGAGAGAAAGAACCATTTACACTCACATTCACACCTATGGGCAATTTAGAATCACAATACCTAAATACTGCTTGACTATATTTATTCTTTTGCTGAATTTCTTTGTATTGTGGCAACATTTTTTGTAATAGGAAAAAGCCCTGGAATTGTCCCTTTCAGTCTTGGTGCTACAACTTTAATACAATACACGAGTATTTTGTAACAAAAGTAACAAAAGCAAAAGAAAACAAACTGTGTTTCATTATGACCTCATCAATCTGCATGCTGAGAGTTCCATACAATGATAATGTATGAAAGGAAAGAACATTCTAAAGATCACAGGACTTTTCTCATTATAAAGCTGACACTTCCAAAGCAGAAGTCATTTCACTGTCTTTCTATTGTGAGTGCACAGCGAAAGTCAGAGCTCGAAGTTTGGATTTCCAAACGTCTTCTATTGCCTTAAACCTATGATAAAATAAAATACAGAATATATCAAAAAAAATTATATATATAATTACATTGCAATCTGAACAAATACATTATAAATTAAATACAAATAATAAATAATTAAATAGAAAGGTAATGTCAGATATCATGACTAATAATACTAGGAAGAAACAGGACCAAGTTATTGAGACCAAATAAATTTGTTCACATTTTAGCAGAGGTGGCAAAAGTACAGACATTCTGTACTTAATTAGAAGTACAAATACTTAAAAAAAAAACAAAAAAAAAACACTGGTAAAAGTTGAAGTACTGGTTCAACTTCCTTACTCAAGTAAAAGTGAAAAGTACAGGCTCTGAATTGTTCTCAAAGTAAAAAGGAAAAGGAGCTATTTCTACCAGCTTTTTTCTGTGTAAAGCTATCTGGATCTGCTATCTTGTAATAATAAGATTAAATAATATTACATGAGAATACAAACATTATTCCAATCTAAATTTGAATCAGCTTGAATGTGTCATGTAGGACACAAGCTGTGAAAGGGAATTTAAAAACAACTCTATTTTCTGTTGCCTACATAGCAGAGGGTCACTGCGCCTCCACACCGAAACACAAAAATGAGGATACTCAGGGGTTCCAGTGGGATTCAGAAGGTGGGGGAACCCTAAGATGAGTGGTAGTGGCTCCACATGGGGAGAAAAATCACAACTTTGTCTTGTGAGCGCCAGTAAATTTTCTTGGTGTGCAGGCTGTGATCAGCTGAGCTGTGTTGCTGCCTGAAGTTTACACTCCTCTCTGCACTGCACAGCATACACTATGTTGCTTAGCCTGCTGTAACACGTACAGGAAAATATATAAATGGATAGGTTTTGAATAATTCACCTACTTGCTGGACCAGGTTCTAGGTTCCTAGGAGGGTTAGGGCAGTGAGTGACATGCACAGAATGAATGGAGTCACGGATAGTGAACACAAAATCTTTTGGAAACTTGATGCTTGCTTCCACATATCCCAAATAGGGGACTGACTGACCATTTGCTCCTTCGACCTCAAGGAGATCAGTGATTGGCTTGATAGGGTGGTCAGATAAATGTTCTTGATAGAATGATTTGGCAATGGTCGTTACTTGTGAGCCTGTATCAAGCAAACAATTGCAATCAACCCCATTGATAGCAACCTTGGCTGTACATTTTCTGCCCACAAGTCTTTTTGGGAGTTTTGGTTTCTGGTTTACCTTAGTTGTTAAGCATGCAGCTTCTTTTGCTTTGGTTTTAGTGGGACGATATTTAGGCTCAGCTCCTGTTTGTCCCACAACAGAAGCTTTTCCTAGTTTAAATCAGGGTGTTCACTGACTTTGTGGTGGTGTTCCCACTCTCGCTGCTTTTGTTTGAAGGCATTTCTTTTTATAGCTACTAGTGCTGGGTTGTGGCCATTGCTGCAGCTGGAAGCAATATGGCCGTCCTCCCCACATCTGAAGCAATACCCGGGTTTAGGCTTGGGCATCGATACATTTATCTGTTGTGTCTCTCTCGATTCAACTTGGCTTTTGTTTTTATGCTTTGTCTCCTTAGGGTGCCTCTTGGACTTTTGCCCTGTTTTTTCAGCTTTGAGTTGTGCTATTTGAGTCTGGAGGTCTGCAATTTGCTTTTGGAGATCAGCAGAGGTGTCATTAATTGCAGGCTCTAGGCCGTTCCTACCTGATGAGCACGTGGACTGCATATTGGAGAAAACTCGTGGTTTTTGCATCCCCAGATGCTGTTTCATGCGGGTGATTTTACTTGCCTGTTTATCTTCTTCTGTCCGCAGTAGGAGAAGTAGCTCAGCAAATTGAGGTGGGTCATTCTTCCTTTGTTCAAGCTGGAGGCTGGCGATCAGCGGACTGTCCCAACAGCCTCGGCAAAATTGCCTCAGAAGTTGTTTGTTTGCATCACCCGGGGCAATTCCATTTCTGCTTACGACTAAGTTTAAGGCGGTGTGTAATCTCTGCAGGAAGTCTGAGGGTTTTTCACCAACATTCTGGTTGGTGTTCAAGAAACGAGCAAAGAGTTCATCACCATCTTCCACAGCAGAATAAGCAGAGTCAAGAAGTTCAAGGTAAGTTTGTGTGCTTGCTTTAGGCCCGAGAGATTTCACAATGTTGGCTGCAGGAGGGGCCAAGCTTTCAGCAATTTTCCTCACGATCTGGGTTTCTGAAAGTAAGGGATCAGTCAAGCAGAATTCTACACTCCTACGCCAGGTGTCATAATCGGTTTCAAAAGTAGGATGTGGAACTCTTCCCGAAAAGGGTTTCAACTTGCAAGGTAAGTTCGGGGTTGAAGCTATGTCACTGCTTTTAACAATGTGTTCAACAATGACACGTTGTACCTCAGGAGTGCTTAATAAATTGGCAGGTACCTGTGCTTCAACAGTTTCTGTGATTGGGTGAGGGTCATTATGAACAACACTGGCATGTCCACTAGTTGGTGACACAGGAGATGAGGCTGGGGGTGTTTCAGTAGAAGGCAATGCCTCTTCGACTGAGTGGCCAACAGTGTCAGCATGGATCGTTCCTCCCAATGACTCCCCAATCTTGGCCAGTTCCTCCCTCAAAATGCTTTCAAATAAACGGTTGCTTCGCAACGCCATATCTTTTAACTCTGACAGGTAAGTTGCTGTTGCAGAAGCACCAGACTCAATGCTATAAGCGCTGGCTAGGCTTTGAATGTGGTGAATAACCTCTGGTTTTGCAGTGCATGGTCTGTCAAGAGGCAAATAGCTTTTTTCCAGTTCTTTAGCAGTAGCTTCATGCTGAAACTATACAATGACCTTTACTGTACCTGTAGTGTGAACTTCAACTAGCCTATTGACAGGACCAAACTGTTTCAGGAAGTCAAAAACTTCATTGTCAATTTCACTGTTAGATAGACCACTGACTAAAACAGAATTTTGAACTTTAACATTCTGAGTTTTCACAACTTCCATTGTTAAGATACCTTTCTGTTCAGCAATGTGGATAGTCAAGTAGCTGTGAAGCTCCAGTCACTCTAGCTTAAGTCACTCAACGGTTGGATGTAAAATTTTAGAAAAGCCACAATTAACCCTCCTGGCTGGATCGCCAAGTCTGTAACACGTACAGGAAAATATATAAATGGATAGGCTCTGAATAATTAACCTACTTGCTGGACCAGGTTCTAGGTTCCTAGGAGGGTTAGGGCAGTGAGTGACATGCACAGAATGAATGGAGTCACGGATAGTGAACACAACAACTGTATTAATAACAATGAAAAACACAATAGAAAAATATGTACAACACTGTAATAACCCAATAATAGATTGTTCTTAACTCTTTGAGTTCAATTTAGTTCAGTTCAGTTCGGCCAGCAATAATTAGTTAAGTCAGTAGGGTAAGTCAGTCAAGTCACTTGCTCCGTGCCAGGAGGCAATGTCTTATGGCAGTAGCACGGCAATTGTCCTACCGCACAGTTGAGAGCTGATAGTGTGAAAGAACAACCCGTTCTTTGTAGGCCAAGGGTTGGGCCGCTCAGTTCCAGAATCTCAATGGGTGGCTCGCCATCCCCCTCATCAGGGGGAAATCCATCGGATCCAGTCCAAGTTTCACGATGTCTAAAAACCAAGACGCTCGGACTGCTCGAAACCACCGAGAGGTCGGTTCCGTCTCTCTCACTCGTGTACAGGTTTTAAGTCAACCAGGTTGTCGTGTTGTCCACTTCCTCCAGTTTATTTCCAAGTTTGAAACTCAGCTCGGCAGACACGCTGGCCTCTAGCCTCCTGCTCTCTGCGCTTCTGCAGCACGTACATGCCTCTGCTGCGTAGGTGGGCGGGGTTAGCAATTTCAGCCAATGGGGCTCAGATTACCAAAGATCAGTCCATAGAAGGTTTGAACAGAGGGGGGTATCTGTGATTGACACACAACTAAAACATGACATATGAATGATAGGGAGAAATGCGATTTTGAACCTACTGGGTTACACTGCGTTTGGGGGTTTTGTCCTTGGGACCAGTTTGAGTCTTAAAGTGTGTCTGGGATGTCATGCTTGGAGCAAATTCTCCTGCATTTCTCTGACAAACCTGCTACATAAGAGATAATGTTAGTTGGTGTCTGCCTTTCTTTCCTGTGCATCTCCTCTGATTTGACGAAGGCCCAATTGGAGTAACCACATGTGTTTTGAGGATGCCACTGTTCACATTTTGTACTGAGAACAAAGATGTTTTGAAAGAGGCCATCTATGTCCACTGTGAACGGCCAGCATTGAACAGAGGTGGTGGCTCCTGATAGCAGCTGTCAGCTTCCTAAAATACAGCCTAGAGATCCCTTCCAGGTGCCTCAAACCCCACTCACACCTATTGAGGTCACCTGAAGTGACAAGGTCTCACAAATCTCACAGTGCTTTCACAGGAAACCCTTTGTGGTAATGACCCACAAAAGTCCAGAAAGTACTATGACCTGGATGACTGAGGAGCTACACAGACAATGGGTCAACAACCACCTCCAAAGGGGACAACCCCCACTAGGGTTTAAATAAAGTCCAGTCACCTTTTTTGAAGTTCTTGAGAACAGCAGGAACGACACTTTGCCCGTCAACAGTGAGCAGCAGGTGGAAGCTATCAGGGATCAAAAAGCATCCAATTTCACCAAATTATGCTGTATATGCATATGGTCAATACGGCTCCTATGACCATGGCTGCAACCATCTTTACTTGACACACTCACCCACAGGTAAGTGCTTGCAAACTTCAATACCCATGAAAAAAAGAGACAAATTTGAAATATTTTAAACTGATAATCAGAATGTTCCTATTTGATTGACTGTCAGTTAATATTTCAAGATAAAACAGTCAGATGATCTCTTTCTTTAGAGACTGCATTGTGTCTGGGCTCATATTACAGTAGACCTGGCCTACACAAAGATGATTAACACTTTCACAGTCAATCAAACCTTCTGAGAAATATTCTTGTTGTTCCCGATTATCAGAAATCATTCAAATTAATAACTTCATTGGTGTTTTCAGTCTTTCAGTCCTATTTGAAAGCTTGAGGTTCAGATCAGTAGTTCAGACTTAGACATAAAAATATACTGTGGACCAAAATCTGTACATGTTTTGTTAAGCTGTAATCTTTACGGGGATTCTGCTGTAGAAACATGCACAGGTAGAGTCGAAGGCTGCAGTGCTGCAAGGCTGGCTGCTCGTCACTGCCTCTGTTACCTGTTGAAGATGAGGCTCTGGCTGCTGGGCTGGGGGTCAGCATGTGCTCAGCTTCATCACCACTCTGGGTTCTTGGCTGACTCTGTGTTAGCATGTTGTCTGTGCAGATACATGCAAAGAGCTGAAGTTGTGTTAGCAGTGTAACACACCTGTTTCTGTCCTGGAGGCAGTGGCGGTTTCTGATATGGGCGACATGGGCAGCCGCCCAGGGCGGCATTTCATCTAGGGCGGCATGACGCCCCCCTTCCCCCGACGCATTGCGATCGCCGCAGCAGCGCCTACCGCACTATTCCACTTGTGGGGTAATGGGCGCCCTCTGCCTGCTGTGTATTGCATGTAGCTTTCTGCAATGGTCAGACAGGTTGTAACAGAAGGAAAGGGGCAGGCGGGGGATTCTCTGTCTCGCTGTCACTGCTTCACTCGACCGTCACACACACACACAGCGCTGCCCCGCCCCCTTCTCCTGCGAGTCAAGTGAAGCAGTGATGGCGTGAGAGTGAGACAGTCAGCCGGGTTCATTCATTCATGCCTGTACAGTTTTGGCCTGGTTACAGCCAACAGTAACTGCTGAATTATAAATAACGGCAACTCACCCAAAGCTCTGTATATTTACCTCCGCCAAGGAGGTTATGTTTTCGGTCGCGTTGTTTGTCTGTTTGTCTGTTTGTCAGCAGAATTACTCCAAAAGTTATGAACGGATGTCACTGAAATTTTGTGGAGCGGTTGGAAATGACAAGAGGAAGAAGTGATTAAATTTTGGTGGCGATCCAAATCACGATCTGGATCCAGGAATTTTTTTAAGGATTCTTCAGTATTGCGGGATACAGGCAGAGCCTTCCCCTTTAAGAGACACCACCCACTTTTCTCTGCTCCGTGTGTGTGTATGCGGGCTAGCGTGGGAGACGAGCGCGAGGGAAAAAGTGTGTTCGGTGGCGGTGGAAAAAGGAATAAAAGTTCTGTTGCTAAAATCCTTCGACTTGCTGCATTTCTCCGCCTTGCTAAAGGTGACCCACATGGATGAGCAAGTTAGTTACCAGCCACGAGCCAAGCGAAGTAGAGACCAGAGGTCTCCCTACTACGGTTAGGAGCCACGATCTGGTCGAGGTAACACACTATTGCGGGATAGGGGGTTATTGTTGTCTGGGAAAGATGAAAGATTATTTCAAAGTATTTAGATACACGTATTACAGCGTCAGTGACCCTATGGCCTTGGCGGAGGTTTGCGCTCTCTGAGTGCTTCTAGTTAAATATATATCACACCTGGTGCTATTAACATGAGTTTCAATGGAGGTTTTGTTGTGTTGGGCTGGCAACTGTCAGTCAGATCTGACAACCCTGTGGATGGGCGGGGGTTATAACCTATTCAGCTTCAGTGCAAATTACGGCAGATGGAAAGGAAAAGGTCAAAGCCATCAGGTGTGCAGTTTAGGAAAAAGAGAAAAGAACAACAGGAGAAATAAACAAAGATGAAGGTAAGCAGAAGCTGTGTAATATTTCAGTTTCTTCCATGTTTTTTCAAATAAAATTTAAAAGAAATTCTGAGTGTGCCTGTGATGGTGGGGAGACCTTCAGTTAAAAGCTGTCTGTCAGACCATGGCAGAAAGCTACATGCACCACACAGCAGGTGCTCATTACCCCCCAAGTGGAGTAGTGCGGTAGACGCTGCTGCGCGATTGCTATGGGGGGTTGGGATGGGGGTGGGAGGGCGCCGGCAGGGATGCTCGCCCAGGGCGCCAAACAGGCTAGGACCGCCACTGCCTGGAGGCAGTTTTCAGTTTACATCCAGCTTTTGTCCTTTTGCGGAATAAAAAAAAAGTATTGTCCATATACTCTTCTCATGAAAAGCTGTAGACGGCTCCACCGTTTTCATCCTCCTGCACAGGAGCTCAAGTCAGCTGATTGTAGCAGGAAGAAAAAAGCATGTAGTTTTATTTTTATTTTCCCTTTTTGCCTGCCCGATGTGCAGATAACTGGAGGACCCAAGCATTAACATAATTGCAACTGTAATGTCATTAGTCAATTTAGCACAGTAATGAGTTATGTTATTTTGTTACTGAAAAATGTCATGTAATTACATTGATGCATTCCTTTGGAACACATTACAACCAACACTGCTGGTGAGGGTCACCATTCCACCGCAAACCAACATGCAGGAGGCACAGCGTTCACTCGCCCATCAAATAAATGTGGAGCAGATAAAGTGGCACTCCTTAGTTATTGTACTTGGTGACTGTAACAGAGGAAACCTCAGCCTGGAAGTGCCCAAATATAGACAGTTTATTAAGTGCCTGACCAGACAAGACAATATTCTAGTTCCCTGTTAGACTACAGTAAGCAATGCTATCACGTGGTCCCTGTGACGTGCTTGATAACGAGCTGTCAATCCAAAAATGAGACCTGAAATGATCCTAATATGTTGCAAACTGACCACAAAGAGAGGCAACCTGGCTGTACACATAATCAAGGCTACAAAAAAAGATGTAAAAAAAAAAAAAGAGCCTTAAAGAGCCTCAGCATGCAGATTGATTAAATGCAGAGTGGAGTATAACAAAGTATATAAGGTCAATGAAAAGAAACAGTGCATTACAAGAACCCCCCCAGCAGCCTAGGCCTGTAGCAGCATAACTAATGTTGTGTTTTTATACATATCCTGAATGTCTGGCAAAAAGAATGGCTAACACACAGAGAGAGAGAGAGAACCATTTACACTCACATTCACACCTATGGGCAATTTAGAATCACAATACCTAAATACTGCTTGACTATATTTATTCTTTTGCTGAATTTCTTTGTATTGTGGCAACATTTTTTGTAATAGGAAAAAGCCCTGGAATTGTCCCTTTCAGTCTTGGTGCTACAAGTTTAATACAATACACGAGTATTTTGTAACAAAAGTAACAAAAGCAAAAGAAAACAAACTGTGTTTCATTATGACCTCATCAATCTGCATGCTGAGAGTTCCATAGAATGATAATGTATGAAAGGAAAGAACATTCTAAAGATCACAGGACTTTTCTCATTATAAAGCTGACACTTCCAAAGCAGAAGTCATTTCACTGTCTTTCTATTGTGAGTGCACAGCGAAAGTCAGAGCTCGAAGTTTGGATTTCCAAACGTCTTCTATTGCCTTAAACCTATGAGAAACATCCCTGAAAATATCAACAAGATGATGAGTTTCTCAGAGGAAATGGAGGCCCTGGTGATAAAGCTGCAGGTAATGGCGACAGGCAGCAGTAGTTGAGCGCGTTGTGTATTCGTATTTTATACTATTTCTTATTTTTGTTATAGGGCAAATGTTAGAAAAGCAACAATCATGATGACTTACGCTTGCTTAGTGCACTTTTTTTTTAATCGTTTTGACACTTTTGTGTCACTTTTTGGGCGGACTCTGTGAACCAAGAACATCGGCATTGTAGTCGGGATTTCCTCCTCTTCCTGCGGGACTCAGGTGTGGGCTTTGTGGAACCCTCTGCAGTTTTTCCCATGGATATTCTCCGGATTGGAAACTCCACGGAGAATCGACGTTGGGAGCACAGGTTGTCTGGGGTCAGAAAACAGGGGAGACGCGGTGGTGTGCGGCAGAGCCTGAAGCGGCAGGGCCACCGTCGGATGCCACGTCCCACTATCATGTTGGCAAATGTCCAGTCACTCCGTGGGAAAATTGAGGAGCTTCAGGCAAATGTCAGGTATCTGGCAGAATACAAAAGTGCTTGTGTCTTGGCACTGACAGAAACATGGCTAAAGGATCATGACTTGCAGTCGGACTTAGAGATTGAGGGGTTCGGAGAGCCCATTCGGTTGGACAGAGACTCCACGGTGACAGGTAAATCACTCGGTGGAGGCTTGTGCCTTTATGTGAATAAAAAATGGTGCAGCACAATTGTCATCAGGGAGACGCACTGTACTCCCGATATTGAACTTCTTGCTGTGTCATTGCGCCCTTTTTATCTGCCCAGGGAATTTCCACAGCTTTTTATTACTCTTGTTCACTAGTGGAACAAATCAGAGCCGGGCCGGGGGCGGGGCAAATGACCGGGCCCTTTACACCCAAATAATAAAGCTCATCATAACATCATTTTATAACATACACATGCCCAGAACAGCGGGAATGTGTATGTTATGAAGTGCCACTCATGTTAGCTTAGTCCGTGAAAATGCTCCACCTAAGGCCTTTAAGGCCGTTTCACACCGGATGCGTTGCGTAAAAACATGAAATTCCGAATGATTCGGATGCGAACCTGTAACCTACACACACACCGGACGTGCTGCGTTTTTGCAACTAAATTGCCCTCATAAAACGCACTGTGAAAGAAAGGAAGTCGACATCAAACGATGATGTAATGAGGTTGTGATGTTTCTAAACAAGAGAAGGAAGAAAAAGAGATTCTGGGTTCATCCAACACATTAGAAAGCAGCAGCAGGGAGAGTTTCATGGTTTGATCCAGGAGCTGAAGCTGCATCACGGATGCTTTCGCACACGTTTCACATCATCAGTGGGCAGTTGTTGTTGGCAGAGTTGGGATCACATGTGAGGAGGCAGAGAATAATTTCAGAGAGCCGACTGACCCGGAGCAGCGAGTAGCTGTGTGTCTGAGGTAAAATAGTCCGAGTTTACTGTTCCCAGCTGTATATTCAGTACATCAGTGCGCGTTTTGAGCTATGAACTTACATGTTGCTAAATGCAGCGCTCTGATTTATTCGCAAAAACGCAGCGTGAAAGGGCCTTTAAAGCCAGTCACGCAGTCCAACATCTTATTCAACATTTTACACCTACTACATCACTGAAGTCAGTCAGTTTAGAGCAACCATGACTCAGTCCTGACTGTGGCAGCCTTTAAAACCCCCGTGTGAAACATGAATGATGGGTGATGTATAGTGGGTTGTATACTGTGCACAGTGAGCCATGCATATTGCGATATAATCAAGACAGGGCCCTCCTTCTCCACCTCGCCTCGGACGTGACAGAGGCCTGGCTACCTGAAATCTTATTCTCCTCTCCTCTCTCCCATCCGGGCCCCCGCTAGCCCCGGGCCGGGGGCGTGCTGCCCTCCCAGCCCCTCCAGAAGCTCCGCCCCTGCTCTTGTTTACATTCATCCTAAGGCCAATGTGGATTTAGCTTCTCAGGCTATTGGGAAGACCGTGCATCGCCTTCAGGGTATTTCCCCAGACGCTCCGAACTTTCTTATGGGGGATTTTAATCATTGCAGGCTCGGGAAGTCACTCGGCAACTTTTATCAGTATGTGACGTGCCCCACTCGACTTACGAAGTCCTTGGATTTGTGTTATGGGACGGTGAAAGACGCTTATAAATCCTTAAGCAGAGCCCCGCTCGGCTCATCGGACCACAGTGTTGTTTATTTGGTTCCGTCCTACAAACCTGCCCTGAAGAAACACAAGCCGGAGCGACGTTTGTTTCCGGTGTGGTCGGAGGAGTCTATCCGCTGTCTTCAGGACTCTTTCAGCTGCACTGACTGGGAAATGTTTAAAAGTGCATGCACTGACCTTGATGAGCTCACAGACACCGTCTCATCTTATGTCTCCTTCTGCGAAGAATCAGTCATCCCCAGGAACTCCATCACTATATTTCCCAATAATAAACCATGGATTTCCAAATCAGTAAAAGTTTAATTAACTTGCGAAATATAAGTTTTAATAATGGGCATATGGCTCGATATCACTTACTCAAAAAACAAGTGAGGAAGGAACTGAAAATAGCCAGGGTGAATTATAAGGAGAGGGTGGAGAATATGTTTAGGTCCAATAATTCTCGACTGGCTTGGGATGGGGTTAAATCTATGATGGGGATGCCAACCAAAAGGACTTGGATTAGTTTTAATTCTTTGCCTGCTTTTAAGTTGTCTAATGATTTTAATGGTTTTTACAATCGTTTTAATATTCATGATTTTACCGAGGAGCTTTCTGGTTTTAAGAGTGTACCCTCAGATGTCACAAACACAGTACACATTGATAGTGGAACTGTTTGTAATCTCTTTCGGAAGACTAAGGAGAGAAAAAGCTCAGGTCCTGATGGCATTGGAGGCCGTATTCTTAAAAACTGTGCCCTGCAGCTGGCAGATATCTTTAGTTTTCTTTTTAACATGTCTCTTAATACTCACAGGGTCCCTCAGCTTTGGAAAGCCTCAACCATTGTTCCTGTTCCCAAAAGTAAGGACACTCGGTCCTTGAATGATTTTAGGCCTGTTGCCCTCACCTCATTAGCAATGAAGACATTTGAAAAGATTATTAAGGGAATTCTTTTATCTAGAGTTAGAGAACATCTGGACCCACTTCAGTTTGCTTACAGGAAAGGCAGGGGAGTGGAGGATGCAACGGGAACCCTTTTAAACATGATTTTAAGACATCTGGAGGGCACAAAAACCCTTGCAAGGTTGGAGCAGATAAAGTGGCACTCCTTAGTTATTTTACTTGGTGACTGTAACAGAGGAAACCTCAGCCTGGAAGTGCCCAAATATAGACAGTTTATTAAGTGCCTGACCAGACAAGACAATCTTCTAGTTCCCTGTTAGACTACAGTAAGCAATGCTATCACGTGGTCCCTGTGATAGCATTGCTTACTGTAGTCTAACAGTAAGCAATGCTATCACGTGGTCCCTGTGACGTGCTTGATAACGAGATGTCAATCCAAATATGAGACCTGAAATGATCCTAATATGTTGCAAACTGACCACAAAGAGAGGCAACCTGGCTATACACATAATCAAGGCTACAAACTAAGATGTAAAAAAAAAAAAGAGCCTCTGACATATTTAAGCTTGTCTCATATTTAATTCAATTCAGTTTTATTTAATCACAGTCACGTCAAGGTGCTTTTGAATTGTTGGTAAAGACCCTGCAATAGAGAAACAGAGAAAATCCAACAGTCAAAACGACCCCCTATGAGCAGCACTTGGTGACAGTGGGAAGGAAAAACTCCCTTTAAACAGGAAGAAACCTCCAGCAGAACCAGGCTCAGGGAGGGGCAGTCATCTGCCGCGACGGGTTGGGCTGAGGTGAGAGAAAAAGACATGCTGTGGAAGAGAGCCAGAGATTAAAAATAATTTATGATTAAATGCAGAGTGGAGTATAACAAAGTATATAAGGTCAATGAAAAGAAACAGTGCATTACAAGAACCCCCCCCCCAGCAGCCTAGGCCTGTAGCAGCATAACTAATGTTGTGTTTTTATACATATCCTGGATGTCTGGCAAAAAGAATGGCTAACACACAGAGAGAGAGAGAGAACCATTTACACTCACATTCACACCTATGGGCAATTTAGAATCACAATACCTAAATACTGCTTGACTATATTTATTCTTTTGCTGAATTTCTTTGTATTGTGGCAACATTTTTTGTAATAGGAAAAAGCCCTGGAATTGTCCCTTTCAGTCTTGGTGCTACAAGTTTAATACAATACACGAGTATTTTGTAACAAAAGTAACAAAAGCAAAAGAAAACAAACTGTGTTTCATTATGACCTCATCAATCTGCATGCTGAGAGTTCCATAGAATGATAATGTATGAAAGGAAAGAACATTCTAAAGATCACAGGACTTTTCTCATTATAAAGCTGACACTTCCAAAGCAGAAGTCATTTCACTGTCTTTCTATTGTGAGTGCACAGCGAAAGTCAGAGCTCGAAGTTTGGATTTCCAAACGTCTTCTATTGCCTTAAACCTATGAGAAACATCCCTGAAAATATCAACAAGATGATGAGTTTCTCAGAGGAAATGGAGGCCCTGGTGATAAAGCTGCAGGTAATGGCGACAGGCAGCAGTAGTTGAGCGCGTTGTGTATTCGTATTTTATACTATTTCTTATTTTTGTTATAGGGCAAATGTTAGAAAAGCAACAATCATGATGACTTACGCTTGCTTAGTGCACTTTTTTTTTAATCGTTTTGACACTTTTGTGTCACTTTTTGGGCGGACTCTGTGAACCAAGAACATCGGCATTGTAGTCGGGATTTCCTCCTCTTCCTGCGGGACTCAGGTGTGGGCTTTGTGGAACCCTCTGCAGTTTTTCCCATGGATATTCTCCGGATTGGAAACTCCACGGAGAATCGACGTTGGGAGCACAGGTTGTCTGGGGTCAGAAAACAGGGGAGACGCGGTGGTGTGCGGCAGAGCCTGAAGCGGCAGGGCCACCGTCGGATGCCACGTCCCACTATCATGTTGGCAAATGTCCAGTCACTCCGTGGGAAAATTGAGGAGCTTCAGGCAAATGTCAAGTATCTGGCAGAATACAAAAGTGCTTGTGTCTTGGCACTGACAGAAACATGGCTAAAGGATCATGACTTGCAGTCGGACTTAGAGATTGAGGGGTTCGGAGAGCCCATTCGGTTGGACAGAGACTCCACGGTGACAGGTAAATCACTCGGTGGAGGCTTGTGCCTTTATGTGAATAAAAAATGGTGCAGCACAATTGTCATCAGGGAGACGCACTGTACTCCCGATATTGAACTTCTTGCTGTGTCATTGCGCCCTTTTTATCTGCCCAGGGAATTTCCA
Organism: Archocentrus centrarchus; assembly: GCF_007364275.1. Taxonomy (NCBI): domain Eukaryota; kingdom Metazoa; phylum Chordata; class Actinopteri; order Cichliformes; family Cichlidae; genus Archocentrus; species Archocentrus centrarchus. The sequence continues at coordinate 15,962,374 of NC_044361.1, read as the reverse complement.
CAGCTTTTTATTACTCTTGTTTACATTCATCCTAAGGCCAATGTGGATTTAGCTTCTCAGGCTATTGGGAAGACCGTGCATCGCCTTCAGGGTATTTCCCCAGCTTTTTATTACTCTTGTTCACTAGTGGTGTTGAAATATGAAGCAGTAATTTGTTCAATGGTTGTTAATGGAGTGGCTGTTGTGCTGCCATCTGTTGCGTCTGCTAAGTACTGCATCGTTGTTGTTCTGTTGTGTTAAATAAAAATGGCTGCTTTCAACAGGTTATGGGCCCAGAGCGTCGCTAAAAAAGCTCTGTAAACTGAGTTGCTGAGTCAGATAAACGGAGTTGTGGAATTCACAATGGATGATAAGACGTTTATTGACAAGCTGAGCGGACCAGAGAACTGGGCAACATGGAAGTTTCAGATGGAGCATTTGCTGAAAGCTAAAGGACTATGGGGTATGCTAACTGAGACGGATATGCTAACTGCGGATGCTAACGCACAAGCTACGGCAGAGTTTGAGAGACGGAGAGAAAGGGCATTTTCCTTGTTAGTGCTGAATGTGAGTACACCACAACTGTATTTGATAACAAGTTGCCAAACACCAAAAGAGGCTTGGGACATGCTAAAAGGACATTTTGAGAGAGACACTTTAGCAAATAAACTGTTTCTAAAGAAGAAATATTTCAGATGTGAAATGAAAGAAAAGGAAAGCTTAAATGATCATTTAAAACGAATGAAGGAACTGACTGATCAGCTAAAGGCAATAGGTGCTGTAATTGAAGAAGAAGATCAGATCGTAACACTCCTAGGTAGCTTACCACCAAGCTACGCTACAATTGTTACAGCTCTGGAGACAAAGATAGACAATTTGACACTGCAGTTTGTTCAGCAAGCTTTAATAAACGAAGAGCAAAAGAGAGCTAATGTTGATGACTACGGTGCTGCTACATCAGGTGGTGCATCAGCCAAGTCAACACAAGTTCACAGAGGAATGCAGATTGATTCAAAAGTAGTGGGAGCTGAAAGACAAAGTTCATGGAGATGTTACAAGTGTGGAAAAGAAGGACACATAAAGCGTAACTGTCCAAGCTGGAAAAAAACGAATCAAAAACCACAAAGCCAAAAATGTGATCTGTGAAAATGCAGAAGACTCCTCTGAAAGTGCATTCGTTGCTAAAAATGCGAATCTTACTGAAGGACCAAGACAAATTGAGTGGTTGATCGATTCCGGAGCATCAAAACACATGACGTGTGATAAAGAAATTCTTCAAGATTACCAGCAGTTCTCAAACCCACAGTCTGTAAAACTGGGTGATGGCAGAGTTGTTGAAGCCAAAGGTTTTGGCATTGTTAAACTGAACATGATCTTCAAAGTCAGTGATGCTAAACCTGCCACTATGTATGATGTGTTGTACGTTCCAAAGTTGTCTGGAAATCTCTTTTCAGTGGGAGCTGCTACAAGAAAAGGAAATACAGTGCAGTTCAAAGGATCTCGTTGCTACATACGTGACAAGGATGGAATTCTTCGAGGAATGGGAACACAAAGAGCTGATGGACTGTATCAGTTAGATGTTGAAGGAGCTTCACCTATCTGTTATAGTGCATCAAGTGCATCAGTGACAGCTAATCTGTGGCATCAGCGCTTGGGTCACACTACCAAGCTAAAGGAACTAGAAGGTCTGGTAAATGGAGTGAAATTCTCTGCAGACAAAGAGCTTCCCTTCTGCGAAGCATGTGTGGAGGGCAAGCTGACGAGACAGTCATGTAAGACAGTGGGAGAAATCCGTTCCAAACGTAAGCTGCAACTGATCCATAGTGATGTCTGTGGACCCATGCAGACTGAGTCAATAGGTGGATCAAAATACTTTGTAACATTCATTGATGACTTCTCTCGCTGCTGTAAGGTTTACTTCATGAAACAAAAAAGTGAAGTCTTAAGCAAATTCAAGGAATTTGAGAAAACATTCTCCAATGAGTGTGGACACAAAGTTGCAAGACTAAGATCAGATAATGGTGGGGAGTATATTTCAAGGGAGTTTCAAGACTATCTGAAGGCTCAAGGTATCCACCATGAAATGTCTGTACCTCATACGCCTCAACAAAATGGAGTTGCAGAAAGGAAAAACAGAACATTGATTGAAGCAGCTAGAAGCATGTTATTGCATGCTAAGCTACCAAATATGTACTGGGCTGAAGCAGTAGCAACAGCAGCCTACATACAAAACAGGTTGCCCACATCTGTTCTGAAGCAAGAGACACCTTACCAACGATGGTCTGGCAAAAAACCTGACATCAGTCATGTGAGAGTGTTTGGTTGTGTTGCTTATGCACATGTCCCAGATGCTGAAAGGCGAAAACTAGACAAGAAAGCAGTAAAGCTCAGATTTGTGGGCTATGCAAGCAACGCAAAAGGTTATCGTTTGTTCGATGAAGAGAAGAGAAGAATCCTGATTCGAAAAGATGTCATCTTTAGTGAGACAGAATTTGACTGGAAAAATGAGGTGGATGCTTCCTGTCCAGAAAAGGGAGTGACTATCATCACAGAAGAAAAGGAAACGACTGATGATGAAATCACTGTCGATGAAACTGTTAAAAAAGGGAGTAGAATCAGAAGTGCACCAAAGAGATATGGATATGATGAGTTTGCAGATATGGTGACTATTGATCATTGTGCTAATGTGTGTTCTGTCACAGAACCTGGTACACTGAAAGAAGCATTAAAGAGTCCAAATGCAAAAGAATGGCAAGAAGCGGCTGATTTGGAATACGAGTCACTGCTAGAAAATGAAACTTGGGATCTGGTGGAACTACCAAAGGACAAAGTGGTTGTAGGGTCAAGATGGGTGTTCAAAGTCAAGCATCAAAGTGATGGAGAAGTGGAGCGATACAAGTGCAGACTTGTTGCCAAAGGCTACTCACAGCTGTATGGTGCTGACTACAATGAAACCTTTTCACCTGTGATACGTTTTAGCTCAATTCGTACATTATTATCCTTTGCCATCCAGAATAACCTACATGTGCATCAAATGGATGTTGTCACTGCATTCCTAAATGGACACTTGGAGGAAGAAGTATACATGGAACAACCTGAGGGATACATCAAACCAGGTCAGGAGCACCTTGTGTGCAAGCTAAAAAAATCAATCTATGGACTAAAACAGTCTCCTCGTTGTTGGAATAAAGAATTCACACAGTTCATGAAGGATCTTGGATTTAAGCAGAGCACCTCAGATCCTTGTGTGTTTGTGAGGTCATCACAGGAGCTGGAGATCATTGCAGTCTATGTAGATGATCTGATGTTGATTACAGAGTCAACTGAAAGCATGGATGAGTTAAAACTAGCTCTCCAGGAGCACTACAAAATGAAGGACTTGGGTGAGCTGTCCTATATCCTGGGCATCTCAGTTGTTCAAGACAAAGAAGAAAACTGCATCGCTCTTCATCAGAAGCAGTACATTGAAACCATTCTTCAGAAGTATGGGATGGATAAAGCAAAAACTGTTGCAACCCCCGCTGACATCAGTGTAAAGCTGAAAAAGGATGATGGTGTCAGTAATCCTGTCAATCCAAGTATTTACCAGTCCATGGTAGGAAGTCTGCTGTATGCAGCGATGACAACAAGACCAGACATAACACAAGCAGTGAGTACAGTGTCAAAATTCAGTGCAAACCCAAATACTGCACATCTGACTGCTGTAAAGAGAATTTTTCGATACTTAAAGGGCACAGTTAATCTTGCTCTGAAGTATGACTGTACAGGGAACAAAGATCTGATTGGCTTCTCTGATGCTGACTGGGCTGGAGATCAGGATGACCGGCATTCAACAACAGGCAACATATTTCTGCTGGGTGGAGGAGCAGTGAGCTGGCTAAGCAAGAAACAAGCAACAGTTGCACTTTCAACAGCAGAAGCTGAGTATGTTGCTCTCAGTCAAGCAGCTCAAGAGGGTACCTGGCTGAGAAGATTACTAAATGATCTAGGTATGGTCACAACGCCTACAGTGATTCTGGAGGACAATCAAGGAGCTATTGCAATAGCAAAGAATCCAGTGAACCATTCAAGAACCAAGCACATAGACATTCGCTATCATTACATTCGTGAGTGTGTGCAGAACGGTGAAGTCAAGTTGGAATACTGTCCAACAGATGACATGAAGGCAGATATCTTGACAAAACCTCTTACAAGACAGAAATTTGAGTATCTCAGGAGAGAGATTGGACTTGTCCCGATGTAAATCTGTAATAGAATGTCTTGCTGTGTGGATTTGTTATAAAATGGGCAATATTTTTTTGTTGGATATAGCAAGACAGAAGTAAACTATAAACCGGAAGGAATAATAGGTTAGTTTTTGCAAGTTGAGTTAAATTTATTATTTCAGCATTACCTTGTGTCTTAGAACCATTGTAAAATTAAGTGGGAGTGTTGAAATATGAAGCAGTAATTTGTTCAATGGTTGTTAATGGAGTGGCTGTTGTGCTGCCATCTGTTGCGTCTGCTAAGTACTGCATCGTTGTTGTTCTGTTGTGTTAAATAAAAATGGCTGCTTTCAACAAGTGGAACAAATCAGAGCCGGGCCGGGGGCGGGGCAAATGACCGGGCCCTTTACACCCAAATAATAAAGCTCATCATAACATCATTTTATAACATACACATGCCCAGAACAGCGGGAATGTGTATGTTATGAAGTGCCACTCATGTTAGCTTAGTCCGTGAAAATGCTCCACCTAAGGCCTTTAAGGCCGTTTCACACCGGATGCGTTGCGTAAAAACAACATGAAATTCCGAATGATTCGGATGCGAACCTGTAACCTACACACACACCGGACGTGCTGCGTTTTTGCAACTAAATTGCCCTCATAAAACGCACTGTGAAAGAAAGGAAGTCGACATCAAACGATGATGTAATGAGGTTGTGATGTTTCTAAACAAGAGAAGGAAGAAAAAGAGATTCTGGGTTCATCCAACACATTAGAAAGCAGCAGCAGGGAGAGTTTCATGGTTTGATCCAGGAGCTGAAGCTGCATCACGGATGCTTTCGCACACGTTTCACATCATCAGTGGGCAGTTGTTGTTGGCAGAGTTGGGATCACATGTGAGGAGGCAGAGAATAATTTCAGAGAGCCGACTGACCCGGAGCAGCGAGTAGCTGTGTGTCTGAGGTAAAATAGTCCGAGTTTACTGTTCCCAGCTGTATATTCAGTACATCAGTGCGCGTTTTGAGCTATGAACTTACATGTTGCTAAATGCAGCGCTCTGATTTATTCGCAAAAACGCAGCGTGAAAGGGCCTTTAAAGCCAGTCACGCAGTCCAACATCTTATTCAACATTTTACACCTACTACATCACTGAAGTCAGTCAGTTTAGAGCAACCATGACTCAGTCCTGACTGTGGCAGCCTTTAAAACCCCCGTGTGAAACATGAATGATGGGTGATGTATAGTGGGTTGTATACTGTGCACAGTGAGCCATGCATATTGCGATATAATCAAGACAGGGCCCTCCTTCTCCACCTCGCCTCGGACGTGACAGAGGCCTGGCTACCTGAAATCTTATTCTCCTCTCCTCTCTCCCATCCGGGCCCCCGCTAGCCCCGGGCCGGGGGCGTGCTGCCCTCCCAGCCCCTCCAGAAGCTCCGCCCCTGCTCTTGTTTACATTCATCCTAAGGCCAATGTGGATTTAGCTTCTCAGGCTATTGGGAAGACCGTGCATCGCCTTCAGGGTATTTCCCCAGACGCTCCGAACTTTCTTATGGGGGATTTTAATCATTGCAGGCTCGGGAAGTCACTCGGCAACTTTTATCAGTATGTGACGTGCCCCACTCGACTTACGAAGTCCTTGGATTTGTGTTATGGGACGGTGAAAGACGCTTATAAATCCTTAAGCAGAGCCCCGCTCGGCTCATCGGACCACAGTGTTGTTTATTTGGTTCCGTCCTACAAACCTGCCCTGAAGAAACACAAGCCGGAGCGACGTTTGTTTCCGGTGTGGTCGGAGGAGTCTATCCGCTGTCTTCAGGACTCTTTCAGCTGCACTGACTGGGAAATGTTTAAAAGTGCATGCACTGACCTTGATGAGCTCACAGACACCGTCTCATCTTATGTCTCCTTCTGCGAAGAATCAGTCATCCCCAGGAAATCCATCACTATATTTCCCAATAATAAACCATGGATTTCCAAATCAGTAAAAAGTTTAATTAACTTGCGAAATATAAGTTTTAATAATGGGCATATGGCTCGATATCACTTACTCAAAAAACAAGTGAGGAAGGAACTGAAAATAGCCAGGGTGAATTATAAGGAGAGGGTGGAGAATATGTTTAGGTCCAATAATTCTCGACTGGCTTGGGATGGGGTTAAATCTATGATGGGGATGCCAACCAAAAGGACTTGGATTAGTTTTAATTCTTTGCCTGCTTTTAAGTTGTCTAATGATTTTAATGGTTTTTACAATCGTTTTAATATTCATGATTTTACCGAGGAGCTTTCTGGTTTTAAGAGTGTACCCTCAGATGTCACAAACACAGTACACATTGATAGTGGAACTGTTTGTAATCTCTTTCGGAAGACTAAGGAGAGAAAAAGCTCAGGTCCTGATGGCATTGGAGGCCGTATTCTTAAAAACTGTGCCCTGCAGCTGGCAGATATCTTTAGTTTTCTTTTTAACATGTCTCTTAATACTCACAGGGTCCCTCAGCTTTGGAAAGCCTCAACCATTGTTCCTGTTCCCAAAAGTAAGGACACTCGGTCCTTGAATGATTTTAGGCCTGTTGCCCTCACCTCATTAGCAATGAAGACATTTGAAAAGATTATTAAGGGAATTCTTTTATCTAGAGTTAGAGAACATCTGGACCCACTTCAGTTTGCTTACAGGAAAGGCAGGGGAGTGGAGGATGCAACGGGAACCCTTTTAAACATGATTTTAAGACATCTGGAGGGCACAAAAACCCTTGCAAGGTTGGAGCAGATAAAGTGGCACTCCTTAGTTATTTTACTTGGTGACTGTAACAGAGGAAACCTCAGCCTGGAAGTGCCCAAATATAGACAGTTTATTAAGTGCCTGACCAGACAAGACAATCTTCTAGTTCCCTGTTAGACTACAGTAAGCAATGCTATCACGTGGTCCCTGTGATAGCATTGCTTACTGTAGTCTAACAGTAAGCAATGCTATCACGTGGTCCCTGTGACGTGCTTGATAACGAGATGTCAATCCAAATATGAGACCTGAAATGATCCTAATATGTTGCAAACTGACCACAAAGAGAGGCAACCTGGCTATACACATAATCAAGGCTACAAACTAAGATGTAAAAAAAAAAAGAGCCTTTGACATATTTAAGCTTGTCTCATATTTAATTCAATTCAGTTTTATTTATATAGCGCCAAATCACAGTCGCGTCAAGGTGCTTTTGAATTGTTGGTAAAGACCCTGCAATAGAGAAACAGAGAAAATCCAACAGTCAAAACGACCCCCTATGAGCAGCACTTGGTGACAGTGGGAAGGAAAAACTCCCTTTAAACAGGAAGAAACCTCCAGCAGAACCAGGCTCAGGGAGGGGCAGTCATCTGCCGCGACGGGTTGGGCTGAGGTGAGAGAAAAAGACATGCTGTGGAAGAGAGCCAGAGATTAAAAATAATTTATGATTAAATGCAGAGTGGAGTATAACAAAGTATATAAGGTCAATGAAAAGAAACAGTGCATTACAAGAACCCCCCCCCAGCAGCCTAGGCCTGTAGCAGCATAACTAATGTTGTGTTTTTATACATATCCTGGATGTCTGGCAAAAAGAATGGCTAACACACAGAGAGAGAGAGAGAACCATTTACACTCACATTCACACCTATGGGCAATTTAGAATCACAATACCTAAATACTGCTTGACTATATTTATTCTTTTGCTGAATTTCTTTGTATTGTGGCAACATTTTTTGTAATAGGAAAAAGCCCTGGAATTGTCCCTTTCAGTCTTGGTGCTACAAGTTTAATACAATACACGAGTATTTTGTAACAAAAGTAACAAAAGCAAAAGAAAACAAACTGTGTTTCATTATGACCTCATCAATCTGCATGCTGAGAGTTCCATAGAATGATAATGTATGAAAGGAAAGAACATTCTAAAGATCACAGGACTTTTCTCATTATAAAGCTGACACTTCCAAAGCAGAAGTCATTTCACTGTCTTTCTATTGTGAGTGCACAGCGAAAGTCAGAGCTCGAAGTTTGGATTTCCAAACGTCTTCTATTGCCTTAAACCTATGAGAAACATCCCTGAAAATATCAACAAGATGATGAGTTTCTCAGAGGAAATGGAGGCCCTGGTGATAAAGCTGCAGGTAATGGCGACAGGCAGCAGTAGTTGAGCGCGTTGTGTATTCGTATTTTATACTATTTCTTATTTTTGTTATAGGGCAAATGTTAGAAAAGCAACAATCATGATGACTTACGCTTGCTTAGTGCACTTTTTTTTTAATCGTTTTGACACTTTTGTGTCACTTTTTGGGCGGACTCTGTGAACCAAGAACATCGGCATTGTAGTCGGGATTTCCTCCTCTTCCTGCGGGACTCAGGTGTGGGCTTTGTGGAACCCTCTGCAGTTTTTCCCATGGATATTCTCCGGATTGGAAACTCCACGGAGAATCGACGTTGGGAGCACAGGTTGTCTGGGGTCAGAAAACAGGGGAGACGCGGTGGTGTGCGGCAGAGCCTGAAGCGGCAGGGCCACCGTCGGATGCCACGTCCCACTATCATGTTGGCAAATGTCCAGTCACTCCGTGGGAAAATTGAGGAGCTTCAGGCAAATGTCAGGTATCTGGCAGAATACAAAAGTGCTTGTGTCTTGGCACTGACAGAAACATGGCTAAAGGATCATGACTTGCAGTCGGACTTAGAGATTGAGGGGTTCGGAGAGCCCATTCGGTTGGACAGAGACTCCATGGTGACAGGTAAATCACTCGGTGGAGGCTTGTGCCTTTATGTGAATAAAAAATGGTGCAGCACAATTGTCATCAGGGAGACGCACTGTACTCCCGATATTGAACTTCTTGCTGTGTCATTGCGCCCTTTTTATCTGCCCAGGGAATTTCCACAGCTTTTTATTACTCTTGTTTACATTCATCCTAAGGCCAATGTGGATTTAGCTTCTCAGGCTATTGGGAAGACCGTGCATCGCCTTCAGGGTATTTCCCCAGACGCTCCGAACTTTCTTATGGGGGATTTTAATCATTGCAGGCTCGGGAAGTCACTCGGCAACTTTTATCAGTATGTGACGTGCCCCACTCGACTTACGAAGTCCTTGGATTTGTGTTATGGGACGGTGAAAGACGCTTATAAATCCTTAAGCAGAGCCCCGCTCGGCTCATCGGACCACAGTGTTGTTTATTTGGTTCCGTCCTACAAACCTGCCCTGAAGAAACACAAGCCGGAGCGACGTTTGTTTCCGGTGTGGTCGGAGGAGTCTATCCGCTGTCTTCAGGACTCTTTCAGCTGCACTGACTGGGAAATGTTTAAAAGTGCATGCACTGACCTTGATGAGCTCACAGACACCGTCTCATCTTATGTCTCCTTCTGCGAAGAATCAGTCATCCCCAGGAAATCCATCACTATATTTCCCAATAATAAACCATGGATTTCCAAATCAGTAAAAAGTTTAATTAACTTGCGAAATAACCCCAGATAAAGTGGCACTCCTTAGTTATTGTACTTGGTGACTGTAACAGAGGAAACCTCAGCCTGGAAGTGCCCAAATATAGACAGTTTATTAAGTGCCTGACCAGACAAGACAATATTCTAGTTCCCTGTTAGACTACAGTAAGCAATGCTATCACGTGGTCCCTGTGACGTGCTTGATAACGAGATGTCAATCCAAATATGAGACCTGAAATGATCCTAATATGTTGCAAACTGACCACAAAGAGAGGCAACCTGGCTGTACACATAATCAAGGCTACAAAAAAAGATGTAAAAAAAAAAAAAAAAAAAGAGCCTTTGACATATTTAAGCTTGTCTCATATTTAATCCAATTCAGTTTTATTTATATAGCGCCAAATCACAGTCGCATCAAGGTGCTTTTGAATTGTTGGTAAAGACCCTGCAATAGAGAAACAGAGAAAATCCAACAGTCAAAACGACCCCCTATGAGCAGCACTTGGTGACAGTGGGAAGGAAAAACTCCCTTTAAACAGGAAGAAACCTCCAGCAGAACCAGGCTCAGGGAGGGGCAGTCATCTGCCGCGACGGGTTGGGCTGAGGTGAGAGAAAAAAGACATGCTGTGGAAGAGAGCCAGAGATTAAAAATAATTTATGATTAAATGCAGAGTGGAGTATAACACAGTATATAAGGTCAATGAAAAGAAACAGTGCATTACAAGAACCCCCCCCAGTAGCCTAGGCCTATAGCAGCATAACTAATGTTGTGTTTTTATACATATCCTGGATGTCTGGCAAAAAGAATGGCTAACACACAGAGAGAGAGAGAGAGAACCATTTACACTCACATTCACACCTATGGGCAATTTAGAATCACAATACCTAAATACTGCTTGACTATATTTATTCTTTTGCTGAATTTCTTTGTATTGTGGCAACATTTTTTGTAATAGGAAAAAGCCCTGGAATTGTCCCTTTCAGTCTTGGTGCTACAAGTTTAATACAATACACGAGTATTTTGTAACAAAAGTAACAAAAGCAAAAGAAAACAAACTGTGTTTCATTATGACCTCATCAATCTGCATGCTGAGAGTTCCATAGAATGATAATGTATGAAAGGAAAGAACATTCTAAAGATCACAGGACTTTTCTCATTATAAAGCTGACACTTCCAAAGCAGAAGTCATTTCACTGTCTTTCTATTGTGAGTGCACAGCAAAAGTCAGAGCTCAAAGTTTGGATTTCCAAACGTCTTCTATTGCCTTAAACCTATGATAAAATAAAATACAGAATATATCAATAAAAATATATATAATTACCGTATTTTTCGGACTATAAGCCGCTACTTTTTTCCCACGTTTTGAACCATGCGGCTTATAGCCCGGTGTGGCTTTTCTGTGGATTTTTCTTTAACCACCAGGGGGCTCTTTAGCAGGATATGAATCATGGGACGTCAAAGTTGGAAATCAAAGAAGAAAGCGCCAATTTTCATTTAGCACAAGTGCTAGCAGCAGGCACAAAAGAGATTTTTTTCAAACTCCCTCATCATGGAAACCACAAAAAGAACTTCCTATGATGCCGCTTTTAAGTTGAGGGCTATCGACCTGGCACTACAGGAGGGAAATAGAGCCGCTGCACGTAAGCTCGGCGTGAACGAATCAATGGTTCGGCGTTGGAGACGGCAGCGGGAAGAACTCATTGAATGCCAAAAGACGAGAAAGGCTTTCAGAGGACATAAAAGCAGGTGGCCTGAACTTGAAGATGTTCTTGAGGATTGGGTAAACACATTTAGAGGGCAGGCGGCCGAGGTGTATCCACCGTGCAAATCGGTCTGAAAGCCAAATCGAT